>NC_083102.1:69834000-70466635 GCF_949774975.1 Lagenorhynchus albirostris
ACTTCAATAAAAATAAATATTTAAAAAATAAACAATAGTGCAGAAATGAGAACAAAAACTTGACCATGTTGAAACTAAGCATCTATAATTCTTCCCCTCTCCTCTCTGCCTTTTCAGTTATTCCACGAACATTCAATGAGCTTCTATTTTGTGCTAGACACCATTCTAGCATAAGGAAACTTACAGATGAAGACCCTTCATCCATAGAGCTTACATTCTGCTGGGGAAGACAGATAAATAAGCAAATAGAGGAATAACATAAACTCAGATAATGATAAATGCTAAGAAAAAAATGGCACAATGGGATCGAGTTAATGAGGGAAGCTGTTATGGGCTGAAATGTGCCCCCCAAGAATTCGTATATTGAAGTTCTAACCCCTAATACCTCCGAACGTGACTGTATTTGGAGATGGGTATTTAAAGAGGTAATAAGTTAAAATGAGGTCATCAAGATAGGCCCTAATCCAATTTTACTTGTGTCCTTATGAGAAGAGGAAATTTGGACGCAGACACACAGAGAGAAGACCATGTGAAGACTCAGGGAGAAGACAGACATCTACAAGCCAAGGAGGGAGGCCTCAGAAGAAACCAGTCCCGCCAACACCTTGATCTCAGACTTCTAGCCTCCAGGACTGTGAGAAAATAAATTTCTGTTGTTTAAGCTACCAAGTCTGTGGCACTTTGTTATGGTGGTCCTAGCAAATTAATACAGAAATCTCAATATTTACTGTGGTCAAGGAAGGCTTCTCTGAAGAGGTGACAGGTAACATCTGGGCTGAAACCTAAATGAACATTGTCCCAAGCAGAGAAAAGGGCCAGAGCAAGAGACCTGAGACAGCAATTTCAAAAGACAGAAATCAAGCCGATATATCTGTGGCTCACCAAATGGGAGTGTGTGTGATAAATATTGTCTCCTGGAGAGCACAGAAACGTTCTCTCCTGTTTCACAGGGATGGTACACAAGTACAGATATTGGGACCAGGAGTGGGGAGCACTGTCCTTAGACGGGAACTAATAAAAGGAGGGAAGGCAAAATATGTGTGAGCAGACACGTCAGTTTTGTGTATTCTTTTCAAAATGTATTAGAAGACAAGGTCATCAGCTGAGGAAATCAGAAGAGAGACGGTGTCACCTCAATTCGTGGAAGAGTGAAGGTATGAAAGAAGTTTGTAGGACTGACAGTCCGTGTTGGTGCCCATTTGAGATCTGTGGCTACAATTTTAAAGGGAGAAAGTCAGCACAGTTGCTTGATTTTCTCCAAAACTGCTCCGCTATTACATCAGGTTTGGAATAGGCAGAGTTGAATGTAATTGGGCTTGTGATATTGCAGATGCGTATGACTGGGGACAAGGGAATAAAGGTTTTCAAGAGAGTGGTGATAGTATCAGGCCAAGGAATGTACACTTGTCCCTTCTCTGCTCCTCTGTGGACTCAGGTGCCCAGAGGGCTTTGTGCTGCTAGGAGTCCCAGTGGCTGGGTAGAATGACAAATCATGAAGAGTCTTAAATACCCAGAATGGAAAGTAGACTTGATCTTGAAGACAATGTGTAGTAATTCAGGATATTTTGAACAAGGAAATGATGATTTTTTAATTTAATATGGTTCATAAAAAAAGGGAAACTAGGAGGGCTTCCCTGGTGGCGCAGGGGTTGGGAGTCCGCCTGCCGATGCAAGGGACGTGGGTTCGTGCCCCGGTCCGGGAAGATCCCACATGCCACAGAGCAGCTGGGCCCGTGAGCCACGGCCACTGAGCCTGCGCGTCCGGAGCCTGTGCTCCGCAGCGGGAGAGGCCACAACAGTGAGAGGCCCGCGTACCACAAAAAAAAAAAAAAAGGAAACTAGGAGAGACCAGGAGGTTTCCTCTCCTCTCTTGAGAAATCAGGATTTGTGGCGGTTTATATATACTTGAGTTTACACAATAGGACAGAAACACTATCATTAAAGAGCATCTTAGTAAATAAATTTTATCCACTGTGCAAAGTCTAGTAAAGAGAAATTAGTGACATGTGATTCTCATATCGTAGAGACTTTTATTATAAACATGATGATCAACAATGATGAATTTTCCAGAAAGTTTCACATTCAAGTATTCTTCCATTGTCCTGAATGATACCCTGGATATATATAAAACCACATGTCTTCACTGTTGTTTCAGAAAAAATATTATTACCATAACAACAAGGCCAAACACATTGACATTAAAAGAACAAAGACAGAATGCAGATTAAAACCTTATGTAAAAGAGATCCCAGAATATGGGCATAGGCAGTTTACTTGTTAAAAATTCCACCATTTAAGAATCCAGAGGTCCTTCACAAAAAGGACAATTGACTCGATATGTTCAGACCAACAAGTGGCCCAACACTGATTTTGCCTAAAAAATGAAGGAAAAAAGTCATTGCTCAACTATCCAGGCTCTTCCTGAGAGTCAAGGTACACAAGCTCAATTTGGGGACATTGACTGGGAGTTGAAGGGGAAAAGTCATTCTGTGTCCATTAGATCACCTTCTAGCCAATATATTATTTAGGATATGGGTAAGATGCTGTAGCAAAGAGTCGCCAAAGTACAAGTGGCTTGAACAAAATAGAGGAATATTATTCTTTCATATACCGTATCTGGAAGGAGGTGGCTGTGTCTAAGAGCTCACTCAGTGGTCCCAGTTGAGTCCAATGTGTAGCTCTGCCAAATGTTTTGGTCTCAGGACACCTTTACACTCAAAAATTATTGAGGACCCCAGAGAAATTTGTTTATATGGGTGGTATCTATTGATATTTACTGTGTTCAAAAATAGAACTGAAAATTATCAAAGTATTTGTCTATTAATTTCTTTTTCAAACAATTATAAACCCACTGAATGCTAACATAACTAATTTTTTCATTATGTCTTTTAAAAAGTGAAAAGAGTGGCATTATTTGATATTTTTGAAACTCTCTGTAATGTCTGGCTTAATAATAGAAGACATGATGATGATGATGGTGTGGTGGTGATGACTGAACATGTCTATATTCAATCTAGTGCAGTAGATTGTTTTAAAGTATGTGAAGAGAATCTAGCCTCACCCAACTGATAGCTGGGAAAAGGAAGAGTATTTTAATAGCCTTTTCAGATGGTTGTGAATGTTGTTCTTTGATACTGCACCAAAACTCAAGTGGTGGTTTCTTAAAAGTTAGTTGCAGTATAGAATCTGAAACCGTATCAATGAACTTTTTATACTCTGTCACATCAAAATCCACTGGTGGTGATTGCACACTGAATACATTTGTCAAAAACTATCACACAAATAAACAAAAAAGCAAATTTTCTTATTTTACACTTCATGTTTTACACACATGGGATCTTTTACCCACGCGCGATTTCATAACATCATGCATCAGTCCTTTGGGAAATTATTGGTTCACTGAGTTATGCTGAACTTCCAAATGGTGATACATTTTCTTATACTATATCAGAAAATCATGTTCATTAATATCACCACCAATCTCATGAGAAAAGTTTTTAAATATTGAGCTGCTGTCAAGTTCATAGTGGCAGATACATATTTTCCAAAATTCAAATTTCTGTCCTCATCAGTGTGATTGATGTTCCCCAGGGGAAAGGGGGAACAATAATGTACAAAGCAAACACTTTCTAAGTAAGTGATCAAAAATGTAAACCCTAATATTCCATTAGTGAACTCGTAGTTCCATGGCTTTACCTAGTTGCAGGGTAGGTGGGAAAAAGTAGGCTCTAACTCTGAGGCAGCCATATCATCTGGAAGAGGGATAACAGACGTGGGCGTATAACTAACAATCACCACACTAGTCCAATTAACGAATAAGCACGCCAAGTGCAAGGACAGTCACAACCAAGGACCTGCAGACAACTGAGGACATAGCTACTCTGGCTTCGTGCCTGGTAACAGGGTGTAACACTGAACAGAGGGAGCCTGGAGGTGGTGGCACAGGAGCAGAGGAATTGCCCCAACCACAGCTCCAAGCCTGTGGCCAGGGGGATGGAGTACCAGGAAGAGGGTCCTCGAAAGGAGTCACCAGTGTTACAGACAGGAGAGGATCACTGGAGAGACCCAGAACAGGAGCAGCAGAGAGAAGAGCAGGACCCTCGAGGTCAAAAAAGAGGGCAGATCACTCACAACCTTTGGTGAGTGTATGGTAGAGCACCCAGAAACCCCTTCAACTAGAAAGAACTTTGGGTTGCAGGCGTATCGCTAACT
The DNA here is from genome assembly GCF_949774975.1 of Lagenorhynchus albirostris. Classification (NCBI taxonomy): domain Eukaryota; kingdom Metazoa; phylum Chordata; class Mammalia; order Artiodactyla; family Delphinidae; genus Lagenorhynchus; species Lagenorhynchus albirostris. The sequence goes on from NC_083102.1 coordinate 69,838,213, forward strand.
GAGCTGGGCCAGAAATCGGCTGCTCTGTAACTCTTATTGTGACCTCACTTTGTCCCCAGGCTGGAGAGCCAGGGTAAATCTGGGTGGTTCTACGATGTTTTTATAGCTCTACTTTGTCAAAACATATTCCTATTTGAGAGATGAGTCCAAATATTTTATTTGTATTCCCTTCTCTTAGCAACAAGCAGAGAAGGGAAGAGCCAGTTCTGCAGAAAACACGCTGTTCTGCAGAAAACCGATGTGAACTTAGCACACACAGGTAAAGAAACTAGGGGTAAAGGTAGCTCTGGTCACAGAGAACAAAATCCTGATAATCATAGCAAGTGTACTGGGAGCCAAAACGAAACCATCTTTGCAAATCTAGATACGTGGTAAATATGGGACCAAAAAGCTTTTAACTGCTATGCCTTATCTGATACACTGGCAAATGTACACAGTGGCAAAAGGAAAGAGCTAGAAGGCATTCGTTTTGAGACTGGATCCAGGTCAACCAAGAGGTCATAGGTCCTTGGGCTCCATTCCATCTGCAGCAAACAGAAAGTCTATTGTTACCTGGTTAAAGGGGTTTATGACAAAATAACTGTCTAGGGATCATCCTCATTCGTGTCTTTCCTGATTGTCTCCCTCAGGGCTTCTATTTTTTTTCCTGTACTGTCACTCTCTACCCTACAAGGGAAAGCAGTTTTTTAACATATGCTTCTGGTATATTAGCTCAGATTACAGGACATACAGACAACAAAAAAATATAAATGAAAGGCACATCAGAACCAAAGAAGCGAGAAATAAACATATATCCTAGCCTCAGGGATTTATGCATTCCCTGTGACTGGACATGAATTTTGAATCCAAGATTTTGTGCAGGTGCGGCAAAAAAGCAAACAATTATTTTCATGGTTCTCGATTGTAAGAAAGGAGGAAGCAAAATTTTTGTGGGCTCTAAATCCTCACGTTTTTCTTATGAGTTCTTTAATGGGAGTCATTGAGTTACATTATGGACATTATCCTCAATACCAGTTCTGTCGTCAAGGCAAATCAAGGCTCATTTAGCCCTAAGCCTACGACATAACGTTGCTGATTTTCTGTGCAGATTTTCCAAGAACCTGCAGGAGGATAACAAATTCCACGTAGAGTGACTAATAATTTTTAAATTATTTCAATTAACCTGAAATAAGTCTGACCTGGCAAATACCTGGCCATGCTGGGGGGACCAATGCTACCTTGGTGCTTGGTCAGGAAATGCTGCCTCCAAATAAATCAAAAGGTCCACCTCATCACAAAGGCTCTGGGCATCTCCACTGGCCTCTGTGACAAGTATTTGATTTTACATTATAGGCCTTAATATAAAGTCCTGCCTCTGCCAGCAATAACTGAAATTTGGAGCACATCACTTAACGTCTTGGCTGCGATGCCCCCATTTTTATTTTTATTTTTTTTATTATTTTTTTTTTTTGCGGTACGCGGGCCTCTCACTGGTGTGGCCTCTCCCGTTGCAGAGCACAGGCTCCGGACGCGCAGGCTCAGCGGCCATGGCTCACGGGCCCAGCCGCTCCGCGGCATGTGGGATCCTCCCGGACCGGGGCACGAACCCGTGTCCCCTGCATCGGCAGGCGAACTCTCAACCACTGCGCCACCAGGGAAGCCCCCCCATTTTTAAATGAATAATAAGATAGCTACCATTTTCTGAGCCCCTACTCTGTGCCTGTCACCATTTCATATCTGTTTTCCCAGCTGGATTATAAGTTCCATGAGAACAAGGAGAGTATTTCTTTCCACTGCTGTATTCCCATCATCTCACACAGGTCTGGCACATAGTAAATGCTTAATAAAATTTTTTAAAACTAACTAAATGTCCATTGTCAGGACAACCCCACAAGCAAGTGTTATTCCTTTCTTATAGCTGAAGAAACCGTGGCTCAGAAAGTCTAAGTAACTTTCAGAAAGTCACACACCTGGTTAAGCAGAGTAGCCTGTCTAGCCCCAGAGGCTGCAGCAATGGAAACAGACCAGAACAGGTCCCAAGGCTCCTCCTGGCTCCAAAGGCAATGATTCCCCACAACTCACGGGCAGCTAATACCCCTTAGCATGGGACTGCTTGTTGTGGAAAGAGCTCTTGCTTCATGAAATTCCTCAACACTTTTCACCACCTCAGGCCCCCAAAGCTGTGGCTTCAGCAGCTCTGGGCATCAACCAAGGTGGGGAGCTCTGGCGAGGCAGGGTAATCATCAGAGCAAGTCACCCTGGAGACCTCTTCACTTATCTAAGAGGCTCTGGTCAACGTCGCCCACTTCCTGCTGCTACCTGAGGGACATCAGTACTTCATCCTCACTCCACCCTGAGACTTAGCCAAGATGAGCATCACCTTGAAGCAAATCCCTATAGTAAACCTACATTGATAAAGCAGTAGTTACGTGTGTGGAGGATGACCACATGAGCTAGTTTATGGTCATTTTGTTATAAAATTCAAAATAGAAACACGTTCAACTTAGCTAGAGCAACTTGCTTTGCTGGTGCTCTTAACCTCCTCATTCCTTCAGCCACCTGTTATTTATGGAGGATAAAATCCCTCAGTCACTTCCTTTTTTTAACATTTTTATTGGAGTATAATTGCTTTACAATGGTGTGTTAGTTTCTGCTTTATAACAAAGTGAATCAGTTATACATATACATATGTTCCCATATCTCTTCCCTCTTGCGTCTCCCTCCCTCCCACCCTCCCTATCCCACCCCTCTAGGTGGACACAAAGCACTGAGCTGATCTCCCTGTGCTATGTGACTGCTTCCCACTAGCTATCTATTTTACGTTTGGTAGTGTATATATGTCCATGCCACTCTCTCTCTTTTTCCCAGCTTACCCTGCCCCCTCCCCGTGTCCTCAAGTCCATTCTCTAGTAGGTCTGCGTCTTTATTCCCGTCTTGCCCCTAGGTTCTTCATGACCAGGTTTTTTTTTTAGATTCCATATATATGTGTTAGCATACAGTATTTGTTTTCCTCTTTCTGACTTACTTCACTCTGTATGACAGACTCTAGGTCCATCCACCTCACCACAAATAACTCAATTTTGCTTCTTTTTATGGCTGAGTAATATTCCATTGTATATATGTGCCACATCTTCTTTATCCCAACCTAAGTTGATGGACACTTAGGTTGCTTCCATGTCCTGGCTATTGTAAACAGAGCTGCAATGAACATTGTGGTACATGACTCTTTTTGAATTATGGTTTTCTCAGGGTATATGCCCAATAGTGGGATTGTCCTCAGTCACTTCTTAAAAATATGTTTCCCATTTGCTGAGGACTAGTGTAAAGCACGCAACAAATTTCACAGAGTGCTAATAGGGACAAGCCACGTGCTTCACTTTCTTCTCACCAAGCAAAATTGCTAAATTCCCTTTCATCAAATGCAGGGAATTCACCATTTCATCCTCCCATCAACACAACTTACACCCTGCCTGTGACTGGGATCTAGGAACTCAGGGCCTCATTAAAGCCAATATCACAATTCCTTATTTCTTTTGGGAAGGAAAGCTGTGATTATTGTCTTCAGTGAATTTCTAAACCAGGTGAAGAAATTGTTTCAGCACTAAATTCAAATCTCTGATGCCCTATACCCCACCCATAATGTCTTTGTTGTAGGTTGTGTCTCACTTCTTCCTCCCACAAATTTCTATTTACTCCCACCTCAAAATCCCAGGTTTCATTTCACAGAAGTAAGGTGTCCCCTTATCTTTGATAAAGGAGGCAGAAATGTACAGTGGAGAAAGGACAGCCTCTTCAATAAGTGGTGCTGGGAAAACTGGACAGCTACATGTAAAAGTATGAGATTAGATCACTCCCTAACACCATACACAAAAATAAGCTCAAAATGGATTAAAGACCTAAATGTAAGGCCAGAAACTATCAAACTCTTAGAGGAAAACACAGGCAGAACACTCTATGACATAAATCACAGCAAGATCCTTTTTGACCCACCTCCTAGAGAAATGGAAATAAAAACAAAAATAAACAAATGGGACCTAATGAAACTTCAAAGCTTTTGCACAGCAAAGGAAACCATAAACAAGACCAAATGACAACCCTCAGAATGGGAGAAAATATTTGCAAATGAAGCAACTGACAATGGATTAATCTCCAAAATTTACAAGCAGCCCATGCAGCTCAATAACAAAAAAAACAAACAACCCAATCCAAAAATGGGCAGAAGACCTAAATAAACATTTCTCCAAAGAAGATATACAGATTGCCAACAAACACATGAAAGAATGCTCAACATCATTAATCATTAGAGAAATGCAAATCGAAACTACAATGAGATATCATCTCACACCAGTCAGAATGGCCATCATCAAAAAATGTAGAAACAATAAATGCTGGAGAGGGTATGGAGAAAAAGGAACACTCTTGCACTGCTGGTGGGAATGTGAATTGGTACAGCCACTATAGAGAACAGTATGGAGGTTCCTTAAAAAACTACAAATAGAACTACCATATGACCCAGCAATCCCACTACTGGGCATATACCCTGAGAAAACCATAATTCAAAAAGCGTCATGTACCAAAATGTTCATTGCAGCTCTATTTACAATAGCCAGGAGATGGAAACAACCTAATTGTCCATCATCGGATGAATGGATAAAGAAGATGTGGCACATATATACAATGGAATATTACTCAGCCATAAAAAGAAACGAAATTGAGTTATTTGTAGTGAGGTGGATGGACCTAGAGTCTGTCATACAGAGTGAAGTAAGTCAGAAAGAGAAAGACAAACACCGTATTCTAACACATATATATGGAATCTAAGAAAAAAAAATGTCATGAAGAACCTAGGGGTAAGACGAATAAAGACACAGACTTACTAGAGAATGGACTTGAGGATACCGGGAGGGGGAGGGGGAAGCTGGGACAAAGTGAGAGAGTGGCATGGACATATATACACTACCAAATGTAAAATAGATAGCTAGTGGGAAGCAGCCGCATAGCACAGGGAGATCAACTCAGTGCTTTGTGACCACCTAGAGGGGCGGGATAGGGAGGATGGGAGGGAGGGAAGCAGAAGAGGGAAGAGATATGGGAACATATGTATATGTATAACTGATTCACTTTGTTATAAAGCAGAAACTAACACATCATTGTAAAGCAATTATACTCCAATAAAGAAGTTAAAAAAGAAGGTGTCCTTAAAATCCACATTTATTGTGATTGTGTTTTGTCTGTGTGGTTCGGTATGAATCAGGAAGGGCTTTAGGATCTGCTCTCATCAAAGCTAAGTAGCCCCGTGGACATGGCAGTGAAGTTGAGATAGAGGAGGGATGAGAAGGGGTCTTACCGTCCTGCCTATGCCATGAGCCTCCTTATTCTCCCACCACATACCTACAAGCAGCGTGAACTCAGAAACTGAGGGTCTGCAGTAGCCTCTCCTATTCTCCACAGGCACAAGGCATTGGATCCAACACTGGACAGAGAGGAAGAAAGAAAGAAAGGTGGACAAAAGTAGAGGAAAAAAGAGCAGTAAACAGAAGCAAAGGCAGCAGAGGGATGGGGGAGTGAGACAGAAACGAGGTAGTAAAACTTCAGATAGTGCCAACACTAGTTATTCATTCACAAATATTTGAAAGACAAAATCCATGCCCTCCTGCCGCTGTCACCCTGGTCAGGCAATAAGATAAATCAGTAAAATAGATAGTACGTTAAAAGATAATCAGCGCTAAGGAGAAAAATGAAGCAGAGAAGAGGGATACTGCTTGTCTGGGTGTGAGAGAAGAGAAGTTGCTTTAGTATGGTGTCCAGAGGAGGCGCATTGAGAAGGTGACACTGGAGGAAGACTTCAAAGACAGCAACACCAGCTTTGCTCACTCTCAGGCATTTCTGCAACATTTTGAGGCCCCCAAAATATTTAGTTTTTGAGCCAGCTGTCCTTTGTTGGTTTTCTGAACTTTTCTCTTATGATATTTCATCTATCATTTCTATGTATGTAAGGTGGAAGGGATTATCCAAGTCTGAACCCTCTGCATCATTCAGACCTGTGGTCGTTTCCGTGTACCAACTGTAAAAGGACTGAAGCCTTATCCAAGAAGAGCCAACCTATCTTGTTTGGAAATCTTGTCCTGAGGAGGAAGGACCAGTGGGTGGTAGTAGTCTTCTGTGTTTCATCCTGCTGATGTTACACAGTTTAACATAGGGAGCTTCAGACCATGAGAGGAAAAGCAGAAGACATTTCATGAGAAAGTTAACCCCCTTGTTATATCATTAAAAGGTCATTTGAATCATCTTACTTGCACTTGGAATCTTGTTCAAATGTTAGGAAGGTCTTGTATAAAACTGTGGCTGGTGTCACATTTACATAGTTTTTCACCTTCTTGAAAAAAAAAAACACATCCTCTCCATAGTAAGCTTGCACTAGGAAAATCTGGGAGGATTAACTGGAAGGAAGGGTTGACAGTGATGGGCTCATGTCTAGGGCGATTTTATTACTGATTTATTACTGATTTATGAGTCAAGAGGCTGAGGAAAGCAAGTTGAACAGACATGGCTCAAGAACCTTGAAAACATTAAGAAAACGTGGTTTGCCAAAACCCAAAATGAGAGCCTGAAATAGAATATCAATTTAAGTACATATAAATATCATATGTATGTGTACACACATAACACACACATACTTACACACAACTAAGCCCTAAAATGAAATCTTTCACTTAACATCTGCATTTGAACTAGTAAGTAAAAGAGTTGAAAAGAAATAGCTTGAAAATTCATCAAGGAAGCACTGCCAGAGGAAATTATTATTTTTTTTTAGCTGCACCATGCTTGAGGGATCTTAATTCCCCGACCAGGGATCGAACCCAGGCCCCAGTGGTGAAAGCTTGGAGTCCTAACCACCGGACCGCCAGGGAATTCCCCCAGAGGAAATTTTCATTGCCTTTCCATTGGTCAACCTCAGAAGTGAGCTTGCACAATTTTGCTGTTTGATTAAAGGAGAGAAGCCAGCTCAGACTGGCTCGTGAGAGCTGATCGTTCACATCTCTTCCCAACTCATCCAGGATGGTAGCCTCACATAGGCCATGAGGGGAGGTTTACACTGTGGACATCACCAAATGCTACCAGTCAGGGCCAGAACACTGGTTTCTTCCCACTGAGAGCCTGATGACAAGCCTTTAGCAGCACACCACTAGGGAAGGGAGAGGCTGTTCTAGATAAACTAGGTGATTTGTGTCAACACTCAGAGGCAAGAAGGAGAGAAAGTGAAGTAAACGCGCTGTTATTAAAGGCACTCTAGGGAGTTGAGTGTCAAATTCATTTAAAGCTAAAGCATTCCATTTAGGTACAGGAGATTCCAAAAATCTATTCAACGCAGGATAATCTTGACTTCATTAAACAGAATGAGGACCAATAGCGCCAGCTGATCCACGAAGGATGAGGACTTCTGGGCAGTTTTCTCCAACAGCTCGAGAAGCCTCCCAAAACAAGTGGCTGGCTTACTCCAAGACTTATGTCATAAAGTCAGGATCAATTTTCAACTTTAAACTTATTTTTAAAATACTCTTTAATTCCTAAAGGTAAGAGATGTGAAAAAAACATGTATATATGAAATCAGGTTGATCCCACGGCTTAGCCATATACATGTCACTGTCTAAATCACCAATACAAGCCACAAACATTCCCTAATTATCCTCTCTCATCAAAGATCAAAGCTTTCATCAAAACTGAAGGACTTAAACAGTGCGGAGCAACAGTACAAAGAACCACAAGAGAACAAATGTCTGTCATAAAGTCTCTGTGTTCCTAGCTTAGAAATGTGCATGCTGACAGAGCTCATGCAAGTTCTGAGAATATATTAAATGTGACATCACTCAGTACTGAACTGGAAACTTGCTAATAAATAACGCAGAGCAGGAGGAGAGAGTTTGCTTATTTGCCCTCATTTATACACAACCCCAAAGTCATTGCCTGTGTTTTTCCAGACTCCTTCAACAAAACTTTTCTTGTGAATTCCTGTAACAGGAAGAATAAAAAACTGCTATCAACTAGGGAAAATGATCCACTCCACTCAAATGAAGACTTCATTTGTGATATCTGCATTCTCTCTGTAGCTGTAATTTTTCTGAGTTGTTAGATAGTCAAAAAGCCATTACTATAATATAGCAAGATGGTTAAAAATCAGGTCTTTGGAGGCAGCCAGATCTGGGGTTTTTCTTCCTCTGCTACTTTCTAGCATTGTGACCTTGAACAAGCTACTTAGCAGAGATATTTTCCCTTTGTATAAATGGGGCTACTAACGCCTAAGCTTCATAGTTACATTAAAGGTTAGATGAAAGACTGTATGTTAAGTGATTAACACAGGGATTGGCCCAGAATAAACGCTCTATAAATGTTAGTTATTGCAGCTTTCTTAGTCAATCTTCTCTTAATCAAGCCACTAGATTAACTGACACTTGCTGATGTCCATAGAATGCTGGGCACTTACAGCTGCTACATTCGCCTCTGGTACCCTCACACATGTTCACTCCTAACTGCTGTGTTGTCACTTGTTTTTAGGTTCTCAACATTACAAATTCTGATGACATTTTATTTTAATTATATACAATCAATGAAATTTTATGTAAACCCATGAAATACGAATGGATAAAGCTGTATACCATTTCTCTGAAAACGAAAATGGTAGCTTTCAAAAGATTCATAAACACAGGTCGCTAGAAAAAATACTGCTAATATGTGAGGTACGGATGCATTGGCTAGGAATACTGAGAAATTTTTTTTGACACTTTCAAGACCTATCTGGAAGGTTGCTTGAAAATTATCAGCAAATTATCCTTCCACTTAAAAATAACTAGCAATAGGAGAGGATGCATTGTGTGTGTGTGTGTGTGTGTGTGTGTGTGTGTGTGCATGTTGAATAAATGAATAAAACCGAAGGGTTTGACCGATGCTTGGGGAAGAGGGAGTGAGGGGCAAAGGGAGGAGACTTGGTGTGACTCTTCCACGTTCTAGTTCTAAGTCTTTAGGCAAGGTATAGAGCCTAAGACAGGGCTGTAAACCAAACCGAAAGGCATGCATCTGACTCAGAATCTTTGAGGGCCCTTTCTAACTCAGTGGTTCTTGATACCATAGATTTTCATGTGAAGTGATGATGCATGCAAAACGATGCATGCTTGGTGTCCTAGCAGATGAAACACTGATCAGGGAATGGATAGTCACAAGAGGCTCCTTGATTTGCTGATGGGAATACAACAAGCACCCAAAGGACAGCAGCTCCTCAAGCAGGAACCAATAGGACAAAGCCAGAGCCGTGACCTAATCCTGCTATTGGGGCACAGGGCCAGGCCAGCTTACTTGCCTTGCTACTTCCATTTCACGATGGTGCATTTAAGCAGTTCCTAGAGATCTAGAATTGAAATCTGATCTAATTTACTTAAATGTGTGTAGATAGATCTGGTGTTCAGCAAAGGCACTTATAACCTCAAGTGAGACAAGTCTCAGATGCAGTAGCAACACTTGTCAGAGTGCTTCTTTGTGCAGTCAATAAATCAAAATTTAAATTTTGTGAAAATCACTCTAGGGAAGGGTCCACCTTGTTCTATCTTTGCCTCACTATAATCAACAGAAAAGAGAGGTGGTTTTCAAATGTTAGATTACTGCCATTTGGTAGAGATTATCATCTGAGTCCATTAACCAGAGTCTCAAGGCACTGGACAACCTACCAACAAAATAAGATAAGGTGCATTAACGTCAATTTGTTAATTTTTAGTGAGGCTTCAAAACGCCCTAGTAAATTACTGAATCATTTTAAGGATGTGTTGCTGCTTCTTCACTATTCCTCTTTGCTGTACATGAAAAAGCTGACTTATTTGTAATCAGTTCCGTTCCTCCTTTCCTCCCATCGAAGATTACCTAATTCTCTGCTGTTACCGGCACTCAACAAAGCAGCCCATAAAATTGAAGATCAAATATAAACAAAGAGCATTAAATAGCATGGCAGGATTTTCAAAGCCATAGGATTCTTTAACAAAACTTACCCCCCAAAACTGGATTCACAGTATTAACACTGGGAGTTAACCTATTGCGTATCTTCCCCTTTGGAAATAATGCTTTCAGTTACTTAGAGGATGTCACACACTACTGCACTTCCAATGAGTTAGATTATATACAAAACTGCACTTTAATTGATCATTTTCTTAATCAACTAAATTTTAGAGCAAAGTTTAGCAAAATGAGGCAGAAAGGATTTAAAGTAGACTACAGGCACACCTTGGAGGTATAACAGGTTCGGTTCCACACCACCGCAATAAAGCAAATATCACAGGAAAGCGAGTCATATGAAGTCTTTGGTTTCCCAGCGCAGAGGTTTACACAAGACTGTAGTCTATGAAGTGTGCAACAGCAACATGTCTGAAAAAAATGTACACGCGTTAATTTAAAACACTTTATTACTAAAAAATGCTAGCCATCACCTGAGCCTTCAGCGAGCTGTAGTCTTTTTGCTGGTGTAGGGTCTTGCCTTGAGGTTGACGGCGGCTGACAGATCAGGGCCATGGCTGCTGAAGGTTCGGGAGGCTGAGGCAATTTCTTAAAATAAGACAGCAGTAAAGTTTGCCGCATTGATGGCCTCTTCCTCTCACAAACAATTTCTCTGCAGCACGCAACACTACTTGATAGCATTTTACCCACAGAAGAACTTTTCTCACAATTGGAGTCAATCTTCTCAAACCCTGCCGCTGCTTTATCAACTAAATTTTTGTAATGTTCTAAATCCTTTGTTGTCATTTCAATAGTCTTCACAGCATCTTCACCAGGAGTAGATTCCATCTCAAGAAACCACTTTCTTTGCTCATCATAAGAAGCAACTCCTTATCTGTGAAAACTTTATAATGAGATTGCAGCAATTCAGGCACATCTTCAGGTTCCACTTCTAATTCTAGTTCTCTTGCTATTACTCATCTGCAATTATTTCCGCCACTGAAGTCTCAAAACCCTCAAAGTCATCCAGGAGGGCTGCAATCAACTTCTTCCAAACTCCTGTTACTGTTGATATTTTGACCTCTTCCCATGAATCATGAATGTTCTTAATGGCATCTAGAATGTAAATCCTTTCCAGAAGGTTTTCAATTTACTTTGCCCAGATTCACCAAAGGAATCACTACCTAAGGCACCTATATTCTTACAAAATATATTTCTTTTTTTTTAAATTAATTTATTTATTTTTGGCCTCTTTTGTTCTTTGTTGCTGTACGCGGCCTTCTCTAGCTGCGGAGAGCGGGGGCCATTCTTTGTTGCGGTATGTGGGCTTCTCATTGCGGTGGCTTCTCTTGCTGTGGAGCACGGGCTCTAGGCACGCGGGCTCAGTAGTTGTGGCTCACGGGATCTAGAGTGCAGGCTCAGTAGTTGTGGCGCACAGGCTTAGTTGCCCTGCGGCATGTGGGATCTTCCGGGACCAGGGCTCGAACCTGTGTCCCCTGCACTGGCAGGCAGATTCTTAACCACTGCACCACCAGGGAAGCCCCAAAATATATTTCTTAATGAGTAAGACTTGAAAGTTGAAATTACTCCTTGATCCATGGGCTGCAGAATGGATATTTTTGCTAGCAGGCATGAAAACAACATTAATCGCATTGTCCATCTCCATCAGAGCTCTTGGGTAACCAGTGCACTGTTAATGAGCGTACTATTTTCAAAGGAAACTTCTTTTCTGAGCAGTAGGTCTCAACAGTGGGCTCAAAATATTCAGTAAAACATGTTGTAAACAGATGTGCTGTCATCCAGGCTTTGTCGTTCCATTTATAGAGCACAGACAGAGTAGATTTCTCATAATTTTTAAGGGCCCTAGGATTTTCAGAATGGTAAATGAGCACTGACTTCAACTTAAAGCCACCAGCTGCATTAGCCCCTCACAGGAGAGTTAGCCTATCCTTTGAAGACTTGAAGCCAGACATTGGCTTCTCCTCTCTAGCTATGAAAGTCCTAGACGGCATCCTCTTCCATGATAAGCCTGTTTCATCTACATTGAAAATCTATTGTTTAGTATAGCCAGCTTTATTAGTTAATTTAGCTGGATCTTCTGGATGACTCGCTGCAGCTTCTATATCATCACCTTGCACTTTTATGTTATAGAGATGGCATCTTTCCTTCAACCTCATGAACCAATCTCTGCTAGCTTCAGACTTTTCTTCTGCAGCTTCCTCAACTCTCAGCCTTCACAGACTTGAAGAGAGTTAGAGCCTTGCTCTGGATTAGGCTTTGGCTTCAGGGGGTGTCGTGGCTGGTTTGATCTTCTATCCAGACCACTAAAACTTTCTCCATACCAGCAATAAGCCTGTTTCGCTTTCTTATCATTCATGTATTCACTGAAGTAGCACTTTCAATTTCCTTCAAGAACTTTTCCTTCGCATTCGTAACTTGGCCGTTTGGTACAAGAGGCCTAGTTTGTGCGAGGCACACAAAAAATACTCAATAAATATATTTCTTTAATTATTCCTTTAAAGGAAATTTGCTTTTCCCAACAGTTGGGATCAGTTCAAAGAATTTAATGGAAATAAAAACAGCACAGGTTGAAGGCAGTTATCAAACCTGCAACTCTGAGACAGGAAACCAGGGCTTCCCTGGAATAAAAAACAAGGCTTACACATCTGATTGAAGCAAACATAACCCACAGAGTGGGAGTCAGTCTTGCTCCAGTTCATGGCGGCACCATCTTTCCAAGCTGAGTAATACACCTCCCTACTAGAGAGGTCTGTAACTTACAAGTAAGATGCAGCACTTTCAGTGGCTCTTGAATATTAAATATTTGGAGGAGAATCTCTCATTTTCTATAACTCAAAAAAAGACAAGAAAAAGCTAAAACTTTTAGATCTTCTATTTCCATGGCCATAAATTAAACATTCTCAAAAATATTTTCACCAAAAAAGCCACTCTAAGGAACCACGCGGGGCATGTGACAATAGTCTTCAAAGTCGTCCCTGCTAGGATGCGAGCTAGGAGGAGAGGGGTCTGCACCTGTCTGCCTGCCTGTTTCCCTAGCACCTAGAGCAACAGAACAAGCACTGGAATTAAATCAAAAGAAGTGGATTCAAATCCCAGCTCTACCTCTCACCAAGTGTAAAATGAAAGTCTCTCAGAACCTCACTTTCCTTCTCCATAAAAAGAAAATAACCTCTCCTTCACAGGGTGCTGTGATAATTCAGGCCCAGGTATCTGCATTTCAGACAAGCAGGCGAAATGATTCTCACTCAGGTTGTCTACATAGATAATATTCTAAGAAACACCGCCTTTATCCCAAACTTCATGTTCAGTGAGGAAACTGAGCCCCAAATCGTATCATCGAATGATTTTCTAAAAGACCTTCAGTGATTCTGAAGAAGTCTTGAGGGGCAGGGAGTGGGGTTGGCAGAGAGCAGACAGATGGGTGCCCACGATGTAGCAAGCAGAAGGGTTGTTTTGCCTCCTTTAGATATTGTAGCCATGTCATCATAGAACTGACATCCCATTTCACTTCCAAATCCATATATATGATTACTTTAAAATAAATTTCTAGCACTGGAATTATTAGGTCACAGAATATGAATTTTTGAACGCTTTTGATACATGTTTCCAAAATTGCCTTCTACAAGGCTTATTTCAATTTTTTCTCCCACCAGTAGAGTAAGAGAGAAGGGGGACTCTCTTCAACATCCCACCAAATAATGGCTCAGGAGATAATAGAGTGCTAGCTAGGGCTCCAGCTAGAGCTACAGAGTTCCACAGAGTCTCCTGTGGAATGTAATTTTCCAGGCAGAACATTCAGTTTTTGACACAGACCTGTGGTTGCGTCTTGTGTTTACAATATATTTTTGGTCAGTTGGTTGCATCCTTAATCTTTGCTGCTAATTTGGGACTAAACTGGATTACTTCACAAGACCTGTGGTTTCATGAGATGAAACCACAAATTCTTACTCCCAAGAGAAGCAAATTAAAAATGTTGCTTTGGATGATGAGCCTTAGTCAGTGAGTCAGAACAGAGCACAAACTTAACATGAAAGGGAGTGGAAATGGAAAACTAGTCAGTTCCAAAGGCTAAAGTGAAGAAGCCAAATAGCTGGAATTTAACCATTTCACATATTTATACCCATTGCTTGCTGAAGAGAGAACTGTTATGTCTATTCAGTCTGCTTGCAGTTTTTTGCCTGTTTTTTTTTTCAATATCCATCACACAAAATACAGCAACTCAGCATTTTCCGCAACATCTATGTACAATATTTGAGCTTACGTAGAACTATCTAAATCAACGCCACTCAAATTCTGATGTATGTACAAATCACCTGGGGGTCTTGTTAGAAATGCAAGTACTGATTCAGTAGGTCTGGGGTGGGGCCTGGCATTTTGCATTTCTAACAAACTCCCAGGTCATGCTGATACTGCTGGTTCCTGGATCACACCTTGAGTTGCAGGAATCAACACTAAATGTGCTGAGAAAATATGAAGGACATCATCTGTTTTAAGCCAATGGCTGTCAGCCATGGTACAGTAGAATGACTATCTCCATGAGAAGGAAAGTGATAGAGTAAGTACCTGGACTTGAAATGACCCTTGTGCACCAAAGCCTATATTATCAATGACCCACCAATTTGTTACTGATGGGGTTGTGTTGCTCATAGAAGTTGTGAATGGGTGGATGTGTGAGGGAGGGAGGGAGGCTCTTTCTGAGCCTACTGCATGTTCTCTGGATTTCTTTAAACCTTGGAGAATGGTTTGCAATTTTGAAAATGGCCCAAAGTCATTCGAAGCAAAGAGGCAGGACAACAAATACTCTTTGGAGAAAACAAAAATAAATAACTGGGACTGATTTTCTTCTGTGGCCAGTAAATGGGTTCTGCGTACGCCCTCAGGCTGGAGCCACAGACATGTTTGACAAAGAGCATCACATTGGGACGACTTGCAAGGCTCACACATATTTCAAGGTTATTTTGTTGAAAATTGACTCATTGCTCTTAATGGGGTGTCAGCACATCCGCAGGGCTTTCACAGATGTGTTTCAGTGGCGGGATGGGGGGGTTACAAAGTTCCTGCAATTGCATATAAAACGTGATGTGTATGTCCCTTGGGGTTTCTTTTTTTTTTTTTGAATCAGAGGAAAGAACTTTCTGCTCTCATCAGATTGTCAGAGATTTTCGTAGCTGGCAAAAAGGCAGGTTGGGAAGTCATACAGATATGTGGGCTCAAGCTGTCCACCTACTTGCAGTGTAACCTTGAGCAAGTTACTTACACTCCCTAATCCTCAGCTTCTTCCTCTGTAAAATGGCGATTACACCTACCTTGAAGGATGTGAGGCACCAAATAATAATTCAACGAATGGTAATCTTATCGATACATAATTATACAACAATCATGTGACAATCTTACAGATATCCTATTCCTTGCCAAATGGCCTTGATTCTTCCTGTGCCAGGAAATGCAGTCTCCTTTTCTTGGAAATTGGGTCCTGCCCTGAAGACCCAAGTTTCTTGAGGCTGAGAGTAACTAAACTTGAAAGAGTTCCAATTATGGTGAGGAGAAATCGCCAATATAAATAAATCAGAGTTTCAATAATGCTATATATAATTATTCTAATAATGCTATCCATACTCATAAGCAAACCAGAGCTTCAAAAGGCCATTTCATCTCATTCTATACTATACATATCTATGTGTGTGATATATATGTAATATGTACACATACATATATGCAATTATTCATTAGTCAAAGATTCACTGAGCAACTTCTACACCCACATTATGTTGCTAAGCAAATGGGATACCAAAGGTGACTAAGACACAGTCTCTGTCCTGGAAAGGTTCATTACTAGAGGAGACAAATATGTAAACAAATACTTGAAACAATATCAGCTGTACTAGCTAGCCCTTGTTGTTCACTTCTTGTCAGCTAGACACTATGCTAAGTGCTTTACCTGAATATTTTTATTTAGTAGTTTCCAATAATATCATAGGTAGGTACTATCACAGATGAGCAAACAAAGGCTCTAGAGACACTGAGTGTCTTGTCCACGTCCATAGGTGGCAAAGGGTTCAAGCCCAAGTCTGTCTAACCTGGAACGTGAGCGCAGAGCCAGCACATTTTCTTGTATCCAAAATGCTACAGGAGCAAAGAGACGAGAAGAATGCCTTGGCTTGGAGAGGAAAGGGGTTGTTCATACTCCACAGCCACGTGTGGGTTTACAAAGAAAAGGGAAGCTGACTGAGTACCTAGAGCCTAAAGAATAAAAGCAAGCAGGGAGCTGGGATCCTGACAAAGTCAGAGGCAGGGCCCTGGGAATCACCCTGTCATGCGGCCCAAGCAGCTTGGACATGAGCAGTGGGCACATTAGGACTCCCCCTCCACCCTCTGTAGCTCTCAGGTTCACCAAGGGCTTAGACATTTTTATCTGGATCGTCATTTCCGTTTCTCACTACGGTATGAGTCACTGCTTCTCCATACTGCTCCTTTGAAGAGGCAATGCACGTCACACCCATCTTACACTGGTCAGTGGCGCTGGAACTGAGGAACAACCAAGGACAGTTATGCAACTAAAATCTCTAATCCCATGGGCCTGATAGCTGCCTTGTAAAGCTGTTCTTAGAGGGAAAAAAAGAAAAAAAATAGGTGTTTTGAGAACCTTCAAAAGGGCATGCTGAATACCTAGTAACATTTGTGTATTTCTTATAAACACTTTTTGCTAACATACCAGTTCTTAAGAAAGGTGCAACAGGTTCTTTATCTATTTAGTCTTTCATAAAATGTTTTCTGAGGGCCTACCACCTGCCTGGCACTGCTCCAAGCGCTGGAGATATAGCTATGAAAACACAGACACAAAAAAATTAAAATATCTGACCTCAGAAAGCTTACATACTTGCAAATACAGCTGGACAGAAACATAAAAGGATAGCTCGATAAGGACCTAGTCCTGGCAACTAATTACACAGAGTGATAAAGAGAAAAAATTACCATTTCACTTATCAAAAGAGTTTCAAAATGAGTTGGTAAGTGGATGAAATTGTTTTTATCAGTTTGTTTTTTTACAAAAACAATTGTCCTTTGTTTAAAAAGTCAAGCAACATAGAAAATCGGCCAGAAAGAAAGCAATAAATCAACCATATCCCTTTTCCCAGATTAGCCCATATTATCTTTGTTGAACACAATTCTAGACACCTCTGGGCAGCTTTAGACATAGGTAGATAAAAGTGTTATATGATTAGGATCACACTATATGTGTGATTTTTAAAAACACAGTTAAAAAATTATACTTGATTTAAAAGAAGAAACAAAAGAGTAAAATTGAATGGAATTACTGAACTTCAAATTAATGTTCTTAACAGACAGTAGTACAAATATTCATCAAAGGGAGGCCTGGAAAACACAATGCACGGGGGGTGGGGGGCAGGGGCTGGTTGAGGAAGGGCGAGTGAGGACACAAGTCCCTTAACAAGGGAGCAGCAGTTCTCAGGTCCAGAATGGGCTTGAGTTGGATTCCAGTATTTTCTGATCTGGATTTTTGTGTAAAACTTGACCCAGAAACATGGGATTTTGTGTCAAACAAAAGATCCATTATATGACTTTAAAGTCATATTAAAACATTGCTGTCCTTTGCCGAAAACAACTAAGCACTTTTATTTTTTTTAATGTTTTTTTATTGTGGTAAAAGGCACATAATGTAAAACATACTATTTTAACCATATCTAACTGTACAGTTCAGTGGCACTAAGTACACTCACATTGTTGCACAACTCTCACCATCATCCATCTCCTGAATTTCTCACCTTCCTAAACTGAAACTCTGTCCCCTTTAAACACTAGCTCCCCATTCCCCCTCCCCACTCCCCCCACCGTCCCCCTTTGGCCCCTGGCATCTACCAATGTACTTTCTGACTCTATGAATTTTGACTATTCTAGATACCTCGTGTAAGTGGAATCAAACAGTATTTGTCTGCACCTAATGTATACTGGAATGCATTTCTAAGGTTAACTTGATATGTGTCCTGCAAACAGATTGTGAGTGGATGGACCTAGAGACTGTCATACGGAGTGAAGGAAGGCAGAAAAACAAATATCGTATATTAACGCATATATGAGGAATTTAGAAAAACAGACGAACCTATTTGCGAAGCAGAAATAGAGACACAGACATAGAGAACAAACGTATGGACACCAAGGGGGAAGGGGTGGTGGTGGGATGGGTTGGGAGATTGGCAATGATGTATGTACCCTACTGTCTATGAAGTAGTTGACAGTTGAGTGCCTACTGTATAGCATAGGTAAAAAAAAAAAAAAACTAAGCACTTTTAGTGCCTTTTGTTTTTCAAGTATTTATCTCCAATTCCTAAAAATTGTGCTTATGCTAGTATTTCTTGATTTATCCATTTTAGGTATATTCAGTTCTTAATATCAAAGATCACAATTAAGTGTCCTTTCTTGTCACCCGATTATTTATGTTTAAATTACTATGGCATGGACATATATACACTACCAAAATGTAAAATACATAGCTAGTGGGAAGCAGCCGCATAACACAGGGAGATCAGCTCGGGGCTTTGTGACCGCCTAGAGGGGTGGGATAGGGAGGGTGGGAGACGCAAGAGGGAAGAGATATGAGAACATATGTATAACTGATTCACTTTGTTAGAAAGCAGAAACTAACACACCATTGTAAAGCAATTATACTCCAATAAAGATGTAAAAAAGAAATTACTATGGCTATGTAAACTGTTTGCTGCCAAACCAAGTAGTGAGCTATAATTACGTCCTTCGCGTTCAACTTTTATTTTTCCAGAAAATAACTCTTCAATTTTTTTTATTTATTTAGTTTAGTTTTCTACGCCACTATAACGACATAGTGAGGAATTCCCTCACTTTGAAACATCCTCTCAAAACAATCCTCCACAAATGTATCAGGTAGTCTACCAATCCCATTTTTCCCACCTGGAGATTTCCACCCTAAAGCACTTTTTTTTGCTACAGTGTGTAACTGTTTATTCTGGACGTGTTTCTTAAAGCCTAGATTATATTCTTCTGATGTAAGGAAAGGAAGAATAATACCTTCTTAAGAATTATTATTTAAAGAAATATCTTAAATATTGGCTGCCTTTGTTTCATTAGAATTAGGCAGTTTTGTTGTTTTCTTTTGTTTTGTTTTTTGCTGAGATGGTTCTTGCTGACCCTTCTAGGCTCTTGACCACCTATATATATGGGCAGCCCACACCTAATCCTCTTCAACTGCAGTAAGAAATAACTCTTTAGAGTCAACATTTTTTTTTAAAGTGGCTCATTTTAGGGGTTCATTTTTTTTTTAAGAGAGAGCAGCAATTGCTCAATATTTTACTTTGTTGTTTTTTTTCCAACATTAGCTTTGCTTCCTAATGTTTGAGGGAAGTTTGATGTCTGAGTTATTTTTCAGCAGAGTTTAGCTCTCTGAAGTTCAATTCAAATATTCTGTAAAGGTTGTTGTTGTGTGCATGCGTGTGTGTGTGTGTGTGTGTGTGTGTGTGCGTGTGCATCTTCTAAGCAATGGGTCTGTGGTCTTCATCAGATTCTCAAAGCAGTTCTTGATTCCAGAGTTTAAAACCTCTGCTTTATAGAAAAGGTGTGCTTGTGATTTGGAGAATCAAAATAATCAAGTTAGAAGGGACTAGAAGAAACCATCTGGCAGTTAAGCAATTAAACCATCCAAGAGACAGAGTGAGTTATCCTTTTCTGGGAATGGCTCATCCGTGACTAAAGTGCACAGCTCTTCACCTGTCAAAACCACTAGGCTTCAAGTCTGCCTCCGGACTCGAGAGCACAGTTAGGCTCTCTGATGAAGAGGCCTCTATTTTTCCTTATCACACAGCTTCAGAGGCCCCCTTACAGCTTTAGGCTGTTGAAAATGATTATGGGGCAACTGAACAGGGCCTGAAAAATGCATCTGGTACAATTACCTAAGGATGATCTTAACAAATAAAACCCACCAAGTAGGTTCTTCTGCCAACCAACTTGACGAGCATCCCCCATGACGCAGGTCACACAAGTTACAACCTATGCAGATGGGCATCTCTCACTGTATGTGAAGCTGGGTTTCTGGGAAGTGTGTGGGATGGTGAAAAATGCATTGGACGAGGAGGTAGAATATTTGGATTTGGTCTTATTCTGCTTTAAACTTACCATGTCCCGGGCTTCCCTGGTGGTGCAGTGGTTAAGAATCCGCCTGCCAATGCAGGGGACACAGGTTTGAGCCCTGGTCCGGGAAGATCCCACATGCTGTGGAACAACTAAGCCCATGCATCACAACTACTGAGACCGCGCTCTAGAGCCCGCAAGCCACAACTACTGAGCCTGCGTACTGCAACTACTGAAGCCCGCGCGCCTAGAGCCCGTGCTCTGCAACAAGAGAAGCCACCGCAATGAGAAACCCATGCACCACAACGAAGAGTAGCCCCCGCTCGCCGCAACTAGAGAAAGCCCGCAGGCAGCAAGGAAGACCCAACACAGTCAAAAATAAATGAATAAACAAACAAACTTACCATGTCCCTCACATGCAACGTAAGGGCATTTAGGGGGAAAGGAACCAGCATTTTCTTTTTAGTACTCAAAAAGAGCCAAGAGAAAGAGATAGTTATGTTCAGCTAATCTTCTCAATATTGGTATGGGATCTATTATTATTTTCATTTTATGGACTAAAAACCTAAGACTCAGACAACTTACTCAATATTACACAAACAGTGAGTCACAGAGTTGAAATTCTAACTAACCCCCCTATCTTTTTATTAATAAACTTTATTTTTTAAGAGCAGTTTTGGTTCACAGCAAAATTGAGTAGAAACTAGAGTTCCTATTTATCCACAGTTCACACACACACACACACACACACACACACACACACACACACACACCTCCCCCACTATTGACATCCATCAACCCTTTTGGTAAACACAAAAAAACAGGCATTTTTTTTTTCTAACGTAACTCTGAGATTCTAAACCCATTCACCTAGCACCTAATGTGTTAGAAGAATATCAGATTTTAAAGGGCCTATTATTAATCTTATTAAGCAAAAGACATTTTTGTAAAGTGAATAATAACAACTTCATTTATTTTTTGAGTAAACGTAGAGTTTCCTATATAGGATGTTCCTTAGTGTAGCATAAACTCTATCAAAATCTAGTCCGTATGACAAAATGACTCTCCTGATACTTAAATTTATGCACTAGGTCATATTAAATTATTTATTTTGAAGAATTATGTGGGATATACTATTTCTAAACCGTCTTCATCTGCATAGAGCTCCATGAAAACCAGGAAATGGAAGTACCTGATCTTGCTTCCTAGCTGGAGCCAGTCAATGGCAAATACTCAACAAGAGTAGCAAGAATAGAGGCGGGGAAATAATAGGCAAGAGAGATAGAATTCAAAAGAGTGTTTGGTAAAATGTAGATTAAAGACTTCAAAAAGATGAATAGTTTTAGAAGATTTTGAATAAGTTCGTTAATCTGTCAAAGCTTCAGTTTTCTCATCTGTAAAATGTAGATAATAATCAGACCTGCCTCATGGGACCCTGTGAGAAGGAAAGGAGATGGGTTGGGGGCCGGGTGAGCCAGTACCTACCAGTGCACATGAGCATTAGAGGTTATCACGGCTAGTGTGTCTGCCGCTGCGGGAGGAGAACTCATTTCCCTTTTTAGCTGAATGGAGCAGAAGTTGTATTTGTGAGAGGTGGTAACAAAGTGCTTACAACCCTGAAGGTAAAAAAAAAAAAAAAAAAAAAAAAGAACACAAATATGTGGATTCATCTTGACCTTCATTTCATTTTTTCCCTGAGAATCCACTGTTTGTTCCTTTCTTGAAACAACAGTATTTTAAGTTCAACTGAAAAATCTACGTAAGGTTTCCTTGGGAGGCAGAGCAGGCTGGGCAGCCACAGCCTTGGGTCTGAAGCCCATACTTCATTATTGGAGGCCTATCTTTCCTACCACATTAAAATCACATGGCAAAAACTCTATCCTATCTAAATAGAGAATCTCTTAGGCAGAGATTAAAAAATAACAGAACTATAACTTAAACGACTTGGGTCTCTGTTAAAACCTCAAGTCACGACTGTGATCTAGAAATTTTGTCTGTCTTTGCCCCACTTTCTTCATCAACTAAGTGGATTGTGAGTATACATATTAGAATCAGAGTATCTAAAATGTAACACATAAACTGGATTTTAGATGTCATTCAGTTTGACTTTTTCCCCCCCAAAAAAGCTGGAAAGAATTCCTGAGAAAGAAAAATGCAACTAAGGTTTAATTTTTCTCTACAGAATTTTAAAATTCTGTCCACATTCCTAAGCCTTGAAGAAAGAGGCCTCACACTGAAGTGTTAGAGCCAAAAAATCACCCAACAGGGGCCAAACTAGGATGAGCACCAAAATCTCGTAACACCCAGCTCAGCGCCCTTTCCAGCACCTCAAGCTGCTTGACTCACAAAATAACATTTTTAGAAGCTAGCACACTTTTTCCCCACTCCAGGCTGTCTGGGATCATTATGTTCTGAGGTAGGAACAAAGTCCAGGAACACCAACAATTCAGCTCCAACAACTCACCCAGAAGCAGAAAATGAGGAGCTCTCTACCAAGGTTATGTAAAACCTCCCCCCAAAACAATATCCCACTGACAGAAAAAGGCAGTAGTGTCAGAATCTTGGCATGTGGCCGTAAAGCTCAAAGATCAACCCCATTTCCAGATGTGCCTAAAGTTGCTCAGGGAATTCTCCCCAGATGCTTAAATTCAGCAATGGAGAAAGTCTTTAAGTTACATGGGAGTAATTATACTTATCCTTTCAAAATATGTTGCCTTCTTTGAAATATAAATTACATATACCCACTGTAATTAAATTTCTCTGATGGAGAATGAATGGCAATTGGAATTTGGTTTTCCACTTGCTCTGTTTACCACAGGATACACTTACTCTGATAAATATTCTTCAAACTATTATTCTCAAGCTGATTATGCCATTTTCCTTTACAAGACCAAATGCTTGGGGGGAAAAAAATTTTAAGTTAAAATGCCTAGGAAGGGTTTGTATAGTTCTAACTTTAAATGATCAGTATTCATTATTCTATTTAATTTAACTAGTAATGAAAATAAGTAAATGTCTTCCCAGGAGAGCCCAAAAGAAACCAAAGTGCAGTAAACTAGATTCTAAGAAGTGCTCTTTCACCTTCTAAGTAAGCCGTCTGCTTTCCTTCCCTTTCCCTTTCTCCTTCAGTCTTCTTTTCTCCATCTACATTGCCATCACCACTTTAATCACCTCAAAACCTCAAAAGGAGTTTTATCCCTTTGAAATACAATTTGTTCCAACCTGAGGATTGTTCTAAATGTGAACAACTCTGGAATCAAACATGATGGAAGCAAACTAATAAAAAGATTCTTTTGTCATCACTACCATCATTAATGTCATAATTTTGCTAAGATATAGGGCAAATTATGCATAGCATGTACCTATTTTTAATATTTGCAATTATTTGGGAAGCTAGATTAAATTAAGTACAATAAGTACAATAAGATATAGTCTAAAAAGCGGACCCCTCTGCCCCAGTCCAGAAAACTCCATCAATCAGTCTGTCCACTTCAAATCAGAAGACCAGATACATACAGAACATTTCATCCAACAGCACCAGAATATACATTCTTCTCAAGCACTCCAGGATAGATCATATGTTAGGTCACAAAACAAGTCTTAACAAAGTGAAGACTGAAATCATATCAAGTATCTTTTCTGACCACAGTGGTATGAAACTAGAAATCAATAACAGGAGGAAAGTTGGAAAATTCACAAATGCATGGAAATTAAACACACTCCTAAACAACTAATGAGTCAACGAAGAAGTCAAAAGAGAAATCAAAAATATCTTGAAACAATGAAAATGGAAACACAATACACCAAAATTTACAGGATGCAGCAAAAGCATTTCTAAGAGAGAAAGCTATAGCAAGAAACACTTATATTAAGAAAAAAGAAATATCCAAATAAACAATCTAACTTGACACCTCAAGGAACTAGAAATAGAGGAACAAACTAAGCTCAAAGTTAGCAAAAGGAAGGAAATAAAAAAGATCAAAGCAGAAAGAAATGAAATAGAGACCGGAAAAACAATATAAAAGATCAAAGAAACTACAAATTGCTTTGTGAAAAGATAAACAAAATTCACAAACCATTAGCTAGACTAAAAAAGAGAAAACTCAAATAAGAAATAAAAGATGAGATGTTAAATCTGATAACACAGAAATGCAAAAGACAAGAAGAGACAACTATGAACAATTATTAGCCAAAAAATTGGACAACCTAGAAGAAATGGATAAATTCTTAGAACAAGCAACGTATAGAAGGTGAAAATATATTTGCAAACCATTTACCTGATAAGGGGTTAATATCCAAAATATACAAGGAACTTATATAACTCAATAGCAAAAAACCAAATAACCTGATTTAAAAATGGGCAAAGGATTTGAATAGACATTTCCCAAAGACATACAAATGTTCAACAGGTACATGAAAAGGTGCTGAACATCACTAATCATCAGGAAAATGCAAATCAAAACCACAATGAGATGTCACTTCACACCTGTTGTGATGGCTATCACCAAAAAGACAATGGATAACAAATGCTGACCAGGATGTGGAGAAAAGGGAACCCTTGTACACTGTTGGTGGGAATGTAAATTGGTGCAGCCACTGTGGAAAACAGCATGGAAGTTTTTCAAAAAATTAAAACAGAACTACCATCTGATCCAGCAATCCACTTCTGTATTATATCCAAAGGAAATGAAATAGTATCTTAAAGAGATATCTGCACTCCTTACGTTCACTGCAGTATTATTTACAATAGCCAAGACATGGAAACAATGTAAGTAACCGTCAACAAATGAATAAAGAGGGTGTGCTATGTATGTATATATATATACATATATAAATTTATATATACACATATAATGGAATATATTCAGCCATAGAAAAAGAAGGAAATGTTACTATTTTCAGCAACATGCATTACAAGCTAAGTGAAATAAACCAAAGAAAGACGTACTGTATAGTATCACTTGTATGTGGAATCTAAAAAAAAAAAAAATCATAGAGAAACAAGAAAGTAGAATGACTGCCAGGGACTAGTGGGTGGGAAGAATGGGGAGAGGTTGATCAAAGGTTACAAACTTTCAGTTAGAAGATGAATAAGTTCTGGAGATATAATGCACAGCATGGTGACTACAGTTAATAATACTCTGTTGTATACCTGAATTTGCTAAGAGAGTAAATTAAGCATTCTCACCATAAACCAAAAATAAAAGGTAATGTGATGAATGTTAATTAACTTAATTGTGTAATCATTTCACCATGTATGCATTTATCAAATCTTCATGTTGTACACCTTAAATATATTCAGTTTTGTCAATTATACCTCAATAAAGCTGGAAAACATTTATCATTATCTGTGTAGGTGGAAACTAATTAGAATTTAGATTGACTTTCATTTACATTTATAGCAAATAAGTCAACGTGCCCTGGTCTTCCCTGGGAAAAACTGTATTTTCTAACTGAATTTGATAGCCATGAAATGTTGGGCAGTTCCAATATAACACTCTTCTTTTTAAGATAAAAAAACAGCCATGGGCTCTGTTGGGCATGGTAAGGACATAAGTTTTTATGCCCATTTGTATTTTCCCATTGGTACTAAGGGCATGGAGTCTAGAGTCAGTGAGCCTGCTTCGTTTTAAATCCCAGCTCCCTCGCTTACTATCTGTATCTCAGCAAATGTTTCCTCCCCCACTGCCCTTCTGCGCCACAGAGAGCACAGCCCTGCCTTGTGCTGAGCTGAAGAACCCAGGAAATGCTCGACTGCAAGGCTGTTCTTTGTTCTCTAATTTATATTGAAGGAAAACAATTCTCCCACATTACAGAAAGGCAGGAAAGAATCCCAGGAGTCTCTTTACATCTTTATAACAACCCACCCTGGTGAGACCTGAGACCAGAATGAATGAAATCCAGTACCCAATACACACATCCCTACTACATGCAACAATTCTATTTGCTATTCTAGAAAAGCCCTGCTAAACATATCTGCCTTATGATGACATCTGCTGGGAGTTTCTGGCACTGGAAGAAAAAAAGGCCAGATATTTGATATTAACAGCACTGCCCAGGGAGAAGAGAACAGGATCAAGGGTCAATGTCTTAAATGAGCTTTCAAACTGGGAATTGCATTGTTAAAAAATAATAAAATAGACTACAGGTGAGCCCAAAATACCAGATGCTGAGCTATGAAACTGAACACAAAACACAAATTAACATTCTAACACTGTTACCCAGCTTTTAAACATCCATCTAGAAAGAAAAGGATGAAATATATGACATTCTTCTTGGATGTGCTTGTACTTCAAAGACTTTCTCATGCTAAAAACTGTCATTTTCTTTCAAAAAAATCAAAGTATTTATTGAGCTTGATTATTCTTCGTATTTAAAGAACAACTGCTATAAGTTTAGGTCAGACATCTTCAAGGGTTG
The DNA here is from genome assembly GCF_949774975.1 of Lagenorhynchus albirostris. Classification (NCBI taxonomy): domain Eukaryota; kingdom Metazoa; phylum Chordata; class Mammalia; order Artiodactyla; family Delphinidae; genus Lagenorhynchus; species Lagenorhynchus albirostris. The sequence continues at coordinate 69,864,721 of NC_083102.1, forward strand.
GTTAAAAGCATTCTCCTTCTAACCTCAGGCTTAAATTCCAGTTGAGGGTGTGGCCAAGGCAGAGAATGGAAAGACTATGAGAATGAATCTTCCAGCAAGCCACTGACCTGTCCCTTCAGTGATGCTTAATTAAGATGATGCTTAAATTAAGATGAATACGAATGTTTCCCTGAAGAAGTAACCTAAGCTACAATAAAGCACACTGTTGGGATGGGGTCTCCTATCATTCTCTCCCGTGGAAGAGCAGACATTTGAATGAAGGAGGAATTGTAGGAGTCCACAGATGAATCAGAAAGTCAAAATGTATTATAACATGGACAAGTTATAATTTGACTTAATTGTCCCCGCTAAGGCAGATTAACATTAGATGCAATTAACCTATGTATTAGCTCAAAGTCCAATCTTCAGCTGCGGGTCAAAAGATTCATGTACCTAGATAGTTTTCATCATTCATTAAGGAAAATTCAAATTGGTATCATGTATTTGAGACGGTTAGACAAATTCTCTTTCCCCTGTTTTGTTCAGAGTAATAATTGGGACCATTCTTTAACATGTGATTGGAGATAAATTTAAACTAAGAAACGCCTGAACGTAATAACATTGCAATCTTGGGATTTCCAAAAAGAATGAAAAAAAAATTATAAGACAAATTGGACAAGTCTTCTGAGAAAATGCCCTGGGCTATAAGAAAACCTCATCCCATAGTCCTTTGCTTTTACTTTAAGAGCTAGCATCCCATAACTGTGATGTCCAGATTTCAGTTTCATTTTCGTATTTAAGGACATGAAGAAACACAGTACTGAATCTAATAAAGTCTGAAGGCTTTGCTTCTAGCAAGACTCAAGTTATTCACCCATGACCGGCATGGGGTGAAAGAATGTAATATATTAGTATACATTCTAAAATCCCCCTTTTTTTCCCCATAAATTGAGCTCATCTTGAGGCAAGGCTATATAAGACCAAAGACTGTGTCCAGCTTCATTCAGTGCCATATCCCCACTGCCTGTGCATGGATGTCTGTGGAACTGAACCGGAAGCCTCTTCCTATGAAATAGCTACTTTCATACTTTTCAGCTACTTTGTAAGCTGCAGACCTGATATATCTGCATCTCAAAGCAAATTTTTCCAAGTCCTTTCTGACTCTCATTGCTTCCCCATCCTTCTCCAAGATCTACAGATTCCAGAGGTTCCCCCTCACCGTCCCCCTGCCCAGCTAGTCTGGGTCTCTCTTACACCACTCTGGTTGTAGAAAGAGGCCTCTGATTCTTACATAGGCCATCTGCTGCCTTGAACCAAAGACGTCTCTGCTGAATGAGTCCTTTGGCATCAGGACTCTGGGAGTGAGAGAAGAGGAACAAGGAGTAATTGCAGCCATCAGACTGGAGGCAAGCCATACAAAGGAGCCTCCAAGGAAAGAGTCACCCAAGAGGTAATTTTTGAAATGGCTCTTGAAAGATAAGTAGGGGCATGATGGGAGGAAGCCAGGAAAATTCTAGCCTGTCCGTTGAATCCATGTCAGATGTTACTATGTGCGTATAAATCATTTAAAAATTACAAACGGACTTCCTTGGTGGCCCAGTGGTTAAGAGTCCGCCTGCCGATGCAGGGGACACAGGTTCGTGCCCCGGTCCGGGAAGATCCCACATGCCGCAGAGCGGCTGGGCCCGTGAGCCATGGCCGCTGAGCCTGCGCGTCCGGAGCCTGTGCTCCGCAACGGGAGAGGCCACAACAGTGAGAGGCCCGCGTACCGCAAAAAAAAAAAAAATTACAAACATTATGCATCACGGAAGAAAAGACTATTCAAACAGCTTTACAGCTAAGTATATTCATTTCTCTTACCTGATTATTCACAATACTCAAATATCTGAATGCCTGTCTGCTTCCTATACAAACAAAAAACTAGAGTGACTGTATACTCAGATTAAGTTGAAAAAGTTTTGCCTCTGAACATAATAAAAAATTTTGTTAATGCTGTGTCTGAAGGTTTTTGCTGATCAGTTTTAAAAGCAGCCAATTTGACTAAAGAAGTTATTTTGCAATTGTGCAGTTATTTTATGCCTTCCTCTGCATGAGATGGTCTCTTCTTAAGGAGAAAATTTCTAAATAATCCGCAAAGGAAATAGTGTTCTTTTAGGCTACTTCTATACATGTTTACCAAATCTGCCCTTCTGGTATTTCCCAGCCACTCCCAAATGCTATCTCCTTATTCTGCATCACTGCCACAGCCTTGGCCCCTGAACTTGTGCACACCCTACCGAAATAAAACGTTAGCACTTTACTCCTGGGCACACACCAAAATGTTGTAATGTTTCCTAATTTTTTGCAAGTTCAAGCCACTCCCTAGACCTCAATCCACTCTGTGCATTTTATATTCCACTATTTCCCACTACATAGGCTTTGTTGTGTTACCACACTGCCCTACTAGCGTGGACGTCTAGGGTCCATTTTAATAACTTCACTCCTTCACTGACCTCACCTAGAATTCTCTGCTCTCCACTCCACTACCTATTCAGATACTACCCATACTTCAAGGTTCACCTTAAGCTATATCTGAGAGCTTCAAGTGTTGAAGATCTCTCCTGCCCTTCTCAACAGGACTTAGGCCCATGACCAAATATCTACTGATCACATGCAGAAGCTAATCGTAAAACAGTGAAACAAACAATTTTAATCATCTTAATCAAACGAATATTATTTCTATATACGCAATTCAGCTTCACTTAGTACCCAATACTAGTAACCAGCACTTCTCCCCATTAGTATAACTCAGATTCTCAAAATAAACTGCCTTTCCAAATCAACTATAAAGCCTATAGAAGGATAGAGATCGTGACCCCTCCCTAAGATTATGATTCAGAAGGTCTGGGGAAAATATATTTTCGAGTAGCCCCACAGGTGTTTCTGATAGCCACCTAAGTCCAGGACATTACTTTTCTAAGAAAGATTCCAGCTGACTGTTTATCAGTTGACACACAAATGACTCCCCAGGAGTCAAAGGAGCCATACGAACAACAGGAGATTGGGGTTGATCTACTGATTAAACAAAAAGCGAAAAGTTTTGCCTTTACATACCAAAATTTGGCAGGCCCTACATGGGTGATCACATAATTCAGAATATTTACTTTGTTACTACAGTTACTCATACTGGCAGAGGTTCTCTATCATGACTGTGCCCAGAATAATCTGGAAACGAATGTATATACACACTGACCCACTGAACCAGAAACTCTCAGAATGGGATCTGGGGATCTACACTCTCATTAATCTCCAGGCGATTCTTTTGAGAAGAAAGATTTGGAAATCTCAGGCCATCCCAAGTTAATAGCTATATTCCCTTGAGTCAGATTTTTGCCTTAAAAGAGCAGCCTGGTAAGTCTCAAGCCAATTCCACTAGACCTTCCTGCTATGAGTTCTTCCCAACGGCATTCCAAAAATCCATATTTGGACTGCTAACGACATAAGGAAGTAATAAACGATTGCTGTGGACAAATACAAAAATTTGGTTTTGGTTAGCTGATATTCTTTCATCTTTCCAATGGCCATCACAATGATTGCTTAACTAAGCTATTTTAATGGCATGAGCATTAGTGTGTTGTTCTAAAATCTTTCCATTGGCCATGACTCCAGCGTATATACCACTCCCCTTGCCTAGAAATAACCTAATACCCCGCTGTACAGATGACAAAAAAAAGCAGCTGAAAGGTTTACTTTAAGTGCTTCATAGAGTAAATATCTTAACTGGGTATTCATATCATGAGCCATCCCCCTCTTGAAATTCACTTGGAGACAGTTTTCTCTCAACTGCAAAAATAACCATCATGAAACTTCTATTTTAATTACAACACAGGAGATATTTTGCTGTACACCAACCAACAAAGAAGTGTGTTTGCCAGTTGGTATTTTGCCCTTATTATACAAAATTGGAAATGGAAACTGCGGCCTTGATGAAAACATTGAAATTCCAGTAAGTAGGATTAGTCATACATTTTGGGTACCAGGGTTAGATTTCAAACGGCAAGTAAAAGTTCCCTGAGCTACTAGTAGAAGAAAACATTCTCAAAGGAAAATAACAAGAGCCAGAGGGGGATGAGTAACGCTGGACCTTTGAAAGGCCGGGATCTGAGCAAACGGCCTTCTCCCAGAGGAGAAGCTTCTCACCGAAGAGCTGGCCCACGGTGCTGTCTAGCTTGCTTTGAGGCAGCAAGCCTAAAATCTTCAGGGAGAAGGCAAATTAATGAAAACCTTTTTGGCTTAACTCCTCACAGCCTGGGAACTGCGGCCATCAAATCAAGAAGCTCTGAGCAAGGGAGTTTTAAATTAGACCCTGGCCGGAGAAGGGGGAAGGGCATCAATTGTAACAGACTGCTGACAGGCCTGGGCGCCTCCAGCTGCCTCACTCACTCTTTTATGGAGTGTCTGGGGGCTTTTTACTTCCACTCTCAATAAGGTCTCATTCTGGGGAGGCAACATTTGGACCTCCTTCTTTGTTTTGTACATTAGGGCAGTTATCATTTTAACTGCAGAAAAAAATTTTCGTGATAAACAAAAGGGTAGGTAGGTAAAAGGCTAAGCCAGGGATCAAAAAATCTGCACTGTCACCCACATAATTCAGAGAAACAGACAAGCAGAGAGAGAAATAGGGTGGACATTTAAAAGTCCTAAGCATTTAATTAAAATAAGATTCATACATGTTCCATACACCTCATAATCCTTCAGAGCAGTGGAGTATAAAATAACCCTGCTGCAGTATGATACTAAGTGTCTTAAATGCCAATGGCAAAGGTTAGAGTATTTATGTGTTTTTCTTTCAAACCATCTATGCACTCCAAGTAATCTCTTTCAAAGCCATCAAATCCCCTCACAACTCACACAGAAAATTCAAGTCTTACTGTACTTCTTCTACTAAATCCTTCTCAATCAGATGAGCAAAAATAGTAAGCTCTTAGTAAACCTGAGGCTAGGCCTGCTGCCGTGCCCTGTTCTGCTCAGTCTGGGTGGCATTTGTTCCCATCCATAGCAGGATAAATATGAGAACAGATTGCCCATCTATCTTAGAGCCTGACAGTGTCCACGAACTTTCATGGTGGCACACTGCTCCTTACATGCCCCTTCCTCTTACCAAGTCAGTCTCTAATACGTAGTTCTGCATAAACGCTTGGGTCAGTTTCCTAGGGCTGCCATAACAAAGTACCACAAAATGGGCGGCTTAAAACAGAGATTTATTGTCTCCCAGTTTTTGAGGCTAGATGTCTGAGATCAAGGTGTTGGCAGGGTTGGTTCCTTCTGAGGGCTGTGAGGGAAGGCTCTGTTTCACGCCTCTCTCTGGTTTGTAATAGCCATCTTCTCCTTGTCTCTTCATATCATCTTCCCTCTACGTGTATCTCTGTACAAGTTTCCCCTTTTTATCAGGACAAAAGTCACATTGGATTAGGGCCCACCTAATGACCTCACTTTCATTTGATTACCTCTATAAAGATGCTATCTCCACATAAGGTCACATGTTGAGGTCCTGGGGGATAAGACCCCAATATATAAATTTTGGTAAAAATTCAACCCATAACAATCCTCTATCCGACCTTATACAGTAAACACTAATGCTAGGACTTCCCTGGTGGCCCAGTGGTTAAAACACTGCACCTCCACTGCTCGGAGCATGGGTTCGATCCCTGGTCAGGAAACTACGATCCCACATGCCACATGGTGTAGCCAAAGAAATAAATTTTAGAAAAGTTTATAAAAAAAGAAAAGAAAAAAAAAAAGATTCAAACAAAAAACAGTCCCCGGGGCCTCCCTGGTGGCGCAGTGGTTGAGAGTCCTTCTGCCGATGCAGGGGACACGGGATCGTGACCCGGTCCGGGAGGATCCCACATGCCGCGGAGCGGCTGGGCCCGTGAGCCATGGCCGCTGAGCCTGTGCGTCCGGAGCCTGTGCTCCGCAATGGGAGAGGCCACAACAGTGAGAGGCCAGCGTACCGCAAAAAAAAAAAAAAAAAAGAAAAGAAAATGATACTAGATGGAAATCTGGATCCATACAAAGGAATAAAGAATGCCAGAAATAGTAAATATGCTGGTAAATAAAAAGCTCTTATTTCTCAGTTGTTTAAAAAGCTCTTATTTCTCATTTGTTAATTTCTTTAAAAGATAATTGACTAAAGCAAAAACATTATAAGGATATACATAGAAATAAAATTTATGACAACAAAAGCATCAAGAATGGGAGAGAGAAATGAAAATATACTGCTGTGAGATTTATAAATTATATGCAGAGTGATATAACATTATTTGAAAGTTGGTTGTGATAAATTAAAAATGCATATTATAACTCGTAGAGTAACTTCTAAAAATATAAAACAGGAATAGCTAATAAGCCAATAGTGAAGATAAAACTGAATCCAGAAAAATACTCAATCCAAAAGAAGGCAGAAAAGAGGGGGAAAGAACAGATGGTACAAATAAAAACAAATAGCAAAATGGAATATTTAAAACTAATTCATATTGTTATTTGCATTAAATGTAAATAATCTAAACACTAATTAAATGGCAGAGATGATCAGACTAGATAAAAAATTATATGGTACCAAGAAATTCCTTTAAAATATAAAGATACAGATAGTGGGAAATAAAAGAAGGGAAATAGAGCTACCACACAAAAGCTACTCATAAGAAATCTGGAATCTATATAAATATTAGAATGGCTGTCAGTGGCTCCATTAGCTAAGCATTACCAAGGTGTCTGCCTCATTCTGTTTTACTAGTTCAACTTTGCAGGCTCACCTTCTTCTACTCACACCACAAATAGTACCCAGCCTGGCCCAGCCTTAAAACATCCACCCTGAACTTCCTAACCCCTAGTCAATTTTACTTTGAACCAGACCTCATGCCACTGCAGGGTCTTGTTAGGCCATTCTGCCTTGTCAGGGCCACATGCCTTCTTGGTTAAAAAGAGAACTAGCCCCACATTAAGTCAAACTCTCCATCTGTTCCCAACCATCCTTACTTCTCTAGCCCCAAGTATTGAGTTCTAGGTCAAAATCCATGTGGCTTTATCCTAGGTAGCACTGAAGTACTGCCATACTCTCTAGAAACACGCTACAGCAGGAATTAGTTTCTGCTTCCACCCCTACAGAAACAAATGAGAGACATGTGGAAAGACAGAAGGGCTCTATCCTTTGCCTAGCACTGCTCAAATTCTAACTAAGCTATTTCTACCAAGGTGCCCACATTGGTACCCATATTTTACTTACATCTGTATAGCACATTGCATGTTTCAGAATAGTTTTAGCTACTTCATCATTTCTAGTGTCCTCCTCAGACTAAGAGTGTAGAGGCAGATTGCCAGGGTTTAAACACAGGGTCTATCATGTATTAGCTTTGTAAACTTTGGCTAGTTACTTAAACTCTTTAGGTTTTAACTACTTGTATGGTAGTAGGTGAGCAGACTTTCAATTAAAAGTCAAAAAATGAAACCCAGAGGTATTATACAGGGTGCCTGAAGCTACCTACAGAATAATAGATCATGGATTACAATGCCAAGATTTTCTACGTATTTTGTTACCACTTCTCACCACCCCCATCACTACTTCTCTAGCATCATCTCTTGCCAAGGTTGTTAGTTTTTGAAATGGCTGGCAATGATTCCCACCTCTTGATATTCACACCCTTGTGCAATCTCTTCCCCTTCAGTGTGTGCTGGACTTAATGTCTTATTTCTGACAAATATGACAAAACTAATGGGATATCACTTCAGAGTTTAGGTTTTAAAATACTTTGACTTCCAAATGAATCTCTCTCTCTCTCTCTCTCCCCACCCCACCCTCTGTCTCTCCTTACCCATTTGTTGCTCTCCTGAAGTAAGCTGCCATGTTCCTTTAAGCTCTCCTATGAAGAGGATAGCATGGCAAGGAACCGAGGGTGTCTTTGACCAATATCTAAGGATCAGTCCAACAATACACAAAGAACTGACTTCCATATGAGTGAGCTTGGAAGCGAATCCTCCCCTAATCGAGCCTTGAGCTGACACCTTGCTTGCATCTTTATGAGATACCTTGAGTTAGAGGACCCAGACAAGCCATGCCTAAATTCTTGACTCACAGAAACTGTGAAATAATAAATGTTTGTCATTTTAAACTAGCAAGTTTGGGGGTAACTTGTTATGCAGAAATAGATAACTAAGACACCTAGATGATGGCAACAGCCTTCTAATTGGTCTCCTTACTTCTACTGTTGATCATCCAGAGAAGAGGCTAGCTTCTCCTTATAAGCAAGCCTGATCAACTTGTCCCTCAGCTCAAAATCCTGCAATGGCTCCCTTTTCTTTTAGAGTCAAAGTCCTTATGTGACCTAAAAGATCCTAAGCTCCACTCTGCTCTGACCTCAAGTCCTACTACGCATTCACTTGCACACCAGCCCCACAGGCTTCTTGGCTGCTCTCACACGTGCTGAGTGTGGTCGCACAGGGCCTTCTCATTGGCTACTGCCTTTCCCTGAAATGTTCCTCCACCTCCCCCACCCGACCTAGATACCCACACGACTAACTCCCTTGCCTCCTTTAAATATCTGATCAAAAATCACCTTCTCAGGGAGGCCTAATCTGACCATCCTACCGTAAATTGCCATGTACCTCCCAGCCCTCACTCCTAATTTCTCTTGCCCCATAATATCTTTTTTTATTCTTGACACTCATCATCTTCTAACTTAGTGCATATTTTACTTATTTATTATGTCTATTGTTTATTGGCTTTTTCCTCCACAAAATGTAGACTCCAAGAGAGAAATCTTTTTTTTTCTGTTTTTTTAGCAGAGGACTAATGAACTACCCTGCATTCAGTAATAATCTAGAAAGAGTTTATTCCTGTACAAAGATCACTATAGTTTTCTTTGAGCATGTAAAAACAGTTACCATGGACTCAAGTCAGATGCACTACTCTTTATAATTACTCTTTATTTAACATCACAGTTTTCAAGACTTTTGAAGCACTAATGAGATTTTATAGTGCCGAAGTCTATAGAGTCTATGGTGATCGTGCGAGCAGAAGTAAACCATCTCTGCTATAATTCCCTCTCCAAGGGGCTTTTATCACCACACCAGAACTTTAGAATTAAAAGGATAAAGATAGACTTCCGGGAAGATGGCGGAAGAGTAAGACGCAGAGATCACCTTCCTCTCCACAGATACACCAGAAGTACATCTACGCGTGGAACAACTCCTACGGAGCACCTACTGAACGCTGGCAGAAGACCTCAGACCTCCCAAAAGGCAAGGAACCCCCCACGTACCTGGTTAGGGCAAAAGAAAAAACTAAACAGAGACAAAAGGATAGGGACGGGTCCTGCACCAGCGGGAGAGAGCTGTGAAGGAGGAAAAGTGTCCACACACTAGGAAGCCCCTTCGCGGGTGGAGACTTCGGGAGGCGGAGTGGGGGAGCTTGGGAGCCGCGGAGGAGAGCACAGCAACAGGGGTGCGGAGGGCAAAGCGGACAGATTCCAGCGCAGAGGATCGGGCCGACCGGCACTCACCAGCCGAGAGGCTTGTCTGCTCGCCCGCCGGGGCGGGCGGGACTGGGAGCTGAGGCTCCGGCTTTTGTCGGAGCACCGGGAGGGGACTGAGGTTGGCGGCGTGAACACAGCCTGCAGGGCGTTGGTGCGCCGCGGCTGGCCGGGAGAGAGTCCGGGGAGGGGTCTGGACCTGCCGAAGAGGCAAGAGACTTTTGCGTCGCTCTTTGTTTCCTGGTGCACGAGGAGAGGGGATTAAGAGCGCTGCTTGAGAGGGCTCCAGGGACGGGCGCGAGCCGCGGCTAGGATTGCGGAGCCCAGAGACGGACATGGGACGCTGAGGCCGCTGCTCCTGCCGCCAGGAGGCCTGTGTGCGAGCACAGGTCACTGGCCACACGCCCTTCCGGGGAGCCTGTGCAGCCCGCCACTGCCAGGGTCCCGGGATCCAGGGACGGCTCCCCCGGGAGAGCGCACGGAGCCCTCAGGCTGCAGCGTCTCGCCGGCCTCTGCCGCTGCAGGCCCGCCCCGCACTCCGTGACCCTCCCTACCCCCCCGGCCTGGGTGAGCCAGAGCCTCCGAATCAGCGGCTCCTTTAACCCCGTCCTGTCTGAGCAAAGAACAGACGCCCTCCGGCGACCTACACGCACAGGCGGGGCCAAATCCAAAGCTGAGCCCCTGGGAACTGTCAGAACAAAGAAGAGAAAGGGAAATCTCTCCCAGCAGCCTCAGAAGCAGCGGATTAAAGCTCCACAATCAACTTGATATACCCTGCATCTGTGGAATACCTGAATAGACAACGAATCATCCCAAATTAAGGAGCCCTGTGGATGAAAGGCTCTTGGTACTGCAGCCAGGAGTCAGTGCTGTGCCTCTGAGGTGGGAGAGCCAACTTCAGGACACTGGTCCACAAGAGGCCTCCCAGCTGCACATAATATCAAACAGCAAAAATCTCCGAGAGATCTCCATCTCAACGCCAGCACCCAGCTTCACTCAACGACCAGCAAGCTACAGGGCTGGACATCCTATGCCAAACAACTAGCAAGACAGGAACACAACCCCACCCATTAGCAGAGAGGCTGCCCAAAATCATAGTAAGTCTACAGACACCCCAAAACACACCACCAGACGTGGACCTGCCCACCAGAAAGACAAGATCCAGCCTCATACACCAGAGCACAGGCACTAGTACCCTCCACCAGGAAGCCTACACAACCCACTGAACCAACCTTAGCCACTGGGGACAGACACAAAAAACAACAGGAACTACGAACCTTCAGCCTGCAAAAAAGGAGACCCCAAACACAGTAAGATAAGCAAAATGAAAAGACAGAAAAACACACAGCAGATGAAGGAGCAAGATAAAAACCCACCAGACCTAACAAATGAAGAGGAAATAGGCAGTCTACCTGAAAAAGAATTCAGAATAATGATAGTAAGGTTGATCCGAAATCTTGGAGATAGAATGGACAATAGAATGGACAAATTGCAAGAATCAGTTAACAAGGACCTAGAAGAACTAAAGATGAAACAAGCAACGATGAACAACACAATAAATGAAATTAAAAGTACTCTAGATGGGATCAATAGCAGAATAACTGAGGCAGAAGAACGGATAAGTGACCTGGAAGATAAAATAGTGGAAATAACTACTGCAGAGCAGAAAAAAGAAAAAAGAATGAAAAGAACTGAGGACAGTCTCAGAGACCTCTGGGACAACATTAAACGCACCAACATTCGAATTATAGGGGTTCCAGAAGAAGAAGAGAAAAAGAAAGGGACTGAGAAAATATTTGAAGAGATTATAGTTGAAAACTTCCCTAATATGGGAAAAGAAATAGTTAATCAAGTCCAGGAAGCACAGAGAGTCCCATACAGGATAAATCCAAGGAGAAATACGCCAAGACACATATTAATCAAACTGTCAAAAATTAAATACAAAGAAAACATATTAAAAGCAGCAAGGGAAAAACAACAAATAACACACAAGGGAATCTCCATAAGGTTAACAGCTGATCTTTCAGCAGAAACTCTGCAAGCCAGAAGGGAGTGGCAGGACATATTGAAAGTGTTGAAGGAGAAAAACCTGCAACCAAGATTACTTTACCCAGCAAGGATCTCATTCAGATTTGATGGAGAAATTAAAACCTTTACAGACAAGCAAAAGCTGAGAGAGTTCAGCACCACCAAACCAGCTCTACAACAACTGCTAAAGGAACTTCTCTAGGCAAGAAACACAGAAGAAGGAAAGGACCTACAATAATGAACCCAAAACAGTTAAGAAAACGGGAATAGGAACACACTTATCGATAATTACCTTAAATGTAAATGGACTAAATGCTCCCACCAAAAGACACAGATTGGCTGAATGGATACAAAAACAAGACCCATATATTTGCTGTCTACAAGAGACCCACTTCAGACCTAGAGACACATACAGACTGAAAGTAAGGGGATGGAAAAAGGTATTTCATGCAAATGGAAACCAAAAGAAAGCTGGAGTAGCAATTCTCATATCAGACAAAACAGACTTTAAAACAAAGACTATTAGAAGAGACAAAGAAGGACACTACATAATGATCAAGGGATCGATCCAAGAGGAAGATATAACAATTGTAAATATTTATGCACCCAACTTAGGTGCACCTCAATACATAAGGCAAATACTGACAACCATAAAAGGGGAAATCGACAGTAACACATTCATAGTAGGGGACTTTAACACCCCACTTTCACCAATGGACAGATCATCCAAAATGAAAATAAATAAGGAAACACAAGCTTTAAATGATACATTAAACGAGATGGAGTTAATTGATATTTATAGGACATTCCATCCAAAAACAACAGAATACACATTTTTCTCAAGTGCTCATGGAACATTCTCCAGGATAGATCATATCTTGGGTCACAAATCAAGCCTTGGTAAATTTAAGAAAATTGAAATTGTATCAAGTATCTTTTCTGACCACAACGCCATGAGACTAGATATCAATTACAGGAAAAGATCTGTAAAAAATACAAACACATGGAGGCTAAACAATACACTACTTAATAATGAAGTGACCACTGAAGAAATCAAAGAGGAAATCAAAAAATACCTAGAAACAAATGACAATGGAGACACAACGACCCAAAACCTGTGGGATGCAGCAAAAGCAGTTCTAAGGGGGAAGTTTATAGCAATACAAGCCCACCTTAAGAAGCAGGAAACATCTCGAATAAACAACCTAACCTTGCACCTCAAGCAATTAGAGAAAGAAGAACAAAAAAACCCCAAAGCTAGCAGAAGGAAAGAAATCATAAAAATCAGATCAGAAATAAATGAAAAAGAAATGAAGGAAACAATAGCAAAGATCAATAAAACTAAAAGCTGGTTCTTTGAGAAGATAAACAAAATAGATAAACCACTAGCCAGACTCATCAAGAAAAAAAGGGAGAAGACTCAAATCAATAGAATTAGAAATGAAAAAGGAGAGGTAACAACTGACACTGCAGAAATAAAAGAGATCATGAGAGATTACTATAAGCAACTCTATGCCAATAAAATGGACAATCTGGAAGAAATGGACAAATTCTTAGAAATGCACAACCTGCCAAGACTGAATCAGGAAGAAATAGAAAATATGAACAGACCAATCACAAGCACTGAAATTGAAACTGTGATTAAAAATCTTCCAACAAAGAAAAGCCCAGGACCAGATGGCTTCACAGGCGAATTCTATCAAACATTTAGAGAAGAGCTAACACCTATCCTTCTCAAACTCTTCCAAAATATAGCAGAGGGAGGAACACTCCCAAACTCCTTCTACGAGGCCACCATCACCTTGATACCAAAACCAGACAAGGATGTCACAAAGAAATAAAACTACAGGCCAATATCACTGATGAACATAGATGCAAAAATCCTCAACAAAATACTAGCAAACAGAATCCAACAGCACATTAAAAGGATCATACACCATGATCAAGTGGGGTTTATTCCAGGAATGCAAGGATTCTTCAATATACGCAAATCTATCAATGTGATAAACCATATTAACAAACTGAAGGAGAAAAACCATATGATCATCTCAATAGATGCAGAGAAAGCTTTTGACAAAATTCAACACCCATTTATGATAAAAACCCTCCAGAAAGTAGGCATAGAGGGAACTTTCCTCAACATAATAAAGGCCATATATGACAAGCCCACAGCAAACATCATCCTCAATGGTGAAAAACTGAAAGCATTTCCACTAAGATCAGGAACAAGACAAGGTTGCCCACTCTCACCACTCTTATTCAACATAGTTTTGGAAGTTTTAGCCACAGCAATCAGAGAAGAAAAGGAAATAAAAGGAATCCAAATCGGAAAAGAAGAAGTAAAGCTGTCACTGTTTGCAGATGACATGATACTATACATAGAGAACCCTAAAGATGCTACCAGAAAACTACTAGAGCTAATCAATGAATTTGGTAAAGTGGCAGGATACAAAATTAATGCACAGAAATCTCTGGCATTCCTATATACTAATGATGAAAAATCTGAAAGTGAAATCAAGAAAACACTCCCATTTACCATTGCAACAAAAAGAATAAAATATCTAGGAATAAACCTACCTAAGGAGACAAAAGATCTGTATGCAGAAAATTATAAGACACTGATGAAAGAAATTAAAGACGATACAAATAGATGGAGAGATATACCATGTTCTTGGATTGGAAGAATCAACATTGTGAAAATGACTCTACTGCCGAAAGCAATCTATAGATTCAATGCAACCCCTATCAAACTACCACTGGCATTTTTCACAGAACTAGAACAAAAAATTTTGCAATTTGTATGGAAACACAAAAGACCCCGAATAGCCAAAGCAATTTTGAGAACGAAAGAAGGAACTGGAGGAATCAGGCTCCCAGACTTCAGACTATACTACAAAGCTACAGTTATCAAGACGGTATGGTACTGGCACAAAAACAGAAAGATAGATCAATGGAACAGGATAGAAAGCCCAGAGATAAACCCACGCACATATGGTCACCTTATCTTTGACAAAGGAGGCAGAAATGTACAGTGGAGAAAGGACAGCCTATTCAATAAGTGGTGCTGGGAAAACTGGACAGCTACATGTAAAGGTATGAAATTAGATCACTCCCTAACACCATACACAAAAATAAGCTCAAAATGGATTAAAGACCTAAATGTAAGGCCAGAAACTATCAAACTCTTAGAGGAAAACATAGGCAGAACACTCTATGACATAAATCACAGCAAGGTCCTTTTTGACCCACCTCCTAGAGAAATGGAAATAAAAACAAGAGTAAACAAATGGGACCTAATGAAACTTAAAAGCTTTTGCGCAGCAAAGGAAACCATAAAGAAGACCAAAAGACAACCCTCAGAATGGGAGAAAATATTTGCAAATGAAGCAACTGACAAAGGATTGATCTCCAAAATTTATAAGCAGCTCATGCAGCTTAATAACAAAAAAACAAACAACCCAATCCAAAAATGGGCAGAAGACCTAAACAGACATTTCTCCAAAGGAGATATACAGAGTGCCAACAAACACATGAAAGAATGCTCAACATCACTAATCATGAGAGAAATGCAAATCAAAACTACAATGAGATATCATCTCACACCAGTCAGAATGGCCATCATCAAAAAATCTAGAAACAATAAATGCTGGAGAGGGTGTGGAGAAAAGGGAACCCTCTTGCACTGTTGGTGGGAATGTAAATTGATACAGCCACTGTGGAGAACAGTATGGAGGTTCCTTAAAAAGCTACAAATAGAACTACCATATGACCCAGCAATCCCACTACTGGGCATATACCCTGAGAAAACCATAATTCAAAAAGAGTCATGTACCAAAATATTCATTGCAGCTCTATTTACAATAGCCCGGAGATGGAAACAACCTAAGTGTCCATCATCGGATGAATGGATAAAGAAGATGTGGCACATATATACAATGGAATATTACTCAGCCATAAAAAGAGACGAAATTGAGCTATTTGTAATGAGGTGGATAGACCTAGAGTCTGTCATACAGAGTGAAGTAAGTCAGAAAGAGAGAGACAAATACCATATGCTAACACATATATATGGAATTTAAAAAAAAAATGTCATGAAAAACCTAGGGGTGAAACAGGAATAAAGACACAGACTTACTAGAGAATGGACTTGAGGTTATGGGGAGGGGGAAGGGTAAACGGTGACAAAGCGATAAAGAGGCATGGACATATATACACTACCAAACGTAAGGTAAATAGCTAGTGGGAAGCAGCCGCATAGCACAGGGAGATCAGCTCGGTGCTTTGTGACCGCCTGGAGGGGTGGGATAGGGAGGGTGGGAGGGAGGGAGACGCAAGCGGGAAGAGATATGGGAATATATGTATGTATATAACTGATTCATTTTGTTGTGAAGCTGAAGCTAACATACCATTGTAAAGCAATTATACTCCAATAAAGATGTTAAAAAAAAAAAGGATAAAGATAGCTTAAAAACTAAAACCACTGATATAAACTAAAAGTTTGAATGACACGTCCTTATTAGATGTATTAAACAAAATAAAAGCTCACACTCACCTATGAGAATATATGATAAGAAAAAAAGATATTTGGCTGCCAGATGAATTTTGTACTGTTACATACTTGCCTTGCTGTGTGGACGTATGGAATAGTCCCAAAGCAACCTTTATGTTTATCAGAAACTTGATTGTGAAGCAGTAATTCAATTTCTTTGTCCAGTTTTTATGGGCTTATATCAAACCTTGATACTAAAACCAATTTCCCTGGTAACAGAAGCAGGATTCAGCTTGTCAGGTACCCACAAATAAAGGCCTCTTTCATTCTTACTTCCTTCTAAGTTGAAAGGCCCTCCCTCATCTGTGGTGAGCAACCTGATTCCCAAGGCAGCCTTTGTGTCCAAGTAGGGGTGCAGTATGTTACTTCCAAGTAGGTGAAGGGCAACGACCCCCCACTATGTGTGTTAATAGGCTGCAAAGCTTAAGAGTCCCAACTGAAGCGACACCTTTGCGTTTTGATACTTGAAACCTGACTGCCATGTATCTGTACCTCCATCCCTGCCCTTTCCCTCCCAACTAGGTACACAAGGCTGCGAACACCACACCACACACACACACACACACACACACACACACACACACACACAGAAGTAACGTGCTTTTCCAAAGCTGCTGTTAGACTTGCTTACATCTCAACAGCTGTGTGGCAATAAGAGAGAGCAGGGGAAATTGAATGTTTTATACCTAACTGTTTTTAAGGCTAATGCAAATGCTTTCTGGGCCCAGCCACAATAATCCCTCCCCCTCCCCTCCCCCTCCCCCACACACATACACACACACACACACACACACAAAGGAGAAAATGAAGGCTTGTCCCCAGAGAGAGCTGTTTATGAGTGACATCAAATGAATACAATATGAGTCAATGGAGGTCACACATTTTTTGGGGCTAAACAACCTGTAAGGCCCTGGGATGAGATCCAGGACACTGATCTGGGGACATGCAGGCCCTGCCGACATCACTAACTCAGCTGCACATGAGAGGAATGTAGTTACCTGGATGTACAAGCAGATCTGCCGTGAGAAGCTTCTCCCAGAGCAGCCCCCGGTCCCCAGAAACCCATACGTAGGTGAGGGAAGGGTGGACAGAAGATGAAGAAGGGGAAGCACAGGTGTGAGGGATGGGGGCAGCCTGCATATTATCCTTGAAAACAACAAATCACACCTAATTGCTTGAGAAGAAGCCGGCCCCAGTAGCTCGCCTCAGCCCCATCTCACTCTTTGATGGCCACTGCCCCTCCCCGAGGCAGGGACGTCACATTTCAGGCTGATCACTCATCTATTCAGAAAATATTTATTGAGAGCTTAGCATGTGTGGGGGTGGGGGCACAGTAGGAAAGCAGGCAGTCGAGGTTCCTGCCCCCATGAAGCCGTAGGTGCAAATGCCGGAGCCACTCAGCCTGGGTTCGAATCATGACTCTCCCACTTAGCAACGGTGTGAGTTTTGGGAAAGATTTGCTGGATTTTTTCTAAGCTTCAGTTTTCTCCTTGATAAAATAGGGATTAAAATATTACTTATCACCAAAGGCTATTGTGAGGATCAAGTGACATAAACTTCAAGGGCTTTAGAACATTGTCGGGCATGTGCAGTCAGTGTTAGCTATTGTCACCTATTACTGTCACTGTGGTCACCAGCCTAGGCGCTGGGTGTACAGAAGAAGACAAAGCACATGGTCTGTGCCATTATGACACTTATACTCCACTGGAGGTGACAGACAACAGACAAAGAATCAAGGAAATATACAGTAGGTCAGCAATATGGATAAACATAAAGGAATAAAGAAAAATAAGGAAATGAAATGAAGTGACACTGGGCAAAAGGAAGGGAAACGTGATTAGTACAAAGCACCTCCTCTTCTCTAACACACCAGACCTCCAACCTCCAACCACTGAACAGAATCACCGGGCTCTGCCTTCTTTTTTCACGCAGAAGAAAATAACCCCCTTGGAAGCCATCCTACAGATTCCTGAGAGTTGACAGTATTGTCCTATTTATTTCCTCTTAGAAGATTACCATTATTGTGCCACTCAGCAACTATAACTGTCAATCTACTTGGTATCCAAACAATTTCAAGACACTCCAGTTTAAGAAGTACTACATGGAACGTGCAGTCGGGCACAGTTTTTTTCTTTTGACTCCATTCATGATAAAAGGCCTGAAAACATGAGCACCAGCCAATGTCACATCCACCCCATAGCCACACACCCTTGAAAAGACACGATACCATAATGCTGCCCTGACTTTGCAAGAAACAGCAGGCAAAGCGGCTTCCAGTTGACGAGGAAAACCAACATACATGGTACATCTCATTGCTCTTACCAATATAATCCCCAGAGAGTACCTTTAAGTGGCCTCTAAAATGGTATTAATTATTAAATGGAAGCCTCAGGGGCAAGGAGAACCTTCCAATTACATTTTTATTTACCCTCCTCACCTGCTGTTTGCTCAGGGTTTATTTAAAGTCATAATCACGTCTCCTGTGATGGAGGATTTGGGCTGCTTTGTGGTCACATGTGGAAAATATTATACATCCACATCAAATGTGCATGTGGTCTCCCTTAGTAGAAACCGATGTCATGTCCCTTGAATTAGACCATGTTGCCCCTGTGCGCATGTAAGACTGAAGTCCATGGGGAGTCCTCAAGAAAAAATAATTCCTTAAATGATCCACAAGGAGCAAAGTTACTTAGACCTTAAATAGCGCTTTGTAATCATTGCTCACCACCAAAACACAAACAAAAGAACAAAAACTTAGAGAGTAAAAGAATAAAAACATGTACTGATTTGCAATATTATTTTGGTCCAAAAGTTTGTTGTGCTTTATCCATGCAAGAACAACGAGGAGATTCCTCAACACCTGTTAAACACTGAGAACCCCAAAGCTCCCTTTGTGTCTACTGGAGAGGAGAAAAAGGGGTTTGTCCCTAGACTCAGGGCAGGTTTCAGGGGCCTGTGACCAGTGTGGTCGCACAGGGTCTCTGGCTCAAAAGGTCCCAGAATTGGTATTTAATGCTTTTTAGTCACCATCTTGAATTTCCTCATAAGCTGAGCTTTAATTTTCCACAGGTAATTTAGAGCCTCAGCTCACACAGAGTCCTGCCTCCTGCACCTCCCCACGGTTCCCGGATGGGCTCTCAGTCAGCTGCCCGACCCCTGACAGCCTAGACCCCATCCCTTTCCCCTTCTCCTTGCACCATCGGTCCACTGCGGCCCTCATACGCGGGCCACTGGGTCAAGTCCACAGAGCAGGGCTCGCATTCCACCACTGTGCTCCTCCCCCCAGGAGATGCCTGGGCGCTGGGAGGTCAGGGTCGGGCACACCCAAAGGCCCCAACTCCTCCGTCCACCGCCGCCCCAGCACACACACGTGGCTGGCAGCGCCACCGTGCACTGAGCAGGTGACTGCGAGGGCCAGCCTCTAGCCCACTGGGATCCAGCTCCTGCGTGCGCCCCAGGGCACAAGCTGCAATGCAGTACGCTTGGCGGTCTCCATTTCTGACACGGCGGATGTCCCCACAGAAGGCATAAATATTCCGTCTCTTCCAGGACCTCACTGTTCCCCTTCACCAACCCCTGACTTAAAAACTCCATTGCGGGCTTCCCTGGTGGCGCAGTGGTTGAGAGTCCGCCTGCCGATGCAGGGGACACGGGTTCGAGCCCTGGTCTGGGAGGATCCCACATGCCGCAGAGCAACTGGGCCCGTGAGCCATGGCCGCTGAGACTGCGCGTCCGGAGCCTGTGCTCCACAACGGGAGAGGCCACAACAGTGAGAGGCCCCCGCTCGCTGGCAACTAGAGAAAGCCCACGCACAGAAACGAAGACCAAACACGGCCAAAAATAAATAAATAAATAAAATTTTTTTTTAAAAAAACAAAAACCCATTGCTATCACGAGCACGTGCCCGTCTCCTGTGGAGTCTGGTAACTGAATTCAGCCATAATGCAGCTGGGACTTAGGAAGCACCAAAGGGTATAGTTACCTCCATCTATGTCGCTTGAGAGAATTGTTGGCACAGGTGAAATACTGATGCATCTCAAGTGCATATATATTAATGCATCTGAGCCTAGTCAGGGTCAAGGTCGGTCAGTCAGTCAGGGGTCAACTCCAAGCCCTTCGCAATCCTCCCCCTCATACCACAGCCAGGAGAACCACAAGCTACTTATGTGTTTCCAATGATCACAACCGGGTTCAGGTGAAATCCAGCCACAGAGAATTCTAAATATTCATCACTTTTCAGTTAAATGTAAGAACACCAAATCAACAAGGGAGTAGCAGTGATCAGATCAGGAGAAAATATCATCTCTTAAAGAGAAGCTGGTTCCTATTTCTCAAAGCTTAATGTCCAGACATCTGCAGTACTGTATCTGGAGTAGGGGGGCCCAGGAAAGGATGTTTATTAAAAATGCAGATTCCTGGCCTCCACCACAGACCCACTGGATCTTAAAGTCTCAGGGGAGCTCACTGAATCTGCATCTGTTCAGGCTTCCTAGTTGCTTTTCACACCATTGTGTGTGGGTAATTCTCATCATGAGCTTTCTATCACTGGAACAGCAATTCTCAAAAATTCAGTATTTATAGGAGTCGACTGGAATTCCTATTAAAAATCCAGATTCCTTGAGCACCAAGCCCCTCAGAGATCCTAACTGAGTAGGTCTGGAATCTCCGTCGTAACAAGCAGCTCTCCCCACCCCCATGCCATCCCATCGCCCACATTTCTGATGCAGGTCTCAGAACACAGCTTGAAAAATACTAACATTTAAAAAATCCCCCAATTCTTAGCTTTCTATGATTTTAGCACAGCTACAATTAAACTTCAAATCTTTTGACATCCAACTAATGTTATTTCAACACCTTTTATATGCTAGAGCCAAGGATGGGAAGATGGATTGGTCCTTTTCTAAAGATCGGAGCTCAGGAAGGAAAAACTGCCAAGTAGGCCACAGATGCCACACACTTTAAATGTGTAAACCCATAAAATGTTGAATTACGTTATTGTTTATATACCATGAATTACAAGAGAGTAGAATCCAAGTTCTTACAGTAACAGTAGCTTCCATGTATTGAGTTCCCACTGTAGGCTAGGTGCTGAGGTAACAAACAGTAACTACCCAACGATTTATACAGTAACTACCCAACGATTTATACATTTTTTGAGTTTACAATGTATCTTCAATTATAATGTTTTAGCTGATCTTTATTGCAACAGTAAAAGAAAAAATTATTTTTATTTCTATCTTGCTGAGGAGAAAACAGTTCTTAAAGAGCATGCCTATGAAACATGAAAGATCAAACTTGAAACCAAGACTCTATGAAATTGATGGAATTCCCATGACACCATGTATAATCAATCAGCTAATTTATGCTTGGTTGAAAACAAACAAACAAAATGATCCCATAATCTTTGTGGTTTATAACAACAAAGGTTTACTTCCTGCTCACATTAGTGTCTACTGCAGATGTCTTTCAGTTTCAACTGTCCATACCTTCTCATTCCAGGGCAGCCCTTAAACTGGGAGGTGAGTGCTGCTGTCGTGGCAAAAGGAGAAAAGCAACGGTGGATCACGCAACCGCTCACAAAGCTCCCACTTGGAAGTGACATATGTCACTTCTTGCTATTTAAATGGACAAAGCAAGTCACATGGCCAGGCTGCTGTTCAGGTGCTACTGAGAAGCGATACTTCTTTCCTGAGTGAATGGATCTGACATCGCTAAGCACTTCTGCCACTGAAATTCTGAGTCTGAAGTAGCATCCTTCTCTGATGTCAGCAGGAACACTAGCTCTCAGTTTCCATGGCATTCAGACGTGGGTTATCGAGAATATGGGATGAGAGACAAGGAGAAGTGTTTCTCTAGAGACAGTGTTAATCACAAGAAAATCTGTTCGGATTTGCAGGTTGCTCTCTGCCTGAGACAAAGGTACTCACAGGCTCTTTGTATTTGTCTGCGTAGTTTGCATTTGTGTGTGTATTTGTGGGGTCCAGCCTCAGAGTAGTATTACTAACCCAAGCACTGATTATTGCATAAATCAGCACCTTTCAACATCTAAACTCTGTGGGCAGTCAGTCATGAAGTAATTCATTACTAATGACAAAATACCAGAGTTTTTAAAAAACTGGCATTTTAAAATAAATGTGAATAAATTTAAGGATATTCTTTAAATACTAGCAGGCTTGTTCACTTGCATTCTGTTTTTGTGAACAGGAGAGAGGGGAATGGGGTTACAGCTACTTCCTAAAGAATTCTTTGACCATGATTACACACATGGATGTGCATCCCATCTGTGAACTTCAATTTACATGTGTTGAGGCAGAAAAAACAGGTGGAGGGCCACTTATCTAAACCACGGCCACATTTATCACTTCTATATTATCACATATTTCCATGTGTGTTCTCACTAGCCAAACAGTAAGCGTCCCAAGAACAAGAACCACATTTCCCCCTTTTCATCCTGAGCGAGTGAGGAAAGAGAGGACTTTTATTTTCTCTTAGAAAGCAGATGAGCCTCTGAAACCCTCCTCAAAACAGAAACCTGATGTATCTGTTATCATTTTTCCCTTTGAAGTCAATAGGAATTAAACCTCCAAGATACACGGTACAAAGCACGGAATTATCAGTATTCCAAGCCCGTACAGAAACAACCAAGCTCCAGACAGCTTTGCCCGGGAACAAAAAGGAGATAAATGATTCAAATACAGACTCTATTTCATCATGACACAGTCTTCTATTTTATTTTTACATTTATTTATACGCTGGCTGACTGACTGCATGAAAGAGTTGAGTCAGATAAAGCCCTGCCTTTCTTTAAGTAGATAGGAGCTTCTATGCTAATTCTTCCTAAAGGCTCGGCCAACAGTGGCACATCTAATAAATGAAAATGTATGAATAATAGAAAAATAATTTTAATTTCCAGGGAAAAAAAGCTCTTTGATTTTCTCAAGGGAATCAATTTCACACACATCCTTTAAAGTGGGATCAATGCCTGAAATTTATTTGGAAAGGCAGAGTGTTTAGGTTTCCTGGGAGGAAACTGATTTTTTCACTTAAGAAAGACTTCCACTTGAGAGAAGAAAAGAACATTCGTGCATTATTGGGTGTAATCATAGTGAGGTGACACTTTCCTATTAATTTGTATCAGGAAATGCCCCTTCTCCTTTAAACTATATCTTCCTGTCTCCTCTCTCTGGGGTTTGGCTGTAGCTAAAGTTAAACCCCAATTTATACCAGTCCTTTAAAAAAAAAAAATCTGTACGACCCTTTCCATAACTAGTTTGATATGCACAAAACTGCTAGTTAATTAACCTCTCTCTCCCTCCAGCCAAACCTTTCACTGTGAACTTGGACCCAAGGTTAAAGTCAAGTGCGTCAGTCACAGGCAGCGGGACAGAGAAAGTCACAACCACAGTGTGGAGGTAGGAGGCTTTGAGAAGCTAACACGCTCTGTAGGTGAAGACCATGCTGTCATACCAGCTGTTTTCAGTGACAAGTACTTTGCATACATGACACTGTTTAATCCTCTCAGCCAGCCTGGCAGGCAAGATTATTGCCCCCATTTTAGAGTTGAGGAAACTGAGGCCTAGAGAGTTTGGATAACTTGCTTGCCCAAGTGTGTGCACATTTTTTGAGGCTAGATCTGTTAGAATTCAAATCCCCTATTTTTAACCACTCATTTTGTCCAAGGGGCTATGAGGAGGATACCTTTGAAAGGATAAACAAGAGATTGATAATAGAAGTTCCCTGAGGATTGGGAAGCAGGGAACTGGGGGGTCTGAGGATAGAGTAGAAGAGACAGACTTTTCATTGTCTGCCCCTTTGCACATTTTGAATTTTTTTTTTTTACCGTGTACAGTTGGTCCTCATTATTCATAGATTTCATACCTGTGAATTTGCCTACTGGCTAAAATTTATCTATAACACCAAAATCAATACTTGCATGCGTTAATGGTCATTTGTAGACACGTGTCCAGTGTCAAAATATTTTGTTCACTGGAAGGAGCACGTTCCCAGCTGAGGTGGAACAGGGCCTATGCTCTGCTTCTGGTTTCAGCTCAGCGATGAGTCGCTGAGCATGGAGCCAGCCGTAGAGAAGCTGAGAATTTAGGAATGCAACATGAAGGAGTCATGCTAGACCAGAGGCTCCTTTGTTTATGTAAATTTTTCTGGGGATAGAGTCAGATCTGAAATCAAATTCTGAAAGGATTCCATGACCCAAAAAAAAGTTAAGAATTTTACCAATAAAATGTACAAATACTTTTTTTTTAAACTTCCATCATCAGTCTTAGCAGTTCTCTTTTTCAAAAAAATTTCTGAAAAGAAACAAAGACTACCCTCGTCAACCTCCAGCTGTACGGTGTGTAATAGACAATGACCCCAGCTGCTCTGAAATCCATTGTCATGTGTGCCATGAGGTCATGCTTCCCGCTGGCTGCTTTGTGTGGGGCAGGGATACCGAGGTAGGCCTGTTCCTGGGAGACAGGGGACTTCTCAGATGGTCTCTCGGAACCTTCCTTAGGCTGGACTATGTCTAGGGCACTTCCACCTAACCTTACCTCCCATTTCTTGTCTCTCTGCATTAACGTCGCATCCCAGCCTGGTGGCCTCATCCAGCTCCATCCATTCCCTCTCCCAAGGCGGTTCCCTAATAAAACTCCTTGCATGTTTAATCCCAGCCTGGTGTCTGCTTCTCAAACGAGCAGGACTAACCAAAGAAGCTAATGTCTAAAGTTTCGCAAAAGTTACCAAGTTATGGCCCAAAAACTGGGAAGCTGCGCTCTGTGCTCTGTAGTCAGCTTGACTCACTCACTGCCCACAGGGCACACTCTGCTTCCAAGACTGAAAGCCACCAAGGTTTAGATTCAAGTCTTGAACAAATTACAGGTTACTGTACGTTACACATTACATGCATAATTAAAAGCCTTTAAAGATCACACGTAAAAGAATTTAAATCCACAAATGCCATGAATCTATTCCACTGAGAATCTGGATACCTCAAAACCATGAATTAGTCTAATAGGTCCAGGTGTCAGTCAGCCTCTGAGTCATTCCACACGCACTTCCTCCACCTGGATGCACCTCCCTGTGATTTCTACCTAGTGGATTTCCACCTGTTCTTCAAAATGCAACTCAAAGTTTACCCCATGTAGGAAACCCTGCTTGATTTCCCCTGGCCAGATTACCTCCCTGTACTCTGTTTCTTTAAGGATTTGTACCTGACTTTATCGAAATACCCATCAATTAAGCTTTTTTATTTCAGGTGCTGGTAATTAATGACTGACCCAAAGTGCCTGAAACAAACAGACTGCTGGCATGATTACCTCACAGAACAGGATGCCAGAGAAAGTCGGTGGTGCCGTTGATTCCGTCGCTCCACAGTGTCATTCAGAACTTACTCCTGTTCCATCCGTCCACTCGATCATCCTCAGTGAGTTAGGAATACTGTCCCTCAAGCTCTAACCACTATCACCTCAAAAACCTACCCAAAGTTGGGAAGGGAAGAGGAAGCACCCTACACACTGGCCTCTCATTTTTGACTAACGAGAAACCCCTTTCCAGGTCTGCCCTTTTATCTCATTGGCCAGAAAGGGTCACGTGGCCATTCCAACCAATCACAGCAAAGAGAAATAGGATTACATGATTGGCTTAAAACAATAATGATTTATCCCTTGAATGGAGCCCACCTTCTCTGAGCAGCTTGCTGCCTCATGCCTAATTTCTTTTTTGAAATCAAGGTCCTGTTAGCCAGGAAGCTGGAAAGAGTGTCTCTTGAGCAGAGAACCAGCAATGTCTGGCGCACCCCCGACTCAGAGTTCCCGGTTGACCTGCCTCTGTCTGCCACTGCACGCTGTGGAGTCTTGTCTCCCGTCCGAAACTGGCCCACAGTAGCATTCAATAAAAGTTTGCCGAAAACTGGAAACATTTATTTGTTTGTTGAAAAATAAATGCAGCACACATGAAAAACTGTAGGAATGCTAAAAAAAAAAAAAGTGGCTTGCAAAATAAAATACTAGATAAATTTTCCAACGCCTCCCCTAAAAGATTAATAGGAATGCTATCACAATTGTAGACAGGAATAGACTGGGGCTCAAGAATATAAATAGCCAAGCTGAAACGACAACATGAACATTCTGACTCAGTTTCCGTAGTCAAAATCACAGACCCCTGAGCTCTCTGACTCACACTCCAAATACGGTTTGGTGTCCCACACAGGAACACAACTATTTAAATGGGGGCCACAGAATACGTGACACACTGGGAGGCGTTACACTAGATAAAAGAAACACGAATAAAATTTCACTGGTGATCACAGAAAATCACAATCAAAACATGGGTTTTGGCGTTACATAGGATGAGCTACTCACCGAAAACCTCTTGCAGTTCTCGGACTTCAGAGGTTATCAACTGACAAATTGAATCGCCCTGTGTTGGTTCCCTGCAACAGTTCTGATCACACTCACCCGGCAGTTTTGTTTGCAATTGCATGTTTAGGTCACAGAAAAGATAGGTCTTATGAATTTGGGGGGATGAGGAGTCAGGAAAAGGATACATAAGGACGCCCAAATTCCTAGCGTGAGCAACTAAGTGGATGGTGGATGGAGGAGCAAATCCGGAGAAAATCCTCTGCCTGGAACGCTCTCCCTGAAGAGAAACCATGACTCTCCCGCTTACCTTGCACAAGTCTGGGCTCCGAGCTACCTCCTCCGAGAAGCCTTCCCTGACTCTACCTAGAATGTGAACACCATCATCCTCCATCCCCTTACCCTGCTTCATCCCTTCCCGACATTACACTCTATTGTTTTCTGTCCATCTCCTCCACTAGAATGTAAGTTCCAAGAAGGGAGGAATCGTATCTGTCTTGTTCACTCCTGAGCCTCCAGAGACCAATACATCTGGCACATAGCAGCTGCTTGGTAAACAAGTCCTAAAATATAGAAGAGCCAAGAGGATGACGGTAGAGAAAATGTTCTGTGGTTTACACATATATCATGCAATCTCCCTCTCTAATGGAAAATATCTAATGGAAAAACGGCAAGATTGCAGAATCAAGTCATTTCCTTTTGATCGTTAATCATAATTCCACAGAATCAATCATTTCTTTACCTTGAAATTCATATCACTTCTTCTCATTAAAGTTTCCAGCCTATGTATTACTGTATTTTACAAATGTATATCCGTCAATAAATATATATAATACACACGTGGCAGAAGCAGCCTAAAACAATTACTCCTAATTCATTTTCAAAGAGGCATTTTAGTTCTAGGTCAGAACTCCCAAGATCCCATATAAAAAGCTCTGGAGAAAAAAAACCCTGGAAAACATTTCTGACTCCACAGGCCTCACAAGGACACCTTTCAGACTGTCTGATTCAGAACTCCCGGGAGCAAAAAGCGATCCAGCACTTGTCCTGATAAAAGCCAAAACCCTTTCTTCAGAATGTAGCAGGCTTATCACATGACCTCAGCTGGCCTGGAGGAGAGCAGGTGGGTGTGACAGTAAAATGTGATAGGAAGTTCTCCGAGCCCTAGGGACACTGGGGAGGGACTGGATTTGCTTCCAAGCACGCTCATCCCTTTGAGGTGTAGATGGGGGTCGGGCCTGAGAGAATGATTAACGTCCAGAGCAGCTCAGAGCTGAATTCCTCTCCAGCAGAGGGCTTCCCAAGTCTTTGTTTCAGGATGAACTGGTGACGAGAACAAAGGAGAGGAGGGACAAGGTGGTGTCCTTTCAGCCTGTTACTTGCCTTTCGGTTCACAGTGGTGCTCAGGCTTGCTGTACATGACAATCACCTGGCAGCTTTTAAAATGCTGCTGTCGAGGTATGGGGCCCAAATAGCAGTTTAAGCTTCCCAGGTGACTGCAGTGTGCAACCTGACTGAGACCTTTAATGCAACTGTCTAGCCTGAGATGGCCGCTGGGAGGACACTTGCCAGACTCGGGTATCACTGATTCCGCAGAGAGGGCCATGGTCATGGCCGAATGCAGGAACAGTCCCTGACCTTGTCATTAAATCCTGCAAGCTGCTGCAGTTTCACTTTCTGCATGACCCCCAGTCAGCCCGAAAGGGAATTAGCCACTGCAGCTGTGATGCTGCTTAAGGCAAAGGAGCTTTCCCTTATGTTACTCATTCACCCAAATAGAGCACACCCTTTTCTGATCCATCCTAAAGAAAGATTTGGGGTTTTGAGAATGCAGTCATTTTTCCATAAAGCCTTATGATTTAAAGGGTGGTCCTCTAGTATTGGCATTTGGGGGAAGCGTGGTGGAAATTCAGACCCACCCTGGACCTGTCTCAAACTATAAATCTTGCTAGATGGCGCAGAACGTATTAAAATATTTTTACTGTATTAAAACATACACAAGAGAGGGAGAAATACTCATAAACTGACGAATTTTGAGAGAGACTTGGGGAAAGAGGGAAAACAAGCATCTCAAAAAGGAGAAAAGTAACATAAACTTTGGTTCATCTGAAATTGACTTTTGTTGTTGTTATTTGTTTTTGTTTTGTTTTGCTTTATGATTACCACCAGGAAGTGGCTAAATCTGGTAAAGGTTTCTTTAAACTTAAAGGAACAAAACTGGGGGAGCAACCAAAATCTTAAGAGCAAATAATTTAAGAATTTCTATAAATCATGTAATTAGTTTAGCGGGTCTAAAGGATTTTCCCTAAGTCACCATCTTCTCAGGCTCAGAATAATACATTTAAATTGAATCATAATTATTGCCTCCGCTTGCTCAACATTTTACCATCTGAAGGTCCTTGAAATCAAATATCCCATCACAATAAAAGTATTTTCAAGTCACGCAGTCTTAAGGATTATGTTACCACTAGGTGGCAATGTTGACCCAAAAGTGCTAGAAACCTAGGCAAACATCCTCTTTTTAACCATATTTTGCGGTTTATTTAAATTTGTTTTTCAAAGATCAAGACATCTGGAAAGGTTAGAAATTGCACTACTGTGCAGTGAAGACCAAGAACTGAAACATGTAAATGTAGAAAATCATCAATGAAAGACAACTGGAGGAGAAAGAAAGGGAGCTGCAGGAAGTAACAGACTGTCTGAAACAGCAGGCGGCCCAGGAATTCACGGGATGGACCTGAGAAAGAATTCAGTGAGTCTGGACAACCAGAGAATTCCTGATCGTGGTAATGTCCCCAAGGAGCTCGCTGCCCTGTAGAACTCGATGCTAATATATCTCCTTTGCTTAATAGCTTGAGAGGGCCCAAGGGAAACATATATTATGAGGTCTGATTGCAGGCAACCACATCATTCATCAGAATTTTCCTGACTTGCCCTGTACCTGATTCCTAGCTATTACCTTCAATGTCTGGCTTTGCCTGTGGGTTCCTGACCTTGCTGTGCTCTAGGACTTAGGACTTCAGCCCTCCCCTAGGAATCCATGCTACTCCCCCTACAGCCTCACCTTGATGTTACCTCCTGGACCTTAGAAGAACTTGACCCTAACTCAGACGATACTTGCATCCCGGTCCAGACCCCACTCCTGCCAAATCTTGTTGCACCTTAAAACTCCCCACACAGTTGCTTTGAGCAAAGAATCATCAATTGTTAGAGCTGGAAGTAATTTAGAGGTGTCATCACATCAATCCCTTTTACTTTTCAAGAGAAATCAAGGGGAGAGGAACAACAATAATAAATACTTAATAAATTTCAGGCAGAAGTGAATTTACTGTCTCCTGGAACAAAAGTCCTGATGCGGGCAGCTCCCAGGGGAGTTGATTCAGTGGCTCAACGACATTATCAGAAGGCAGCTTGCCTCCACTTCCTCTGCTCTGCTGTCCCCAGCGTGTTGCCTAAGAGGTCTTTGTGGTACCAAGAAAGCTGTCTCAACTCCAAGCACCACATCCTCACACACCAATGGCCTAGGCCATTTTCCCCTTGCACATCTCTTACTAAAAATGAAGAAAACTTTCACAGAATCCCACTAGCTGATTTGCCTTCACAATTCATTAACCAGTACTGGGTCACCTGCCCAATCCTCCTTGAGTCTCAGATGAGGTAATGGAAGTATCGTAATGGGTTGTGACAAATCAGAATCTGACTTACCTGGAGGAGGGGCGGGCGCTGGAAAACAATCTTAGGTACTGCCAGGATACAAAAAAGGGGAAATGCATCTTGGGTCAGCCGGCCGGCACTGACAGCTGCACCGGGGCAGTGAAACCAAGCACGAGGATATTGATGTGCTTGAGAAATGGGAGAGATGAGAAAACAGGGACATCCAGGCAACTCAGAGTCAAAGAGCATCCCTTAACATAGGGCATTAGTCCCACCATGACCTTCACTAGTCAGCCGATAGGAAGCTGACGGCCCCTGCTACGTTTCACATCAATTTCTCAGCACCGGCATACATTGCTCAGTTGCATGCAGCATCATTCACTCGTCAAGCTGCCGTGAGCAGAAGTTTCTCACAATGAACCTGATGAGAGTGGAAGGTCAAAGGCAGGCTTCTAACAATTCATCCATTGATTCATGCACTGAGATTGGGCAGGCATTACTGCAGGCTCACTTAACAAGAGTTACACTCCATCATTCGGTAACTCTAAAAGCCCTATTTTATAGCTGAACCAACAAGTGTCAAGAATGAAGAGAAGCCCTCCTAGAACTCCCTCTAAGCCAGTGGTTCTCACACATGGACATGCATCAGAAGCATCTGGAGGGCTGGTTAAAATACAGATTGCTGGATCCATGCCTAGAGTTTCTGATGTAGTGGGACTAGGATGGACCCCCAAATTTGCATTTCTCACAAGCTCCAGGAGATGCTTATGCTGTTGGTCCAGGGATCACACTTTGAGGACTACAGCTCTAGGAAAGTCTGAGAGACTCCAAAACTGTCCTTGGAGCCTAAAGCTACTACAGCCTTGGCTGTAACCATTAATGTAGTTGAAACTTTCTAAATCCCAAAGGCTGCCACAAGGCCTAGCTCACTCACACACAGTTGATTTAACTTTTACATATTTCAAAGGCATTACATTATAGCTGGTGGATCCTAAACCTTGGGTACATTTCTAACTCTCTCTCTCTCTCTCCCTCTCTCTCTCTCTCTCTCTCTGTCTGTCTCACACACGCACACACACACATACACACAATTATTCACTTATTAATTAAAGAAAATATTTACTAAATGCCACTGTATGCCACACACTGTGCTAGGCTTTTCTAGAAGAAATTATTACACATATAGGCCCTTCCCAAAAGGCCTTATATAACATTATAGAAGACCAAGCATGTTCACACATAGTTACATGGGTACCACAAAATGCAAGCTTGCAATGAAAGCCATAAAGGAATTACAAAGTGAGATGAAATTTTGGAAGGTGAAGCAGTGTTTTTAACTCAGGAGAATAAAAGAAGATTTCAAGAAAAGATGGGCTTCCCTGGTGGCGCAGTGGTTGAGAGTCCGCCTGCCGATGCAGGGGACACGGGTTCGTACCCCGGTCTGGGAAGATCCCACATGCCACAGAGCGGCTAGGCCCGTGAGCCATGGCCGCTGAGCCTGCGCGTCCAGAGCCTGTGCTCCGCAATGGGAGAGGCCACAACAGTGAGAGACCCGCGTACAGCAAAAAAAAAAAAAAAAAAAAGAAAAGATGTGATAGTTAAGCTGGACCTTTAAAGAAAGGGTAGAATTGGGACACAGGAGACCAGACAAAGGCCACTTCAAAGTGTAAACATGAGTCAACATAAGAAAAAGTGTTAAGTATATAAGGAAGATAAGCAGCTCAATATTACTGGGGTGAAGATGCCTGAAGATAAACTATATAGGGAAAGTGTTGGAAAGGCTTTTTAACACCAAGATAAGAAAATGAGTGAAAGTTTTAAAACAAGGAATTGAAATACTAAGGAATATTAACCCAGCAATAAATAATATGGGAAAGACACACTGTATGAGGGAAGGACTTGGAGTCAGTTGGGAGCTAGCTACTTTTAAAAAATAATCAAGATATAAGAATAAATAAAAAATTCAACTGAGAATTCCCTTGAGATAGTTAGGAAGTCATTCAATGCATGATACCTATTTTTAGATGAAAAAATTAATACTAAAATATCTATACCTGGCCCATACATGCAAAGAAACCCTAGACTAAAATTTAACTTACTAAAAAAGGCATTTATTCAGGGCCACTATAATAGAAAAGAACAGCATATCAGAAGTTAAAACCTTCTTGAATTTTAGAGGAAATCACGTATTTAATGCTTTTTTTTTTTTTTAGCATTAAGTAAAATGAACCGGTTGTGACTTTCTCATGGTGATATCACAGTCAACCAGAAATGCCATTTTGTAAACAGCAGCTTTACACCTATGGGGGTTTTTTTCAACTAAATTTCCCCAGAGCTTTTTTTTTTTTCTTTTTTTCTTTTTTGCGGTACACGGGCCTCTCACTGTGTGGCCTCTCCTGTTGCGGAGCACAGGCTCCGGATGTGCAGGCTCAGCGGCCATGGCTCACGGACCCAGCCGCTCCACGGCATGTGGGATCTTCCCGGACCGGGGCACAAACCCGTGTCCCCTGCATCGGCAGGCGGACTCTCAACCATTGCGCCACCAGGGAAGCCCGAGTAACTATATTTTTATTTTAATAGTTACATATTTATTTTAACATGTGATGAAAAAATATAACCAGCCTACCGGACCCCTTAGTTCACAGATATTATTTTTTTAAACATATATAATTTTAAACATGAGCCAACCTAAAGAAAACATTAAGTATATAGTAGTATTATAGACCTATTAAATACTAACTATTCCAGACCTGTTTTGTCAGATCTTTGACACCTCTGGGGATATCATATGGCCCTAAAACAAGAGTTGGAGATGGTCATTTTATCTCATGCCAGTATGGGGACCACGTAAAACAGGGATTCCACTTAAGGGCTGTGAAGGGGAAATTACCTTAAAGTTCTTTTAGTATTTTCTTTTTAAGCCTGATTTGATCGAGAAAAAAAAAAATTGCGGAGACCTCTG
Organism: Lagenorhynchus albirostris; assembly: GCF_949774975.1. Taxonomy (NCBI): domain Eukaryota; kingdom Metazoa; phylum Chordata; class Mammalia; order Artiodactyla; family Delphinidae; genus Lagenorhynchus; species Lagenorhynchus albirostris. The sequence continues at coordinate 69,897,754 of NC_083102.1, forward strand.
GGTGTGCAAACGTGTCCTGAAGCCCCTTGAGGTTGATGTTGCTGTTTCTCTTGACGAGGTTACTCCCAGGATAACAAACAAACAAATCAATCAATATAATAAAATAATAAAAGCTGTCATTTTTTTCAGAAGCAAATGCTGCTGTATAACACCAACAGTCCACGGTTGGTGGACTGTTCAGTCCACCAACCATGGAATTCACATGGAATTCACCCCATGAATTCCTGAAAATTAAAACACTTCCCTCCTCATATGACAAGACTCTATGTATTAGTCAGCTTGGGCTGCCATAATAAAATACCACAGACTGGGTGGCTTAAACAGCAGAATTTTTTTCTGACAGTATGGAAGCTGTAAATCCAAAATCAGGATGCTGGCCGTGGTTGGGTTCTAGTGAGGGCTCTGTTCCTCGCTTGCAGAAGACCACCTACTCACCGCATCCTCAAATGGCCTTTCCTCAGTGTGCACGTGAAGAGAGAGATTTCTCTCTCTCCCTCTTCTTATAAGGTCACCAATCCTATAGAATTAGGATCTCACCTTCAATGCCTCATGTGACCTTCATTACCTCTTTAAAGGCCCTGTCTCTTCTACAGTCACATGGGGGTTGGGTCTTCAACATACGAATTTTAGGGGAAACCAATTCAGTCCATAGCACCCAACTTTATAGCCTTGCTGTAATTTCCCAAGGACTCTACCTCCCTCTCAACACACACACGATTCTCCACCATCTGTCCCAATGAATCTGGGAGTCCATTTTTCCAGCTTGCTTTCCATCCACTTTGATAAAGTGAATTTTGATGAAGAGAACTACTGTACTTGGAACCACAGGACTCCAAAGGCTATCCCAAGAGCTGTAAATCAGCAAGAATTCTAAGCTACTGCAGGTGTGAACTAACTGGCAGTTTTCCCCAACCCTTCTATGTCGTGGCAGCCACAGCAATTCTTGGAACACATTGAGATTCTCCACTTCTATCTGGTTTACAGACAAAACACTCAAACCCAGGAAGATAACCTTGTTGAAAATGGTGGCCACCTCAGCCAGTTCTCAGATGCCCGCACTACCCTGACCCCATAAATTCAATAAATTGAAATCATTTTCCTGATGAAACAAGATAAAGCCACATCTGCCAGCCTTTCACTGCACTCATGATCAGCTCAGCTTTGATGCTAACCTGGGAGCTTCACCCTTTCTCTAATAGTATCTGAAGGCCTAGTCAATTTATTCTCAAGCCTTTTTCAAAACACAGATATTCTCTGCTTACTTACAGGTCATTCAATACTGGCTGAAGGTTTAAGCATTTAATTGTGTTATTTGTGTGGTGTGCTGGATTTTAAAATCAAATAGCTCTGCCCTTTATATCAACGACCTTGAGAAGTACATCAGGAAAAAAAGTAGATTGCTTTTATTTCTAAGTCATACAATACCCAACAAACAGCAGCTTAATCAAAAGTTAATAAATTATCTCATATAAGCCAAGACTGGAGAGAGGCAATACCTGGCATTCTTTGAACAGGCTTCACTGTGTTAGGACTGGTGCCTAAGATTCTCCTGGCCTCTTCTTTGGGGCCCCCAATATTAAATCTGGCCTTAGATTCTCTTTTGATCACTCAAAGAATATTGGTTGAACACTACTACATTCCAGGATGATGCTAGGCCTTTCTGGGGGAAATACACACAAAGGCCCTGCCAGTAAGGCCTTATAGGACAGCAGAGATGAGCAAACATGCACACACAGAACTTCAGTGAAAGATTGCATTGAGAACCAGAAAGAAGATATAGATAATGTGCTGTGGAAATATAGAAGCTGAAATAATCACTTTAGTCAGGAGGACCAGAAAAAGGTTTCAAGGAAAGAGGTAATAGTTGAGATGAGCCCAGAAGTCTGAGTAGGACTGGGACATGGGTTGGGGGTGAGGACAGAGTAAAGGCCACTCCAGAGAGAATAAATGCCATGAGCCAATGAGCATCACGGGAAAAGCATTAGGGACTTTGGGAGGAAAAGCTGCTCGGCATTGCAGGTGTGTGAGTTGCCTGAAGACACAGACATCCTCAAGACGGGAAGAAAAGGGTGATAAAATCTCCCACAGAAGTTTCCATCACCCTCCTACTTGTCTCATAGCCAAACACTGTGTCCCCGGGCCACCCCTGGCCATCAGTGAGGCTGGGAAAGTGACTCTTTAGCATTTCCAGTCTTTACAAAGGAGACAGATGTGAGAGAAAGAAGTGGGCGAGTGTTGGAGATTAGAAGTCAGCGATGTCGATCACAACAAGATACCTCATCTTTCCGGACCTCTGCTTCCTTCTCTGAAGCAGGGAATAATGGTGCCTTCATGGGCCTGTTATGAGGATTAAATGAAATGCAAAGCACCTGGGTGTCCCAGCAGCTGACGTATAACAGGGACTACATGTGTTCCTTTTCTCTCCTAGTTTATGTCCCTCCATCATATATAGTTTCTGCTCCGGGTAAATATGGAGCAATGCGACATTTATGATTATAACAGGTTAACTGACAGGCTAACTTATTTTGCTCTCACTACAGAGTGAGTCTTCTCTTTCTTATTCTAAAAGGGTAGTCAAGGTTTTTCTTTCCTTATCTCAGAGGTTTTGTGTTACAGGGATGCATGCAGCATTGTCTGGTATCCCAAAATCCACGTCCCACCACCACCCTACCTCACTCCTACTGGCCTTTGTTATTTATTTATGGAAAACTCAACCCACTCAGAAGAATTATACCAGATAGTCTGAGGAGTAGAGGGGATGAAAGAATGGACTTGGAGTAGAAAACGTGGGCATGTCTGAAGGAGGCATAAGATTTTGATGGTTTTATCTCAAGATTGGGAAGGGGGTGAGGGCTTTGCTGGTCTCTACAGTATACCTTAGTAAGGCTCCTTGTCTTATCTCAGCAAAGCCCATGATAAGGCTTGACCAAAAGGCAGACAAGCTAAGCAACTTAAATGTCCATCAACAGAGGAATAAAGAAAATGTGGTACAAATGTACAATGGAATATTACTCGGCCATCAAGAAGAACAAAAGAATGCCATTTGCAGCAACATGGATGGACTTACAGATTGTCATACGGAATGAAGTCAGACACAGAAAGACAAATATCATGTGATATTGCTTATATGTGGAATCTGAAAAAAAGGTACAACTGAGCTTACTTACAAAACAAAAGTAGAGTCACAGATATAGAAAACAAACTTATGGTTACCAGGGGATAAGCAGGGGAGGGATAAATTTGGAGATTGGGATTGACATATACATATATACATATTGTACATATCCCATATGTATAATATGTACATATCCCATACATATTGGGATTGACATATACACACTACTGTAATAAAATGGATAACTAATAAGAACCTACTGTATAGCACAGGGAAATCTACTCAATACTCTGTAATGGCCTACATGGGAAAAGAATCTAAAAAGAGTGGATATATGTATATGTATAAGAGTGGATATATGTTAACTTTACTGCACACCTGAAACTAATACAACATTGTAAATCAGCTATACTCCAATAAAATTTTTTTTTAATTTTTTTTTAAAAAGCTACTTACCTTCATGGAACCAAATAGGTCAAGATAATTTAAATACCAATATTGAATACTATAAACTCAGGAGACCACAGGGCCTTATTTAAATGCTCTGGACAATAAAATGCACCTGGGATCACTCATATGACCCTGGGGTCAAGGTAAAGAAGACTCCAAATGACAGAGAAGTCCCTACCTACCTTGCTGAACAAGAAAATAAGTTAAATTTGATTTAAACAAATAAGAGAAGCATGACTTTTCTTATACCTTGTATTATGAGTGACATTAATACCCCCTCCATTTTACACATAGTCCCACTTTTTAATTTTTGTTTTTGTTGCCTTTGTTTTTGGTGTCAAATCCAAAAAATCATCAACAAGATTGATGTCAAGGAGCTTACTGCCTATGTTTTCTTTTAGGAGTTTTATGGTTACAGGTCTTACATTCAAGTGTTTAATCCATTTTGAGTTTATTTTTGTGTATGGTATAAGAGAGTGGTCCAGTTTCATTCTTTTGCATATGGCTGTCCAGTTTTTCCAACACCATTTATTGAAGACACTGTCTTTCCCCATTGTATATTCTTGGCCCCTTTGTCATAAGTTAATTAACCATACATGCATGGGTTATTTCTGGGCTCTGTTCTGTTCTGTTGATCAATGTGTCTGTTTTTCATGCCAATCCCATACTGTTTTGATTACTATAGCTTTATAATATAGTTTGAAATTGGGAACCACGAAGCCTCCAACTTTGTTCTTCTTTCTCAAGATTGCTTTGGCTATTCAGGGTCTTTTGTGATTTCATACAAATTTTAGAATTGTTTATTCTGTTTCAGAGAAAAATGCCATCAGAGTTTTGATAGGGATTGTATTCAATCTGTAGATTGCTTGGGTAATATGAACATTTTAATTGTTTCAGTCTATGAGCATGATGTATCTTTCCATTTGTTTGTGTCTTCTTCAGTTTATTTCATCAATATCTTATAGTTTTCAGTGTACAGGTCTTTCAGTGTACATGTTAAATTTATTCCTAGTTATTTTTTGATGCAATTATAAACGGATTTTTTTTCATAATTTGTTTCTGGTAGTTCATTATTAGTGTATAGAAGTGCATCAATTTCTGTATATTGATTTTGTATCCTGCAACATTACCAAATTTATTCATTAGTTCTAACAGTTTTTTTATGGACTCTTTAGGGTTTTCTCTATATAGAATTATGTCATCTGTAAGTAGTGACAGTTTTACTTCTTCCTTTGTAATTTGAGTGCCTTGTATTTCTTTTTCTTGCCTAATTGCTCTGACTAGAACTTCCAGTACTATGCTGAATAAAAGTGGTGAGAGTGGGCATTCTTTTCTTCTTCTTGATCTTAGAGGAAAAGTATTCAGTTTTTCATCGAGTATAATGTTAGCTGTAGGCTTGTCATATACGGCCTTTATTATGTTGGGGTAGGTTCCCACTTTGTTGAGTTTTTAGCATAAATGGATATTAAATTGTGTCAAATGCTTTTTCTGCCTCTATTGAGATGATTGTGACTTTTCTCCTTTGTTTTGCTAATGTGGTGTATCACATTGATTAATTGTGGATGTTGAAACATACATCCCTGGAATAAACCCCACTTCATCATGATGTATGATCCTTTTACTATATTGTTGAATCTGGTTTGCTAATATTTTATTGAGGAATTTTGCATCTGTGTTCATCAGGGATATTGGCCTGTAATATTTTTCTTGCAGTGTCCTTGTCTGGTTTTGATGTGAAGGTAATGCTGGGCTTGTAAAATGAGTTTGGAAATGTTCCCTCCTCTGCCATTTTTTGAAAGAGCTTGTGAAGGATTGGTATTATTTCTCCTTTGAATGTTTGGTAGAATATACCACTAAAGCAGTCTGGTCCTAAACTTTTGTTTGTTGGGAGGTTTTTGATTACTGATTCAATCTCTTTAATAGTAATATTTTTACTACTCAGATTTTCTATTTCTATATTATTCAGTCTTGGAAAGTTGTATGTTTCTAGGAATCTATCCATTATAGGTGTCCAATTTGTTGGCATAAAATTGTTCATAGTTGTCTCTTATGATCCTTTGCATTTTTGTGGTATGAATTGTAATGCCTCCTCTTTCATTTCTGATTTTATTTATTTGAGTTCTCTCTTTTTTTTCTTGGTGAGTCTAGTTAAAGGATTGTCAGTTTTATTTATCTTTTCAAAAAGCTGTCTCTTGATTTTATTAATCTTTTCTATTGTCTTTTTAGTAAATATTTCATTTATTTCTGCTCTGATCTTCATTGTTTCATTCATTCTGATAACTTTGGGCTTCATTTATTCTTCTTTTCCTACTTCCTTGAGGTGTTAAATTAGGTTGTTTATTTGAGATTTTTCTTATTTCTTGAGGTTACCATTTATTGCTGTGAACTTCTCAGAACTGTTTTTGCTGCATCCCATATGTTTTGGTATGTTATATTTCCATTTTTATGTGTCTTAAGGTATTTTTATTTCTCTTCTGATTTCTTCATTGATTCATTAGTTGTTCAGGAGTCTGTTGGTTAATCTCTGCATATTTTCCAATAAATTTTCCTGTTTTCTTCTTGTAATTGATTTCCAGTTTCATACCATTGTGGTTAGAAAAGATGTTTGATATGATTTCAATCTTCAAGAAGGTAAGTCTTTATTCAGTTGCTAGGATTATCATTGTCAGTTTTATCTTTATGAAATAATGATTACAGACTTATCTCCTGGCTCATTTGGAACAGTAGCCACACATAAAAAGAATTCTCTCCTTTGAAGAAGAATGTGTAAGTTAGAATAAATCCTTTATGCAATAAGATGTATTGGTGTGTTTTAAGGTGATCTCTGTCAGTATATGATTCCAAGACTTTCACCTGGAATACTTCCTTTTGGAAAACTTTCATCTGGCTTCTCTGAAACTCATTTTCCCCAGCTCCCAACCCCATCTGTCCTGAGACTACTCTAAGTTTCTAGAGTTGATGAAAGCACAGTGGGCTAGAAAGAATAGCATAGGGAATGTGGTTTAGAAAGTCATTTCTAGAATTATTCTTGGCATGAAGCACCACTGGTATGGTAGGTATTCAGGGCTGAATCTACCGGGTTTTCCTCATGCTGTGCACTCAGACAAGGCTGAGATGGGTGATCTAAAGCCACTGACACTGCACTGTGATAACATTACTTCTCATTAAAGCTGCCATCCTGCTCGAGTAGTCCTCAAAAAACGGAACCATTTCTAGGTAGAAAAACATGTTCCTTGTTGTGGTCTAAAACCACCTCTCTCCTCTGGGTTCAGTTACAATGCACAGGGCGAAGTGCATGTCTCTCCCACGCCCCACCCCCTACTCTGGCCCATCCCCCTTTATTACCTGACCTCTAGTCACACCCCCTCACAAGAACCCTATAACTTTCTTACCTGTAAGATTGTCTGTCATAAAATTCTTATATGTATATGTCCTTGCAGGCATATATCTGCCTTGTGACAATCCTCCCCCTTGAGACGGAAAACGATGCACTTGACATCACCAGAATGCATAATACTCCAAGGTTTGGGCCATTTCGTTTACAAGAGATAATTTATATAAAACAAAAAAGGGAGGAGTGGAAAGTACGCAATTACTGCAGTCTTTGCTTTGCCTTGTGTCATAAAAGTTTTTCCAGGCTCATGTCTCGGAGACCCACATGAGAAAGGAAAGCATTTCTGAGAAGATACCATCATGGTACATCAACTTAAGTACAAAGGAAGGAGGCAGTCACTTTACCCTGGGAAGAAGAAGTGAACAGGCCACATACCTGGAGCTGCACCGTGGATGACTCTCTCCATGTCTGTCTCCCAAGACTGGTGGGTGGAGGGAAGATATTCGTTATTCCAACATGTGAACCAAAGTGGAGAAAACTTCACCAACAGAAGGCTGAGAAAACAGTATGGGCAATGTCTGATGTTAACTAATAGTTTTTGAGTATTAAAGACTTTGTTTAAAATAAAAACCCTTCTACCTGATGTCTATCTTTTAGAATTCTGAACCTTTTATTCATGTCTTATATAAAGAACTTGCTAGTTAATTTAAGGCTTGACAAGAAGAGAGTCATGCTTGAGCTTTAGCCTAAACTAGTTACGAGCTATTACATTTATTTTGCAAATGAGAAAACTGAGGCTTAGAAAGTCTAGAACTTCCTCTTTCCTCACATCCTTCTCCACATCAGGGGACACACAGAAATTGATCACTTTGGTACAGTTCTTCCTTTCTCTCATTGACACAGCAATATCAAATTCTCCAAAATAATGCAAGTTGACTTTCAAGACAAAACAAGTTTTTTACATCAAGTATTTCCCGATAAAGATAAAGCTCTAATCTGCAGAGGTGCAGGCATTGTTAGAAGAGTCAGTGAGCTTGAATCCTATTAAAATGACCCATCAGCCAAAATGGGACAGAAGTGTCACAGGTATGGAGAGAGTAATTAGAAACAGGCAGGTGGACCACTGCCCTCAGGAGTCCTACTCAGAATGCCCATTCTAGCCCCACATCCTCCTGACCACCCACACCTTGGGCTGAGCTCTGTACATATTTGGGCATCTGGAACATGAACCACCCCTCTGCCACAGACCATGGGCCACTTGTCCATGATGGGTGTGGTCCTGCCTGTCCCCGGCTGCTGAAGAAGTCCTATTGGCGGTACACAGAGTGTGACAAAGGAGCCATGAATGATGACATAGCTGACAATGCTCACCTCCTGAGATACCGTGCACCTGGAACCCTGTAGACTCTGCTAGGTCTGCCCTTGAGGTGGCCTGGACAAGCCTGCTGACAGTCAAAGCTGCTCTTCCTCGGGGCTTCAACCACCAGGGCCCTGAGTGACCCCAAGGGTGGGAGAGATCATTAATTTGAAAAACTACTTGTAACTCATTCAACACTGTGGTTGGGAGGCTCCAAGCTCTGTCTCACAGATAATAAGGGGTCGCTTTACGATCAATGTTTCTGATTTCTGATCTCATCTCTTTCCACTGCACCATTATGCTACAAAGGTACTGAAGGTGAAGGCCAAGGTCAAAGGAGTGATGGTCTTGGAAGAACTGCAACAGTTGGCAAGAAGAAGAAAAGCTGAGTCCCCTTAGCAGACAGTGTGGCACATAGCACCCAGTACATTGACTTCAGAAGCAACCCTGCACCAAGAGATGCAGTCAATCAGCAAATGTCAACTAGACAGTCACAACCGAGGGAGAGGTGTCAGCACTCTAAAGCCTCGGGGTAGGAGAGGCTATCAAGCAGGTCATATTAAGTCCCTCTCACAGCTGGCCCTTTCCTTTCCACACTACTTCTATCTTCTCTGGGTGTCTACAGTCCCACGCATTTCATTTAGTTCATCTCATTTGTTTGTAGTTCAGAGGTGGTCACTTTCAAGTGTCCTGATCTTTCAAAGGAGGTAAATGGTTGTTGGACGAACTGAACAGTCTTGAATAATAAATAGGGATGGTCCCTTTCAGGAGATACAGGTGAGATTTGCAGGCGGGTGTCGCTGAGCAGCCCCAGGTGCTCTCTCATAAGAACAAACCCTCCGCTGTAGTCCACTTGGATTCTACAACGCTCCCTTGTGCAGAGCTGAGCCGTCACTCAAAGAGGATCCCCTTCTCCACGGGTTGGGCGAGGGTCCCCCCCAGCACAGGAGGCCATCGAGCCCCCTCACCTAACCTCTCATCTTTCTATTTTCATGCTTGTTGGTTTTGCTGTTTTTATTATTGCTGCTATTATTATTATTATTGAAATATAATTCATATGCCATAAAAGTCTACCCTTTTAAAGTGTACAATTCAGTGACTTTTTCAGTGTACTCACAAGGTTGTACAACCATCTCCACTGTCTAATTCTTGAATCTTTTCACCACCCCAAAAGAAATCCCTTACTCATTAGCAGTCACTTCTGCCATTCCCTGTCAACCAAGAATTTACTTTGTGTCTCTATTGATTTACCTGTTCTGGACATTTCATATAAATAGAATCATACAATATGTGGTCTTTCATGTCTGCCTTCTTTCACTCAGCATAATATTTTCAAGGTTCACCCATGCTGTAACATGTATCAGTACTTCATTTCCTTTTATGGCTAAGTAACATTCCACTGTATGGATATACCACATTTGTTTATCCATTCATCCATTACTATACATGTAGGTTGTTTCTACCTTTTCCCTAGGAAAAATAATGCTGCTATGAATGTTCGCATACAAGTTTTTGTGTAAATACTAAAAAACTTTCTGATTTGCTTTTTATTTGTTTACAAAATCTTTTTAAAATACACTCAAATAGAAAGCTTTAGCTTTTACATTATATTGTCTCTTAAGTTTCTTTTGGTCCTATTATCATGTCACAGCTGAGCAATCTTCCTTTCTTATTCTTAAGCATCTCTAGAAACGTTGTTTTCCCAAGGCAAGTGATTGAATTGAGGAAGATTTCCTATGGAGGCATTCACAAGAGAAAGGATATTAATATACTTCAAAATAGCATTAGACAATACATCAATGATGTTCTTTCAAAATGACACTTGTGTCCATTAAGCTAACCAGCAATTCTCAAATTGCGGAAAATTAACTAACTAGACACCAACTCCCATTCCTTAAATGCGCTTTTTAAGAAAAACCAAAGCAAGATGTATTTTTGACCTGCTCTACAACACTCATTACAAAGCCCAGCAGTGCGCCGAAATAAGTTTGGAATAAATAATTGTCAAATAAAAACATTAAAAATGAGTAAATAAATGTACATTTGATAGGTAGGAGACTCATCATGGGGGAAATTAAAAACTGTTTAGGCACAATTTCTTTAGCAAAATGCCAATCAAACACTAGAGATTTTTAAAATGTAAAATTTTATACTTTAAGGTAGTATTTCTAGAAATACAAAGTATTAAGGATTAGAGAATGTTGTTGTCTTTCAGATCAGTTTTGCTGATACTATTTTATTGTTCATAAGAATAACGATGAGCTGTACAAGCTTGTTAATACAAGCGGTAGGTCCTTCACCTCCTGGACCAACACAGGCTTCCTGATGGAAGAGCCATCACTCTTGCTGGGCCCAGCTCATTGGCAAGAGTTGAGAATCAATGAAACATAACATGGAAGACAGGAGGGAAGGGAACAGAAGAAGATACTGAGAGAAATAGAAGGCAGCTCGTCGTGATGTCAGGAGATGTTCATGTGTCACAGATACATTGTCTCTGCTCTTTCTATTCGTTTTTAATTAATTTTTATTGGGGTCTAGTTGATTTACAATGTTGTGTTAGTTTCAGGTGTACAGCAAAGTGAATCAGTTATACATATACATATATCCACTCTTTTTTAGCTTCTTTTCCCATATAGGTCATTACAGAGTATTGAGTAGAGTTCCCTGTGCTACACAGCAGGTCCTCATTAGTTATCTATTTTATATATAGTCGTGTGTATGTGTCAATGCTCATTCTATGCTTGACATGACCTGCAAGCTACTTGGTGGCACTGAACACATCACTTCAAGTTCTGTTGCCTCAGTTTCTTGGTGTATAAATTCAGGCTAACATCACTCCCACTTAACAAGTTCCCATAGCATGCGAGGAAGAAAGTTGGAAAGGCTCAACCTGTCCCTGTAAAGATTTACAGCTCCCTGGAGCAAGGCAGGTTGGAGCTAAAAGTATCATTATTTTTGTAGTTAGAAAGTCAGAATCCACCCTCCATCATGCCTTAAGCCTTTGAAAGAGCTCTTTGTTTTTCTGCCTAAGCTTTGGCCCACCGGGAAAAATACGCTGTCTTTCAAAAGGTTTCTTTCATAAACAGGTCATTCTTTTTAAGTGGATTTCACTGACTATGTTTATTAACATGTAGTAACACTTAAGGAAGGTTTCATTTGGTCCTGGGAATAAAGCGATGTGGGCAGCCTGCCACCCCTTAGCCTAAAAAGAAATATTGTCTAGAACAAGGCCTGAAGCGTTTGGGGAGGCCAGCACTGTTGCAGGTTGCCGCCTGGGTCTTGCATCACTCAAAGCAAAGCAGTGCAAACAATGATGTGCTTCCCGGGGGAGGGGGGAGGCCCTCATCCTGGATAAGGCCAGTGGAGGAAGGCTTTCTTAGTCACTGAAATGATCTCACCAGAGAGAAATCTCTATCAATTAAAGGGAAGATGAAGATATTCGAGTTCACAAACAGCAGAAAATTTAGCTTAACAAGCTGTCGGTCCACGTTTTCTTTCTGTCCGCATCGTTAAATTCTTCCTCTGTTCTCTAAGTTAAACATTCCCATCTTTGATTTATGTCATGATTGAGTCTGTTAACTCTCCCTGTTATTTTTTTCTGATCTCACCTCTCACTACTTGTCTTAATTCAGGCCTTTTTTTCCCCCAACATACAGAAATCTTTTTGATGAAGGCCATCCTTAGAGATTCCTGGGACTTCATAAATCTTACGGTAGGGTTACCCATTAAATTCTTTACAAAGGTAAAGTCAGGTTAGAACGTGTCTCTAGGGCTCTCTGGAATGAAGACTGTAAGTGAGGAAGGGCAGCCTGTTGCCCAAGGGGTGTGTGGGAAGAGTGTGGGTGCAGCAGAGGGGCTGAAAAGAGGTGACCAGCTGGGAAGGCCCTTCGCTTCCTTTCCACTGGGTCTTTGTCTCCAGCAAAGCCTAGTGTTTGAAGCAAATGTTCTGCTTCAATATAAGGATATGCACTGCCTGTCCTTTCAAGCTCCCACCCCTTCCAGTTTCATTCCAGAATCATGAAATTCTGCCCTGCCATACGAGCTCAGAAACTGACAGAAGATTTACTGGAAGCCAGAAAGTTAAACTCTGACCAAGATTTTTATCCAACACCCTCCCAGGGCTGGATGAAGATCTTCAGAAGTCCTGAGCCTGAGACCTGATGCTCACCACCACCTACCATATGTAATAGCATATTTTTTTAAAGATCTAAACCCCGAAGTAAGTAAAAGGAATTTCAACGAAGTTCAGAATGTTAACAAGATAATGCAGTCCCTTCTCTAAAACACCCATTTCCCCCCAGTTTTTGTCTATTTGTTTGTATGTCCCTACCTACTGGTGATCTAAGCCTAAGCTTGGCCTTTCTACCGGGGATTCTCCAACCGCAACACATACCCACCAAGTGTCTTTCATTCGATTGGTTATTTGTACCACAAGCTTTTCCACTGGAACGACCATCCTTGATATGACCATCTCTTTCTAAAAGGAACTCCAAAGAACTGGAGGAGATTTTTTCTGGCATTTTAAACATAGACTCAGTGTATTTATTTAATACCTATTTCTTGAGCTCCCATGATGTTCCAAGGAGGACCCAGAAAGTCAGCTACATTACAAGGATCATTAATGCTAGGGGCAATGTCACATGTGGACAAGATCTTGAAAGATGAGAAGTGAGTTAAGTGAAAAAGGCGTATGACTCTCCCCGGTGCAGGGAAAAGCATCTGAAAGGAACTGTTTTAGTCTGCTTGAGCTGCTATAACAAATATATCACCCACAGTCTGGGTAACTTAAACAATAAACATTTTTTTTCTCACAGTCCTGGAGGATAGTAAGTCCAAGATGAAGGTACAGGTCCATCATATGGGTTCAACCCTCATGACCTTACCTAAATCTAATTACCTCCCAAAGGTTCCACCTCCTAATACCATCACATTGGGGGTGGATAGGGCTTCAAAATATGAATTTGGGGAAGGGGGGAAACAAACATCTGTCCATAACAGGGACAGAGGCAAAGATAACATGGAGCATTGAGGGACGGAGAAGAGATCCACAGAACTCAACAGCAGGGTATAAAAATGGAGCTCTGAAGACAATGGAGATGGCACCATGTTAGGAATTATCTTCCAGGCTTTCAAAGAAATTTTTTCTGAAAACAATGGGATGCAAAAGGATTTTAGGCAGGGCACACCATGGCGAGTTTTGAGTTTTATAAGAATCATCCTGACCAGCTGCGTGTGAAGATGGATTGGTAGGATGTAATTGAACAAACCTAGTGGAAAGTTGGCCACGACTCTCCAAGAAACCTTTGTACCAATCAGAAAAAGTCACCAAGGCACCCTCTGTGGGCAGAGGAATTAGAGGAAAAGATCTTCTTTGAGCAACACAACACTGAAAAAGAGCCCCTTTGTGAAAAGAAAGATTGCCCTTCCTCCCACCCGAGGCGGACTTGTGCCAGGTGCAGGGCTGGGTCGTGGCTTTCAGCCACATTCACCCCGTCGCCCAGGCGACCTTGCACAGTACACACACTGTACACGTCTATGCACAGTGGTGGGGCTCACAGAGAGAGGCAACAGAATGGAGCAGCTGAAGGATGCGGGGAGAGCAGAGATGCCTGGGATGACTCACAAGTCCACAGCTTGGATTTCTGGGTGAGACTGATGCGTCTAGACTTGCGTCACACTGCAGGTGACTGAGACATCCAAATGGGCCATCAGATATTATCTACTCCCACTAGACTGCAAGCTCTGTGAGAGCAACGATAGTGTTTTATACGGGGTTGCCAAGTAAGGTTGTACGGTGGGCAACCCACATGACCCTGAAGAGCAGCCCTAGAAATGATTCTTAATACACGGCACTGAGTGAATAAATAAGTAAAAGGAAGCTCAGGAGAGAACTGGGCATTAACACCTTAACTCCTCATAATACATCATTGAACCAACCTCCAGTTTCCGATTCGGCCATACACACTTTTCACCCAGGGCTTGTGAAGTCTGGCCTTTCGACCAGACCTAAGCATTGGGAGATAGAGTGGGGAAATTGGGTAAAACAAACAAATATGGTCAATCTGGGGGAAAGACCATATAATTAGGTCAATTGGTAATTTTTAAAGCACACTTCAGTCAGCAACTTAAAATAGACAGGGGAGGGCCTCCCCTGGTGGTCCAGTGGTTAAAACTTCACCTTCCAATGCAGGGGGTACGGAGTCAACCCCTGGTCGGGAGCTAAGATCCCACATGTCCCGGGGCTACAAAAACAAAACATAAAACAGAAGCAATAGTGTCACAAATTCAGTAAAGACTTTAAAAATTGTCCACATCAAAAAACAATCTTTAAAAAAAAAAAAAAAACCCAAAACAGACAGGGTAGGGTGTAGGGGATGGCAAGAGACAGAATAGGAAAGCAAGAGGGAGAAGCACTCCTCTCCATTCCATAGTTTCAATACTCCCTTTCCTCTTGAGTAAGGCTCAAACCACTGCAGAATGCCCTCTCACTATTTCCTTGCTTAACCTTTCTTGCCTTCTTACATCTTCATTCTTTTAAAAATCAACGTTTTCAGGGGGAAGAAGGATAAGGCTCAGGGAATAGAGATTAAAAATGAGAGTCGGGCTTCCCTGGTGGCGCAGTGGTTCAGAGTCCGCCTGCCGATGCAGGGGACACGGGTTCGTGCCCAGGTCCGGGAAGATCCCACATGCCGCAGAGCGGCTGGGCCCGTGAGCCATGGACGCTGAGCCTGCACGTCCGGAGCCCGTGCTCCGCAGCGGGAGAGGCCACAACAGTGAGAGGCCCGCGTACCGCAAATAAATAAAAATGAGAGTCATCTTTGATGGTTGAGAAACTCTCCATGTTCAAATGTTCATCACAATACCAGTCTATCAGTTTGATGGAAATGCTACATAAGTGGCTGCTGCCTTTAAGGAATTACATCCTGTCTTGTCCTATAGCAATAACAGGGCTGAACCAAGACACAGAGAAAAGGACTCCAAATCGTGTGCGTTGATAATTCCCGAGTTTCTCTGGTCCTCTGGTTTCTCGCCCACAGAAAGGAGTGGGAGCGACTCTGACAATAAACTGAAATCTACATCGATTGTCCTGCTTTCATGCATCTAGTCCATTTCCTGCTGTCATGAAGCATTCCTTACTGAGTAACACCACACCTGGTATTGTTTAACTATACTCAATTGGCGAAACACCTTGAGGTTTTAGAAATCTAAGAAACATTAAATTACTGGGGGGATGGGGAGGCAGGTCGTGATTATGAGAACACCGGAAATGTTCTTGTTCTTTTAAGATAAAAACTTAATATCGGGGGCTTTGTGAACCTGTGACGGCAATCTGTGGTAAAAACAGATGGTTCACAAAATTTAGGTACCTGTTAGACTATACAGTTTTGTTATAAACAGACAGCAGCAGTGGCCCTGAGGGTACTTTTTCAAGCCGGTCATTTTTTGAGTTTGCCCACAAGAGGGCAGTGCTGCGTAACAGTTGTAGCCTTTGTGTGGGACGTTGAGGGCAGGCTGGGCAACTGTGCCCACCTAGGTAAAACTTGAAGACTTTGGTTTTGTCCGTGGCCATGTATTAGGGAAAAATCTTAGCAAAAGTTACCTTTTGTCGTCTCAGAAATTGACAGAGTGATCCTGGCTTAATAAATAGCTACACATTCTCTTGCTTCAACGCTGGAAATGAAGAGAATTGAAAGAGGATCATTTGGTTAATGACAGGATAAGTTGGGTTACTGAAACCCTTTTTGGTGATCTAATGCACTTTATGGGCACTTTTGGAGACTGTAAAAATTCATGAGATACACATAAGTATCCCTGAGACATGAACCTATCCTCAGAGGAGAGCTAAAAAACATTTTACACAAGTACATTTTACAGGACAATTTAAACCTTATAACATTCTGACTATGTGAACAAAAGGAAAGTTACTAATCAAACTTCTGAGTTACAGTGACTGAAGTCTAAAGAATAAGACAGTTTCCAAATGCTTTTAGAAATGAAAGCTTTTGTGTGTCTCTCTTAATGTGCACTACCCACGATTATGTCACTGACAACTTACTACAAGGATGAATACATATGCTAGACCTCCTCTAAAAAGAGTAAATTCAATTTCAGAAGTATGAGTTCAAATTTTGAACAGTTACCAAAAATTATCTATGTGGCTTTAAGGTTCCCTCTAAATTCTTCATGTCACAACAATCATGTTTTCTGTTAAGCCATATTTGAGAGTGAATTTCTGAGGGCTATTTCTATCATGTGTAAAGGTCATATCTGGTCAAAATAGAATGTGTTCTCCAGCAATGAACAATCCAAACCTTAAATTAAGAAAACTACTCCATTTATAATAGAATCAAAAAACAATAAAATTTAACAATTTAGGAATAAATTTAACAAAAGAATTGCTATACTTGTTCACTGAAAACTAAAAAATATCATTGGAAATTGAAGACCTTACTAAATAGAAAATTATCCCAAGTTCATGGACTGGAAGACATTGTTAAGATCTTCCAAACTTCTTAAGATGGTAACACTTCACAAATTGGTCTACAAATTCAACACAATTCCTATAAAAATTTTAGCTGCATTTTTTGCAGGAATTGACAAGCTATTCCTAAAATCCATATAGACATGCAAGGGATCGAGAAGAGCCAAAGCAATCTTGAAAAAGAAGAACAAAGTTGGAGGTCTCACTTCTTGATTTTAAAATGTACTACAGAACTACAGTAATCAAAACTGTTATTGACATAAGGATAAACATTGAGTAATGGAAGAGAATTGAGAATTTGAAAATAAACTTATACACTTATGGTCAACTGATTTTGACAAGGGTGCCAAGATAATTCAATGAGGGAAGACAAGTGTTTTCAACAAATGGTGCTGAGACAACTGTTATCCACATACAAAACAATAAATTTGGGGACTTCCCTGGTGGTGCAGTGGTTGAGAACCCGCCGGCCAATGCAGGGAACACAGGTTTGATCCCTGGTCCAGGAAGATCCCACCTGCCGTGGAGCAACTAAGTCCATGCACCACAACTACTGAGCCTGTGCTCTAGAGCCCGCGAGCCTCAAATACTGAGCCCACATACCACAACTGCTGAAGCCTTCACGCCCTAGAGCCCGTGTGCTGCAACTACTGAACCCACATGCCACAACTACTGAAGCCCACATGCACTCTAGGGCCCACACGCCGCAACTACTGAAGCCCACTCACCTAGAGCCCATGCTCCACAACAAGAGAAGCCACCACAATGAGAAGCCCGTGCACCACAATGAAGAGTAGCCCCCACCTGCCTCAACTGGAGAAAACCCGTGCACAGCAACTAAGACCCAAACACAACCAAAAATAAATAAATATTTTTTTAAAAAAGAATGAAATTGGACCCTATTTCATACCATGTACAAAAATTAACTTAAAATGGATCAAAATGTAAGACCTAAATGTAAGAGCTAGAACTATAAAATTCTTAGAAGGAAACATAGGTATAAATGTTTGTGACCTTGAATTAGGCAATGATTTCAAAGATATGATATCAAAGCACAAAATGCATAAAGAAAAAAAATACATTGACTTCATCAAAATTAAAAAGATTAGTGCTTCAAAAGGACACTATCAAGAAAGTGAGAAGACAACCCAGAGAATGTGAGAAAATAATCACAAATCATATATCTGATAAGGATCTAATGTCTGGCATAATTAAAGCACCCCTAGAACTCAACAATTAAAAGACAAACAGCCCAATTTTAAAATGGGCAAAGGTTTTGAACAGAGATTCATCCAAGAAGATATACAAATGACCAATAAATACACAATAAGATACCCAACATCATTACTTGTCATGAGGGAAATTAAAAACAAAACCACAATGAAATACTACTTCACACCCACTAGAATGGCTATAATAATAGTTTTTAAGAAGACAGTAACAGATGGGCTTCCCTGGTGGCGCAGTGGTCGAGAGTCCGCCTGCCGATGCAGGGGACACGGGTTCGTGCCCCGGTCCAGGAAGATCCAGGAAGATCCCACATGCCGCGGAGTGGCTGGGCCCGTGAGCCATGGCCACTGAGCCTGCGCGTCCGGAGCCTGTGCTCCGCAATGGGAGAAGCCACAACTGTGAGAGGCCCGCGTACCGCAAAAAAAAAAATAAGAAGAAGAAGAAGAAGAAGACAGTAACAAGTGTCGACAAAGATGTGGAGAACTGGAACCCTTATGTTGCTGATGAGAATGTAAAATGGTACAAACTCTTTAGAAAATAGTTTGGCAGTTCCTCAAAATTTGAGCCCAGTAATTCCATTCCCTAGGTGTATACCCAAGATAGTTGAAAACATGTGGTCACACAAACACTTGTACACAAGTGTTCATAGCAGCATTATTTATAGTAGCCAAAAGGTGAAAACAACCCAAAAGTCCATCAACTGATGAATAGCTAAATATCGTATGATATATCCATACAATGGAATAGTACTCATCCATTAAAAAGTAATGAAGTGTTTATATACGCTACGACACAGATGAAGAATTGAGCCAAATGAAAGAAAGAATTTATTTTAAAAGGCCATATATTGCACTCCATTTAAATGAAATTTCCAGATTAGCCAAATCTGTAGAAACAGAAAGTAAACAAGGGCTGGGGGTAGGGTGGAATAGAAGCGACTACCGATGGATGTGGGATTTCCTTCTGGGGTGATGAAATGTTACAGAATTAAATAGTGGTGATGGTTGTATAATCTTGTAAATATACTAAAAACCATTGAATTTTATGCTCTAAAGAGTGACTTTTATGGTTTGAGAATTGTATTTCAATTAAGAGAGAGATGGAGAGAGAGAATGAACTTTGGCATAATATTGCCAACCATGAAGGAGATGCAAGTGAAAATGAGGTCGTTAAAATTTTTTAAATACGGCGCAGTGGATGAGAGTCCGCCTGCCGATGCAGGGGACACGGGTTCGTGCCCAGGTCTGGGAAGATCCCACATGCCACAGAGTGGCTGGGCCCGTGAGCCATGGCCGCTGAGCCTGCACGTCTGGAGCCTATGCTCCACAATGGGAGAGGCCACAACAGTGAGAGGCCCACACACCACAAAAAAAAAAAAAAAATTTATATAAGGAACAGCACTGGAAATTTACTCTCCATCCAGGTCCCAAGAACATTGTTTGCTGAAGACAAAAGCTTGACGTTTTTCAATATATACTGGTTAGAAAATGACAGCTATTGACCTAAACAAAAAGAAACCTAAAAATTGTATTATGGTTTCTCTTTTTTCAGCAAATATTTCTCTTACTAGTTAATATAAACAAATACTCCTGAACAGGAAAATTGATTAATAAAATGTATTAATGTAAGGAGTATTATACAGCAGTGAAAATGAATAAGTCTGTATTTCATCAACATAAACATGACCAAAAAGCAAATAACAAAATAATATATATATATACAGTATGAGATCATTTATATAAAAATTTTAAAATGGAAAGCAATACTCTCTTACAGAGTTATGTATATATTATACAGTATTCACATATTTATATGCATACACTAACACATATATAGTACATATATTTACACTATATAACATATATAGTATTAAAGAATTAAGTAGTAAGGATTATACATAGTAGATGGTATAATGTATATATACTGAAAGATTAAGTTTTAGATATATATGTAAAGTATTAAGAAGTTCATGCAGTGATAAGCATCTGATTGAAGAAATGGATACTCTTGGAGGATAGAGGAGGGTTATAAGAAAAAGGAGTAGCACCCACAGGACTATTTCAAGAACATTAATAATATTGTTTTCCTTAATCTGGGTCATAAGCACATGAGTTTATATTACTTTATTCTTTATGTTTTTGGTCTGTCAGAAACTTTCTAAAATAAACTCAAAAAAATTTTTAATTTAAATAATTATCATGACAGCTTTACTGTTCACCTTAAAATCACAGCCATCACACTACAGATGAAGCACTAAGAGCTTCTCCAAAATACTTGGCAATTGTCCAGGGGCAAGTATCAAAGCTTTAGAATATTTTAAAAAACGAAAGCAAGAAACCATGAGGTGGCCTGTCTAGGGTTCTCTTTCCATTGTCATCTGCTGAAGATATTTCTTAGTGCTTGAAAACCAATAAAGAGCTGGTACCCCAGAGCATCAAGTCAGTAGTCAGATCTCCTGGCCTGTGACTGGATTCGCTCCAGCTCTCTGGTGCTGTGTCCATCTCCTGCAACCCAATTCTCAGTCCCACACCCATTTGCAGCGTTTTAGAGGATTGAGCCAGAAAGTATCCAAACTTTCGATCAAGTGATGAAAAGACTGTTGTTAATCTAAGTGTTTGCAAATATATGAAAGACATGTGTGTACAAACTGTCTACATGAAACCAGTTCACAAAATTAAATTTTTTTTTTTTAAATTCAGTGATCTACCATTTCAGCTTCTATGACAAATTATCTAACTGCTTGCATGATTT
Source organism: Lagenorhynchus albirostris (assembly GCF_949774975.1). Lineage (NCBI taxonomy): Eukaryota > Metazoa > Chordata > Mammalia > Artiodactyla > Delphinidae > Lagenorhynchus > Lagenorhynchus albirostris. Next base: position 69,918,473 of record NC_083102.1, read on the forward strand.
TTTTCTCCAAACGGACCAAAGTTAACAATACTGGGGGGTGTTTTAAAAAGTATTAATGTGTGTCTCTTATGAATGTTAATGGGTGGTTTTTTTAATATTTTTATATGACTACTCTGTAACGTATACTTTTTAAATCAATTCATTCAAGCTATTACTAGGTAAGTAACCCCTAGAAGTAGCCATGAAAAAGTTAAACAGCAAAAATCCCAGGGCAGCAGCAAGTAGATAGCCTTGGCTGTCAGGGCTCTTGTCAGGGGCATATTTGTTAGCAATAGACTAGAAAACAACCGCAGCTGAAAGGACTTCTGGGTGATGCCCAGCCCAGAGGTATCTTTTTCTTGTCGAAAGCTAGAGAGATTCATAAAACTGCCATCTTCCCAGCATTCTGAACCAGCAGTCTTTCCCAAGACCTCAGTTGAGTGCAGTGGCACTGGGAAAGAGCCCCTCTTCCTGTAGGGATCTTGTTGACAGCTCTGCAAAGTAACAGTGATCAACGCAAACAGCCAGTACAGATGAAATCCAGCTGTTGATGTCTTCCTAATAAAACCCAAAAGGTATTTCTGTATTTCAACATCTCCAGCATTTACAAACCAGACCTCAAGTCCTTCCTGATTGAAGAGGTTGCCGACCTGATTGAGAGGGAAGGACGGAAGCAAATTAGAAGACAACACAGGGTCAGGTAAGAGTGGAAGAGAAATGAGACTAAAGCAAGATATTGATAGAATCCCTCTCTCAGTCTCTGTCCCAACTGAATTTTTCAACTATAGTTTTCATTAAAGTCTAACATGCATATAGAAAAGTACATAAATGATACAAGTAGCGCTTGATGAATTTTCTCAAATCAAACATACCCCATGACCACACGTAGTCTAGCTGCCCGGAAGCCTCTTTCGTGCCTCATTCCAGTCACTTGTTCTTCTCCAAAGGCAACCACAATTCTGGTTTCCACCATCATCAGTCAGTTTCACCTTCCTTTGAAATTTAGTGCGCTCTTTTGTATTGGGCTTCTTTGCTTGACATTATGTGAGTGAGATTCATCCATGACCTTCTGTGTGGCAAGTTTGGTCATTGTATGAACAAACCGCAGTGAATATCTTCATAGTCCTGTGGATGAGGATTTGCTCATCTCCGAAGAACCAAAGGTGCTGACACCCTAGATTTTCTAAGATCGGAGGATTTCTTCTGCAGTACCAGAGCAGCCTTGATTTAGCAGGTTTGGGCCTCCAGGGTTGGAACAACAAAGAAGCATTTCCTTTCGTTTTTTAGTTTCAAAGGATTTCAAATGCATTGAGTCAAATTGTTCTTAATATCCTCTCTCTCTTTAATGTCTGTGTAGTAATATCCTCTCTTCAGCCAATAGGTTGGTGAATTTTGCCTTCTCTAATTTATTCACGATCAATCTTACTAAGAGTTTGTCAATTTTGCTAGTTTTTTTTTGAAACAACTTTTGGCTCTATTGATTTTCTCTCTGATACATTGATTTTCATTGTCATTAATTAGTGCTCTTGTCTTTAAAATTGTTTTCTTCTCCTTTCTTTAATTTGGTGATTTTCCTAACGTTTGAGATGGAAACTCACAAGTTAGGAATGATGGAGATCACTGATTTTTCAGCCTTTCTGGTTTCTAATATTAAGTTTTCTAAATTAAGGTGTTTTTTTTTTCCATCTTCAAACTGTACTCTATGATGCTGGAACTTTCACTATGCAAATGACATTTCCCCTCCCCCAACAGGTTACACTCTGCAAATAGGGGGAGTTGGAGGAAGACAGCAAGGCTGGAGAAGGAAGAAGGGCATCACTCCTTCCTGTCCCCTTGTTCTCCTGTCAGCTTCTCCCCAGCAACAATGGCCTCTCATCCTAGCAGCACCCAAAAGCACCTGATTCTTTTCAGTTCTCCTGGTCCAGCCTCATGATCATTTCTCAGCCATCTATCTCGACTACATATAGCATCTCTTCCTTGGTCTAAAGTCTCCAATTTCTTCCCTTTGTTCCCTCAGCCCTAGGATGGAAGCTGTTCCCTGCCATTGCTAGCCCTGTGTCACCTAAGTGTCCCTTATTAGCTTTTTCTTAAGTAATCCCTTTATTAATTTCTTTCCACTAAGATAATTGGTTTGGTTTCTGTTTTCTAACTGGACCCTCACTGCACTTGCCCCCAAACCACATGAAGCAAAGTGAAGCATATTCAAAAGTGGACTCACAATCTCATTTTCCTCTCCCCCCAAATTGCTTTTCCTCCTCTGTTACATATCTTTGTTGGGAAGCAGCCAACCAGAAATCTGGGAGTTTTTTCTCATGTTTTTCTTCTCCCTTCGTCTGTATACCCAATGTTATCAAATTCCATTGACGCTGCCTCTTGTATATTTCCCTGGAATCTCTTGCCTCTTTTTATTTCCATTGTTACCACTTTAATTCAGGCTCAGGTCATTTCTCACCAGGCCCAGTTAATTAGTCTCTTGGCCTGAGGCCTCACTATATACCAATCCCTATTTTGATACCAAAATCATGTCCCATAAAGGCAAAGCTGTTCTCTTTAAAACACTCCAGAGGCTCCCCATGGCTACAGGGCAAAACTCAAATGCCACAGTAACACATTCATCTTCCAGCCTCTCCTGGGCTGATCTTCACCCACTCCCTCAGCTCATCTGTCACTAATCCCCACCTCCCACCAGCACAGCCTGCCCATCCCACCACACACACCCAGGACTCCTGTCTCACCGGGCTGTGGCTTTCTTGAGATAAGGAGCATCACACACACACAACTTGGCAGTCAGGGCATCAAGAAGCTTCCATGATGAGAAAATGATATTTTCCCTGTTTCTATATCATCTTCATATTCATAATTTTGAATAACTATGAGAGTTCACTAAACTGATGCCCACAAATTGATAAAACATTTCTCAGTTTTTAGGTATGTAACTATACTAGTTGTGATGATTAATGTTAAGTATCAACTTGTAGCCACAGTACCCAGATATTTGGTCAAGTATTAGTCTAGGTGTCTCTGTGAAGATATTTTTTATTTTATTTTTTTGAATTTTATTTTATTCATTTTTTATACAGCAGGTTCTTATTAGTCATCAATTTTATACACATCAGTGTATACATGTCAATCCCAATTGCCCAATTCATCAGGTATTTTTTAGATAAGATTAACATTTAAATCAGTAGACTTTGAGCAAAGCAAATTCCTGTCCATATGTGGGTGGGCCTCGTCTAATCAGTTGAAGGCCTTAATAGAAAGAAACCTAACTTCCCCACAAAAGGAGGGAATTCTGCCAGCAGACTATCTTTGGACTCAAATTGGGAGTCTTCCCTTGGTCTCTTGACTGATGGACTACCCTGCAGATTTTGGACTTGCCAAGCTTCCATAATCACAAGAGCCAATTTCCTAAAATCATTCAATCAATATCTCTCCCCCATATATATGTATATGTACATGTATATGTATACACACACACACATACACACACCTTGACTCTGTTTCTCTGCAGAATCCTGATTAATATACTGGTCTTTATATTTTAGGTTGTTTAATGTGTTTGCTATCATAAATACAATTTTATACTGGTGATGTTTATCTCAAATAATCATTTAGGATTGCTATCTAGGACTAGGTTTCAATTTTAAAAGGATGAATGTTACAATGCTTTTAAATAAATATTCCTTGATTTCCCTCCAAAAATCATTGCACCAACATATGATGCCTCAGTGTTGTGTGATGTATGTGGGTCCCCACAGTCTTGTCAGCACATTTCACATTTTAATTTATAATTCCTTAACTATTCTCTAGGTAGAATATGGCTCTGTGCATTTACTTATCGGGTATGTTTCCTATTATATAAACTACTTTTTTACGTATCATTTGGTCATTCGTCCCTGGAGTTTTAGAGGTGTTATATGATTTCTTCACGGGAACATTTGTTATGAGAGAATAATCCTTATAAGCAATAGGTCTACATGTGTCATGGTTCAAGTACATGAGGAATCTGTTCTCTGCTTATGGAGGACACCTTCTATACAATGACTGGGACCCCAGACCATAGAGGCTATGCCATCTTCAGCTCTAGGCTCCCAAGTTGCTTTGCAGTACATCTCCATTCCAGTCAGCCAGAAAAGGGAAAAGAAAAAGATGAGTATTCATAGGATAATTTTTTTTAGGTCAGGCCTGCATATGGAACACTTCTTTCCACCGTCAATCCATTCAATACACTCAGTCATAAGGCCGACTCGGCACAGAGGTTCTGGGAAATGCAGTCCAGCTGTGTTCTTAGGAAAGAGAAGATAACATGGATCAAGTGAGCAGCTGATGGTCTGTACATAGTGTGGAACCTCTGTGCTTGGTGGTAAGAACGTAGACTCTACAGTCAGACACACCCATCTGACTATCATATCAAGCAAGCAAGGTACTTCAACTTTCTGGTCCTGAAGTTTTTATTTTTCCAATCTGGCCATAAAAATAGGGGCCTTGTGGGGCTTCCCTGGTGGTGCAGTAGTTGAGAGTCAGCCTGCCGATGCAGGGGACACGGGTTCGTGCCCCGGTCCGGGAAGATCCCACATGCCTCAGAGTGGCTGGGCCCGTGAGCCATGGCCGCTGGGCCTGCACGTCCGGAGCCTGTGCTCCGCAACGGGAGAGGCCACAACAGTGAGAGGCCCGCGTAACACACACACACACACACACACACACACACACACACAAAATAGGGGCCTTGTAGGGCAATTGTAAGGATTCAGAAAAATGTGTGCAAATTCCTGGCCTATAGTATATATACATATGTATGTCATATATATATACATATATGCATATATAATGCATAAAATACATATTAGACTCCTTTCATAATTTTTCAGTTATATTTTTGGTAAATGTGTGTTTATATTTTGAACTTTTTGTCATTTACGTTCATGTTCTTCTGTTTGGGGATGTTAAATTGTCATGTTTCTATGAAGTTTTTAGTCATCTTTCACTTCGTGATTCCTTATGTTATTTCTAAGAGTTCCAAGCTATCATTCCTCCACCGTGGAGTAGGGTGTCTGCTCCGTTCCTTCCAGTTTGTCTATGGTTTGAATTTTTATTTTCTTCTTTGATTCCCATGAACTGCATGTTCTGAAACACCATCAGGATCCTTCCAAATGTCAAATTCCAAGGGTCAACTATGAAATAAGTTGAGTATCTCTCCTACCAGACTATACCAGGTAAGTTTTTCCCTCCCTTTTTTCCTCCCTTGAGTGTTGCCCCATCTTCCCCCCGCCCCCTCCTGAGCGCCCTCTAGATCTCTTCCCCACCGAACATTTGCCCAGTTACAGCAGCCCAGTTATGACAAAATGACTACTAATGGATTGAAGTAGTAACTGTGATCTTGTTGGGGGAAAAAAATCACCTGGGAGCTTGTTAAAACGTAGAATCCCAAACTTCTGATTCAGAGGGTTTTGGTGCCAAATCTTTATTTTAACAAGTATCCTAGGTAACTTTAAAACAGCTAGTCCCACACTTAGAAAAAGTAGCTTACCTCCATGTGTACATAAGATCTTAAACTATATAAAAGAAAAAGTAATACCATTATTTCAGGCACTTGACAATGAATAAGAAAGCTTTTCTGGGGAGAGTGTAAGTCTCCTTTATGCCTTCAAAACTGCAGATTCTCTTCTTTATGCTTACCCAGTACTGTAACCACCTCTTTTTCTTATAGCTAAGAATAAACACTCACTGTCTGTGGCCTTATCCAAGATCAAACCACGTGTTTTCCAGTCAACCTCTTCATGGGCTATGTGATTTACTGTCTAAGAAAACTAAAACCACTAGACCTCTCAGTTGCTTTGTGATGTGCTATTCTTATAGCCAGGCGGGAAATCAAGCAGGAATAGCAAGTTACATGTCCAAATGTGTATTTCTCTGAATGCTCCAGCCACTTCAATCTTATTATTGAGTCCTCTAGCAATTTTTCTCATTCTAAAGAAAAGATGTTCCTCTCATTTTCTTTTTTCTAAAAGAAAATACAGGTTTTAAAATAACACATGCTTGTTTTCTTTCTCACCACATGAGACTTACATTTCCCAAACCCCCTTACGGGGTTGAGTAGATAAAACAAAACCTTTCTTAATAGCACAGTGTGTGACAATAGAAGAATCGCAGGGCTTGACAGAGTCAAGTTACATGAGTGGCTTCGTATAGTACCAGAGGCGTTTCACCCCAAGTGACTGCCATTTCAAGCATCACCCAACAGAGGCCTGATCTTAAAAGCACTAAAGGAAAAGAACAATAATTTAAATAGTACGCCGATGTGGAAGAAAGTGCATACACGGTGCGCTAAGACCTGTGCTGCTGACAGAGTGAAAGAGGACTGAAGGCCGAGAGCCTGCGGGATATAAATATTCTTCTAAGGACCGTCTAAGACATCTCTAACAGAATTATTAGTGGCTCCGTTTGATCATCAAATGAAAGGCTGTCATAAATCAAGAAGATAAAGGACAGTTTTTATCCAGAGGACTGGGAAGTCTTCAAACATCTGGTCTGGAAAAGTTCAGTGCAGTGAGTGTAATTCGGATATCCTATTGGAAAGTAGATTGAAGGATTGCAGTTGGCGCTTGTCTTTATTCAAGGTACAGGGATTAATGACCAGATAGGAGAGCTAATGACCCAGCCGGAGTGGATTATTATTCAGCCTGGCTGGCAGAAGTCCCTTTGAGGCTATCCTTTGTCCCACATTGTTCCATTTATTAAATGATCTCTTTTTTTCCTTAAAAGGAAAATTCACCTGTATCCCCCGCCCCAATTATTTTTAATTTTATTGTGGTAAAATACACATAACATAAAATTTACCACCTTAACCATTGTTAAGTGTGCAGTTCACAGGCATTGAGTACAGTCACATTACTGTGCCTCACCCTCCCCAATTTATTTTTAAATTATTAAGCAAACTACTGCACTGGTCAAGGACAAAAGAGAGGGTCCCAATAACAGTGGAAAATGGTGTCTCTGTCTCTCTCTCCACCTGTGATCTTAGGACAAATAGACAATTTTAAGTGCTTCCTCCCATATACCCTCCCCCCACACACAGACACATACACATACACCCCACTACATAATGATGGAGTCCCAGGGGAGTCTCAGATGACACGGATGCCACTCGTTCTGTGTTCTGTCACTGCCAGAACTGCTGGCGCCAGAGTTGCCAATCCACCAAAGCGAGGCTACAAGATTCCTTCTTCTATTTACACAGTCCCCAAAACATAGGCATCTCAAGTCCCTAACGGCTTGGTGAGACTTTCTGTGAACCCCTCTCTTTCTGCTCTGCTCAAAGCCCCTTCCCGTGAAATCGATTTTGTGGGCTGGGCTGGAAGAGACCCCAAATGACGGTGGCCATGTTATTGTCAGTTCTACCCTCCATTCCCAAACCAGAACCTTCTTATTAGAACAGACCTGTGTCTTCTGAATCTCTTACTACTCAGGATGTATACCTTTCTTCTCCTGCAACCACTCACTTCAGGACCCCCTGCCATAACCCTGGGTATTGCTAGGCATTCCAGAGCAAGGGGAGCCCGCCTAGGCACAAAGCTGATCTCCAGTCTGCTCACCTACCGTGGGCTAGTGGTTGTGGATCTGAAGATGTGTGCCTCTAGCAGTCCTTTTACCCAGAATTGAAAGTAATTGTCAACATGGATTGATATTAATAATGACTTATTTGCTACCGGAAGAATAAAACTGAATCCTTGGACACTTTCCAGTTTTTAAATAAACAATGAACTTGAAACAGTCACCATATGCCATCATCTCAAAGGTCAAACCTCACATTCACTCCGCAAGTGCTACTCCCCCGGCCACCAAAGTAAAAACTGTACGATGGCGTAGATACAGAAAACATACAATAACATCGTACTGCTCTGTAGCTACAGCAGTGACAGAGTGCCTTACATTTATTTCTTTAGGTCTTTGGAGTATCCCTGTTGCTTGTCTATAGATAGGCACAGTATAATTTAGCACCTCTGTCAAGGTGAGAGGGGAAATATGAGTACCTCCATTTTACAGATGTTGTCGTGAAACAGAACCTGAGATAAAATAGCTGATAAACAACCAACCTAGGAGAACGGCAATCTCTTCGATCTCTGTAAAAATACGGTAATGCCTTAATGTGAAACTTGAAGACAGGAAAATTGACCCCCAGATTATTCCACTCGTCTCTCCATCCCATTTCCTATGCATCCTCACCAGTTCACTCCCAACATTTTCAGTTTGGACCAACTGTTATTTATAGAGGTGAGACCTAAGGTAAGTGTATGAGTGTCACAGAAAAAGATTTGCAACAAAGGTTTGACTTTGGGTTTTCCTCAAGAAACCACTGGGATCTGACCAGAAGTCCTCATTGCCTAAGAACAGCATTGTTGACACTTAAACCAACTGCAGTAGGTAAAAGGCCACTTGTAGCTGGTACATAACAAGCAAACAACATAGTCAATGGGATTTGGTTTTGACATATTTAGGCTTGAGCAACAGAGCTACCACGTCATAAAATTCTTCTGACAGTTTTCTCTTTCTGATAATTTACTGGAAAACACCATAAACCTTGTAAACTTTCCACAGATGAGAACTGATCCTGTAAAATAATTCAATAAAAACAGAGTAAGAGAAATCGAAAAGGGTTTTAAGTGTGCTATGTAAAAATTTTGACCAAGTAATGACATTGAATTAAAGAAATTTGTGAAAAGTCTTCAATGTCGGTACAATTCCATTAAAAGGTAATCATCGATCATTTCTTAAAACATTTTCATTGTGAAACTGGGGGTGTTCCAAACATGAATGTGTGAGCTTGATTACAATGGCTGGTGGGAAAAAAATATTATAAATTTGCCCTGGGGAGGTGGCAAATGATATCTTTTAAAAACCGGTGCCTCAAGAACTGGAATTGCTAGGTGAGGTAGGTAGGGCTCATTAAGTAAGAAGTCAACCTGGGAGAAGGCAGAGAGGACCTGGAGGATGTGTCGCACCAGAAGGAACTGGAGAAAAGACCTGAGTCATAGACTCTCACTCAGTTCCCCAGGAAGAGGAAGTCGGCACAGTCAGCACCCTCCATTCTCCCACACACACAGTTTCAGGGGTCCTGCTTTTGAAGCAGGTGCCAGTACTTTTACAGCACTATTGTCATCAAATCCTGTGAGAGAGTAATTATTACCCTCACTTTATAGATGAGGAACTTGAGGCTCCTAGAGCTTAAGAAACCTGTCCCAGGCTAACAAAACAAAGCAAGACTCCATCCCATTAATCCCCTGGATTGCAACATCCTTTAAAATGTAGTGTTGAGAGAGCACCAAGTCCTAACCACTGGACCACCAGGGACCTAGAGATTGTCATACTGAGTGAAGTAGTCAGACACAGAAAGAAAAATATGATATGATATCACTTATATGTGGAATCTAAAAAAAAAAAGGGTACAAATGAACTTATTTACAAAACAGAAGTAGAGTCATGGATGTGGAAAACAAACTTATGGTTACCAGGAGATACAGGGGGTTGAGGGATACACATACACATTACTGTATATAAAATATATAACTAATAAGAACCTGCTGTATAGCACAGGGAACTCTACTCAATACTCTGTAACGGCCTATATAGGAAAAGAATCTTAAAAAAAAAAAAAGAGTGGCTATATGTGTATGTATAACTGATTCACTTTGCTGTACACCTGAAACTAACACAACATTGTAAATCAACTATACTCCAATAAAATTTTTTAAATATATATAGTGTTGAAAACTCCAAGATAAAAAGATCTTTAGCATTATTCTAGGCTCTGAATTCTGTAGTGATATTGATTAAATTAAGGAGATGCATCTTTTTTAAGAAGTTGATCTTACTTTCCAGTTGTCACCAAGAAGCGGAGAAATCAAGATTTTGTTTGTTTTGCTTTTAAATAATTGCTAATGAATAATACATAGATCAAATAATTGTTGTTGACCATTGTGTTAAAGAGATACACTCAGAATAATAGGTACACTGCTGGCCATTTGATAAATGATTAAAATAACTTGAAAATTATGGGTGAGTCCATATGAACTTTACAACTGTGTTCTTATAACATAAAACTTAAAGGAAAAGTGCCAAGATGCATCTGTGCTGGATTATAATGTGGCAGTTGTTTGTTACATGCAGAAAGAGGCCCAATTTAATAATGGCACTGAATAATGTTTGCTTAATGGTATCATTCTTATTGGTTATAAAATCATTAAAGACCATGGGAAGTCAAGAGGTAAAGAGATCACATCAGTGCCTCTGGTTTGAACTAGGAGCCCAGTCTGGTGTGTGTGTGTGTGTGTGTGTGTGTGTGTGTGTGTGTGTGTGTGTGTGTGTGTGTGTGTGTGTGTATTTAAGGGGACAAGCAGGGGCTGGGGGAGGGTCTGGAGGGGGGATGGGAGCGCCCTGTGAAATGAAGCTCATCACTTCAAAGGGGTGGCTCTCAGAGAGCAGGTGGGCAGCTCTCTAGGGAATGTGCGGGGACAGTTGCTGTGCAGCAGTGCACATGTGGCCGGGCAGCAAATGAGGGGGGCTGGAAGATCAAAAGGAAACCTGAAAATCACAGGTCACCCCCAATCTGTACCTCTCAACTAGGATTACAATGTCAGACATTTGAAAGGGAGTGCCCGATCTTTACAAGGTCAAGAGCCACAGACTCCGGTGGGTCTGTAATGGATCTGATTCAGCAAGTTTCATTACTGCCAAGTACAGAATACATCCTGGCCTGAGAAATCAGGTAGTTCCCAAAGCCCTTTAAAGTTTGTGGAGGAAACCTGCATTCCACAGGCTTCCACAGGCTCTTTTGAAGTATCTCCAGGAGCTAAACAGCCTTTCCAGAAGGCTATGCTCATAAAGAGTGATGAAAGCTCTCTCACTTGGCCCCATTTTGTTCCTCCAGTGCTGCCGTCCAGGTAGAAAGAGGACAATCTCCTGCCACTTTGCCCTAAAACAAGGTCACCAGTCATGCAGTGATACCATTTCCAAATATTTCCTGTATAAGTGACATCCGAGGTCAATATACTACTCTTTGAGCCCTGGTCTTTTTTGTTGGTTAGGGGAAAAAAAGACTATGTTTCTAGGTTTATGTAGATAGAATTTCTTACATGCAATTTTAGCAGAATCAAATCCATGAACAGCCCATCTTATGCCGCTCTGTGGTTACAGCAAAGGGTCTGATGGGATTGTTTCCTTATACATTATGAAAAACAAAATAGTCTAGTCATTGATTCTGTTAATTAACTTTATGAATACAAGCAATTCTCTATGGTCCTCTGTGTTCTGGTTTCTTCCTTTTGAAAGCCCCTTACCCAGTCTCAATGGAGGTATTTATGAAACATTTTGCCTAGTTCAACATAACATCTTAAATGCTGTGTTAAGGATTAAAAAGTCAGTTCAACGTTTTGTTCATGTAAGTCTTATAGATTCCATTTCCAAAATTACATTTTTTGATTGACTTCTACTGTTTTTCTTTAACTAAATACATTGAAAACATCTGCAAAATGTAGTCACAGTTTTGAGGTTCCTTGGAGAAAAACCCCTCTGGCTGAAAAGAATCCATTTTTTTCTAGCTGTAATCACACTTGTACGGGTAATATAAGCCAGCATTACTCAGGCCTTTTCCTCCTCAGGTGGTGCTAAAAAGTCTGGAAAGCTTAGATAAAAGTATATTTTGCTCTGTGGCTAATACGTGAGGTTTATTACATTTCATATCTCATCTTGCATGGTTCAGTGTGTCCATCAGCACAATTTCACAAAATAACAAATCCAGTCTAATAAATGTTTAAGTCATGTTCTCTCTGCTTGGGTACCTAGAAATGTTAGCTTATTTGATTTAATTACAAAAGAGCAAATCGATAAACACTATCACCAGAAAATTTTAAGCTATGCACACTCAATAAATGTATTCATTTAGTTGCCAACAAACATGCCAAATACTCTGGCAGAAAATTCAAATTATCTGATTATATTTGATTAAAACTGAAATAAAACCAATGGGGAAAAAACATCAGTCGTTTGTAGTGAAACCCCAACAGGGAAACAGCTTACATAATAATTAAGTTTCCTATTGGACAATGTTTAAGATTCATTGTTTGAAAAACCAGGTCTTTATAAACAACAGGGACTGAAAAAAATCAATTCAATTAAAAAGGTCTCTACTTCTGAAATGCAAGTATTATTGACTTTTTATGATTTTCAGCAAAGAGTAATGATGAGACATCATTACCCAATGGATGCGTGAGGCAGTTCGACATGGGGAGGGACGTGGCAGGAACAGCAGGGCCAGTTGTCTGGGGACAGGTACAAGGTGGCAAAGCTACCAGCAGTGATATCCTAGGTAGACCATCCTGTGTCAGAATTTTGGCTGTGATTTACCTGTCATGGTTTTTGCCCAAGTTGTTTTTCCAGCTTCCCCATAGATTCTGTCAGCCTAGATAGAGTTTTAACAAATTCAAGTTTTACTTAAGTTAGCCACAATTTTACCACTGTTTGCAACAAAGCATCTTTTTTTCTTAACATTTTTATTGGAGTATAATTGCTTTACAATGGGATGTTAGTTTCTGCTTTATAACAAAGTGAATCAGTTATACATATACATATGTTCCCATATCTCTTCCCTCTTGCGTCTCCCTCCCTCCCACCCTCCCTATCCCACCCTTCTAGCTGGTCACAAAGCGCCGAGCTGATCTCCCTGTGCTATGCAACAGCTTCCCACTAGCTATCTATTTTACATTTGGTAGTGTATATATGTCCATATATACACTACCACTCTCTCACTTCGTCCCAGCTTACCCTTCCCCCTCCCCATGTACTCAAGTCCATTCTCTAGTAGGTCTGCGTCTTTATTATTCCCGTCTTGCCCCTAGGTTTTTCATGATCTTTTTTTTTAGATTCCATATATATGCGTTAGCATATGGTATTTGTCTTTCTTTCTGACTTACTTCACTCTGTATGACAGACTCTAGGTCCATCCACCTCACTACAAGTAACTCAGTTTCGTTTCTTTTTATGGCTGAGTAATATTCCATTCTATATATGTGCCACATCTTCTTTATCCATTCATCTGTCGCTGGACACTTAGGTTGCTTCCATGTCCTGGCTATTGTAAATAGAGCTGCAATGAACATTGTGGTACATGACTCTTTTTGAATTATGGTTTTCTCAGGGTATATGACCAGTAGTGGGATTTCTGGGTCGTATGGTAGCTCTGTTTTTAGTTTTTCAAGGAACCTCCATACTGTTCTCCATAGTGGCTGCATCAATTTACATTCCCACCAACAGTGTTTGAGGGTTCCCTTTTCTCCACACCCACTCCAGCATTTATTGTTTGTAGATTTTTTGATGAAGGCCATTCTGACCGGTGTGAGATGATATCGCATTGTAGTTTTGATGTGCATTTCTCTAATGATTAATGATGTTGAGCATTCTTTCATGTGTTTGTTGGCAGTCTGTATATCTTCTTTGGGGAAATGTCTATTTAGGTCTTCTGCCCATTTTTGGATTAGGCTGTTTGTTTTTTTAATATTGAGCTGCATGAGCTGCTTGTTAATTTTGGAGATTAATCCTTTGTCAGTTGCTTCATTTGCAAATATTTTCTCCCATTCTGAGGGTTGTCTTTTGGTCTAATCTATGGTTTCCTTTGCTGTGCAAAAGCTTTGAAGTTTCATTAGGTCCCATTTATTTATTTTTGGTTTTATTTTCATTTCTCTAGGAGGTGGGTCAAAAAGGATCTTGCTGTGATTTATGTCATAGAGTGTTCTGCCTATGTTTTCCTCTAAGAATTTGATGGTTTCTGGCCTTACATTTAGGTCTTTAATCCATTTTGAGCTTATTTTTCTGTATGGTGTTAGGGAGTGATTTAAACTCATACTTTTACATGTACCTGTCCAGTTTTCCCAGCACCACTTATTGAAGAGGTTGTCTTTTCTCTATTGTATATTCTTGCCTCCTTTATCAAAGATAAGGTGACCATATGTGCGTGGGTTTATCTCTGGGCTTTCTATCCTGTCCTATTGATCTATCTTTCTGTTTTTGTGCCAGTACCATACTGTCTTGATTACTGTAGCTTTGTAGTATAGTCTGAAACCAGGGAGCCTGATTCCTCCACCTCCGTTTTTCTTTCTCATGATTGGTTTGGCTATTCGGGGTCTTTTGTGTTTCCATAGAAATTGTGAAATTTTTGTTCTAGTTCTGTGAAAAATGCCAGTGGTAGTTTGGTAGAGATTGCATTAAGTCTGTAGATTGCTTTGGATAGTATAGTCATTTTCACAATGTGCAACAAAGCATCTTAAATGTACAAAATATGATACAGGAAGAGGAGGTAAGGCAAATAAAGGAATGTAAAATGTGAATTTATTTGAGCGGAAAATGTAAGGAAGAAATAAATGAGAACCCAACTAATTTTTTAATCTGAGAAATTGGCAACTTATGAAGTTGTGAAACAGCTGACAAAACAGTTGATTTTTTAATCTTAGGGTGACAAGGCTGATGTATAAAGAGAAATAGGAAAATTTTAGGATGTTGGAACATATGACTATTTCTCCAAAAAAAAAAAAAAAGAAGGAAGGAAGAAATCTGGGCAGATGGTAGCCTATTTGGAAGCAGAAAGCTTAAACATGTTTCAACTGCGGAATCCACCAACTTCTGGACTTCCTCTTACCTGAGTTAATACACTTCTGTAATGTAACACCAAATTATTTTCAGTTACTTTTCATTATCTATCTGAAGTGCCTCAGGCCCATAGCCCATGCCTCTTCCCTCCTCCCCCAATTTCGCCATTGCTGCTAAAGCGGGAGAAGCCAAGGACCTTCTTAAAGATAAAGCGAGTACACCCTGGAAATATGGAGTTAATATCTTGTGAAGAGTTAATATCCTGTGAGGTAAATCTTTGACCAATGGGAAATGGGGCTTATCAGATAAATTCTTTCCTAAAATGAAATGTGGCCAGCTCTGCAATGCACTTCCTGGCACTCCCCCACCCTCTCTTCCTCTGCCTCATTTTCTATTTTCCTCTCTCCTTCTTCTCTGGGATTGCACTCCCAAATAAAGTACAGTCTTCTCACATTGCTGGGGATGCGGGACCCGGGGAGGGGCGTTGGCGGGGAGGATGCGCCAGGCCAAGTGCGCTATGCTATTTTATAGAAGGGACTTGAGCATCCACAGAGTCGGGTATCTACTGGGGTCCTAGAGCCAGTCCCCCCACGAATACCGACGGACAACTTGTATTCAAAGATGAAAGCTTCTGCTGCCTCTGTTTTCTACCAAATTTGGGCTAAAATACCCCCAGATATTTAAAAATAGATCACATACTTCCAATCATCTTATAAAATTTCAACCTTGGCATCTAATTTGCCCCCTAAATTAAAAATGTACAAGCAAGTTGGATCTGTCAGCTTTATATTGAAGGTTTACGTATATCTAATAATTTAGGGGACAGTCTGGGAACCAAAGCAGTATTTGTTTGGGACCAGATCCCAGAAGAGGCCACAGGAAGGTGCCAACACTACCCGTTTACAGCCTTGGGTTGCTTGTCCCTGTGGTCAGGCTGTGCCACACACTCCACACAAAGCTTTTGTATATGTGTTCCCAATTCTTGGAATGCTCTTTAACTACTCAAGACACTTCTTCTCCAGTCTTGCACACACATGTATTTCAACTAATTATTCCCAGGGTTCCTGACGGCTCACCACCCTACCCACCCCAGAGATAGACTCTGACCTTTGAAATTATATTAGCCTTTGGAACCCACATCCTGACCATCTTGTCTTTATTCATTAAATATTAGTCTGAACTGGGCTGGTAGTGAGAGATTTCATCACCAGAAGACACTATGGTGTCAGAGCTTCTTAATCTTTTCCAATAGTTCAGAAGACAAATTTGTGAGTACGTGTATCAACTGCACTTTCTCTCCTCATTAACTTCTATTTTCCTGAGAACATTGATAAGAAATAATAAAGTGACTAACATTTGTTTGTTTTTAATATAAACACCTCTTGTCATAGGAGAGGTACGGTTAGAGATAAGTTAAAAACAGCTTAAGATTTCTATACCTGAAGCATCTCATTTAATATGGGCCTGGTTATCCTTACCAAAACTTCTTTTACTGAGGCACTAACAGTACTTCTTTAGTTATTAAAGCCATTACACAATTAGAATACATTTGCCTGAAGTCTAAATAACATGCTCTTTTTGCCACATATTACATATTTTTGAGTCTAAATATCACCATCAATAACATATCAACAGATCTGAATCTCGGGGAAGAATCAACATTTCATTTCCAAATGATAGAGATTAACAAAGACATTGTTTTCACCAACAAATATTTGGACTAAATGGCTTCTTTCTCTCCAACATGTTGATGCTCCAAGTTTCTGCTAGAAACCATTTATCTCCAGATAGCAATTTCTATTTTCAGAAATAATCAGATACTGAAAGAGCTTAATTACTCCTACATAAAAACAAAACTCTGGTAATCAGTCCAAGAATTCAAGGAGTGGCATGACAAACTGCTAAAAAATAATACATGGTTGGCTCAATTTTGGAAATTGAGAGGAAGAGACTTATATAAAATAGAAACTGTGCATAAAATCTTTGAAAAATCAAGGTCCTAAGTTATAGTGGGGCAGAAAATCACCATAGATGATGGCTGTTCTCTCAGCCATTCACACTGTATACATCCTGGGAAGAATCAACCAGCCCCAAACTCCCATCCTCAGAGAGCCTCCCTGCTTGGAAGCCAGCCATCAGGCTGAGAGCACACAGCAGGCAGATTTCCTGAGAAAATACCTTTCCTCTAAAGTGGACAGCAATACCTACTCTTGATTAGGCTGTTGACAGGATCAAATAAAATTCAAAAATGTAAAATAATAATCACAGAGCCTGGCACAAAGTAATTCTTCAATAAATTATACCTCTTTTATTATTGTTATGATTATGGAAAAATCACATATGCTCACAAAGTTTCTTATTTCAAATAATGTCCTTACTGCTAAGTCCTCTTGCCTGTCCCCTACCCTGCAGTTTTGGTCTCATTTGGCTCACATTCTCTGTTTATATGGAAATAAAACAGACTATTCTTTTCTGGCTTTTCAAAGAGAACAACTAAAGCTACATATTTTGACTCAAGTCTTCTTGATGGGCCAAAGCAGGGGATATACTAGTATTTATAATATAAATTAATCCAATATTTCTCAACAGGGACAGTGCCCTTCATGGAAAACTTTGGAAACTTGTAGACATGTTTTTTGTTTGTTTGTTTGTTTTGTTTTTTTGCGGTGTGTGGGCCTCTCACTGTTGTGGCCTCTCCCGTTGCGGAGCACAGGTTCCGGACGCGCAGGCTCAGCGGCCATGGCTCACGGGCCCAGCCGCTCTGCGGCAGGTGGGATCTTCCCGGACCAGGGCATGAACCCATGTGCTCTGCATCGGCAGGCAGACTCTCAACCACTGTGCCACCAGGGAAGCCCTAGACACGTTTTTTGATTGTCCCAATGTCTGAGAAACACTGTTGCTATTTAGTGTGGGACCGGGGATGCTAGACAGTCCAGCACTACAAAAAAGTTGTCCCACATTCCTCCAAATATTCAAATATTTCTCCAGACAGTCATGTGGATAAGAAAAAAATACATTATACCTGCTCACAAACATCTGAGCCCAGATTCTATTTCTGTTCCATATGTAAACACAAAGTTTATCTGAACACACTGCTTTAAAAACTCTGAGACTCGGAACAGAGGTTATTTACCAACTGGAATGGGAATATTTCATTATTTAACAACTGCTATGTCCATATTGGAATAAACCAGCTCTCAGCTCTGCAAAAATAGCTGTGCTTTTTTCTGTATTTTTTTTTAATCTGAAGAAATGAACCTGACAAGATGAACTGAACATTTTATAAGAAACACATTAATAAAGTTGGCAAAAAAGTTAACAATCTTTGTAAGAATATAAAGAGAAGTTTGAAAACTGTAAATATTGCCACTGAAAGTTTAAAAAATTTTTCTAATCAGAAGGATCATCAAATAGCACAAATGATCACGGATGGAATAAGGCACCCAATGTTGCAGAAAAGGTGATCCTACTGGGTGTATGATAGCCTTCTTAATGTGAAGGAGGAAAACAAATCTAAGTGAAATAATGTATTGTCTTCCATTAATGAATAGTACTGTTTTAAGAATAACCAATAACATGGCAAAAGTCAGCTGTGTAATTAATAGCAGTCAAATGAGCAAGACTTCTGTGTAATAATGAGGACTTCTACAACAGTTTTAAGGAGAAAAAGTAATATAAGAAATGACTTTTTGGTTACTAATAATATAGAAAAGCTGTCAATGTACAAAACCTTTACATTTAATTAACAGGGAAAGTATTATCTTCCCCAATGTTACTTATACAAAAGGTAAAGTTGCACCTCATTGTTTAGCCACATAGGTTTACAGCAGCTTTTAAAAAGTAGAACCAAGTATTGTGCCTTAACCATTAATTGCTAAGAATTGTAGTGAGAAACTCAACAAATCAGTAGATGCTATTAGTTTTATTCATAAAATTAAGAGTAACCCCTTAAATGATAGAGTATTTTGTAAAATACTCAAAGATATGAAGAAGAGTTTGTATATCTTATCCTACCAAAGGAAATAAGTTGATCCTCCAAAGAAAATTATTTGAGCTTGCTGGTTTCATGTTTGATACTACTGTTGAATACTATTGTTGATTTTTTATTCTATCAAATGAAAAATTAAGGAAAAGAGTTAAAATGTTGTGAAATTACATGAATTCCTCTAAAATATATTTTAAAACTTAAATGAAATCCTTAAGCTGGAAGGAAGTGAGATTATTAAAGTAAAAGAAAGTTTAATGGGAGTTAATAGAGAGTTTTACACAATTTTAAAGTTAGCTTGGCCACAGAATTCCCGGATCTTCTGTTTTTGCAATTAGAAAATGATTAGCTTAAACTATTGATTTGGAAATGCACTCTCAGTTAAAAGCTCTTTAAAACATTTGATGATGACATTTAAACATCTATATGTCCTTTATAATACCATTTTCTGTGATTTATCCATTTTTTTAAAAACATGGAACATATTAGCTAATATTTTCAAGAAGAATTAATTAAGTGAAAAATTGACTTTAGGAGTAAAGTATAATTTTACTAGGGTAACTGAAAAAGAATTGGATCCATTAAGACTTTTATACTTATTTCTTTAGAAAGAATCTAAATTATTTATTTGTAGCATGTTCCATTTACATATGTGGTTGGAAAAAAGTTTCACTGAAAAAGTGAAATTATTGCAAAATGCCAAAGCAACAGTGCCTTGTAACAGAAGAGATAGGAGACTCCTTCTTTTACAGATTTACAACAAAATATTATTAAATTAGCAGATACACACAAAATGCTGGGATATCACTGAGTTTTACTGCTAAGATTGCTTTTTAAATATTTCACATCATTGTCATACTTTAAAAAATTTTTGAAACATATAGAGAGGGTGTGGAGAAAGGGAACCCTCCTGCACTGTTGGTAGAAATGTAAATTGGTACAGCAATTATGGAAAACAGTATGGAGGCTCCTTAAAAAACTAAAAATAGAGTTGCCAGATGATCCAGCAATCCCACTCCTGGGCAGGTATCTGGACAAAACTATAATTTAAAAAGATACAGGCACCCTATATTCATAGCAGCACTATTCACAATAGCCAAGACACATCAACAGATGTGTCTTGATGAATGGATAAAGAAGATGCAGTACATGTATATAATGGAATATTATTCAGCCATAAAAAAGAATGACATAATGCCATTTGCAGCAACATGGATGGACCTAGAGATGATCATCCTAAGCGAAGTAAATCAGAAAGAGAAAGACAAATACCACATGATACCACACATGTGGAATCTAAAATATGACACGAACTTATCTATGAAACAGAAACAGACTTGTGGTTGCCAGGGGGAAGGGGATGTGGGGAGGGATGGGTTGGGAGTTTGGGACTAGCAGATGCAAACTTGTACATATAGGATGGATAAACCAACCAGGTCCTACTGTATAGCACAGGGAACTATATTCAATAGCCTGTGATCAACCATAACAGAAAAGAATATGAAAAAGAATGTATATACATATGTATAACTGAGTCACTTTGCTGTACAGCAGTAATTAACACAACACTGTAAATCAACAATGCTTCAATTTTAAAAAATTAAGAATATTTTTTGAAACATAATAAGCAACCTAAGTTGTGAAAATTCTATTTTGAGATTATTTCTTTGTATTACCCATCGTTTTTCAGTGTTGCTCCACTAACACTGGCGGGGACAGACGTTCAGACCAGACAACTTTTCTATTTGTGCTTCCATTTCCTTCTCCAATCCACACTCTGTTCCCCATTACTTTTCAAAGGTTATGGTCCTCAAGGCCTTTTTCTTTTTTCATTTTTAAATACTTCTCTAACTGATAAATACATTTTAGAAATACAATCAATGCTCCATTACCACATCTAAAACTATGGCCATAAGTTGTTTGGTCAAATTTGATCATTTCGTTTTTTAAATATCCTGCAACATTACGGGTTTATTTTGTACACTTGTTCTGTTAGTTACTGAGCGAGATGTATTACAGTCCCCTACCATATCTGTGGATTTGTCTACTTTTGTCATTTGTCCTGTCAAGTTGGTTATATATATTTTTAAGCTGCGGCTATATTATTAGATGCATACAAATAAAAAGTATACAACTTCCTGGTGTATTGATTCTTTTATCATTAGGAGGTGTCCTTCTCTATCTCAAGAAACACCTTTACTAAAAGAAAAGTAAAAGAAGCTTCAGGAGATAAGCTTATCTGATATAAGTATAGCTACAACAGCTTTTTTTTTTTTGGTTACCATTTGCATGCACATCCTTTCATCCATTTATTTTCATTCTTTCTTTTTCTCCATACATAAGGTGTATTTCTTGAATGTAGTGTTTTATTTTTAAATCTAGCCTGATAATCCTTGACTTTTTATTGAATTGCATTTATATTTAATACAATATGTGTATTCAGGTTTGAGTCTAACATCTCACCTTTTTTATTCTATTTGGTCCATTTGTTTTATGTTACTTTTTCCTTCCCTTGTTTGCCTTCTTTCGTATTAGTCAACTATTTTTATCCATTCATTTTCCCCCTCTGTTAGCTTGTTAGTTATATATTATTTTAATCTGCCCTTATTTGTTATTAGAGACTATAGCATCATCATTAGTCAGCATCACTGACTTATTACCTTTATCAGTTCCCAGACATTTCAGGAATCTCACAACACCGTGACTCCATTATTCACTTTCCTGTCTTCTGTGCTGTAATTATCAGATATTTGCATCCTTCCAGTTTTAAGCCCCTAAAACATTATTCCTAAATGCTGTAAATAGTTATTTAAATTTACCCATCTATTTACCCTTTCCGTTATTCTACAATCCTTTTTGCACTTCCATCTTTTCACCTGGGATCATTTTCCCTCTTTCTGAAAACTCACTTTAAATTTTTCTTTTAGTGTAAGTCTAGTGGTACTGGCAAATCCTCTTTATTTGTGAATACATTCACTTTGCCTTCATTTTTGAAAGATCTATTCATTGAATATATTAGTCTAGGTGGGCATCTACTTCTTTTAGGACTTTAAAGGTGTTATTACCTTGTCTTCTGTTTTTTACCATTTCTGTGGAGAAGCCAGCTTATCGTTTTTTCTGTGAAGGTAATATATTTTTTCTTTTGGCTTCTCTTAATATTTTCTCTTATTCTTTGGTAGGATGTGCTGAGGTGTGATGTCTTTATATTTATCCTACTTGAGGTTAATAGAGCTTTTTTAATGTGTAGCTTGATATCTTTTATCTGTTTCACAGAATTCTCAGTCAGTGTCTTTCCAAATATTGCTTTTGTCCCATTTTGTTCTCTATTTTGGAGACTACTATTA
The DNA here is from genome assembly GCF_949774975.1 of Lagenorhynchus albirostris. Classification (NCBI taxonomy): domain Eukaryota; kingdom Metazoa; phylum Chordata; class Mammalia; order Artiodactyla; family Delphinidae; genus Lagenorhynchus; species Lagenorhynchus albirostris. The sequence continues at coordinate 69,940,415 of NC_083102.1, forward strand.
AGTGTACGTATCTTAGACTTTTTCAGTGTGTCAGGTACCTTCTATCTTTTTCCTCTTCATCTGTATGTTTTCTCCTACTTTATGTTTCTGTTCATTAATCCTGAGATGCCTTGTTAAACTCAGCTATAAAATTATTTTTCAATACTTGAATTTCCATTTTATTTTGTATAAACCTTTTATAAAAATAAAAGTTTTTGATGAAATACCCTCTCTTCTCTATTTTATTGAAATAATACTTACAGTTATTTTAAAATCTGTGTTGGAAACCTCCAATTGAATCACCTATTGATTTCTAATATATTTTTCCTTTCTGTTTTTAGTCATTTATACTTTCTTGCACAATAAAATGAATGAATGGAATGATAAATTCTAGAGATAATTTGAGCCTCTGGTTGACGTTTTATTCCTCCAGAGAGGATTTATTTTATTTTTTGGAAGGGAGGACATGGAGATAGACATAGTATTGGTAGATCATCTTGGTCCAATCTGGGCTTTAACTGTTTCAAAGCTGGGTTTCACTCTTTATAAAGGCTGGTATTTTTCCAAATACCCTTACTCCTGGGTATAGTTCCTTTTGATATCCTTACTGGAAGTGTGGGTGTTTCCAGTGTTCCTACTTTTTGGTGGATGCTGAAATCTTCATTTTCATCTCTGCACCCTTGTGAGATAGCTCAAAGCTCTACTCCATTTTCTAGGCTCTTAGCAGCAGCTGTCTGACTTCTAAGCTTCTTGGTTTAGTGTCACAAATGCACTATGTTTTGAGGGGCAAGGTACACACCTCAGGGAGCTTCTCTTCTCCCTGGGCTCTTGGTGCCTCAATTTCTGATTGCCTCTGTAGTGATCTAATGTCTTAAAACCAATGTTTGTTTCTTTTGTCTAGCATTCCTAGATGTGCTCAGTGAGAGAGTTTGTCTTCAATTAACTACTGTGTTATTGCCAGGAGCCAAAGATCAGTCCTCCTGTTTCAGTCCCTACTGTTTTCACTTAGAAAGCTTCAGGATGGAGTCATGCTTTCTCTTACCATATCCAACAATAATGTGCACCAGGATCCTACAGACAGGCTTCATCACAAAGAAGTTCCTCAGCTCTGCCTGTTTATATCAGTGTATAAAGCATCTTTTTGACTCTCATCCTTTGGACTGGGGTTCAGTAAATCAAGTTTTAATGCTCGTGGTTTAAAGGTTCTTCCATTCAGGGTCCAATTCAAGATCCCATCTTGCCATTTCATATGAAGATTTAATAATAAATTATACTGTGGAATAACACTGAAGGCTATCAAAGATTCTACTCTCTCAGATTCACAGAGCAGTCACAACTTTAACGATAATAATGTATTTGTAGTTTGAAATTGCATTCTCATCTATTTTTATATTAATTTCTTATAGGGGAAATGAGACACAAAGAGCTTAAATTTTCTGATCACAAGGCTAGCTAGTGAGAGTTAAGACTGCAATCTATTTATTTTAATATATAGGCTATGTTTTCCATATTCAGCTACACTCTATTTTTTGAACTGACAGTGTAGTTTGTTAGGTGATCTCTGCTTCCATTTCAATAAATCTGCATAAGAGGGCTGTGACGTCTGTTATCTAATGGTAGTCACTGCAGGAGGTATCATCTGCACAGAGGCCTAGTACTTCTCAGACTTCAGCATCTCTTCCCTTTGTAATTCCTACCAGGGCTCCCAGTTAGGCTTCTGAAGCTCCGATGTTCTTGTCATTGCAGCACATACCAGTGCAAAGTGGGGAATCCCACGCACACAGCTTCAGTCTCCCATGCTGTCGCCAAACATTTTCTGGTTCTCTCAGTAGTGTCCCACACTTCCTTAAGTGATTTCACTGCCTTTGGCCATGATCTAAAAATGGAAGTGAAATCCCAGTGGGGCAATATGAACCAGGCTTTGTGCTCCCTACTCCTTTTGAATGCAATTCAGTGGCCCATGCAGAAGCCTTTGCCTTGCTTCCAGTACCATATAAACCTAGCCTGGCATTTTCTTGAAAGATAAGAATCTCTCTCTAAGCAAGTGGCATTCATAAACTACCCCTATTTGGGCTTCCAGTTCAGTTGTGCCAACATTCACATCTGTACGAACAGCAACCAAGCTGCGAGTTCTCAGCCCAAGGTTTGGTGTTGGGTGGCACAGAGGTGCGACATTCAAAGGAAAACTTCAAGAATCCTTTCTGTGTAGGCAGGACTTTCTGCCCAATTGGGGTGTCCACGTGTGTGTGCCATTATGAAAAGGGCCTCAAGTTCGTTCGATTTTTTTTAAGGATTTAAAAATAATTTTTATTTTATATTGGAGTATAGTTGATTAACAATGTGTTAATTTCAGGTGCATAGCAAAGTGATTCAGTTATACATTTCCATGTATCTATTCTTTTTCAAATTCTTTTCCCATTTGGGTTATTACTGAATATTAAGCAGAGTTCCCTGTGCTGTACAGTAGGTGCTTATTGGTTATCAATTTTAAATATAGCAGTGTGTACATGTTAAGTTCATTCAAACACTGGTTTTTGGAAAGCAAGTAGAACATGCCCAGTACTGTTAATGCCAATGGATACTTTTCTTTTCAATATTTTCTCTTTGGTTTCGTGGCTCTGTCACTACCACCATGTGATAATTGGTTAGTCAGTAACTAAAATTGCTAAAAGTAAATGATCAAACACAGAGTCAAACTCTAACATTAACCTGTCAAAAACCAGGAACTGTTTTTATTCCTCCCCAGGCATTGCCATCAGGTTCAGATAGAAAAAAAAAGTGGATCCTATATGCTCTGGATTAGCAGACTCTGTGAGCCCACATGGTCCCTTGGGACACATAAAAAGGAAAAGGTTTAATAAGTGATTGGTATTTTTATGCTTTATTGAGAAAGTTTAATTTTCACTTTTGTCAAGCTGTCCAGTTATAAGGATGGAGGTGGTAACAAGCAGAAAAGTTATATGTGTGCAAAAATCCCTTGAAATTAAAAAAATTAATTTTCTTTTGCTTATTTATGGATATCCCAAGAGAATTTTAATACTTTCTAGAAGGAGGAATATACCTCTAAAAAAAGATAACGGATTCATACCAACAGTGGGAAAAGGCAGTCATGTGTGGAGAAAAAAGTGTCAAATACATATTTTCATATTTAAATGTGCTATTGTTTACCATGAGAGATTTCAGTCAGTTTGTTCCAGAGGTTTCCTTAAACCTTACTAATAGTTCATTTATCTGTGAATAAAAAGGATTTGCTCTTTCTCATTATTTCTGCAGATCAAGTTGAGCATTTCTCTTGAGAAACAACTCATGTTTTTAGGACCAGCTCTCATGTCACGGGAAATAAAAAACACCATGTTGCAAAACAAAATTCCTTCCACCAAATTTCTTTTTTAGATTAATTTACCCCTTGTTCTTGATTAGAGTCAAGAATTCCAGTCTCATGTGCATCCCCCAGTGTAAAAGCAGAAAGTATTCTGTTGAATTCCCTGAAGATAAGGAAAATGATTATTGGGACATAAAGTTTGGCTTCAAAAAATTCTAGAATTTCTGTCAGTGAACGTTTATGGGGACATTTTTAGTGTGTGTTTATTACAAAGTACGAGGTTTATAGGATAGCTTGTAAGTTAATTCTTGCACCAGTAGAAATTTAGAATTGCAGAGTAACTCAGAATGACAAAAAAAAAAAACCCTGATATTCTGTCCTATGTATAAAAAATTAACTTAAAATTTATAAACTCTCAAATACCATGATCTTCATTTCTAAGGACTTTTACACATTCATGCATCTAGAAAGCACTCATAAAATTTTTGACAACCATGCTATTCTCTGCACTGCTAAAGAATTATGGTAAATATTAACTGTTTATCTTTTTTTTTTTCCCGACCGGGGCACGAACCCATGTCCCCTGCAACGGCAGGCAGACTCTCAACCACTGCACCACCAGGGAAGCCCTTAACTGTTTATCTTAATCTATTTTTTATTAGTTTTGCAACAAAGAAGGGAAGAAAGGGTAGTGACATAAATATCAATGAAAATTTGGGGATCTGTTTATTTGGGATATGTACTTTAAGATTTGAATTGTTTTTATGCTTCCTAATTAATGGTGACTGTTATGAAACTGTGGAAAATCAAACCTTCGTTGTTGGTTTTTTTCATTAAAATGATGTATTTTCTCCCTAAAACATGGGGATCTTGAAGATATTGATATCAAGTTTACACGGTATCCTGTATGGATTGCATTACCGATTTATGTAAACTTGTATAGGAATCTCTCCACATGTACATAGGCTCAGAGTCATATCATATCTGGGATTGTGTTCATCAAAGTATGAAATAATGTTTTCCTCTGGTGGAAAGACTTGAGATGAATTCTAATTAAAATTTCATATTTCTCTTGATTATCTGACTAGCTTTCAAAGGAAGACACATTATTTTTGTCACTATAGTCAAACCATGTATTGGATGCCCCCAAATGAAAGTTTCGTTCCTTGGGCCACTGCTGTGGTTTCCAACTTGAAGCAAGGCCTCCTGGTCTCCTCCTGAGACAACAGGTAGGGGTCAGCTTCTTGAACACAGTAGCTCTCTGAGCACCTCCAGGGCCAGAAATGTAATAATTTCCCGGGAGCTTCTTAGTTAGCAGCGCCTATTTGCAGGAACCTGTCAATTATCATCGGATTCTCTGCCCTTATCCCACCCAGCTGACAACACCAGGCAACGATGTTCAGTTTTTGACTCTGTGTCTGGGGTGAGGTCTGGATATCTGTATTTTCAACAAGATTATCAGGTGATACTGAAACACACGAAAATTCCAGAGCATTTGGACTCAGCTTTTCCCAGTGAATGTTCTCTGCCATGGAACAGAACTTTATATGTCCCACACATCAGTCCATCTCGCCAAAGTCTTAGCAACCAATGAATAACTCCAGCATCCTGAGATGACTCCTCAATGAAGTGGTGAACCAGAGTCATGTCAGAATAATCTTAGAAGCCAGGCCTGACTATTAAGAAATAGCTCCCTCCCTAGCAGGTCTAAGACCACAAGTGCCTTGTAAAAGCTACCTCAGGTTCTCTCTCTAGCTCAGGAAAGCCTCATAGCATTAGAACATTCTGGTCAAGAGTCCAGGCTTTGGATTTGACAGACTGCTTTTGAATTCTGGCTCCATCACTAGTTCATTTGGCCTTTGGGAAGGAGCAGTTACTTTATCTATTCAATAGAAATAATACCTACAGCATAAGATTTTTTGAATTTTCATTTATTATCAGTTTTACTAATATATAATTTGCACATATAATCACACGTTTAAAATATACAATTCAGTGATTTTAGTATATTCACAGAGTTGTGCAACCATCACCACTGTCTAATTCCAGAACATTTTCATCACCCTGAAAAGGAACTCCATACCCATTAGCAGTCATCCTACAACTCCCTTTCTTCCCCCAGTCCCTGGTCACCACTAATCTACTTTCTGTCTCTATAGATTTCCCTATTTGGGGCATTTCATAACAATGGAATCATGCATTATGTGGCCTTCTGTGACTAATTTCTTTCATTTTGTATGTTTTCAAGGTTTATCCAGGTTGTAGCACATACCAATATTTATTCCTTGTTATTGCTGGATAATATTCCATTGTACGAATATGCCACATTTTGTTTATCTGTTCATCAGCTGATGGACATTTCTGTTGCTTCCTACTTTGGGCTATTACGAATAATGCTGCTATGAACATTCATGTATAAGATTTTGTGTGGACATTCATCTTCATTTCTCTTGAGAATATACCTAGGAGTAGAATTACTGGGTCGTATGGTAACTCTATGTTTAACATTTTGAGCAACTGCCAAACTGTTTTCCAAAGTGGCTGCATATTTTACACTCTCACGAGCACTGTATGAGAGTTCTAGTGTCTCCATATTTTTGTTGTCTGTATTTTTGATTAAAGCTATTTTACAACTGAATATGAAGTGGTATCTCCTTGTGGGTTTTTGTGTGTGTGTGTGTGTGTGGTACGCGGGCCTCTCACTGTTGTGGCCTCTCCCTCTGCGGAGCGCAGGCTCTGGACGCACAGGCTCAGCTGCCATGGCTCACGGGCTCAGCCGCTCCGCGGCATGTGGGATCTTCCCGGACCGGGGCACGAACCCGTGTCCCCTGCATCGGCAGGCGGACTCTCAATCGCTGCGCCACCAGGGAAGCCCCTCTCCTTGTGGTTTTGATTTGCATTTCCCTAACGACTAATGATGTTGAGCATCTTTTCACATGCTATTGGCTATTTGTATATCTTCTTCAGAACGATGTCTATTCAGATCCTCTGCCCATTTTTTATTTGGGTAATCTTTTTTTCAGTGAGTTGTAACAGTTCTTTATATTCTGTATACAAGGCTCTTATCAGATATATGATTTGCAAATATTTTCTCCTTGTGGGTTGTCTTTTCACTTTCTTGACAGTGCAAAACACTTAATTTGGATGAAGCTTGATTTCTCTATTTTTGCCTTTGGTTTCTTATGTTTTTGGTACTGTTGCCTAATCCAAAGTCCTGAAGATTTATTTATTCCTCTGTCCTATAGAATTTTGGTGAAGATTAACTGAGATTATGTATGTAAATTCTAGACATGTAAATACCTGCAGAAAGTAGTTATCATATTTAATATTACTATTCAGAAAACTCTGGGCTCTGCCTTCCACCCTTATCTGGTTTCTCTTGTTTCCACCCCAGTGCCTTTCTCCTGGATTGTCTTCTTAGTTGGACTGGCTATCTGGCTTTGATTTCAGACTCTTTCTGAAACACTGCCTCCAGAAACCACATGACTTTTAACTTGAAGCAAGTGAGCTGACCCTTGCTTAATCTAAGTTCTGGACTGTCCAGGAGGGGGCATCAGACAACCAGAATAGAATCACCTGGAAAAATCAGCTTTAATCAAATAATACCTACTATTCACTGAGCACCTGCTGTGTGGCATACTCTTTACAAATATGGTCTCATTGGATTAACTGTAGGCATTAAGTATTATCATCCCGATGTTATAAATGAGCCAACTGATTTTCAGGAAAGTTTAGTGACTTTCCCAACATTTCTCACCTTAGTAATTGATGAGCTGAGATTTGACTGAATATGAAGCCTGTGGTCTTTCTTGCATGCCACCAAGCCTTGCTCTTACAGGGTGGCAAGAAATCTTGAAGCAGCATTAGAACTTCCTTCTTTCTTTAGCAGCTCTGAACAGTATGAAAATATTAATAAGAATGACCGAAGAGAATATGTCCTGGACTTGGAGGACATTGAAGAAACTGGAAATCAAATTCATGGACCTCAAGGACTTGCAATATAAATTAGAATACAAAACACTAACAAGCAGCATATCTGAAGGCAGTTACAAAAGGATACTGCCTCAATAAACGTAGCATTTTCTCTTCTGGATTGGTTTAGGATGTTTGTTATAGTTAAACACTGGCTTAACTTTTAAGAAACTTGAACCTGACCAATAAGTCACTATGCTTACAATTCAAATACACAGCCAGGGGACGGTTAGCAGTACTTTCTCAAATTCTTGTCTGACGCTTATTCAAGTGCAGATTCCAGAGCTGCTCTCCACATTTACTGACATCCAGGCCTCCTGCCTGTCATGCTGCCTTTCTAAGCAGCTCTTCACTAAAAAGCAAGAAGCAGCAAGTAAGAGAGTTATTTCCTCATTGCTGGATCCCACTTTTTGCCCTTAGAAAACAGCATCTCCCCGTTCTCTTTTACTGAGAGTCCTAAACATTATGAAATCAGATGTTGTTTATTTAAAGCCAGTAAAATGTATATTGTTTGGCACATAGTGGCAGTAATAATAACTAAGACTCCCATAGCAATTATCATGGGCCAGGTACGATTCTAAGCCCTTTACCTAGATATTATCACATTGAATCCTCACAGAAGTCTCATCTTGTTGATACTATTATCGTCAAACCCATTACACAGATGACAAAACAGAGAGGTCCAAGTCAAGGTCAAGCATCTTGAAATTGATAATAGCCAAAATCGGAACCCACAGGCAATCTGGCTTCACAGTCTAAGCTCTTGAACATTACAATTCTTTTTCTTAAAAAATGATTTAAAGCAAAAGAGTAGAAATCAAACCCATATGTCCATTAATATGGGACTGGGTAAAGAATTACATATTCCCCAAACAATGAAATACAGAGGTGAAAAAGTATGAAGAAGCTACCACTTAAGTAAAAGTCAGATGCAGAATGTGCTGCCTTTATGTGTAGAATAAATCTTTTTCAAATTCATTTTTGAAAGATCTTATGTTCTGGGAATTTAGCCTTTGGTTGTTACAATTTTCTTTCCAGTTTATCATTTGATTTTTGATATGGTTATAGTATAATTTGCCATGAAAACTTATTTTTACTTTATGTACTTGAGTTAATCTTTCCCTTTACAGCTTTTGGATTTTGAGTCATCACAAGAAAGACCTTCCTCACTTCAAGGATACAAAGAAATTCTCCCAATATTTTCTTAGTGCTTTTAAAGTTTGTTTTTTGGTTTTTTTTTTTTTTTTGCGGTGTGAGGGCTTTTCACTGTTGTGGCCTCTCCCGTTGCGGAGCACAGGCTCCGGACGCGCAGGCCCAGCGGCCATGGCTCACGGGCCCAGCCGCTCCGCGGCATGTGGGATCTTCCCCGACCGGGGCATGAACCCACGTCCCCTGAATTGGCAGGCGGACTCAACCACTGCGCCACCAGGGAAGCCCTAAGCTTTCTTTTTAAATATGGGACTTTTAATGAATTTTAAGTATATCATGATATACAGGTGAGCTATGAACAAGCTATTTTCACAACACCCATTATTTTTTAAAATTTATTTACTTATTTATTTGTGGCTGCATAGGATCTTCACTGCTGCGAGCGGGCTTTCTCTAGTTCTGGTGAAGAGGGGCTACTCTTCGTTGTGGTGTGCAGGCTTCACATTGCGGTGGCTTCTCTTGTTGCAGAGCATGGGCTCTAGGCACGTGGGCTTCAGTAGTTGTGGCTCGTGGGCTCTAGAGCGCAGGCTCAGTAGTTGTGGCGCACGGGCTTAGTTGCTCCGCGGCATGTGGGATCTTCCCGGACCAGGGCTCGAACCCATGTCCCCTGCATTGGCAGGCAGATTCTTAACCACTGCACCACCAGGGAAGTCCCACAACACCCATTATTAAATTGCCTTCTTTGCCCCACTGGTGTGAGATGCCCTGTTTATCATAAGTTGAATTCTCTTATGTATTTTGTATTATTTGTGGATTTATTCTGTTCTTTTGGGGACAATGTTTTTGATTTACAGGGCAGCCAGAAGCCATTGCCTTTGTACTCAAATATTATTATTTCAGTCCTGGAGATAAATTTATGGCCTATTTAATGTACCATATTACTGCCAGCATCCCTCATGGTCCTGGGGAAGTTACAGAACTAACAAACAGTGGGTTTATAGTGATGGCTTCAGAAGCAAACAGATCTAGGGAAACACTGGCCCTGTTGATAAAGATATTGTGCCATTCCCCCGATGAGATTTTCTAATTCATATCATTCTGTCCACTCAATTCTACAGGTACCTTTGGACAATAGCAGCCACGAGGATTGGGATTAGATTCACATTGTCTGTGGCCCAGAAGAAAAAGAACCACCTCCATCCATTCGCATGTCCTTGGCATTGTGTGAAAGTGCAGGATCAAACTCAAACATTTCCAATTTCCAGACTCTTAATTTGGTGTGTGTGTCTCTGCTGTTGGCTTCCAGGATCTGCCCATATTCCTCCAAAACCACAACAAAATGGCAGCTTGACTCAAGAATATGGTGAGAATGCCACAGGGCCTACTTTACCTAAAATCACTTTTCATATCACAAAGCTCCTGCATGGGCCACTCTGTGACCCAAAGTCCCTTTAATCCCCTAGAAAGCCTGTTTGAATGGCATATACTTTCTGACAGTTTTTGAACTTTAGAGACTCCATATCATACCCCAAGTCTAAAGTTACCCACGAATAGTGGGACAAGGCAGTGGGAGAGCTGGGTCACAAGACCTGCATGTGATGGAGCCAATGTTCTTGGTTCAACCCCTGCCCTTTGTTAAGCTCCAATAACCCTGAATGAATGTGTGTGCCCTCTTTAGGCCTGAACAGCTGGGAGGAAGGGGGTCAGTCACAAATTTAGGAGGTGTAAAATGCTGTGGGAAGAAAAACAAACCAAGATGGCAAAAACAGGTGCCAAAGGGCATTTGTTCACAATTCCATCACAATTTCATTTCTTTGTATATGATAAGCAGCTAAGCTGCATTAAGGAAAATTTCATGCTTCTTTGACCCTTTGATGTCCTGAAGAGAGAAAGAAATAACACCTGTTGCTGAAAGATTTTACAAGAGAGTAGTAGGCTTTGTTCACCAGCAATCTCAAGTGCTTGACTATTCAGCACTGTGTATGAACTTAAAGATGTGTCTTTTAGATGTGTCTCTTCAAGTACTAGCTGAACAGTATAACTGTCCCTTTGTTATAATATTCCAATAGTCTGAGGATTATTTATTCTTAAGCCTGAACTTTTTATTAGAGAGACTTTAGAAAGTTTCAAGCTTACATCACAAGAGCACTGACTGGTCTGTCGTGGTCCAAAGTATCTCTCACAGGCCCCTGATGATTCATGAATTGTAAGTAGGAGACCCAAAGCGCAACACTTCTAGAGAACAGCCACACAACTGTATTCCCAAAGAGCTTTGCCAGCACAGCCTGCAAGTAAACACTGGGTTGCAATATAGCCACTAGTGATTGGCTCTCTGGCTCCATTCACCCTTGCTGGGGGAGCTGCACATGCTTCAGTTTTCCCTCAAATTGTTCTAGGAGGCATCTCATGTGTCCCTTGGCCTGGTCTTCCTGGCTACCCTCCAGCACTCAGCCTTTTCTTCCTTGCCCACTCAGCTGCTAATTAATGTCTGTAGAAGGTACCACCATGGCTGCAGAGGCCCTCATGGTCACATCTGTGTCCAGATTGCAAACCAATGAGCTCCACACCGAGAGGTTGCCTCTTGGTGCTGACAGCCAAGTTCCTGACATTTCACGCCCTCAGGATGATGGCTTGATTAATTTTTGACCTGTTCTTTCATTATAGCCTTTACGTTCAGACTCAAAGTGGAAATAGGACTTGAGGGCCATCTAAATGAAAGATAGACATCCTACTTTTCCCTTGAACCCTTTACCCTTAGAAGAGGTTCTAAGAACTTTCTTCCATCTCAGAAGGCTTCTCAGTCCTTCATGCCAAGGGAGCCCTGGCCAGCCTGTTCCCAGTCCTTTACGTAAGTCTGAGTCCCAGGACAAACTTATGTAGGCCTTTTGCTTTGAGATTAAAAGCAACACCGACACAAAACAACTTTGGAAATGTTATTTCTTCTTGAAACTGGCATTCTGAATATATAATCCTACGGGTGCAGAACAACAGTTTTATTTCCTTTCAAATCATTGGAGCAGAGCAAGAATCGGTAATTCAAAGGAAATGGTCTGCAACCATGACTGTCACTTCACAGAAATAGGCCCACTAATTGATATGCAGCATTAATGATGTGTTACATTTCCCGTGCACAGCCCAGGTTCCCGGAAGATATTCTCTTCAAATATCAGATATTCACTTGGCCTCCCAGATCCATGAACCAGTCAACCTCATATGCTCAGACCTCGTGGGCCATGGGTTTTCTTGTCCTGGCCATTTGTCCCCACTGTGATTCATGATCCAGTCCTGTTTTCAAGCTTAACTTTCCACCCAGTGGCATTCACCTCACTACTCAGAAGCAAGATGGAATAGTGATTAAGAGCAACTTGGAATTCTTGGTTTAACCAAGTCTTAAATGTATGACCTTGCACAGAGTACGTGCCTTGTCCCTGTAACTGAGTCTCTGCAGCTATACAGAATGGGGATAATAATAATAACAATAATAATACTTACCTCATGGAGATTTTTCAAGGATTACACAAGGCAAAATATGTAAAGCACTTCAAACGTCAAGCACTCACTAAATGTTAGTTAGGATTCTTCTTCTTCTTCAGGAAAACGTAAGCCATAGCTATCGATAAAGAGCAGTCTTGTGAATCAACTCTGAAGGGCCACTCTGAAGTACACAGTAAGAGGATGTAATGTAAAAATAGCTAGTTTTTTTTTAATAGTTTGTGAACTGCTTCATGGTAAACTTATTTCCATGACAACTCAACAGAAATAAATGACTCCATAAGTTAAAGGCTGTATCATTGTACCCTTCACGCACCAGCATGACAGGGTGGCTCTAAGTACCAGCTGCAGATGGAATGAAGGAGAACAGAATCATTCATTTCTTTACTATTTATTATTTGATGCTGTTCTATCCACATAAGAAACCCCCCCAAGTAATCTGTAAGCTCAGCAATAATTCAAGAAACAGAAATGGCTCTGCAAAAGAATGTGTGGAAATCATCTAGAAAACCTAGTTCCTAACAGGTGAAAAGTCTCGAAAGGAAAACAAATGATTCAGGCTAATAGGAAAATAACTCCTAAAGGAATGCACACAGGAAGAGCCAGGGCCCAGAGCTCTGCTGGGCCTTGCGTCCATCAGGGCTGTGCTTGCCAGTGGTTCACAGGTGCCCGAGAAGTGCTTTGATCTTTAAAGCGCCCAGTGCAACAAAGGGGTCCTGCTGAAGTGAGGGGAATTCATCTCAGTGCCATTTCTGAGCTATGCTGTCAGTTACATGAGTCCCAGATAATTGTCTGTGACTCCAAGGTTTTGCAGAGATTTGGAAAGTCCCGTCTTTGAGATGCCCTTTCTGATCAATGGGCAATGGGCAATGTTATTTGACTAAGCTTCTAATCCAGCCTCCCTCTTCACTTGGGACACATTCTCTTCCAGGAGGTTCTTAAGGACTCTCCTTAAGTCAATTACACATGCCTGAAAGCATCTGATTCGAGAACGAGCGCAGCTGGGGCTCAAGCTGGCCCCAGCCCCAGAACGATTTTGTCAGTGACCAGGGTTACAGAGTCAGTGGGTTATAGAACTATTACTGAGAATCTTATCCCAACGTCCTTTCTCTCTGTTTTCCCTCACTGCATACTGCCTCACTCTGTGAAATATCACAAGGCAAGTACAAGTAGGAACAGTAGGCAGGAAGGAACAAGGTCTCACTACAGTTAATAAAGGAGTATCTTTCCCCTCAATTACCCTTCAGCAGAGGGGATTAATTAGTGAATTCCTTAAAAGCTGTTTTCTATGTACTGACTTCAGCCAAGCATAGCTTTGGTGGGATGTATGATGCTATTGTAACAGGAACCCAGACCTGGTGTCTAATCTTCGGTATATTACTAACTACATGATTGTATGTATCACTTAAACCATCCTCTGCCTCCTCAGAGGTAACTCTATCCTAATTCTACCTCATATAAATTCTAGGTAAAATGTAAGTAACTGTCTCCTATGAAGATATGGACACCCAGAGGATGGATGAGCTTCCCTACAATATTTCTGGGATTTAGGACAGGAGTATGAAAATTATCTTATTTCCCTCTCCCAAAAAATGATTTTGCTTTTCCTACTTTGCCCTCCCTGGTAACCTGTATTGGACAGGAGTTTGCCATGCTTGGGATGCTGGCTGGCCATGCCTATGACATCTATCAGAAATCTCCTTGCCTCTGATGCCTGCTGAGACAATCAGCTATAGGTATTCATGCTCTATACTACAAAGCCCTGCAAAGATGACTGGACAAAGAACGGCTCCTGACCCAAGGCTAACTTCTGAGGTGGGCTGTCCTGAAATCTCCACCCAACAGGAATGCCCTCGACTGGATGCTGACTGGATGAATCAATCAAATCCTCTCTCCTGGACTGAACACAGAGACCAAGGAATGGAAACAAATCCCAGAAATGTGTTATGCACATAGACACATGCACGTCCACATACAAATCTAGACACATCATAGCCAAACTGCTGTAAAGCAAAGATAAAGAAAATAATCCTGAAGGCAGTTAGCATTTTTTAAAAGGATGCAATGTATGTAAAGAAACAACAAAAAGAATTACATCAGACTTCTCATCCCAAAATATGCAAGACCGACAACAGTGACATTTTAAAAAATTATTAATAGACTTTATTTTTGTTAGTAGTTTTAGATTTACAGAAGTGAGAGACAGTACGTAGAGTTCCATATACCCAGCCCCTCCCTAGGCTTACCCTCCAACTCTGCACACAGTTTTCCCTATTATTAACATCTTACATTAGTGTTGTACATTTGTTACAATTGCTTATTGTAATATAATAATTAATGTAGTTAAAATAATTATGTAATGTACAATTATAACAATGTAAACGATGGACTACATTAACTATAGTTCATGGTTTACACTAAGGTTTACTCTTTTTTTTTTTTTTTTTGTGGTACGCGGGCCTCTCGCTGTTGTGGCCTCTCCCGTTACAGAGCACAGGCTCTGGACACGCAGGCTCAGCGGCCATGGCTCACGGGCCCAGCCGCTCCGCGGCACGTGGGATCTTCCCGGACCGGGGCACGAACCTGTGTGCCCTGCATCGGCAGGCGGACTCTCAACCATTGCGCCACCAGGGAAGCCCTAAGGTTTACTCTTAATTGTTGTTCTGTGGGTTCTGACACATGCCTAATGACATGTATCACCATTTGATTTATAAAAAATAGTTTCCCTACCCTAAAATCCCCTCTACTTCACCTATTTATCCCTCTTTTGCCTCCTCCCAAACTCCTGGCAACCACTGATCTTTCAACAGTCACAGAGTAGCATATTTAAAATACTGGGTGAAAAAAAGCATAGTCAACCCAGAATTCTATGCACAGTGAAAATATTGTTCAAAAATTAAGGTGAAATAAAGACTTTTGTAGACAACTCAATGACAGTAGATGTGTACCACAGCAATGTTAATTAAAAATTTTCAGGCAGGAGTATTATGACCAAATGGAAACTTGGCTTTGCACAAAGAAATGAAAAGTACCATAAATGGTAAAAATGAACATAAATATACTTTTTCTTCTTTTTAATTACTTTAAGAGATATTTGACTAACATAAAATAATTAACAGTTTACTGTAGGGCTTATAATATAGCTAAAAACAAAATGTACAACAACAGTGAAGGCAGGAGGAATTCAAAATATACTGTTGTATAATTTTTACACCACACATAAAGCAGTTTAATATTATTTTAAGGCAGCTACAGCTATGATAAGTTACAGTTATCCATTTTAAACCTTAGAGAAACCATTAATATTTTTAAGAGATAAAGCTAAAAGCCACAATAGAATATAAAATGGATTCATAAAAAATAATGCAAAAGAAGAGGAAAGAGGGAATAAAGAACAAACGTGAAAAAATAAAAACAACCAGCAAGATGATAAATTCAACCATTTAATAATTAAAGCAAATAAAAATGGTTTAAATACTCAAATTAAAAGGCAAAGATAAAAATACATAAAAAACCAACAATAACAACAAAAACAGTCAACTATGTCTTATCAACAAGAAACTTTCTAACACAGGGGTCAACAAGGATTAAGGATTTAGCTCATAGGCTAAATCTAGCCTGAAGTATTTTTTAAAGGCCTTTATTAATATTAGACAAAGTAGACATCAGAACAAAAGACATTAGCAGGGATAAAGAGGAACATTAAGCAATGATAAATGGGTCAATTCATTATATAGACATAAAAATCTTAAATATGTATGAACAAAGCCTCAAAAACATGAAGCAAAACCTGAGAGAACCAAAAGGAAACATAGAATCACAACTGCAATCGGCGACTTCAATACCAACACTCTTCTTTCAGTAACTGAAAGATAAAGCAGGAAAAAAGAGGTAAAGATATAGGCCTGAACACTACAACCAAACAACTTGACCTAACCAACAATCACTGAACACTCCACCCAATTACAACAGAATATACATTCTTTTCAAGTGCACACGAAAGATTCACCAAGATCATATTCTGGGCCACAAAACAAACCTCAACAAAGTTAAAAGAATGGCAAGTATATAAAGTATGTTCTCTAACCAAAACACAAATAAACTAGAAATTAATAGCAGATATATGGAAAAATCCCAAAATGTTTAGAAATTAAACACACTTCTAAATAACCCATGGGTCAAAGAAGGAGTCAAACAGAAATGAAATATCTTTTTAATTGCATGGAAAAGAATAAAAAACAAATCCAAATTTATGGGATGTAACTAAATCATACTTAGAGGGAAATTTATAGTATTAAATGAACATATTATGAAATGAAGTTTTCAAATTAATAATCTAAGCTTAAACCTTAAAGAACTAGAAAAAGAACAGCAAATTCAACCTAAATCAAGCAGAAGAACAGAAATAGTAAAGGGCAGAAATAAAACTAAAAGCAGAAAGGCAATGAAACCAAAAGTAGTTCTTTGCAAAGATTAATAAAATTAATTAAACTCTCTAGCCAATCTGATGAAAGAAAGAGAGAGGAGGTAGAGCAGGAAGAGGATGGAGAGAAGGAAAAGATACATATTATCAATATTATAAATAAAAAAGAGATCCCACAGATCTTACAATACATTAAAAGATCAGAGGGGAATACTATGAGAAACTTTATGCCAATGAACTTGTTATCATAAGTCTGTGGTTCCCAACCAAGAGCAGACACTTGGCAAAAATATGTGAAGACACAAGTGGGGGACTTGCTCCTGGCATCTAGTGAGTAGAGGCCTGGGATGCTGCTAAACATCCCATCATGCACAGGACACCCTCCCACGACAAAGAATCATCCTGCCCAAACATCACTTTGGTTGAGAAACCCTGACTTAAATGAAATGGACAAATTCCTTGAAAGATATCAACCACCAAAGTTTTCTCAAAAGGAAACAAATAACCTGAATAATTCTTCTATGAAAGACACTGAATTCTTAGTTTAATATTTTCCACCAAAAAAAAAAAAAATCCCACAAAACTCTAGGCCCTTCTGGCCTCACAGGTGAACTCTAACAATTAGGAAGAAATAATACCAATTTTATATACATTCTTTCAGAATATAGAAAAAGAGAGAATACCTCCCAACTCATTTTATGAAACAATTACCCAGTTACCAAAACCAGACATTACAAGAAGACTAATGACTAACACCCTTCATGATCACAGGCATAAAAACAAATGTAATAATAGTGGTTCAAATCCAACAATTTATAAAAAGGATAGTAAATTATGAGCAATTGGGATTAATCTCAGGAAGACAAGGAGTATTCAACATTGGAAAATCATCAATGCAATTCACCATATCAACAGACTAAAGAAGAATAACCACATGATCACTGAAAATGAGGCAGACAAAGCATTTGAAACCCTTCAACATCCATTTGTGATCAAAACTGTTAGCAAATAGGAATAAAAGGAATCTCCTGAGTCTGGTTAAGGGTATTTACAAAAAGCCTACAGCTCACGCCAAACTTAATGGTGAGAGAACAAGGAAGGGATATCCACTCTCATCATTCCTATTCAGTGTTATACTGGAATTCTTAGTGAAGTAAAGCAGAAGTGAGGGGGTGAGGGAGGGAGATGGGGAAAGGGGGCATACACATTGGAAATGAAGATTTAAAATGGCCTTCATTTTCTCCCTTTCCCCAAAATCTCAAAGAATCTTTAAGCAAGTTTAGCAAGGTCACAGAATATAAGGTCGATATAAAACACTGTATTTCTCTATACTAGTAATGAACAATGGGAAGTTAAATTATTGTACCATTTGCAATAACATAAAAAACGAAACACTGTTAAATCTAAAAAATGTAAAAAACTTGTTCTATGAAACTAGAAAACACTTATAAGTCATACCAATTCATGGACTGAAAGATTCAATATTAAGATGTCAATTCCTACCAAATTGAGCTAGTGATTAAATACAATCCCTATCAAAACCCTAAGAGGGTTTTTTGGTTTTGTTCGTTTTGTTTTACAGACAAGCTGATTCTAAAATTTGTACAGAGAAGCAAAACAGTCCAAACAACTAAAACTATTTTGAAAACTAAAACCAAGTTTAAGGACTCATACAACTTAATTTCAAGACTTACTATAAAGCTATTCAGTATTGACATAAAACAGATATACATAGCTCCTTGGAACAGAAATCTAGAAATAGAACCACACGTGTATGGTCAATTTATATTCAACAAAGGTGCCAAGGTAATTCAATGGGGGACAGGATGGTCTCTGCAACAATGATGAAGGAATAATTGGTCACTGATATGCAAAAAAACTTCAATTCATACCTCACACCATATATAAAACTTAATTTGAGATGTACCAAAGACCTAAATGTAAAACCTAAAACTATAAAACTTCTGAAAGAAAACACAAGAGAACATCTTTGTGGTATTGAATTAAGTAAGGAAAGCTTTCTTAGAGAAGACAGAAGAAACAAAAAGGAAAATTTGATAAACTGCACTGCATCAAAATTTTAAAATCATGTGAGCTGAAAGACACTGTTAAGGAAATTAAAAGATAAGGCACAGACGGGGAGAAAACCTTTGCAAAACACACATCTGTTAAAGGACACGTTTCCAGAATATAAAAGAATTCTTAGGACTTATTAATAAGAAACCAAACAACCCTATTAAAAAGAAATGAGCAGAAGATTTGAACACACAATTCACCAAAGAGATAGGATGGCAAATAAGCATATGAAAAGATGCACCAAATATTAGTCATCAGGAAAATACATATTTAAGTCACAAAAAGAGACAACCATACACATATTAGAATGACCACACTTAAAAAATAAATAAATAAAAGCCTTATAATACCAAATGCTGACAAAAATACAGAGAAACTGAAACTCTTATAAACTGCTAATGGAAGCGCAAAATGCTACAACTACTTTAGAAAATAGTTTGGCAGTTTCTAATAAAATTAAATATATACTTATCATATAGCCTAGCAATCCCTCTCCTGGGAATCTACCCAAGAGAATGAAAGCATACGTCTACACGTAGACTTGTACTGAGTACTTATTCTGACACCAGCTGGTGTACTGCAGTACAATTTTGGTGCTAACCACTAGCAGTTAACATCACATTCCACAGGTTTAAAGGCACAGTCTCCAACCCGACTGCCCTTACTCCTGATGCCAGCCACACTTGGGGGTGCCCAGGCCACTGGTACTTTTGATTAATTGGCTACAAATCCAGGGGTTACCACAATTCCCTCAGGTTTGATAATTCACTAGAACAGTTCACAGAGTTCAGAAAAGCAACAAATTATGATTACAGCTTTACTATAAAGGATAAAAATTAGGACCAGTCAAGTGAGAAGACACAAAGAGTGAGGTCTGGGAGGTCCCACAATATGGAGCTTCCATGCTCTCTTCCCTTCCCATGGAATCAGGGTGGGTGGTCACACTTACTGGCACAGCAATGTGCTCTCCAACCAGGATGCTCTACTGAACTTTGATGTCCAGAGTTCTTACTGAGGTCATCACAGAGAGATATGATTGAAATCACTGGCCATTGACTGAATTCAATCTCCAGTCCTCCTCCTCTCCCCAGAGGTCAGCTGGCTCAAAGCCCCAAACCTCTAGTCACATGGTTGATCTTTCTGGTGACAAACCCCATCCTAAGTCAACTCATCTCCTTAGCATAAACTCAAATGATTGAAGGAGCTCATGAATAGCAAAGACAATCCTAATGCTCACAAAATTCCATGGACTTAGAGTATATCTCCCAGGAACCAAGTTCTTTATTATACAACAATGTTTATAGCAGCTTTATTCATAATTACCAAAAATCTTAAAATAACTAAGTGTCCTTTAACTGGTGAGTGGATAAAATAATTATAGTATGTCCATATTATGGAACAGTATTAACAAGAAAAAGGATGAGTTATTGATACACGTTAACAACATACATGAATTTCAAAAGCAATATGACAGTTTTTTTTACACAGGCATTGTAAATGCAATAACTATCTACATAGCATTGTCTTATGATCTGTAGCATCAGAGGAACATATCCTTTTTCTATAATAATTACATTTAGTTCAGGGTTTTGCAACCTCAGTGCTATTGACAATTTGGACCAGATAATTCTTTGCTGTGGGGTGCCATATATAGGATTTTTAGCAGCATATCCCTGGCCCTACTCATTAAGATGCTAACAGTAATTTCTCCAGCCCTGACAGTCAAAAATGTCCAGATATTCCCAAATGGTCCATGAGGGGTAACTCACCCCCAGTTTAAAACTGCTACTTCAGTCAAACACAGTTTTTACAGTTTTCATAATCTTAAATATTTTGTGGAGACAAACATAAATTACATCAATGTAGGAAGCTGATAGCATTCAAATTATGCTTTCCATTGGAAAACTCATCCAAATTTTGTATAAGTTAGAAACTTTAGAATAATGTTACTTTTCACACCAGAGCAAAAACATAGTCATTTTAAACCAAAATTATTAAAACTAATTTGTCCAAGTATTCCCCTTGTTTAGTAATATTATCTCATATTTTTCTACATTTACATACCTAATTATTAAAACAAGGACTACCATTTTTCTTATTTCTTCTTGTTATACACATACAACATATGTATACTTTTGTTTCTTATGTTGTATCCTAGGCAATCAAGGCCATTAATTTAAAGAACGGCTAACTTTTTTCACTCACCTCCTTCAACAAGTATTTGAGTTTCATTAAAGTGCTAGCAAACTTGCCCATTGGACTTCTTTGCTTTCTCTCTGAAAATTATTTTGTTCTTTCATTTTCAATTTATTTAAGTCTGGATTAGTTTATATATGCAATCAAAGCAAGAGCTCCATTAACTTTAAGAGACTTTATAATTAACTTGTTATCTATGGAGATAGGCAAAGGCATGTAAGTCTATCAACAAATACATTTAGAAAATACTTCATACTCATGTGATAAAAGAATTTCATCCAACTTTGAGCAAGCTGAGAGGACTCTAGAGGAGGTGACTGATGGATTTCTTGTTACTTCAGTATATATGCGTGTGTATTTTGTTTTGTTTGTTTTTAACACAGAGCTCTTTTTCATATTTTTACCTGGCTCATCATGGAGTTTTGTTTTTAAAGAAATAAGAAAGAAAACTCAGGCTACTCAGCACCCTTCAGGTTGCACAGAAAGTCATGAAGCTCGTAACAAACCAGAAGTAATCTTTTCCATTCAACCTGCAGTCCCATTCCACCATACATACAGACCCATTTATAAAACTGTTATAAAAACCAAGAAAAATGCTTAATTTCAACCACTCTTACTCTAAAACCACATAAAACTAATTTCAATTTTCCTTAAATTTTTGTATGAACTCTCTATTTGATGGTTAATCTGTATATCTGAATTAGATATCCTCAGTAGTGCATATAAATGATCAATTGTTGTGCTCACTCAATTCCCAGAACTTGAGACAATAAAGTGGATGAATGCCACCGGTGTATATAGTATTACAATTATATAAAGACCATTTGTAAAAGGCTAATTACTTCTCTTCTACAAAGACAGAAAAGGTTCCCCCCACACTTACACACACACACACACACACACACACAAGTAGCAGGCTTACTTTTACAACTTTATCCGTGAATCAAAAATAAAGAAAAAAACTCACCGATTCGTTGTGGCAGCTTTGGAAGGAGGGAGGTCAGAAACACAAAGGATTGCAAGGAGCCACCATCTTTCAAGCAGGCACAAAAACTTTTTTCTTTAATGTCTTTTTTAGCTTTCTGTGCTGTGCAAATAAGACAAACAACATGGAGGATTCTACCTGTGGCAGAAGACACACAATTACTGGTGTAGCCTGCAACGTGAACTTCTTAATCCCAAGGCGAGACCTGCTATTGGCCAGACTAAACCTATGTCTGAAATGCCAGTACGTTTTCTTAAGAATCCTCAAGATGTGCAAACAAAAAAAGCAAATGGCTGCTTGAGAGAGAATCAGAAGGTCAGACCACAAAAAAATCAGCTTCCCAACATCGCTTCCACCAATAGAGAAATAAAAAATCTGTGCACTAATCAAAATCAGGACCAGATTGACCTAGACTCAGAAAAAGAACCAGAGGGAAGAAAAGTAGGAAACAGTCAGCAAGGGTGAAAGCTCTAATTGTTGAATGAGGTTCATCCCCGGAGGCAAACTCAGTTCACCTGGGCATCCCAGGGGAACTTTCACTTGTCAAAGGAAAACGTAGATACAAGAGCACTTTAGGAAAGGCTTTTACTTATAAAGAAGACTGCAAAAGAATTTTCAGGCTCTAGAAAGACTCACTAATAAAAAGGACAAGAGTTGAAAGTAAAATATCCCAGAAGTATCAACGTTACTGAGTTAATAGCCTGGTCATGGGAGTAAAACAGCAATTTTCTCATGTAATCATCACATCTTTAAACATCAAGAAAAACCCTGCTTTTCTTGTTTATCTCAGTTGCAAAGTCCCTCTCTTCCCTTCCCCTTCTTCCCAACTATGGGATGCCTACTTAAATCAAGACAAGTTACAATATTTGGTTTTGCTGCCTCTAGCTCTAGCCTTCTCCTCCTCTTAAAGCAGGGCTAGGCATCCCATTTACATTCTCCCTGTGACCACCTAGAGGGGTGGGATAGGGAGGGTGGGAGGGAGGGAGATGCAAGAGGGAAGAGATATGGGAACATATGTATAACTGATTCACTTTGTTATAAAGCAGAAACTAACACACCATTGTAAAGAATTATACTTCAATAAAGATGTTAAAAAAAACACAAATAATTCTGTAACAGAAAAAAAAAAAAAAACTAGCCGCAGATTCGTCAGGTGTTAGCTTGTAGAGAAAAAACAATACCCAGAACTTAAGTCTTCAGTTCCTACTTTATTTTGTAAGTGAGAGCACAGATCAGTGGTTCTCAGTTGGCAGCAATTTTGCCCCCAGACATAATTTGGCAACGTCTGGAGACATTTCTGGTTGTCATAGCTGGGGGTGGGGGAAGTGCTACTGGCATTATGTAGTAGGTAGAGCCCAAGAATGCTACTGAACATCTTTAATGCACAGTACAGCTCCCACAACGAAGAATTATATGCAGCCCAAAATATCAATAACGCCAGTTGAGAAACCGTGGCACAGACTCGAGTAAGATCACCTGTGTTGACATTTCAGCCTAATCACTTACCAGCTCTAAAACTTTGGTATGCTTGAGTCTTCCCATCTATAAACTGAAGAAGGTAATAGTATCTACACCTCAAAAAGTTGATTAGTAAGTGCTGTATAACTGTTGCTACGGGAATCTTTATTGGAAATACACGAATATGTTCCTCCAGCTTCTTGGATTGCAACATACATTCATAACATTATCACTATCTTTTCCCCTTTCATCCGCATCTGAATTGTCATGTTTCCACTTCCAGGTGTGGAGGCTTCTACACAAGGATAAATCTTAAAGATCTTCAGTGCAACTCATTGCTTTCTGTTAGCCATTTCTTTGAATCAAGGGGTTTAGTTGTGTAGAAAAGAGTTAACATAGAAGGTATGACTGCTGTCCTTTGAAAGGCCTGCTTATAAGGTTGGCCTTTGTTCTCAGCTATCTGAGAACTTAGATTTTAGGAGTACTCCTACCATTCCCAAAACTGATAGAAGTGGATCAGTATGTGTAAACCGTTTGTACAAAATATATGGTTTATGCGGAACACATGCTTTCCTTCCAGGAGTCCAGAATTTTGGTGTTAAGCAGAGGGTGCCTACATGACCTGCCCCCAATAAAAACTGTAGGCAGGGCTTCCCTGGTGGTGCAGTGGTTGAGAGTCCGCCTGCCGATGCAGGGGACACGGGTTCATGCCCCGGTCCGGGAAGATCCCACATGCCGTGGAGCGGCTGGGCCCGTGAGCCATGGCCGCTGAGCCTGCGTGTCCGGAGCCTGTGCCCCGCAATGGGAGAGGCCACAACAGTGAGAGGCCCGCGTACAGCAAAAAAAAAACCAAAACTGTAGGCAGTCTTGAATTAGCTTCCTTGATTGGCCATGTTTCACACGTGCTGTCACAACTCATTGCTGGGGGGAATTAAGTGTATCCTGCAAGACTGCACTGGGAGAGGAACTTCGGAATCTCGTGCCTGGTTTCCCTCAAACTTCACCCCATGCACCCTTTCCCTTTCATCTTGTTCTATATCCTTTTGCTGTAAGAAATCTTTGCTGTATGACTGAAGGCCGAATCCTGAGAGGCCTCCTGGTGAATCACCAGGGGGGTGGTCTTGCAGTTTTCCAACAATTAGACCTATTGTTTTATTCCACTCAATTATATGTAAAAGTTCATGTTTGCCAACTTAAAATGTCACATTTCATACAATTCTCATACACTGTGCATTGGGAAACAGACATTAAGTATAATTTCCATTCTATTGTTTTTCTTGTGAAGTACTAGGTTCTTAGCTGCTGCCATTGTTCCTAGATCAAACATAGCATCTCCCTATTATATATGGATTAATGTCTGGCACATATTTTAAAATCTGACCTATATTACATTTCTCTCTCCTCTTTGCATTTCCTAGTTACTACTATTTTGATCACCTCAGCAAGATAAGGATCTTTAAGAAGTAGCAAGTATTTTTCCTGCTTCTCAGGAGACATACTCTACTATCCCTCACTGAGTTCATTATTCTGGTATCCAGTGCCAAATTCAACTCCAATATCTCCTGTTAATTTTTCTAACTGTCCTTTTTCTTTCAAACACTGAACTTCGTATACGAATGACAAGCTAAAAAAACAGGAAAGAAAAAAACCCCAAAACACCATCTCCCAAATTCATGGGTTTTTCTATATAGAGTTTAACTAAAGATGCCTCACCTTTTTTTCTCCCCTACTAAGATTTTTTTTTTTTTAACCACGTTCCTTGGGAACACTATCCTCAAGCTATTAATAGGTATTTATGACAAAAGATTCTGTAGTTAACTAAGTTTGGGAAGTCAGGAAAACAAAGTTAAACAGAGTTATTCATTATATAACTTTTCAGAACCTTTGATACAATCATTTGAATTGTGAAGGAACATTTTAGGGTTTTGAATAGCATGTAGATTTACATAAGTTACATAAAAGTATAAAATTATTCCTTCAGGAACATCTTAAAGGGACCACTATTTTACAGTATGCATTTTGAGAAACACTACGCCTGCCCCTGGTAGGGTAGGAGTAATCACACTGATGTCTGAGAAGTCTTTGGATATAGATCCAAGAAGCCTGCAAAGACTATCGCCAACTAGGCAGAGCTACATTTCTGAGTATTGAGTCTATTGCCTTTAGAAACGAAACCTCTAAAATAGCAGGCCAGGAATTTAAAATGAGATCAAACAAAAATTGTTAATGGATTACTTATAGATCTTCCTCTCTATGAGAAAATTATAATTTTGCATGTAGGGAAGTATGAAGTTTCTTTAACAAGTGGTAGTAAATTAGCTGCCCCATAAAAGGAAAAATTAAATTCAGTTAGCTGTAAGTCAGTTATCATTCAATAGTTCATCTATCAACCTGGAACTTGAATTGCTTGATTTCTAAAATGAAAGGAAAATACACACAGATAATAAAGATAAGACAAGTGAGCAAGCATTTTTTCAAGTAATAAAAATACATCACTACTAAATAAAATTCAACAAAAAGGTTTGTTAATACTTTATTAGTATTTTCTAATGGACAAAACATAACGCAAACCAAATAAAATTTTTAATCTTCTTTTTAGTTCAATAAAAATAACTGACATTCTGATTGTTCCTTCTTTGTTAAAGAAGTATTGATAGAATAGTTAGGCACACAGTTGACACTTACTGTACAATGAATGATATGCACAAGTTATCTTTTAACACTTATAATCCTAAAATGTGCTCTTTATATTTTTCCCTTGTAATACAGGAGCCATGCTCCTATAAGCAAAATTTACTAATAACAGAAGAATTTTACAAGGAGTGACAAAAAGACTTTTAAAACAAGTCCTTAAATAAAAGGATGCAGCAACAACGGAATGTAAGTTGTTGGGTTAAGAAGACAGCTTAAACTAGATCTCAAAACATTAAAAATTCATTTATTTTACGATTACTCAAATACACATGCATTAAATGAAAATATTGCACAAATTAAAATTTTAGATTGTGAAATTTTATATTGTTCTTAATTTTTTTAAAAATTGGTACACTTTCCTGGTAGCACTTAACTGTTTGATTTTTTTCCAAACACCAAAGCACAAACTTAAAATGAAGGAAGTGAAATATTCAAGGTTTTAAATTTAAAAAGAAAAAAAATTAAGGCTAACCAAGTGCATCCATTAGTCAATGGCACAATTGTTTTCAGCAACTATCAGAAAACCCTAATCATAGGAAATGCCCATCTAACCCTTATATATAAATCATACAATCAATTTTTTAGGTGAATTACTGTAAGTTAGTAGTGATGGTTTCTAAAGTCTGTTACCTGAAAAGTCAGAAAACCCAAACCAAGAATGATTAATTTAGAAGGTTCTTGCCTAAAGGCACCACTGACTTAAAAACACATTCAAAAATCAAATATCAGAAGACATAAAGCCTCTTCATGTATATATTCATATATGCAGTAAATGCATTAAATGTAATAACTTTATTAAACATAGTACACTGTACTTGACTTATGGGTTAAATATTTTACACACAGCTCGACCAAGTCATTCAAAAAGTATCTCTAATTTTAGCATGACCACGGCTCTCTCTGATGTAAAACATAGATGTGCAAGGAGAAGATGCATAACCATTTACACAGACTACCATTTGACATTTCTGCTTTTGAAATATAAACTCTTAAACAAAAATTATTTTAAAAACCCATTTACTCAAACAGTTTTTGGTATGATTGCAGTTCTCTTGCAGGGCTCCATGAAAATTCACAATCCTGCATGACCTTTCTTTCCCTGGTTGATGGCCAGCGTTCCTCACATTATCTAGAAATGCTTTTTCACATGTACACACTAGGCTCTTACTCTTAGATTTATTTATGGCAAAAATATACTTGAAATGGGCAGGGGTATATCTGAAAATCATTGCACTTACGGCCATGCTGATGCTTCCTACAGACATGTTTCACATATCTTTTCTTCCAAAGCCTGGGGCATGAGGAGAGACCAGGGCAGGAAGACACATTGAGAAGAAGAAATATTATATCTTCCACCAGAGTCAATAAGGATCTTTTCTCATTTGGAAGTTTAAATGAAAGGGATTTCATTTATGTAATTCTGAAGACATGCAACACAGGCTGAAAATATGCATACTATAAGTATGCACAACAGCATTATTAATAAATATGATTATTATTATAAAGCTTTAAAGGCAGGCTTTATTCTATCCGGCTTCACTTTGTAAGTAGGATCTCAGTGACAAGACAATAACATCTTGTTCCAATCTTAAAGCTCCCAAACAACTGGGATACCAATACTCTGTCCCTTTATCTTAAGCACCCGGATGTTCTTTTAATACCAGCATCTTGGCTCAGTGGTCTGATAAATAGCTTCACTATTTTAAGGTTTTAGTGTTAAATATTTTTAAAACAAAAAACGCTGACACACCCAAACCCTTAGTCAGTGGAAGTATTTAAAACTATGCAGAAATCCTGCATAGAAAACATATGAAGACTTCCAAGATTGACAAATGGAGAATGAGAAAACTATAGGAAATGCAGAGGCTCCAAAACTGGAAAAGGTATTTCGTTGTTGTTGGTATAAAATTATTTTAGGGACTTAAATGTATACACCGAGGGGTTTTGCCAACTTGCTTTATTTAGTAGAATTTTACATTATGCAAAATATAAATAAAGCCTATTTTAAAAAATATTATAATTCTGTTTTATTTATTTTCATATATGTACACTATAATAGAGTTAAGAATTTGTATGTTTACATACGACTAATAAACTCATTTAATCCTTTGATTTGCTATTTTTGCAATCACCTAACGTATGTCTAGATCACACAGTTTAAAATCATCATATAGTAACTTTCAATAGAGTACTGTTTTTTAAATTTCCACATTTTTAGAAGTATTTGGCAGTTCTTTCAACAAATTATAGCCCCTATTACATAATCAGTAATCTCTTAAAGATAAAGAAAACTGTAATAATTTTGTAACTTAACTAAGAGCCATCATATGCTTCTTTTTACACACAGAATGCCAAAATAAAGCTTATGACTGAGTACCGTTAAGAGCAAAATAGAGCCCTTAAGACACATAAGAATCAATTAAAATCTGTTTTCTACCAATGAATAACAGATCCAATGAAATTTTTGTTTTCACTGGTTTTATTTTATACTAGGTTTTTACTTTATGTCACAAAACTGTAATTTGGATATAATGTTACTTCATACTTTAAGGGCATTCTGTCACTTTCCCTAGACCTGAAACAGATGTTCCAAAGATCACTCACCTGGCTATCTACACTATATCAAAATTCTGAAAAAGACCTATAAAATCATTATGCAAAACAAATCCCTCCAAACAGCACATTGCACAGTTTCCCACTGTTAAACAAATCAGCCAATTTATCTGTGAACTCTTGTTTTGTGCTTTCCTTAGCTCTCATATCTACACTCTGGCACTTTGTCATTGCTGGAGAATGCTGATTAGTTTGAAACAGAAGAGACCAACGTCATTCCTGCTTGAGATGGGGGCAGTATCCTCTCAGTGTTGCAAAAATATGCACCAAATCATTTAAGACACAGAAATCTCTCTTGGTAGTGGCTGGATTATAGACAAGGATGAGAAGAACCACAGTCTTATGGATGTATTAATAATCTATTTTGAGACACTAAAAGACTGGTGCAGACACAACAGTATATGAGTTAAGCCCCAGAAGATCCGTCCATACCATCAGTCCTGGACAAAACGAACACCAGCTTCATAGATTGGAGTGTCACCTTTTCTGTAAAGAAGGCGCTTGAGTAGTATGAAGTTTCTGTTTATATTTCTGCATCTGCTTTGACCGTGAATGCAGTCTGTTGAAAAGTTCACGGAATTTATACTGTGGAAATAAGCTTTCCAAAAAGCCTTCCAAAAAGACATAAACCATCCTCCTATTTAACTGGTTGTGCTGAAACATTTCAAATACACGAAGAATACCTTTCCGTGTTGTCTCAGCCCCAATAATGTGCTTCAGTTCATCTAAATGAAGCGGGGGAGAGGGGAAATAAACACAATTCATTATTCAAAGGAAATCCAAGGCCTAAACTATGCTAAGTATGTAAAGTACAAAGCAGAGTAACTGATAAGTAGCAAGTATTCAGTTAATGACCTTAATATAAGTTTAATAACTGACTTAAAACTTATATACGTTTGCAAGCATGCATGCACTTACACAATAGATACTGTGAGACAAATACAGCACAGGAGAAAGCAGGAAACCCCAAATTAGAGTTGTAATCTTGTCCCTTAATACCTATATGATAACTTACCCACCCTGAGTTTGCATCCTCATCTGTAAAATGGGAATTTATAATAACCAATATTATTATAACTGTAAGAATTTATAAAGCCTTGATGAGATAATGTGAAAAGTGATCTGTAAACTCTAAAACACTATACACATACTTTTACTACATTTAATGCAGTCAGAAATACTATAAGAAAATGTGTGAAAGCTGATCTATGATTTCAAAAAACTTGCAACACAGAAACAGTGCCATTAAAATACTAAAAGCATAAAGACACTTACAAGGAGGGAATGCAACATGAGATAATAAGGAAAGGTTCCCTTCAAGGAAGTGACAACTGAAGTAGATTTTGCTACCTGGGCAGCATTTTCATAGGTGCAAACAGATGAAAGATTTAAGAACAGGAATGAGCAAATGAGCACTAAGTGGAAACAAAAACAAGACAGGCTCAAGAAATGGGGTAGTAAAGTTTGGTTGAATTTTAGGATTCCTGTAAGAGAAAGTGGTGAAAAAAATGGAAAACTGACAGTGCTGTGACTGTCAGGGTAAGCAAGTTCAGAGTTTACTCATAGGCAACATGAAGTTACTAGAGACACGTAAATATGGGAGCACCATGTATTATTCTTTTTTTTTCTCTTTTATTCTTGAATTTTATTTTATTTTTTTATACAGCAGGTTCTTATTAGTTATACATTTTATACACATCAGTGTGTACATGTCAATCCCAATAGCCCAATTCACCACACCACCACCACCACCCCCCGCTCCTTTCCCCCCTTGGTGTTCTCTGCATCTGTGTCTCTATTTCTGCCCTGCAAACCAGTTCATCTGTACCATTTTTCTAGGTTCCACACATATGTGTTAATATACGATATTTGCTTTTCTCTTTCTGACTTACTTCACTCTGTATGAGAGTCTCTAGATCCATCCATGTCTCTACAAATGACCCAATTTCGTTTCTTTTTATGGCTGAGTAATATTCCATTGTATATATGTACCACATCTTCTTTATCCATTAGTCTGTCAACGGCATTTAGGTTGGTTCCATGACCTGGCTATTGTAAATAGGGCTGCAATGAACATTGGGGTGCATGTGTCTTTTTGAATTATGGTTTTCTCTGGGTATATGCCCAGTAGTGGGATTGCTGGCTCATATGGTAATTCTATTTTTAGTTTTTTAAGGAACCTCCATAGTGGCTGTATCAACTTACATTCCCACCAACAGTGTAAGAGGGTTCCCTTTTCTCTGCACCCTCTCCAGCATTTGTTGTTGGTAGATTTTCTGATGATGCCCATTCTGACTGGTGTGAGGTGATACCTCATTGTACTTTTGATTTGCATTTCTCTAATGATTAGTGATGTTGAGCAGCTTTTCATGTGCTTCTTGGCCATCTGTATGTCTTCTTTGGAGAAATGTCTATTTAGCTCTTCTGCCCATTTTTGGATTGTGTGGTTTGCTATTTTAATATTGAGCTGCATGAGCTGTTCATATATTTTGGAGATTAATCCTTTGTCCACTGATTTCTTTGCAAATATTTTCTCCCATTCTGAGGGTTGCCTTTTTGTCCTGTTTATGTTTCCCTTTGCTGTGCAAAACCTTTGAAGTTTCATTAGGTCCCATTTGTTTATTTTTGTTTTTATTTCCATTACTCTAGGAGGTGGATCAAAAAAGATCTGCTGTGATTTATGTCAAAGAGTGTTCTTCCCATGTTTTCCTCTAAGAGTTTTATAGTGTCTGGTCTTGCATTTAGGTCTCTAGTCCATTTTGAATTTATTTTTGTGTATGGTGTTAGGGAGTGTTCTAATTTCATTTTTTACGTGCAGCTGTCCAGTTCTCTCAGTACCACTTATGGAAGAGACTGTCATTTCTCCATTGCATATCCTTGCCTCCTTTGTCATAGATTAGTTGACCATAGGTGAATGGGTTTATCTCTGGGATTTCTATCCTGTTCCATTGATCTATATTTCTGTCTTTGTGCCAGTACCATACCGTCTTGATTACTGTAGCTTTGTAGTATAGATTGAAGTCCAGGAGCCTGATTCCTCCAGCTCCGTTTTTTTCCCTCAAGACCGCTTTGGCTATTCGGGGTCTTTTGTGTCCCCATACAAATTTTAAGATTTTTTGTTCTCGTTCTGTAAAAACTGCCATTGGTAATTTGATAGGGATTGCACTGAATCTGTACATTGCTTTGGGTAGTATAGCCATTTTCACAATATTGATTCTTCCAAACCAATGACATGGTATATCTCTCCATTTGTTGGTATCGTCTTTAATTTCTTTCATCAGTGTCTTATAGTTTTCTGCATACAGGTCTTTTGTCTCCTTAGCTAGGTTTATTCTGAGGTATTTTATTCTTTTTGCTGCAATGGTAAATGGGAGTGTTTCCTTAATTTCTCTTTCAGGTTTTTCATCATTAGTGTATAGGAATGCAAGAGATTTCTGTGCATTAATTTTGTATCCTGCAACTTTACCAAATTCATTGGTTAGCTCTAGTAGTTTTCTGGCAGCATCTTTAGGATTCTCTATCATGTAGTATCATGTCAACTGCATACTGAAGAATCCTTGCATCCCTGGGATAAATCCCACTTGATCATGGTGTATCATCCTTTTAATGTGTTGTTGGATTCTGCTTGCTAGTATATTGTTGAGGATTTCTGCATCTTTACTCATCAGTGATACCGGTCTGTAATTTTCTGTTTTTGTATTATCTTTGTCTGGTTTTGGTATCAGGGTGATGGTGGCCTTGTAGAATGAGTTTGGGAGTGTTCCTTCCTCTGCAATTTTTTGGAAGAGTTTGAGAAGGATGGGTGTTAACTCTTCTCTAAATGTCTGATAGAATTCAACTGTGAAGCCATCTGGTCCTGGACTTTTGTTAGTTGGAGATTTTTAATCACAGTTTAAATTTCATTACTTTGTGATTGGTCTGTTCATGTTTTCTATTTCTTCCTGGTTCAGTCTTGGAAGGTTACACCTTTCTAAGAATTTGTCCATTTCTTCCAGGTTGTCCATTTTATTGGCATAGAGTTGCTTGTAGTAGTCTCTTAGGATGCTTTGTATTTCTGTGGTGTCTGTGGTAACTTCTCCTTTTTCATTTCTAATTTTAATGATATGAGTCTTCTCCATCTTTTTCTTGATGAGTCTGGCTAATGGTTTATCAATTTTGTTTATCTTCTCAAAGAATCAGCTTTTAGTTATATTGATCTTTGCTACTGTTTCCTTTGTTTCTATTTCATTTATTTCTGCTCTGATCTTTATGATTTCTTTCCTTCTACTAACTTTGTGTTTTGTTTGTTCTTCTTTCTCTAGTTCTTTTAGGTGTGAGGTTAGACTGTTTGAGATGGTTGTTGTTTCTTGAGGTAGGATTGTATTGCTATAGACTTCCCTCTTAGAACTGCTTTTGCTGCATCCCACAGGTTTTGGATCGTAATGTTTTCACTGTCATTTGTTTCTAGGTATTTTTTTATTTCCTCTGTGACCTCTTGCTTATTTAGTAACGTATTGTTTAGCCTCCATGTTTGTGTTTTTTACGTTTTTTTCCCCTTAATTGATATCTAATCTCATAGCGTTGTGATCAGAAAAGATGCTTGATATGATTTCAATTTTCTTAAATTTACTGAGGCTTGATTTGTGACCCAAGATGTGATCCTGGAGAATGTTCCATGCACACTTGAGAAGAAAGTGTAATATGCTGTTTTTGGATGAAACGTCCTATAAATACCAATTAAATCTATCTGGTCTATTGTGTAGTTTAAAGCTTGTGCTTCCTTATTAATTTTCTGTTTGGATGATCTCTCCATTGGTGTAAGTGAGGTGTTAAAGTCCTGCACTATTATTGTGTTACTGTCAATTTCCTCTTTTATAGCTGTTGGCCGTTCCCTTATGTATTGAGGTGCTCCTAT
Organism: Lagenorhynchus albirostris; assembly: GCF_949774975.1. NCBI lineage: Eukaryota > Metazoa > Chordata > Mammalia > Artiodactyla > Delphinidae > Lagenorhynchus > Lagenorhynchus albirostris. The sequence continues at coordinate 69,973,668 of NC_083102.1, forward strand.
GTTGGGTGCATATATATTTATAATTGTTATATCTTCTTCTTGGATTGATCCCTCGATCATTATGTAGTGTCCTTCCTTGTCTCCTGTAACATTCTTTACAGTCTATTTTATCTGATATGAGTATTGCTACTCCAGCTTTCTTTCGATTTCCTTGCATGGAATATCTTTTTCTATCCCCTCACTTTCAGTCTAGATGTGTCCCTAGGTCTGAAGTGGGTCTCTTGTAGACAGCACATATATGGGTCTTATTTTTGTATCCATTCAGTGAGCCTGTGTCTTTTGGTTGGAGCGTTTAATCCATACACATTTAAGGTAGTTATCAATATGTATGTTCCTATTACCATTTTCTTAATTGTTTTGGGTCTGTTTTTATAGGTTCTTTTCTTCACTTGTGTTTCCCATTTAGAGAAGTTCCTTTAGCATTTGTTGTAGAGCTGGTTTGGTGGTGCTAAATTCTCTTAGCTTTTGCTTGTTTGTAAAGATTTTGATTTCTCCATCAAATCTGAATGAGTTCTTTGCCGGGTAGAGTAATCTTGGTTGTGTGTTTTTCTGTTTCATCACTTTAAATATGTCATGCCACTCCCTTCTGGCTTGTACAGTTTCTGCTGAGAAATCAACTGTTAACCTTATGGGAGTTCCCTTGTATGTCATTTGTCGTTTTTCCCTTGCTGCTTTCAGTAATTTTTCTTTGTCTTTAATTTTTGATCTCTGAGCTTCCTGGACTTCGGTGGCTATTTCCTTTCCCATGTTAGGGAAGTTTTCGACTATAATCTCTTCAAATATTTTCTTGGGTCCTTTCTCTCTCTCTTCTCCTTCTGGGACCCCTGTAATGTGAATGTTGTTGCATTTAATGTTGTCCCAGAGGTCTCTTAGGCTGTCTTCATTTCTTTTCATTCTTTTCCCTTTACTCTGTTCTGTGGCAGTGAATTCCACCATTCTGTCTTCCAGGTCACTTATCCGTTCTTCTGCCTCAGTTATTCTGCTATTGATTCCTTCCAGTGTATTTTTCATTTCAGTTATTGTATTGTTCATCCCTGTATGTTTGTTCTTTAATTCTTCTAGGTCTTTTTTAAACATTTCTTGCATCTTCTCGATCTTGGCCTCCATTCTTTTTCCGAGGTCCCGGATCATCTTCGCTACCATTATTGTGAATTCTTGTTTAGGAAGGTTGCCTATCTCCACTTCATTTAGTTGTTTTTCTGGGGTTTTATCTTGTTCCTTCATCTGGTACACAGTCCTCTGCCTTTGCATCTTGTCTGTCTTTCTGTGAATGTGGTTTTTGTTCCACAGGCTGCAGGACTGTAGTTCTTCTTGCTTCTACTGTCTGCCCTCTGGTGGATGAGGCTATCTAAGAGGCTTGTACAAGTTCCTGTTGGGAGGGACTTGCCCACCAGAGCAAAAGAGCTGGCTTTTCCTCTGGTGGAAAGAGCTCAGTAAAACTTTAATCTGCTTGTCTGCTGATGGGTGGGGCTGGGTTCCCTCCCTGTTGATTGTTTGGCCTAAGGCGACCCTACACTGGAGCCTACCTGGGCTCTTTGGTGGGGCTAATGGTGGACTCTGGAAGGGCTCACGCCAAGGATTACTTCCCAAAACTTCTGCTTCCAGTGTCCTTGTCCTCACGGTGAGCCACAGCCACCCCCCACCTCTGCAGGAGACCCTCCAACACTAGCAGGTAGGTCTGGTTCAGTCTCCTACGGGGTCACTGCTCCTTCCCCTGGGTCCCGATGTGCACACTACCTTGTGTGTGGAGTCTCTGTTTCCCCCAGTCCTGTCGAGGTCCTGTAATCAAATCCCGCCAGTCTTCAAAGTCTGATTCTCTAGGAATTCCTCCTCCTGTTGCCAGACCCCAGGTTGGGAAGCCTGACGCGGGGCTCAGAACCTTCACTCCAATGCGTGGACTTCTGTGGTATAAGTGTCCTCCAGTATGTGAGTCACCCACCCAGCAGTTATGGGATTTGATTGTATTGTGATTGCGCCCCTCCTACCATCTCATTGTGGCTTCTCCTTTGTCTTTGGATGTGGGGTATCTTTTTTGGTGAGTTCCAGTGTCTTCCTGTTGATGACTGTTCAGCAGTTAGTTGTGACTCTGATGCTCTCACAAGAGGGAGTGAGAGCATGTCCTTCTACTCCGCCATCTTGAACCAATCTCCTATTATTCTTAATTATTCATAGTCAGGACCCTATAGCAGGGGCCTCAAAAGCAATGCTTTATTGCTCTCGAAAGAAACATGCAACTTCCAAAATGTATATTTCTAACTAGGGTACAATATAATTTAAAGCAAATAGTTTTTAAATTTACTAAAAAACAGTTGAGAGATTATGTATATATAAAAATATACACTTTTACATCTATCCTCACTTCCTTCACATCTTCACATAAGTGTCTTCATCTCAGGGAGGCCCCCAATGGCTACCCTATCTGCAACTGCAACTCAACTGACACCTCCCTTTTCCTGCACTATCTGTCTCCTCAGCACTTACCACTATCCAACATACTGTGGTTTATCTATTTCTTTCATCTGTTTTCTGTGTCTCCCTAGTAGAATGTAAACTCCAAGAAGGCAACGATAAGTGTAAAGAATAGTGTCTGGCTCATGAAAGGCTCTCAATAAATATTTACTGTATAAATGCATTAAGATTTCTTCCAGCCACATAACTGAGTCAGTCTATAGCACCATCTGGTTTATTCTAACAGTATATTAATATTCTACATTATTGTTTCTTTTTATTTTTCTAAAATGTTATTTCTGTCACTTGCTTTTTATCTCCAAATGCAACAGTATAGTCTATAGGGCAGAATAAATAGCTATGTGGCAAATTTCCAACTTGTCAGAAGACAAAGTTGATTAAAATCTATGATGAAAATATAGTTTAAATTAAAAACAAAATTATATGAAAAGAAATAGATATTGAGAACTTAAATATTTTTCTATTCTCTACATCCACAATTAAAATGTGGAGAAGAGATATCTAGGTATTTTCAAAGATATTTGTAACCAAAGAAGAGATCAAACCACCACCCAACTACACAAAACTGCTCTTATTGAGAGAAGACAAAACGGACAAAGTGAATCTCAATTAGTGAGACAGCAGTGTTCTAAAGTAACTCAAATTAGACCAACAGAATGCCACTATGATCATGTTTTAGTAAAGATTAAGAATGGGCCAATCAGCTGTTTCAAAGGGATTCTTTGAAAAAATGTGTTTGTTCTCTTAAGTAGAACAAATATTCTTCCTGAAAACCTCATACTTCATATACTTTTATCAGCCCTTTCATCTGTCACAGAATTTATCATCAACTTCATTCTCAAAATGTTTCAAGGCAGCAAAGTGAAGTGGTTAAAAGCAACACTTTTTCTTCAAATGGTTGAAAGCAATGGCTTTCGGGGAACTCAGAGCTGAGTCAGAGTCCCAACACTCACTTACTAGCTATAAACCTTGGGTGACTCACTTAACCCCTTTGAGCTTCTGTTTCCTCACATATAAAGCTGTGATGTTAACAGTACCTTGGCTTCATAATGTTGTTATGAGGGTTAGTTAAAGATATATGAGAAATGCCTAGCACAGTGCCTAGTATATGATAAGCCATCAAATGATAGTTATTATAGTCAAAAGGCAGCTATACTTAGCATGCTCAATGCCTTAAATTCAGAAGAAGTACAAATTAATAAGATTTATACTAAAAATGTTCACTTACCTGGCATAATTGAAAGTAATTTAGTTTTTCCTGCAACTCTTGTTCTCATTCGAATAGCTTTATCTCTGCATGGAACAGTCTCTGCTAAAATGCCATTTGGCCAAAAGGCATCTCTATTTAAGAAGATTAAATAAATTTTGTAAACATTTTCATTTTCTAATGATACAAGTTGGTAAAATTATTCCAATTTTCTAGAGAAAACACAAATGTAAACAGAAAAAGGAAACACTTCTGCAATTTTATATAGGTGTGATATTCAACAAACAGTAACTACATATAGGGTTCAATTTTAGGTGTAAAAGGATATATACAAGAAAAAATAACAGAAGTATGCCCTGGAACAACTTAAAACTAAGCCAATATAAAACAAATTCTGCACCCACACCTTAGAGCTGTATTGATTACAATGTTTCTTTCACACATTTAATCCATTCTCCTTTACTTTCACAGTGTGCTTGATTCCTGTTCCCTAGTTCTCAGGCCAAAGGTAGGAATTGAGCACAGTAACTAAGCTTCCATCTGGGAATTTGGTCTGAGAGAAAGAGACTGCCCAGAGTAGTCCTTCTTAACTCTGACTGCACATTAGAAAACACCTGGGAGCTTTAAAAGAGCTTAAGGACCAGGGCCTCCACCAGATTAATTAAATCAGACTGTTTGCAGATGGGACCTAAGCATGAGTACTTTTTAAAGCTCTCCAAGTGACTCCAGTGTGCAGGCAAGGTTGAGAATCAGTGCTCCAGAAAAACAATATTTACCCACCCTGAAACAGAATGAAGGTGCCAGGGCAGGTGGTACAGCTTTTAGAAACAGTATGGTATTGTGAGGAGAAATTTAGCTTCAGATTAAAGAGACCTGTTTCCCCACTATCCAGCACATGAGGCTTTGGGCAAGCTGCTTAACTTCTCAAACCCTCAATTTCCTTGTAACAAAATGGAGACAAAAATCCCTATCTCATAAAATAGGATAAAATCAGAAAGTGTACATGAAGTAGTTGGACAGTGCCAAGTAAACAGTGTTCGTAGTTCCCTTCTTTCTGTTACTTCAAAGTACGTGATGCCATGAATGTTTATGCCTTGCTTATCTCTCGCTTTTAGAAAAGTTGTTTGTCTGCCATGGCATGCTTTCCTTGAAGGGACTGAACCTTACCTCTCAGTTCCTGGTAAGAGGGCTAGACACAGAGAAGGGGTTCAGAATATTTTTGTAGAATGAACATATGAATTGGAGTATCACTACTATTAATCTGAACCTTTTCAGAGGTTCAAATAGTTAATAAAAATTTCGACCATGGACATACATATTTCTAAAATTCTTCATTTAAAAACAAGGTTAGCAGGGACTTCCCTGGTGGTGCAGTGGTTAAGAATCCGCCTGCCAATGCAGGGGATATGGATTCGATCCCTGGTCTGGGAAGATCCCAAATGCCATGGAGCAACTAAGCCCGTGTGCCGCAACTACTGAGCCCACGTGCCACAACTACTGAGCCCACGTGCTGCAACTACTGAAGCCTGCCCACCTAGAGCCCACGCTCCGTAACAAGAGAAGCCACTGCAATGAGAAGCCTACGCACCACAAAGAAGAGTAGTCCCCGCTCGCGGCAACTAGAGAAAGCCAGCATGCAGCAATGAAGGCCCCATGCAGCCAGCCAGCCAGCCAATCAATCAATCAATCAATCAAATCAAGGTTAGCAAATACAACTGAGAAAAATTAATCCTGGAAACTAGGTAACCTGATTATATGACCATGCCATGTCTACATTAATATTTCAATTATTTTAAAGCCACATTACTATGATAAAATATAGCCTAACATAAAGATTTTTCATTTACACTTTTTTCTATTCTGGTTTTAAAAAAACAAAGATGAATAGGTCCATGGGACAAATGTTTATAATTCTTGCAAGTCTTTTTGCTCATCAGTGATGACTAAAACCAACTTTAAGGCCAGGAAGAGAAGGAATGCAATGAAAGTTAGTGATAACAATGCTCAACTCTGTACTATCTGAAAGAAGTGACTGTGTCTTAAGACATACCTGAAACGTTTCACTAAGTCGGCTACTTGCTCAGGTGAGGTCATCCAGTCAACATGGTCAACTATTTTTCTGAAAGTAAAGAAATTCAAATAAGTAAGGTCAAGATTTTAGAAGGTGAATAAAATAAAGAAACATTACTTTCATGAAGTAAGCAACTTAATTTGTATGAAGATTATCTCTGAGAGCAATAGTCTGCTTTAATGATCTTCAAAGACCCAGAGAAGGAAATTCACCTACAAAAGGTTGAGCAATCTACTTCCAGAAGTAAAACTTCAAAAGCTAAGTAAGATCAGCTCTAAGTAGTTTAAGAAAAAAAAGTGGTACCTATTAATAGTATCACCATATGTGGCTCTAATAAGCTGTTGAAGTAGGTTTTTGATATTCCTTCGCAACCACTGATTTCTCTCTTTTAAGTCGAATACTTCATCCATGAGAAGCAGCATTACCCTAAGTGGAATATTGTCATCCACCTGACAAAATATGGGAAGAAATAAGGATACGTTTATTTGAGTTACCTATCTACTATGAATGGCTAATTTTGCTGCTTTTACCAAATGACTGTTACTATTTACAGGTTAGAGAACAAGTTCTACTATAGCCTTTGTAACCAATATTTCATTCTAATTTAGAAAAAATATTTTTAACAGCCATTTTGACAGAATACAGAATTTTACAACTCTACAATGATGAGTAAATTCCAAGGCTGTAGTGAAAACAACTTCTCAAACTGGATTCATGATGGTCTTAGGAAAATATGATTTGGGATCTTGCAGTAGAGTCTGTATTAGTTTATAAGGCAAAGGCTAGCCCCTTTGCCTATTCTCTGGGGCATCTTTTTCAAATGAACAAAATATTCTCAACATTTCTCTTTATTTAATAGAACAAAATACAATCTACACAGAGCAATCTGTTTTGCTCGGTTACTGCGTTGTATGTATATAGGTATTTTCATGGAAAAGAAGCTGAAATAAAATCCAGCTAACATTACAAAAGGCAACTAGATTACTAGAATTTTCTTTTTATTTTTAAGAAGTAAAAATTTGTACACTTTTATCATGGGAATATTCAATTAATGATATAAAAAGTAAAGAAAGACAACTAGAATGCTTTGATGCCGAAATATATCAATATATAATAGGGTGCAGGTTTAGATATGCAACAAAACTGCCATAATTGCCAGTAATTTTGTAATTCTTTCATCACTAAGCTACTCTTTCCAATTATTTCCTCATCAATGTTGTAATTTAAATACTTAAATTTTTTCATGAGAAAACAGCATGAGTCATACATTTTTCACTGTGTTGTAAACATTTTCTTAGCATACCTTCTCTTTCACATATTTTTCAATAGCTTAACCACTTTGGAGGCAAAAATCACTACTGCTCTATTCTCTGATCGAGTATAGTCATGAGTCTGATGCCACATGACAATTCTAATAAACAGTTAAATTGTAAAAACCCTTAACAAAAAGTATAATGTTATGGATATTACAACAGTACAATGCATAATAAACATTCTAAAATATTCTTAAAAAAACAAAAATATTATCTTTAAGACAGTTTATTATAAAGAAATTCAATGAGAAACTGAAGAGAGATAATTATAACTTTAAAATAACTCTGCCTAATAGAATAGAATATAAAGCCCAGACCCAAATATATAAAATAAAAAGATTTGTGACAAGGAAAAACCATACACTGGGAAAAGAGGGTCTTCTCAGTAAATGGTGCTTAGGTCAACTGCACCCCTACCTCATTCCATACACAACAATTGATCCTAGATGAATGGCAAATCTAAGTTTTGGCACGGTAAACAAAAACTTTTTTTTTTTTTTTTTTTTTCCGGTATGCGGGCCTCTCACTGTTGTGGCCTCTCCCGTTGCGGAGCACAGGCTCCGGACGTGCAGGCTCAGCGGCCATGGCTCATGGGCCCAGCCGCTCTGCGGCATGTGGGATCTTCCAGGACCGGGGCACGAACCCGTGTCCCCTGCACCGGCAGGCAGACTCTCAACCACTGCGCCACCAGGGAAGCCCAACAAAAACAATTTTTAAAGAAAATCATAGGAGAACATCTTTGTGACCTTGCAGTAGGCACAGATTGTACACAGAGCATAAAAGCACACAAAGTAGAAGATATTCACAATACACAAATACTTATATCTGACAAAGAAACAATATTCAGATTATACAACGCACTCTTACTAATCAAAGACAACCAAGCCAACAGATAAAAAATGGGGGAAAGAGATAGACATGTAAGACAGGACACCCAAATGGCCAGTAAACTTATGAAAAGAGGTTCAACATTTTAACAGTCATCAGAGAAATGGAAATCCGCATGAGATACAACAAAGAGAATGGCTAAAATTAAAAAGGCATAACATATTGAGTTTTGGCAGGCTGTGAACCACTGATTCTCATGCATTGCTGATGGCAGCGGAAGCAGTACACACACTTCGGCAAATTATTTGACAGTATCTATTAAAACTGAATTTTTGCATAACCTCTGACCAAGTAATTCCATTCCTCGGTACAGAAAGAAATATGTACTTATTTATTTAATCAAAAGACAAGTACCAGAATGTTCACAGGAGTACAGTTCGTAATATAGCAAACATATTGTACTATATTTACAAAATGTAATTGTACTATAATTACAAAATTGCACTGTAAGGCCACAAAAATGAAGAAACCACAATCACACGAAACAAACATGGAAGATTATCACAATGTTGAGCAAAAAATGCCAGACTTAAAGGAGTACATACCTCACAGTTTCATTTATATAAAGTATAAATGCAGGGTAGAAGTCAGGATAGTGTTTATCCTTGGCAGGGGAGAGGATAGTGACAGGAAGAGAGCATTAGGGGCTTTCTGGGGTACTGGTAATGTTCTGTTTCTTGTTTATAGTGCTGATTACATGGATATGTTCAGTTTGTAAGAATTCATCAAACAATGTTTACAATATATGTACACTAATGACAGATATACATATTATACTATATTAAAAAGTTAAAAAGATCTGCCAAGTATGATGTGAATTTCAACTGAATGCTACCAAAATAAAATTAACTCACAGTATCATCAAGTTGAGCTGAAACTCGACAATGTTCAGGATCTGAATCAGTCTTTGGAATTAAAGGAGGAACCTAATATTTAAAGAAACATAAAACACAGTAAACACACTAAAGCAGAAAATGAAAGAACACAATACAATAAACCAAAATTAGTAGTATCAAATATAATGAACAGCATTTGATTTGATTTTGGGGACAATATATAAACAAAATTTATATAGCATTAACAAAGTATTGACAATCTACAGTTAGAAACCCAATATAAAAGGGTAATTATTTCATTACCAACAGATTTTCTTTCCTTTAAAAAAGGATTCATTTTGAGGTGGATGGAGATATTACTCAAACTCCCATACTTTTTAGAATTTAAAGCTAAGTAAGATTAAATGATTTAAAGACCAAAAGTTAGTAGCACAGTAGGGGAACAGAACTCCAATCTTTTTTCTTTACCATAAAGAGCCTGACGGTATGCTAAGAGGCTTAAAGGAACTAATTAACTGACTGTTATATAATGTAAGTTATGGAGGAAAAGGACAGAAGGACCAGTGCTAGTTGATAACCATTTCTCAGCACAGGAAGGACCATCAAGATCACCTATTATAACCCCTTCACATTACTGGTGAGGAAAAAGAAGCCTGGAAACGTTCAGTGACTCTTGTAGGAAGTCATATGGGTAGCTATCAGCAGAAGCAGCACAAGACAGCCCTCACTTCAGTGTTAGTGTACTTCCCCATGATTAGAAATTAGGATGAAACATCAGAAAAGGTATGAGAATCAATAGAAAGTATGATTTACACACACTGTATTTCAGGAGTTGCCTCTTACAATAAAGAAATTCTATCAGTGTTTATATATATTTCCTCTTCATTGAAACATTCTAATAGTTACATGATTTCTTTTATAGTCTTGATTATAACCTTAAACAACTAGGTCAAAATTATTTAAAAAATGTAAATTAGAAGCAAAAAACTACTTGGTCAACTACCTCTTCTGCTAGCGAAATGAAAAAGCTTCCCAAGAAACTCTTCTATGCCTCTCACAGGTATATACACAGTAAGATATGGCTGCAGAGACTGATGATGTTGAAAGACTTTTCCTCTCTTTGATCTCGTGAATCTTGATCGTGTGACTCAGGAGAAATTAGACTTTATGTTTGCTGATGAATACTAGTAAAACTAATTTACACAACAGCACATACCTGTTTTGTTATAAATTTTAATGACACTATAGAATAAACATGGCTGAATGGAATAAAAGAGTACAAAGAATGTTAACTTTACTTATTTTAAATATGTGCTTTAAATGGATTTTAAAATTCTACTGTAGTGGAGACTGAGGAGTGACTGGATTTTACAGTATCCATTTTCGATAAGAATTAATTCTCTTTAGTTTTTTAATTCTTTATGAGACTATGTGTCTATAGGGCTTTGGACTTACAAAGTAAAATAAGGTAAATCTAAGCAAGAGCTCAGTAAATCTTAGTTGACCTAAAAATAGTTTCCTTTAGGCATTACTGAAACATCTTACCTTGAAAAATGATTGCCTTATGTCTTGACCTAATCTTTCTGACATTTTGCCCATGTTGTCTGACATTTTAGTCATTCCCTCTGCGAAGCTATCAGGAAGGGATTTAACTGCATTTGAAACATTCCTCATAGAATTTCGAAGCGGATTTACAAAAGTGTCCATCTAAAGGGGAAAAGATTATATATCATGACTTCACTGTATCAGATTTGTTATTCAACTGAGAAGCATGGGAAAATAGAGTGCAACACATGAAAGATGTAATAATTTTCCAGTCTATATTATCTCATTGCATTTTAAAGGATAAAACTGTTGTCTTCAGTGTGTCTTTAAAATCTATTTTCAGACATAAATATATGAATAAAATTTTTGAGTGATATGGTTATTGATAGAAATTAATATAAACCTTGGGTTGCCTTCTTATTAAGGAAAACTCTGAAAAAATGAAAATTTTTCCAAACTAGAAATTGATGCAAGTACAAACAGCTACAACATACTTCTGGCACAAATTCAAGGCAACAATGACATAGATATTTTGAGGTGATATTAAAAAGCAAACAAGCAGATAAAATAAACAGCTCAAATAACTAACAAGATTTATTTTTTAAAAAAATAATTTTTAGGATATGTTACATGCTCAATTACAATATATGGAAGGAATCTGGAATCCATTAGGAAGAAAAGAAGCTGCAAATCAGACACGTAAGCCATACTTTATTAAGGGAGAATAGAAAAACCATAAAGAAAATATGACAAGAGATATAAAAAGAACTGATCTCAGAGGGACAGGAAGCTTTAAAATTGACATTCTGAGAGGAACTTCAAGATGGCGGAAGAGTAAGACGTGGAGATCACCTTCCTCCCCACAAATACATCAGAAATACAACGAACTACATGTGGAACAACTCCTACAGAACACCTACTGAACACTGGCAGAAGACCTCAGACCTCCCAAAAGGCAAGAAATTCCCCACGTACCTGGGTAGGGCAACAGAAAAAAGAAAAAACAGAAAAAAAGAATAGGGACTGGACCCGCACCAGTGGGAGGGAGCTGTGAAGGAGGAAAGGTTTCCACACACTGGGAAGCCCCTCCACGGGCAGAGACTGTGGGTGGCGGGTGGGGAGGAAGCTTCGGAGCCACGGAGGAGAGCGCAGCAACAGGGGTGTGGACGGCAAAGCGGAGAGATTCCTGCACAGAGAATCGGTGCCAACCAGCACTCACCAGCCCGAGTGACTTTTCTGCTCACCCGCCGGGACGGGCGGAGGCTGGGAGCTGAGGCTCGGGATTCGGAGGTCAGATCCCAGGGAGAGGACTGGGGTTGCTGCGTGAACACAGCCTAAAGGGGCTAGTGTCCCACAGCTAGCCGGGAGGGAGCCTGAGAAAAGGTCTGGAGCTGCAGAAGAGGCAAGAGACTTTTTCTTGCCTCTTTGTTTCCTGGTGCACGAGGAAAGGGGATTCAGAACGCCGCTTAATGGAGCTCCAGAGACGGGCGCAAGCCGCGGCTATCAGCGCGGACCCCAGAGACAGACATGAGACGCTAAAGCTGCTGCTACAGCCACCAAAAAACCTGTGTGCAAGCACAGGTCACTATCCTCCCCTCCCCTCCCAGGAGCCTGTAGAGCCCGCCACTGCCAGGGTCCCGTGATCCAGGGACAACTTCCCCGGGAGAACACACGGCGTGCCGCAGGCTGGTGCAACGTCACGATGGCCTCGCCACCGCAGGCTCTCCCCGCACTCCGTACCCCTCCCTCCCTCCAGCCTGAGTGAGCCAGAGCGCCCCCGAATCAGCTGCTCCTTTAACCCTGTCCTGTCTGAGCGAAGAAGAGACGCCCTCAGGCGACCTACACGCAGAGGTGGGTCCAAATCCAAAGATGAACCCCGGAAGCTAGGTGAACAAAGAAGAGAAAGAGAAATCTCTCCCAGCAGCCTGAGGAGCAGCGGATTAAATCTCCACAATCAACCTGATGTACCCTGCATCTGTGGAATACCTGAATAGACAACGAATCATCCCAAATTGAGGAGGTGGACTTTGGGAACTAAGATAGATATATATATATATATATATTTTCCCCCCTTTTTCTCTTTTTGTGAGTGTGTATGTGATTTTGTCTGTATAGCTTCGCTTTTACCATCTGTCCTAGGGTTCTATCTGACCGTTTTTGGTTTTTGTTTTTTTTTTTACTTTAAAAAATTTCTTTCTTAATAATTATCTTTTCCTTTTTATTTTGATAAATTTATTTTATCTTTCTTTCTATTTTTTTCTCCCTTTTATTCTCACCCGTGTGAATGAAAGGCTCTTGGTGCTCCAGCCAGGCGTCAGGGGTGTGCCTCTGAGGTGGGAGAGCCAACCTCAGGACACTAATTCACAAGAGACCTCCCAGCTCCACGTAATATGAAATGGCAAAAATCTCCCAGAGATCTCCATCTTAACGCCAAGACCCAGCTTCACTCAACGACCAGCAATCTACAGTGCTGGACACCCTATGCCAAACAACTAGCAAGACAGGAAAACACTCCCATTTACCATTGCAACAAACAGAATAAAATACCTAGGGGTAAACTACCTAAGGAGAAAAAAGACTTGTACGCACAAAATTATACGACAGTGATGAAAGTAATTAAAGATGACAGAAATAGATGGAGAGATATACCGTGTTCTTGGATTACAAGAATCAACACTGTGAATATGACTCTACTGCCCAAAGCAATCTACAGATTCAACACAATCCCTATCAAACTACCACTGGCATTTTCCTCAGAACTAGAACAAAAAGTTTCACAATTTGTATGGAAACACAAAAGACCCCAAATAGCCAAAGCAATCTTGAGAACAAAAAATGGAGCTGGAGGAATCAGGCTCCCAGACTTCAGACTATACTACAAAGCTACAGTAATCAAGACAGTATGGTACTGGCACAAAAAAACCAGAAATATGGATCAATGGAATAGGATAGAAAGCCCAGAGATAAACCCATGCACATATGGTCACTTTATGTTTGATAAAGTAGGCAAGAATATACAGTGCACAAAAGACAGCCTCTTCAATCAGTGGTGCTGGGAAAACTGAACAGGTACATGTAAAAGTATGAAATTAGAACACTCCCTAACACCATACACAAAAATAAGCTCAAAATGGATTAAAGAGCTAAATGTAAGGCCAGAAACCATCAAACTCTTAGAGGAAAACATAGGCAGAACACTCTATGGCATAAATCACAGCAAGATCCTTTTTGACCCACCTCTTAGAGAAATGCAAATAAAAACAAAAATAAACAAATGGGACCTCATGAAATTTAAAAGCTTTTGCACAGCAAAGGAAACCATAAACAAGATGAAAAGACAACCCTCAGAATGGGAGAAAATATTTGCAAATGAAGCAACTAACAAAGGATTAATCTCCAAAATTTATAACCAGCTCATGCAGCTCTATATCAAAAAAACAAATAACCCAATCAAAAAATGGGCAGAAGACCTAAACAGACATTTCCCCAAAGAAGATATACAGATTGCCAACAAACACATGAAAGAATGCTCAACATCATTAATCATTAGAGAAATGCAAATCAAAACTACAATGAGATATCAACTCACACTGGTCAGACTGGCCATCATCAAAAATTCTACAAACAATAAATGCTGGAGAGGGTGTGGTGCACTATTGGTGGGAATGTAAATTGATACCACCACTATGGAGAACAGTATGGGGGTTCCTTAAAAGACTAACAATAGAACTACCGTACAACCCAGCAATTCCACTACTGGGCACATACCCTGAGAAAACCATAATTCAAAAAGAGTCATGTACCAAAATTTTCACTGCAGCTCTATTTACAAAAGCCAGGACATGGAAGCAACGTAAGTGTCCATTAACAGATGAATGGATAAAGAACATGTAGCACATATATAGAATGGAATATTACTCAGCCATAAAAAGAAATGAAATTGAGTTATTTGTAGTGAGGTGGATAAACCCAGAGTCTGTCATACAGAGTGAAGTAAGTCAGAAAGAGAAAAACAAATACCATATGCTAACACATCTATATAGAATCTAAGAAAGAAAGAAAAAAAAGGTCATGAAGAACCTAGGGGCAAGACGGGAATAAAGACACAGACCTACTAGAGAATGGACTTGAGGATACGGGGAGGGGGAAGGGGAAGCTGGGACAAAGTGAGAGCGTGGCATGGACATATATACACTACCAAACGTAAAACAGTTAGTGGGAAGCAGCCGCATAGCACAGGGAGATCAGCTTGGTGCTTTGTGACCACCTAGAGGGGTGGGATAGGGAGGGTGGGAGGGAGGGAGATGCAAGAGGGAAGAGATATGGAATATATGTATAGCTGATTCACTCTGTTATAAAGCAGAAACTAACACACCATTGTAAAGCAGGTATACTCCAATAAAGATATTAAAAAATAAAATAAAATTGACCTTCTGACTGTACAAGTGTCAGATAATTTCAATTAAGAGAGCCATCTAAAGAAACCAAAGTAGATGCATATGGATCTCTCTGAGATTTTTTTTTTTTTTTTTTGCGGTACGCGGGCCTCTCACTGCTGTGGCCTCTCCTGTTGCGGAGCACAGGCTCCGGACGCGCAGGCTCAGCGGCCATGGCTCACGGGCCTAACCGCTCCGCGGCATGTGGGATCTTCCCAGACCGGGGCACGAACCCGTGTCCCCTGCATCGGCAGGTGGACTCTCAACCACTGCGCCACCAGGGAAGCCCTCTCTGAGATTTTTAACAGACTAAAACAAACAAAAGAAATGAAAGAAAGAGAGAAAAAGGAAGGGAGGGAGGGAGGGGAGAAAAGAAAAAGGGGACACAATAACCAAAGTCAAAGAAAACTGTAAGACTATTTTCCAGAAAGTACTGAATCTCATAAAAACTACCACAGATACGAGTTATGTTGTATGCAAAAAGAAAAAAAATAAAAGCAGTAAGAGCAAAAAAATGGAACCCCACTGCTTAAGGAACACAATGTTAACAGATGATATCAAGAAGATAAAACTCTTTAATATGCTTTCATGGTTTTCAACAAGAAAAATTAGAAAAGGTGAAATAGGTACTGTAATAAACAATAACAACAAAGAGTTTACTTCAAGATAACTGTAAAAGTTTTAGTAATTCCTTGGGTTAAGCAGACCCAACAGTCTTATAGATATGCTTGCTGGAATACACAACCTTGAGGAGGGACACTATCACAGCACAACAAATTTAAAGAAGAACCAAAGGACAGAAAGGAAGAAGAAGGGCTTGAAAACCACTACCACTGGTGAAGAGAGATAAAGAGATTACAAAGGGTAAAAAAGATGAGGTTAACTCTCTTGTGTGTGCACACACTTATGTGTACAATTATATATTTGGGTGTAAAATTACATATATGTGTGTGTGTAATTCTAATTCTATATACAGCAGTTCTGAGTTAACCAGAACAGTGTGTTCAAATCAATCAGGACATTATTTCCAACACTGACATTACTGCCAAGTGTTTTTTTTTAACTGTAATAACTCTAAGTCATAAGAACACAAGTAGAATTTTTAAGAGAGGTAAACATGAGAATACCGCACTTAAAATATACATTTTTTATGAGGTAGAATTTCAGAAGCATAAAAGGCAAGAATTTCACTTTAATCTTAACCTACATTAAAAACTGAACACCGTCAAAAATATTTTAGAATTTTATGTATCTTACACTTCGCAGTAGAAACATGGGTTCAACTAACATAACCTTAAGTTGGTTAAATGAATACAACCTCAAATCCTATCTAGGCATAGGGCTAACTACCACTGACACTCTTTCAAAATAAGAGAACTTAAATCTATATCATGAATTAGATAACTGAAAAGAGTTGCCTGTGCACCAGTCCCAGAACTACAGAATCCATTTCTTTTTCTTTCCTTTTCTTTCTTCCATGTTTTTTTTCCTCCAATTTCTGAGGGCAAAGCTTAATCATCTGTGTTGGGGGTGGGGAGTGGGGGAACCAGGGGGCATGGAAAAACCTCCACACGTGATTATGACGCTCAACCCTGAAAGCAGCAGAATTTAGAAGCATAAAAGCAGCCCATCACAATATGATAATGTTTCCAGAATCAGGATTCATCTTAAAACAGATGTTTAAAGCAAAAAAAAAAAAAGAAAGAAAATTGCAAAATTACCAGGCAGAAGAGTAAATTATGGATTGCCAGCAAAAGTGTACACTTAGCCTGACATACATAGATGTTGTCTATTCATTCAATTATCACCTCAGTTGAGTTATTTGTATGGGTAAAAACACGAACAAAGGAATTTTAACTTAAATTTAGGTCCCTATCTACAGCTTAAAACTGCCATCACACCATGATACAAAACTGGATAGAAAGGTACTGTGTACATGGAGGAAGACCGCTTGTCAATTACTTCTTCTAGGAATTGGCCCATAAATTTTGCAAAGCTAGACAAATTGTGTGGCCAAGTTAATGTGTTATAAAGTATTATTTCTCAACCTGAGTAGCTACTAATAAAATGTTTACAGATGATTTTCTCTAATAGCTATTTCATTTCCAATGAAATATAATTAAGGAAAATATTAAACTACAATTTAGCCAAAAAGGAAATGTAGCTGAAAACTCCTAATTCTTGATATGCATGAAAATTATTCTGACAATCTAAAAGAGGTCAAGATGAACCTGGTAATTACCAATATGATTTATGAAAAATGTATGTTACTGTGGATTTCCAGAAATGATTGAGAAGGATTTTTAGACTCTAATTTTTAGACTCTAATGTGTATATGTGTGTGTGTGTATATATATATATATATATATTGGGTTGGCCAAAAAGTTCCTTCAGTTTCTAAGTAAAAATAAAAGCCGTATTTTTCATTTTCACCAAGAACTTTATTGAACAACGTACTTACCCTTTTGTTCCACTACCTTTTGCCATTTTTCAGGCAACTTCATAATTCCGTCTTCCCAAAACTTTTTATCTTTTTGAGCAAAGAACTGTTCCAGGTGACTTTTACAGTCTTCCAGGGAATTGAAATTTTTTCCATTAAGAGAATTTTGTAATGATCTAAATAAATGGAAATCTGAAGGGGCAGATGAATCAGAATTTCCCAGCCAAGCCGTAACAGTTTTTGCCTGGTCATCAAAGAAACATGCGGTCTTGCGTTATCCTCATGGAAGATTATGCATTTCCTGTTGACTAATTCTGGACGCTCTTTGTCAAATGCTGCTTTCAGGTGGTCTAACTGGGAGCAGTACTTGTTGGAATTAATCGTTTGGTTTTCTGGAAGGAGCTCCTAATAGAGGATTCCCTTCCAATCCCTCCATATACACAACATGACCTTCTTTGGATGAAAACCGGCCTTTAGTTAGTTGGTGGTGGTTCATTTCACTTGCCCCACCATCTCTTCTGTTCCACATTATTGTACAGTATCCACTTTTCATGCCCATCACAATTTGTTTTAAAAACGGAACATTTTCGTTGCGTTCAAGTAGAGAATCACACACGGAAATATGGTCAAGAGGGTTTCTTTCTCTTAACTTATGTGGAACCCAAACATCAAAGCAGTTAACATAACCAAGCTGGTGCAAATGATTTTCAGTGCTTGATTTAGATATTTTGAGTGTGCCAGCTATCTCCCACATGGTTCAACGTCGACTGCTCTCAATTAATGTCTCAATTTGATAGCTATCAACTTCAATTGCTCTAACCAACCCGACTGTGGAGCATTGTCCAGCGAGAAATCTCCAGAACGAAACTTCACAAACCACTTCTGACCCATTTAGTCACAGCACTTTCTCCATACACTGCACAAATCTTTATTTGCGTTTCAGTTGTGTTTTTACCTTTCTTGAAATAATAAAGCATAATATGCAAGAAGTGCTATTTTTCTTCCCTCTTTAATATTAAAATGGCTACACAAAAATTTACCAATTTTGATGTTTTTTTTAATGCACGCCGATATGACAGTTGTCACAATACAATCTAACAAACTTGTTTTGAATGAAGTTAAAGACAACTAAGCACTACTAGAGCCATCTTATGGAAAAAACAAGCTTTTTGGCCTACCCATTACATATATACATGCACAACTGCTGGTTGGTAAAAAAGACATTGTCTACATTTAATATAATGCTTCTTTTATCTCAAAAAGCTCTTATCAATTTATTAGTTTATCTTAAAATTGATACAACCTTGAGAGAAGATAAGGTAAACATAAAAAAGATGGAATACTGAAATGCATCTCTATTGACAATAAAGCCATTTAGAGCTGGAATTTAAACTCAATCACTTCAATCACAAAATATAAAGATAAGTCCACCATATTTTTTTCCTACCATTATAAGGTACATAACCTGGAATTTCTTATTAAAATAAAACATTCCACTTAGAAATGTTAACATTCACTTGGATGTTAAACCGTAGTATCCTTGAGAAATCACATGAAGTTCTTATGCTTACAGTTGTTAATCTTACTTATTTTGTACCAATTCCTTAATCTTTTTTAAGCAAGTTAGCCTTTTTAGAAGAACGAGTGGTGGGGAAGTCTTTTACTTTTAATTTTCATTTTGAAATAATTTCAGACTTTTAAGAAGTTGCAAAAATAATCCACAGAATTCCCACTTCCAGCTTTCCCAACTGCTGCTACAGCTCCTGCTACTACTGTTACTACTTCTAAGAGCCAACGTTTATTCAGACAGGCACTGTAATACATAGATTATCTCATTTGATCCATACATGCTCTACACTGAGGATTAACACCTTCAATCTTTAGAAAATTAAAAGCCCAGAAGGTTAAGTAACATTTTGCAGGACACAGCTAATAAGTGGCAGAACAGGAATTTGAACCAAAGGTTGCCTGATTCCAATGTTTGTGTTCTCACCCAGTGAGCCTATCTTGCCCAATTTGAGCAGTAAATCATTTATTGCCTTAAGCTAGCATCTTAATAGGTCTTGTGTCCCCAGAATTTTAAACAATAAATATTTCACTCAAAAGGCACAAATACTTTCAGGAACATATCCTATTTAACATTTTTCTTATCCTTACTCCAAATAAAAGACATTTCCTCCCAATAAGAAGTAGCTCCTACTCAAGCTAACGAAAGCTGTGACCTGTCTTAGGCCAACTCTCCTTACTGTATCATTTCAAAAGCTTTTTTTTTCTTGCAAGCTTTTGCTACATTTTAATCAATATGTAAAGACAGGAGTTTGTATTTATTAGATACACTTCAATAGTAGGCTTAATAAAGCATAGAAGATAAACATGCCAAGGAGCATTTAATAAAGTTTTCTAGTTTTAAAACATACACACAAATACAAATTTATCTTCTTTTATTAAAAACAAAGTATGAAAACAGACCTATAAAGAAAACCAATGCAATGGTCTGCTTACCTTACGAGCAAAATCCCCTTTCCCTTTACTGTAGGCTTTGTTCTCAAGGAAATCATACACATAGTGAGCCAAAGCTGGGGATGCTTTCATCATTTCAGGAGTTAACAGTAACTAACAGGAAAAGAAAAGAGGTATCTTATATTGATAGTATACTGAAAATTAACTATTATTTATAATTTCATCTGCTAGAAAGTTAAGAATGTATAGTAAAAATGTTATTTTTTAAAAAAAATTTTAACACATTTTTCTATCTACCTATCTACCTGCCTATCTATCTATCTATTTTGGCTGTGCCACGCGGCATGTGGGATCTTAGTTCCCTAACTAGGAATCGAACCCACACCCCCTGCAGTGGAATCACGGAGTCGTAACCACAAGACGGCCACGGAATTCCCCCAAATGTTATTTACTATTCCATTTTCAGGTTTTATAGCTTATACTAAGAAGACCCACCATCAGTAAACTGTTATGTTTTTCACATTCTAATTTTAAAGTTAACATTAATAGAAAGTACATAAAATAATTCAAATTTTTTTAAGTATTAGAAGGCCCAAAACAAAGTATTGCTTTTACACTGTTAATGATACAGTCTAACATTCTAGCTTAATCTCTTCAATTAAAGATGTTTTGACATATTGAGATCATTACCTAAGAAGTAGACAGTATAGCCACAATTAAAATACATATTTATGGCCCCAGATTTGGAAGAAACGTGCTTATGTTCTAAATTTTATAAATAACTGATACAGATTTTAATGCAACTCAAGTTAATACATTTTAAAAAATCAAAATGTTTGACAAGAGTCATATAAATGATTTCAGATATTTAGCCTTAAGCCAGAAGACAAAGGTGAGTAATAGTAGATGTATATGTTTTTCCTACCCTTTCAGTAAATTATAATGCCATGGAATTACAATTATGGTTATAAACAAACCCAATTAAACCTATAAATGTTTAAGAGAGAGAAACCTTCCAAACAAAATATCAAGTACAGTATTAGCTAAGTTTCACTAAATATAATACTAAGACATGGTCGGCAAATTTTTCCTGTAAAGGTGCATATAATAATTATTTTAGGTTTTGTGATGCATGGAGTCTGCTGCAACTACTCAACTCTGCTGTAGTAGTGTAAAAGCAGTCATAGACAGCAGTAAACTAAATGGGTGGCTGTGTTCTAATAATAAAATAAACTCTTAATAAAACAGGCGGCAGGCTGGATATGGTCTGCTGGCTGGAATTTGCTGACCCCTGTTCTAAAGAGAGAAGTGGGGAGCTAATAGATGAGAAAAGTTTATAAATCATTCATTACTATAAAAAACCATAAAGTGATACTATTAAAATCTGGCATTTGGGTACCCAGGTCTAAAACAAAGTTATTTCTGATAGTCCCAACGGCTTATGCAGTACGTAACCTATGAGACACGTTTTATTATCCCATTATTCCAGAAGAGAAATCTACATGCTTAGCATGCTACACTTCTGAAAAGTCCCTTGGATCTATTCCTCTCTTGAATTATCCTGTAATTTTTAGAAGCTTTAGAATCATTCTGGACCATGGCAGGCAGCTATTCACTTTATCTGAGAATAAAAATCTATACAGGGGACTATATTTAATACCATGTAATAAGCCATATGGAAAAGAAAAAAAAAATCTACTAGCTTTGGATACATCATGAAGAGCAACTATTTACTGAACTGGTAACATTTAACTGTCTGCTGTAAAATACCTAGACTTCCTAGACTTTACAGTAGTGTAGAATGGATGTGTGCCTGCCGGTGTGTGTGTATATTCATCCAAACCTGAAGAAGCAAAATTCCTAGCACTGAGTGTCCAGAAAACTTCTAAGTTAATAAACAAACAGAGAAATAATATTTATAAATTACTGAGCAGATTGCATGTCACATCTCAGCACCTCAAAAGTGGCTGCTATCCCACTATTATAGTACAAACATTCTCTAATAAAGAAATCAGTTATATTTCTATGCTATATTGAAATGAAAATCTATGGGTAATAATAATGAACTTACCTGCAAATATGCATTTAGATCCTTTTTTCTCTTTTCTAAAAAATCTCTATCCATATTATTAAAAGTCTTTTTACCGGGAAGCTTTAATATGCTTGACAGATTTTCAAACTAGAAAACAAAATACATTCAGTAATCTTAATTTTTTTTTCAAAAACAGAAAAGTATTTTCCAACTGACAATTTCTCTCCATATCAAAAGCATCTAGAACAGATTCTGCAATATATTAAGCCAAAACCAGGAAATATAAAATACTGTCCAAATATGTCCAAACCACAGTTCGAATGTTATTTATTATAAAGAAGTTATTTTCTAAGAATGACAAACATGGATTGCTGATGAAGATGGGTGATATCCACATGGAGTTTCATTTTATACTCTCTCTGATTTTAAGATTGTTCAAAAGTTTCATAACAAAAGGTTTTAAAAAATATTTTGCTATTCAATTGGCTAAAAAGAACTTATGATACAGTACTGAATACTCTATTATTATTTGTAAATTATGTCTTTAATATTATTAAAATTAATAATAAACGTAAAAAAATATTTTGTTTAACAACGCTTTAACTTGTGAATAAAGTATTAGCCAGTAAATTTTTAATAATTAAAGTTGTGAGTTCCTGGTTTGGTAAAAAAAACTCAAAGAAATATTTTATATGGATGACTTCAAATCAGTTAATCACTGTAATAGCTAATTATTAAAGGAATAAAAAGCAAATTTCAAAACAGATTACAGCTATATCATAACTCTCTATATACAAACAGTACAACACATACTTTTACATGAAACTGCATGAAAAATAAACTCATAGATAACTAAGAAAAAACAAATTAAAAGCTATCAAGTATGTATCTTATCTTTGTAAAGCCACAAACAAAAAAAACTAAGTGTACATACTTGAAATCTAGCATTTACAGACTCCACCTTCAAAAGTCCAGATATGTAGGAATCTACTGTGCCTTGATGAAGCACAGATTTTAACCACACTAGCTGCTAACAAAGTGGAAGAGCAAAGTCACTGAGCAAAGAATTGTGCTTGGCCAGCAATACCTAGTATCTAAAACTTGAATGAGCAGCCTCATTGCTTTTCCTTTGTGATACACATTCAGAAGTGCAACAAACTTTCTAAAACCATTCTTTGTTTAAAAACAACAAGGCTTCTGTAAAGAAAACTCATTCCTGGTGCAGAGATTAAAAAAAAGAGGAAATGAAAAGGTGTAGGATAATTTTCATCCCTAAACTGGAAGATTCTGATAAATTATTAAATGGAATGGCAGATCAGATGGTCGCTTGGAGCTATAATGAGAACAAGTTCATTACATGTTAATGCATGAAACTTAAAAGCAGTTCTTTCGCCCTAGCCAAGGCGAAAAAAAAAAAAGGGGGCGAGGGGGAGGTCATTTACAGCAGCGGTCCCCAACCTTTTTGGCACCAGGGACCAGTTTCACAGAAGACAATTTTTCCACAGACCAGGGTGGGGTGGATGGGGGTATAGTTCAGGCGGTAATGCAAGCGATAGGGAGCAGCAGATGAAACTTCACTCCCTTGCCCTCTGCTCACCTCCTGCTGTGCGGCCCAGTCGCAGACCAATAGTGATCTGCGGCCTGGGGGATGGGGACACCTGATTTACAGGGCAAATGTTATGCTGTAGTAATAGTCACAAGTTTGGTGGTTCACAAAATATTACAATGGGTCAACAATGAATGAATGTACAATATAGAGTACCTGGTTTTATGAATTAATTTTTTTAAAAATGACACCTTATAGAAGTACATTTACAGTTTTCAAGGTGTCCTAAAAGATATTTAGTTTCCTAGAATAGGACTTATCCATGGTATCTTAAACTACTGACTCAATTTTATAGAATGCATAGTTTATTCAGGCATTACCAGTATGTTTTATTCCCTCAAAAATCGTATGTTGAAACCTTAACCCCCAATACTTCAGAATGTGGCTGTATTTGGAGACAGGGCCTTTAGAGAGGTAGTTAAATCAAATCAAAGCCCTTATAAGAGGGAATTTGGACATACAAAAAGACACAAAGGATGCGAGCACACAAAGAAAAAGTCATATGAGGCCACATCAAGAAGGGGGCCATCTGAAAGACAAGGAGACATGCCTTAAGAGAAACCAAACTTGCCAACACCTTGATCTTGGACTTCTAGCTCCCAGAACTATGGAAAAATAAATTTCTGCTGTTTAAGCTACTCAGTCTATGTTATTTTGTTATGGCAGCCCTAGCAAACTAATACACCAAGGCAATATAACAGTACTCAGCAAAACAACAATTTATTTCCAAAACTTTAAAACATTAAAACTTATTAATAAAAAATTAAATGTAACAGTTATTTTGTTAGAGTCTAAATTAATCAAACTCCTCTTAAAATTATCTGTCTGGAACAGAAAAAAATTACAAGTATTCACAGAAAGAAAATTTCGTATTATACCAAATTCCCATAAATATGCAAATAAATAAAAAAGAGATATATGTGCTGTTTTTTACAATGTATATCTTAATTTAATTTTACTTTTTTAACATCTTTATTGGACTATAATTGCTTTACACTGGTGTGTTAGTTTCTGCTTTATAACAAAGTGAATCAGCTATACATATACATATATCCCCATATCCCTTCCCTTTTGCATTTCCCTCCCATCTTCCCTATCCCACCCCTCTAGGCGGTCACAAAGCACGGAGCTGATCTCCCTGTGCTATACAGCTTCTTCCCACTAGCTATCAGTTTTACATTTGGTAGTGTATATATGTACATGCCACTCTCTCATTTTGTCCCAGCTTTCCCTTCCCCCTCCCCGTGTCCTCAAGTCCATTCTCTAGTAGGTCTGTGTCTTTATTCCTGTCCGGTCCCTAGGTTCTTCATGACCAATTTTTTTTTGTTTGTTTTTAGATTCCATATATATGTGTAAGCATATGGTATTTGCTTTTCTCTTTCTGACTTACTTGACTCTGTATGACAGACTCTAGGTCCATCCACCTCACTACAAATAACTCAATTTCGTGTCTTTTTATGGCTGAGTAATATTCCATTGTATATATGTGTCACATCTTTTTTATCCATTCATCTGTTGATGGACACTTAGGTTGCTTCCATGTCCTGGCTATTGTAAATAAGGCTGCAATGAACATTGTGGTACATGACTATTTTTGAATTACGGTTTTCTCAGGGTATATGCCCAGTACTGGGATTGCTGGGTTGTATGGTAGTTCTAATTTTAGTTTTTTAAGGAAACTCCATACTGTGCCCCAGTATGTATCAATTTATATACATATGTATCAATTTACATACATATCAATTTACATACATATGTATCAATTTACATTCCCATCAATAGTGCAAGAAGGCTCCCTTTTCTCCACACCCTCTCCAGCATTTACTGTTTGTAGATTTTTTGATGATGGTCATTCTGACCGGTGTGAGGTGATACCTCATTGTAGTTTTCATTTGCATTTCTCTAATGATTAGTGATGTTGAGCTCCCTTTCATGTGTTTGTTGGCAATCTGTATATCTTCTTTGGGGAAATGTCTGTTTAGGTCTTCTGCCCATTTTTGGATTGGGTTATTTGTTTTCTTGATACTGAGCTGCATGAGCTGGTTGTAAATTTTGGGAATTAACCCTTTGTCAGTTGGTTCACTTGCAAATATTTTCTCCCGTTCTAAGGGCTGTCTTTTGGTCTTGTTTATGGTTTCCTTTGCTGTGCAAAAGCTTTTAAGTTTCATGAGGTCCCACTTGTATATTTTTGTTTTTATTTCCATTTCTCTAGGAGGTGGGTCAAAAAGGATCTTGCTCTAATTTATGTCACAGAGTGTTCTGCCTATGTTTTCCTCTAACAGTTTTATAGTGTCTGGTCTTACATTTAGGTCTTAAATCCATTTTGAGTTTATCTTTCTGTATGGAATTAGGGAGTGTTCTAATTTCATTCTTTTACATATACCTGTCCAGTTTTCCCAGCACCACTTATTGAAGAGGCTCTCTTTTCTCCACTGTACATTCTTGCCTCCTTTATCAAACATAAGGTGACCATATGCGTGTGCGTTTATCTCTGGGCTTTCTACACTGCTCCATTGACCTACCTTTCTGTTTTTGTGCCAGTACCATACCGTCTTGATTGCTGTAGCTTTGTAGTATAGTCTGAAGTCCGGGAGCCTTATCCTCCAGCTCCGTTTTTCGTTCTCAAGACTGCTTTGTCTATTCGGGGTCTTCTGTGTTTCCACACATATTGTGAAACTTTTTGTCCTAGTTCTGTAAAAAAATGCCATTGTAGTTGGATAGGGATTGCATTGAATCTGTAGATTGCTTTGGGTAGTAGTCATTTTCACAATGCTGATTCTTCCAATCCAAGCACATGGTATATCTCTCCATCTATTTGTACCATCTTTACCAACCATTTCTTTCATCAGTGTCTTATAATTTTCTGCATACAGGTCTTTTGTCTCCTTAAGTAGGTTTATTCCTAGGTATTTTATTCTTTTTGTTGCAATGGTAAACGGGAGTGTTTTCTTGATTTCACTTTCAGATTTTTCATCATTAGTGTATAGGAATGCCAGAGATTCCTGTGCATTAATTTTGTATCCTGCTACTTTACCAAATTCATTGATTAGCTCTAGTAGTTTTCTGGTAGCATCTTTAGCATTCTCTATGTATAGTATCATGTCATCTGCAAACAGTGACAGCTTTACTTCTTCTTTTCCGATTTGGATTCCTTTTATTTCCTTTTCTTCTCTGATTGCTGTGGCTAGAACTTCCAAAACTATGGTGAATTAAGAGTGGTGAGAGTGGCCAACCTTGTCTTCTTCCTGATCTTAGTGGAAATGCTTTCAGTTTTTCACCATTGAGGATGATGTTGGCTGTGGGTTTGTCATATATGGCCTTTATTATGTTGAGGAAAGTTCCCTCTATGCCTACTTGCTGCAGGGTTTTTATCATAAATGGGTGTTGAATTTTGTCAAAAGCTTTCTCTGCATCTATTGAGATGATCATATGGTTTTTCTCCTTCAGTTTGTTAATATGGTTTATCACATTAATTGAATTGCATATTTTGAAGAATCCTTGCATTCCTGGAATAAACCCCACTTGGTCATGTTGTATGGTCCTTTTAATGTGCTGTTGGATTCTGTTTGCTAGTATTTTGTTGAGGGTTTTTGCATCTATGTTCATCAGTGATATTGGCCTGTAGTTTTCTTTCTTTGTGACATCCTTGTCTGGTTTTGGTATCAAGGTGATGGTGGCCTCGTAGAATGAATTTGGGAGAGTTCATCCCTCTGCTATAATTTGGAAGAGTTTGAGAAGGACAGGTGTTAGCTCATCTCTAAATGTTTGATAGAATTCGCCTGTGAAGCCATCTGGTCCTGGGCGTTTGTTTGTGGGAAGATTTTTAATCACAGTTTCAATTTCAGTGCTTGTGATTGGTCTGTTCATATTTTCTATTTCTTTCTGATTCAGTTTTGGCAGATTGTGCATTTCTAAGAATTTGTCCATTTCTTCCAGGTTGTCCATTTTATTGGCATAGAGTTGCTTGTAGTAATCTCTCATGATCTTTTGTATTTCTGCAGTGTCAGTTGTTACTTCTCCTTTTTCATT
The DNA here is from genome assembly GCF_949774975.1 of Lagenorhynchus albirostris. Classification (NCBI taxonomy): domain Eukaryota; kingdom Metazoa; phylum Chordata; class Mammalia; order Artiodactyla; family Delphinidae; genus Lagenorhynchus; species Lagenorhynchus albirostris. The sequence continues at coordinate 70,001,000 of NC_083102.1, forward strand.
TCTAATTCTACTGATTTGAGTCTTCTCCCTTTTTTCTTGATGACTCTGGATAACGGTTTATCAATTTTGTTTCTCTTCTCAAAGAACCAGCTTTTAGTTTTATTGATCTTTCCTACTGTTTCCTTCATTTCTTTCTCATTTATTTCTGATCTGAAATTTATGATTTCTTTCTTGTGGGTCGCCTGTAGACAGCATATATACCAGGTCTTGTTTTTGTACCCATTCAGCCAGTCTATGTCTTTTGGTTGGAGCATTTAATCCATTTACATTTAAGGTAGTTATCAACATATATGTTCCTATTACCATTTTCTTAATTGCTTTGGGTTAGTTATTGTAGGTCTTTTCCTTGTCTGTGTTTTCTGCCTAGAGAAGTTCCTTTAGCATTTGCTGTAAAGCTGATTTGGTGGTACTGAATTCTCTTAGCTTTTGCTTGTCTGTAAAGGTTTTAATTTCTCCATTGAATCTTAATGAATCCTTGCTGGGTAGAGTAATCATTGTAGGTTTTTCCCTTTCATCACTTTAAATATGTCCTGCCTCTCTCTTCTGGCTTGCAGACTTTCTGCTGGAAGGTCAGCTGTTAACCTCATGGGGATTTCCTTGTATGTTATTTTTCCCCTGTTGCTTTTTTTTCTTTTGTGGTACACGGGCCTCTCACTGCTGCGGCCCCTCCCGCTGTGGAGCACAGGTTCTGGACGCGCAGGCCCAGCAGCCACGGCTCACGGGCCCAGCCGCTCTGCGGCATGTGGGATCCTCCCGGACTGGGGCACAAACCCGGCAGGCTGCACCGGCAGGCTGACTCCCAACCACTGCGCCACCAGGGAAGCCCCCTTGCTGCTTTTAATGTTTTTTCTTTGTATTTAATTTTTGATAGTTTGATTAATATGTGTCTTGGCGTGTTTCTCCTTGGGTTTATCCTGTATAGGCTTCTGTGCTTCCTGGACTTGATTGACTATTTCCTTTCCCATATTAGGGAAGTTTTCAACTATAATGTCTTCAAATATTTTCTCAGTCCCTTCCTTTTTCTCTTCTTCTTCTGGGACCCCTATAATTCGAATGTTGGTGCGTTTAATGTTGTCCCAGAGGTCTCTGAGACTGTCCTCAGTTCTTTTCATTCTTTGTTCTGTATTCTGCTCTGTGGTAGTTTTTTCCACTATGTTATCTTCCAGGTCACTTATCCGTTCTTCTCCCTCAGTTATTCTGCTATTGATTCCTTCTAGAGAATTTTTAATTTCATTTATTGTGTTGTTCGTCATTGTTTGTTTGACCTTTAGTTCTTCTAGGTCCTTGTTAAATGTTTCTTGTATTTTCTCCATTCTATTTCCAAGTTTTTGGATCATCTTTACTATCATTACTCTGAACTTTTTTTCAGGTAGACTGCCTATTTCCTCTTCATTTGTTTGGTCTGGTGGGTTTTTATTTGCTCCTTCATCTGCTGTGTGTTTCTCTGTCTGCTCATTTTGCTTAACTTACTGTGTTTGGGGTCTCCTTTTCGCACGATGCAGGTTCACAGTTCTCATTTTTGGTTTCTGCCCCCAGTGGGTAAGGTTGGTTTGGTGGGTTGTGTAGGCTTCCTGGTGAGGGCACTGGTGACTCTGTTCTGGTGGATGCGGCTGGATCTTGTCTCTCTGGTGGGCAGGACTGTGTCTGGTGGTGTGTTTTGGGGTCTGTGTGACCTTATTATGATTTTAGGCAGCCTCTCTACTAATGGGAGGGGTTGTGCTCCTGTCTTGCTAGTTGTTTGGCATAGGGTGTCCAGCACTGTAGATTGCTGGTCGTTGAGTGGAGCAGGGTCTTAGCGTTGAGATGGAGATCTCTGGGAGAGCTTTCACCATTTGATAGTACATGGAGCCAGGAGTTCTTGGTGGACCAATGTCCTGAACTCGGCTCTCCCACCTCAGAGGCACAGGCCTGACACCCAGCCAGAGAACGAAGACCCTGTCAGCCACACGGTCTGTTCCAGGCTGTTTTTGGTGCAGGTGACAGAATGGAGTACAAGAGAGATGAGATCCTTGCCTCAGGGAGCTCACGGTCTCATGGGCAAGATGGATAGGAAAATCTGGAATACAAGACAGTGGAGAAGGGAAGTTCTCAAACTCAGGAGATGAGCCTCTTGGTTACTTAAATCGAGCTCTGAGAAGCAGTGGCAGGCTGGCATGTGATCTGGGAGGAACGTAGGACATGAGTAGCACCGGTGATGTTCTAAGCCAGGCCAGGGGTCGGAAGACGTTTTTAGATTGCTGGTTTGTTGTAAAAGGATATAACTCAAAAACAGCCAGATGGACGTGATGAATAAGGCAAGATATGGAAAAGGGCATGGAGCATCGATGCCCTGTCTGAGCGTACCACGTGTTTGCCAACCCAGAAGCTCTGAGCTATGTGATTTTAAAACAATATGAAACAGGTAATAATATAAAAAGTAAATAAAGCAATTATTTCTTCAACGTGGGGCAGAAAATTCTTTCACCTGTGCAAACAAATCAAGCTAAACATGAAGAAAAGATCTATTCAACAAGAACAACAGAACAGTTATGTCCAAAATTAGTAATTTCCTTATGAATATATAAAAACAGTCCAGTTAATATGGGCTCAAAAGTGTTTAGAGACCAGGCTTAACCTGGTCTCTAAACACTTTTGAGCTATTAATAGTTTATCTCACTCTATTCACGAAGTACTTTAATGAGATTATCATGGTGGCAACCATATATTTTCCACTACCCTAATTGAAAAATATACTCTCTGGGGCTTCCCTGGTGGCGCAGCGGTTGAGAGTTTGCCTGCCGATGCAGGGGACACGGGTTCGTGCCCCAGTCTGGGAAGATCCCACATGCTGCAGAGCGGCTGGGCCCATGAGCCATGGCCCCTGAGCCTGCACGTCCGGAGCCTGTGCTCTGCAATGGCAGAGGCCACAACAGTGAGAGGCCCGCATATAACAACAACAACAACAACAAAATATATATATATATATACTTTCTGATTACTTAAGTAGTAAACTGTCATTTCAAAGCTTGAGTCCACCCAATCAAATGTCACCATTAATTATTATTATTTTATTGGCTTAATAATAATTGTTTATTTTAAAACCCTGAAAGAAGGATTCTCATGACTTAAAATAAATGTCACAGAACACCTATTCCAATTTATCCTGTGATAAGTTATTTTGTTCTAAGTTAAAAAGAAAAGAATATTTAATAAAAAATAAAACAGAGAGGGCTTCCCTGGTGGCGCAGTGGTTGAGAGTCCACCTGCCGATGCAGGGGACACGGGTTCGTGCCTCGGTCTGGGAAGATCCCACATGCTGCGGAGCGGCTGGGCCCGTGAGCCATGGCCGCTGAGCCTGCGCATCCAGAGCCTGTGCTCCGCAACGGGAGAAGCCACAACAGTCAGAGGCCCACGTACCGCAAAAAATAAAATAAAAATAAAATAAAACAGAGAAATAGTTTGTTTACATTCGTTATGTTTAAGAGTCCTCATACTTCTATGAAACAAGAGGGTTATATTTGTTAAGAATTAAAAACATTATTTGGTTAATGTTAAACTTAATTTAGATTTTGGTTCTTCATAACTTAATGGATCAAGGATTTAACTGTTAACACTTGGAAAAGGACGCCATTTTAAATAACCATAGTTTTAAATTATACTGCCAAAAATAAAACCACCAAATGTCCAGTGATCCCCATCCCTACTTTAAACCAAACCCAAATACCTCTGCAAAGCACAGCACATACACACACTCTTAATATCAGAAATATACACTTATTCTAATTTTCCAAGGTATACCACTGATACTTCATCACTAGTCCACAATGGTTAAGACTGGTTAAAATTTGATTGGTTAAATGCGCAAAATCATTATAACATTCATGTTGCTTATAAAAAAATTCTTACCTTATTTACTTAGCTTTGGTCAATACCTTAGCATCCCTCAGAGCTATTTAGAATCAAACATGGAATCAGGAAACAATGTAAAGTACACAAACTTTAAAAACCTCATTACCTGTTCAGTGATCCTCATGTGGAAGTCGTGGAAGTCACTATAACGACGGTAGGTTTTCCACATCTCCTCACTGTTTAGACTGCGCCGGTGTACAGTGATGGCATATAATGCGTATGTCTTGCCATGATCATTACAAACGCCTGCCACAGCATATGGGTCATAGTCAGCATATACTAGTCATTTAAAACAAAATGAAAAGGAACAAAAGACACAGAAAGGAGGAAGATGAAGAACAAAAACAAACAAAAAGGACAACATGAAATGAAGAAGAATTTGAAATGACAGACTGAGACGAAAGGATGTCACCAAAGGATAAAATAGATTCCCATCCTCTGTACTCACATCCATAATGCGTTATATATGATGGCTACATTACAAAATGATCTACAAGTTTATGATGATACTGCCAACCACACAGTGATGTCTACTTTGGACTCTCTTCCCAATGAGCTTTTATTTATTATCAGTTATGATAACACAGTACCACCTCATACTATAGTATTAGAGTCTCTTAAATTTAATAGAAGAAAAACAACAGAAACAAAATAATAACCTCTGTACTAGCCTTCACTATTCAGCTCTAACTCGATAGCTTTTTAACTGAACAGCAAGCAAAAGCTATAGGATAAGACCTATCTTCTCTTTTGGCAAATCTCTTTCTTGTTTAAAATATTCAACAATTTACAAGTGTAATTTATGCTGAAGACTGTTCTAAATAGTTATTTTCCTACTTAATTGACACAAACCATCCAAGCCAGGTAGTCTCAAAAATCAAAACCTATTCCTATTCTGTACTAATCTTAAGTAAAAAGACATATTTTGAATCATTTTGTCTTTCTCATGTTCCATTTTTTCCCTCTGTGTTGTATTCTATTCTAGATCATCTCTTCAGGTCTCTAAAAGTTTATCAGTCTCCACTCATTTGTACCTGGTCTGTTTCTTAATTCAGCCACTCACCTTAATTTCAATAAGTAATTTTTTTTACTTCTATAATTTCATATGGTTCTTCTTTTATAGTGTGGTATTCTTGCCTCGTTTTATCTCTACAAATATTTTTAACATACTCTTGGGCTAGGAAACCCTGTGGTACACAACCACTTCAGGATGGCTGAATCTAGACACACCAATATCGCGATACAAGACAGGCTTTCAATTTCATATGGGTGATAGATACCATTCCCAACCACAACCTTGACATTCTTTGTTCTTTCCTTTGACAGTAGGCTAAGTTCTGGTTCCTCTTTCACATCAAGCCACCTCTGTGACTCTGGGCTTTATGCAAATGACTGTGTTCCAGCTTCTCCTTGCCTTAGCCCATCCTGCCTCTTCTAAACTTGAGGGCATGAAAATGCTGTCAAAATCAAGACAGCAGTCTTCACGCTCCTATAAGCTCCTTGGCTTCAATTCCTCTTCATTTCCCTAAATTTGCTTTTCCTCATGGTCTATTACACCTGTAGATTTCCCCTTTTAGCTATTTTTATTCTGTTGTTTTCAGCCCTTAGATGTGTGGGAAGCAAGATTTCCCACAGCAGTTTAGACTACCATGTTGACCAGAAGTATAAACTGCTCTTCTAATAATAGATTATACTGATCCATAATTACAAAAAAAAAAAGTGGCCAAGCTTTGGAGCTGACTAAATATTTGTATTTTGTATATAATTAGGCAAAGAAGGGTCTGTGCAGCTTCTTAGTAAATTATTTTAATAATATAATAGCTACAAATCTATACTGGCAAACGTAGTTGGACAGGAACCTCTCCCAGCCTTTCATTAAAATTTTTCTAAGATTTGCACTTTCTATTCAAAATTGTCCTTCATTCCCTTACCATCTAATATCAGTGTTCCTGACTTGACAAAATAGAAGACTAGGGATAGACCTGGGTCATCTTGCTGTCAGAGGCTTTAACTCTAATATTCACTGTTCACCTCTTTCAAATATCCTTCACTCGGAGGAACAAAGTGTACAGCAATTTTTCGACTATGTGGAACAAAGTGTACAGCAATTTTTCATCACCCAAGAGAACCACCATCACTCAACAGAGTTAGCAAGGCAACAAGGGAATGGATTCACCTGTTGTGTTCAAGATACGTTTGGGAAAGGATAATAGGAAGCAGGGGCCAATTAGGCAGCAAACCATAACCAATTAGGAGTTAATAAGAACAAGGAGAATAGCAAGAAATAGAAAAGGGAAGAAGAAAGGAACGTAAGAAAGCATTCTAAAAAAGAATGATCAGATTTGTCACAAATTGATAGGCAAGGGAGATCATGACTAGGATGCATGCACAATAGGAAGAATAATGGGGCTATTATAAGAAGCACTAAGACAGAAAGGTAATTTGATTTTAAAAGATAATGAGGTTACATATATTTTGAGATGATGGTGAGATATTATAGTGGAAATAACAGGTTTTGTTTGCATTAGGACAATGTTACTACTCATAACAGGTGATGTGCAACCTCTTCGTTCCTAATCCATAGCCAGACAAGGAACTAGGATCAGAATATAAATAAATCTCATCACTAAACACATTGCCTAACGTAGCCAGTATTTTTTAAAACAAGATTTCTCAGTGAAGAAGCCAGTACACTGTAGTCTATGGATCACTCCTTAAATAGCATTGGACTCTTAAGTTCTACTTCCCATCATACAGATGTTAAGGACATGGGATCCAGACTCAAAGAGACTCTGAAGCCCAACTCATAAAAGAAATCTTTATTGAACAAACACTAATATATAATGCCCACCATGTAATTACGAATACAGTTAATTAGTCCCATAACAATCCTATGAGGCAAGTATTATTATTATTATCATTAATATTCCATTTTACAGATGGGGAAATTGAGATACAGAGATGTTAAGGAACTCATCCAAGTTCACCCAACTATTAGGTAGAAGAGCTGGTGTTTGAACCTAAGCAATTTGGACAAAAAGCTGTGCTCTTAACCACTATACTATGCTGCCCCTTTAGTGTTTATACATAAATTTGTCTGACAGAAATTACAATTTATTAAAAATGCTTAGTATTATGCTTCCGTATCTTTTAAGAAGCTAATAAATACTTGTTGAATGAATGGACAAAGCAGCTAGAAAACTAGAACCCTCAGAGAAGAGAAAGATCCACATAAGAAATATGGACATTAGTATCTTCTTCTACACACAAAAGTTTAAGGACTTGAAGAAAGAAATAAAAGGACAAATTCTAAATGTTGCACTTTAACAAAGGCTTTCATATTTCGAAGACAACTCAACAAAGAAGATAGTTTTTTAAAAGAATTTTAAAATTTTAAGGAAGGAAAAAGTGAGACAAATGTATCAAAAGCTAGAAAGAAACGCAACTAGACCCTCTGGTTTTATTGACAACAACGTATGCACCAACTATTTGGAAAAGATAAAGGAAAAACTGAAAAAGCAATTATAGATAACTTATTACAGAAATCTGGCAGAAAACACAATGGAAAATTAGACTCCAGCTCCAGTGAAAAGAAAACAAGATCTTAAAAAAATAGATGCAAATGATCTTTTTAAAACTACACTTGTACTATTAAATCTCTTTCCAAATTATCTAAATTATAAGTATGAAATTGAACTCAGGTATTTATCTGTACGTTTATACTTCAGTATGTAATGTGACAAACACACTCCTATATTGTAGGAATACTGAGAAGCCAAATAAGAAAATCGGCATTGGCATTATCTAATAACCCAATAACAATGATGGAAATTGATTTTTTTCCTCAGTTCACTAGCCACTTTGCACATATGCTGATTCAGTCATGAATCTCACCTCATCCAAGCATTTGTTGAACTTCTATAAACTCCTATACCAAAAAGCTTCATTTATCCAGATATCTAATCTGACTTTGCATGTATGAAAACAAATATTAAACTAAAATCTGCCCCAAGACAATTTAATAAGAATTATGCAGACAATTATCAGCTAGACTCAAAGAAAAAGAAGACTGGTTTCAAAGTTTATTAGCCATGACAAAATGCTTAAAATTTAACCTTTTTCAAACGATAACAGTGACAACCTTAAAGAAAGGAAACACCCATGTAATAAACATCATAGAATTTAATGAAGAACATGTTACAGAAAAAAAGTAATTTGAAAACATGACTACAGAACACAAAAATGATTTATAAAAATAAATGTGGAAAATAATGTAGGAGTAGTAATAGTCAATAGTTTTTAAGTAATAATTAAACCATGAAGTCTCTTACCAGTGTCTGAAATGTAAGCATGAAGTTGTACTGAGTCATCAGAAGACACATTTGAAAGGTCATCTAAAGACTGGGTGATGGAGGGGGGGAATCAGAACACAAAATTGTTAAATTTTACAGGAAAAAAAAATGTTAAAGAATTCTACATCATATATAACATTACTCATCTTTGCCCTATGTAAGCTTTATATTATTTGTATCTTTCCCCCCCAAACAATAATCCTCTTTATTTATACTAATAGGAGAGAGAGAACCTAAGATTAAGAAACTATAAAACAAAGTAATTTAGTAATCAACTTAATACATCAGATTATTTCTTCCTTCATTACCTGTCCACATACTATAATTTGCTTCTTCTCAATTATATATATTCAATACATGGCAAAAAAAAAAATGTGGATAAAAATAAGCAGACATATTCTTAAATCAACATTTCAATTTTAATGCTGAAATATACTAGAGCCAACTTTGTATTCTTTAACTTAACACTGTTGTTAACTTAGAAATAGTTTTAGTTAATTTAGATTCCTTATCTATAAAATGAGAACAATCGTACCTACATCAAAGGGTTATGTGAGGACTAAAGGAAAAGACATGTAAAACATTTAGAAAACTGCCTAACATAAAAAATGTTAGCCATTATTATGATTACTCACTAAATGAAGTGAATCCACAGTTTAAGATATTTTAAATAATTTTCAAAAATTATTCCATAAACAAAAAGTATTACTGATCGATTCAGAATAAATCTTTTGTAACTATGGACTTTAGCTCTAAACTTAAAACTTTTTTGCTACATATCCATACACCCACACATACAAAGAAGGGAACATAACGCATATAATGAAGGCAGACTGTATGGAAAAGAATTAACACAACAGACTTGAAGTTGCTCTCGTTAGAAAGGACTGCTTTCAAGGTTGGCCCTTGGACAATATCTGGGAAGTCAGATTTAGAAAAAGTTCCCTCCATTCCCTAACTGCTAAGAGTGGCTCACTCTACGTAACTATCTGTACAAACAATGTGGTTTATGCTGAATACCTGCTTTCCTTCTGGGAGTCATTTTAGTATATGCTAGGCAGAGGGTGTCTGTGTGATCCACCTCCAATAAAAACCCTGGGCACTTAGTATCAGATGAGCCTTCCTGGTGGCAACATTTCACACATGTTGTCATATTCACTGCTGGTGAAATTAAGTCTGTCCTATGTGACTTCCATGGAAAAGGATTCTTGGAAACTTGTGCCTGGTTTTCTCTGAACTTTGCCCCATGCACCTTTTCCCTTTCTTGATTTTGCTTTATATCCTTTTGCTGTAATAAATTCTAGCCATGAGTATGACTATGCCGGGACCTGTGAGTCCTCTTAGTAAATCAATAAACATAGGAGTGGTCTTGGGGACCTATAACACACAGACATTATATGATTCAGACATATTTTACACTTAGAAAACCATAGGATTGAATGAACTTTGGAGTATTAATGTGATATTACCGGTTATTACTAAGAGTCATCTAAATGACTTAAATGAAGCCATGCATATGACACAAAGCCATTTAAATTAAGCAATTACAGTCTAAGAAGAAAGCCAAAATTCTACCTACTAAAGACTGATCATCAGGAGAAGCAAAATTTGATAATTCCATACAGATTAACCACAAATCAAGTGGGAGAACCATTCAATTAAATTAGGTCTAGTCCAGGCTTCACCACTGATACCTTAAGAGACTTTAGCCATATCAACTAGTCTTTCCTGTTTCTCAGTTTTCCCAATGTTATAATGGTGTAATACCTGTTCTACAATTCTATCAGGATATAAAGTGAATGAAAATACTTTGAAGAGATATAGAATGCACTTATTTTTTTAAGTGCTCACCTGACCTACAATAAAACATTTTGACAGAAACAGCACAACTTTTGTTTTAGTATTATTTTTACATGAAAGATAGAAGCCCCAGAGGAAATGGAATATTCTACAAAATTTAAGATTGTTATCTACTGTAATCTTCTTCTAATTACAAGCTAGCACCAAGAATATAAAACAATCACCTTTTTCAAAAAAAACATCATTATTATTGGTAACCTTCCCTTGCAGGTAACATTTAAAAAGCTAAATGCCGCTTACTTATTACTTTAAACACGTTAGCATCTTATATACTATGCAACCCAGAAGTTGTTGAAAAACTCTGTATAATATATAAGTGTCTTTTTAGCACATTTAAAATATGCAAGTAATATTATTTTCATTAAATATGATTAAAAAATCCAATGAGATATCTCTTAACCATTAGTCACAGTTACAATGCATATGTAACTATCAACTAGACTACATAAAGTTACAACTGGTGAAATAATAACTACAGAACTACATTGTGATTTAGAACTGTAAGTATTGATTAGTCATAGAAAACTGTGATTTCAAAACAAGTGCATTAATGCTGTCCTGAAATAAAATCAGTTTGTAAAGTAATTCTTGGGTTAAGATTCTTGAATTCCTTACCAAAAAAAAAAAAAAAGTTCTTTTTTTTAACACTATGCTAAGATAAAAACCAAAAATTCTAATTTACTATGATAATCAATTGAGCAAACACAACTACAATGGCACTTCTAAAAATGTTTATAATTTATGTGTCAGTTTCAATCACAAAATGAGTAAACCACGACATTAAATATTTTCTTTGCTTAGTATACTGGAATAAACTATTATGATCTAGTTTATAATTTTAATACAATTAATAAATGTTATCTTCATCAAACATGAAAAATATCTGATGGTTTTTAAAACAATTCTTTATAATCTTAAACTATTTTTTAAAATGCAGCTATTCATTAAAATCTATGTATTAAAAAAATAGAATTGAAAACAGTCTAGCTACTTAAAAGCTTAGATTTAACAGATGTGAAAACCAAAAAACTGTAAGTCACTGACCTCAAGTGTGACCTTTTTCAATCCACACTGTTCTGGTTTATATCACTATGTGATAAAAGGGATCTCTTTTACAAAAAAGCATTTATTCCCAATAGGGAATGAAGAAAAAAAATATTTTTTACTACTGTTCAAACACTTGTACAAGCACTACAAAGGTGAATATTAAAAAATTTCAAACCAAGGAAAAGTTTCATCACATTTGGAAACTTTCTATATAATGGGCATTATATTGCTAACACTCTTCATTCTCTAGGACCTATTCCTTTTCATTATAACTCTGTGGAATATGAGAAGTAAATGGTAATGATACCAAATAATTTAGGAAAACATTTAAAATGTTACTAAATATATGACATAACGCTATGGCTGATTTGCTTTAGTGTTTTGTTAAAGGTTATACGTTGCACAATAATAGAACATTTATACAATAAAGTAATTTTAGAAATAAATGTAGTAGTGAGGAACATAAGACAATGGACCTCTAAACTATTTAGCTATCACAAAAAGTTTGAAAGAAAATGTGTTGTAGGTAGAAGGAAAAACAAAGCAAACAATCTCCGCCCATCCCCCACAAATTCTGGACTGAAACTTTCACAGAACACTAATATTTCTTTCCAGCAGCATTTTATAAAATAAGGTATTCAATGGCAAGGATGGATATATAAAAGAACTGAAATGTTCATTGTTTCACACTTCACCTTGAATATATGAAATGTCAATGACAGTTTATATGCTAAAAACATGTCATTCTTAAACCTGTAATCATAGAATACAGTTGCTTAATTCTTGTAAAACCCTCTAAGCTTAAAAAAAGGGTTTTTTTACAATAACTTGAATCTTTTATAGTGTAGACTTTAAAGAAATATCTTTTAAGTTTTCAGATATCCCAACTAATTTTATATCTCTTTTCTAAATACAAGAAGAAAAAACTAATTCCAGTGTAAACATTTATATGTCACAAATTTACTGCCCATCATAGCACTGATCAGAGTCATTTTCAAATATTAAATACTGGGGTTGAAAATAATAAAATCATTTTTTATCACCTGCAACTAAATCATTCAGGTGTGGCTTAAGCACATTTTTTAAAATGAAAAAAAATTTCATGTCATTTTTAAGTTCTAATTAACAGATCCCTTATTTGTGAATTCAATATTTCTTTAAAAGCATAACAACTTCTTACAAAGGATGACTTGGGGACTTCTAATAAATCATTTATTTACATATGTTAAGGCTCAGTCTTTCACATTGTTTTCAGGCCACTTTATTAATTAAAGTACTCATAACAGTACTTACCAAATTTATGCTTCCTGTAGGAGACCCATTAAAAGATTCTGTGAGAAGGGAAATTCAACTTAGTATACAGTAAAAAAACTTTTGAAACTGCTTTATCTATCTAAGGTTCAAACACCAAGAACAAAAGTCACACAAGCCAAGATATAACAAAACAGTAAATTGTGGTACACTATTCCCAAACACCTATTCCCATTGTTTTCCAAGCCAGATATTTCAGTGAAAATAGTTATGTACCTAAGTTGCTCCTCCCCCCAAAAAAAGGTATTTATGTACAGGAAAGCAATTATTATATATTTTATTCTCACAGTATCATATTAAGTTGTCTAATACAATGTAGATATGAGGTAAACACTGCAGATTGAAGTCCACTAGGAAATGTCAGAGGTATTTTGCTATTTCTGTCCCACTGGATTAATATTACAAATAAAATTATTCTTTAATATGAAGGATAAATAGATTGACTTTTAATATATCTATAAAGTCTACTTATTCTTGGTTGATCTGGATCAAAAATATTCAAAATCTAGATTCTTAAATGAATATACAATTAATAGAACAAAAGATACATAAAATCCCATGTGTAATGTCATTTAATTAAAAAGCAACTAAAATTATTTTTAAAAATTAACGTTCGAGACTAAGTGAATTATTAAAATTAACATCTTTCCCTCAGAATTTTAGTCTATATCTGAGCAAATTAGGTTACCAATTAAGATATCCCTCTGTTAAAAACACAAATGAATATATGGTAAAGCAATATTCATAAACAGTTTAAAGTTAATGTATGGCTTGTAGCCCTTAAGAGATTATTTATAATTTGGATCTCTAGATGGGTCTTCAAAGGAAATTTCTATTACTCTTGAAATAGGCAGTTGGTGTTGCTTTCCAACTTCAACAACTCTAAATGCCCAAGAACACTTCTCGGTTCCTCAAAACTTTGGTCACAAAAATAGGAAATCCCACCTAGGATTACCCCTTGGTTAACAGCAAGGTGAAAATTAAAATGAGTAAACAAACAGTTCTCTAACCTCCTTATTCAATTATATGCCTCCTACCTCCTTCTGTGGTCTGCCCACCTCTTAAGTCTTCCCACCAAAGACATGTCAAATTAAAAGAGAAACTAGGAGCAAAACAAGGCATAGTTTACTTTCTTGATCAATAATAAGATCCAGAAATAGAGTCTAAAGCCAATCTAGGTCCACATTTAATCAAAACTTTAATAACTGGTTATTAATATTAGAAAACAAAAGAAACTATTGTTTGACATGATGAGAAAAACGTGACTGCAATTAAAATTTAAAACAGCACAATTTAAATATTTTTAAAAGGCTGTGAAAGTATGTAGGAAAAAATACTCTTAAAATAATTGAAAGCTGAACTAACTAAAGAAGGCAATTACGAACAAAGAAAGAGAAAAGGAAAAAAGGGGAGGAGAGGAGGACAGAGAGCATGGGTTAGCACGCCATCCAGCCACCTACCTACCTACCTACAGAAGTCTAGTTAAATAGGAATGAAATTTCTTCCACAGCAAAGAAAAACCACCAGCAAATACTATTACACATGGTAAGATTTGACCCACTAATTCTGTGCTCAGTTTAGGCTGCATTTTCTTAAAATCAGCTACATATTAAACACTAGATTAGGTAATTATTTCAAAATGTCTAAAAAGTAGCCAAAACTTCAGGACTTTAAAAAATACACAAAGTGCCAGGAAGCTTAATTTGAAAAGTCAGACAATGAATTTATAACCAGAAGATTTAACAAAGGCCTATTTTTAATTAAACAGTCTTATAAAGACAAGAAAATCATAAGCATCACTATTTGAAAAAGTTGTCACAAGTGCCTAAAACCTAAACACTGACAAAGATAATATACCTAACTGCCATTTTTAATAATAATGTTTCATATTATACCCATCATTCCACATACTTTTTCAAATCATTTCAAAAAAGGGTTAGGCAATTTCTCAGTTATAAAATATATAAAAGCTCATCAATTACGACACAGAATGTTAAAAAGCAATGTCCTAGAAAGACGAAAGAGAGATATATATACACTAATTCCAAACTACAATCAATGATTCTGGTGTGAGGGACTACTCAATGACTGATATATAATAGAAGTACATTTACTTCAGATCAAAACTAGTTGCAGAAAAAAAACTTTTAAGCTACTCTGTGTTTTAAATAAGTATGAGGTTTTGAGAAGTTTGAGACAACATAAATAATTTGCTTCCATTAGTTGCATACAAGACAAATATAAATGGAAGCTAAAAGTCAATTTAGAAGAATTTGAAGTTCTTACACTATAGGATCAAAACCTACTCCCAGAGAATATATTGTTACTGTCATCATTATATAATATTTAGACACTCATATATTAGCTGATTATGATTCAATTTATCCTCTTTCATTCTGGGTCAGATAGCAAATCTGTTTCACAATACTAAGGAAACTTCTAAAGTAGACAAAATCAACAATAAAAACATTTTAAATAGTCCTTTCTGGAAGTAGAGTTCCTACTGCAAATTTCATAGCAGCTATGCAAAAGATTTTTCAAGAGACAGTAAATAGATATACTATATAACATACTTGAGGTACACTGAATTTTACTATTCATCTCCCACAGAAGTGCTCTTAAAAAAAAAAACACTTCCTCAATTATGCAATCAAATCAGTTAATAAAATATTATCCCAATTTTACAAATAACCAAGATATTAGATCAACAATCAATATAAAAGTTATTACAACATGGAAACTTCTGTAACTAGATTTCTTAGATTATTTAAAAAGTAAAATCTTGCTGGAGAGGGTGTGGAGAAATGGGAACCCTCTTGCACTGTTCGTGGGAATGTAAATTGATACAGCCACTATGCAGAACAGTATGGAGGTTCCTTAAAAAACTACAAATAGAACTACCATATGACCCAGCAATCCCAGTACTGGGCATATACCCTGAGAAAACCATAATTCAAAAAGCGTCATGTACCACAATGTTCATTGCAGCTCTATTTACAATAGCCAGGACATGGAAGCAACATAACTGTCCATCAACAGATGAATGGATAAAGAAGATATGGCACATATATACAATGGAATATTACTCAGCTATAAAAAGAAACGAAATTGAGTTATTTGTAGTGAGGTGGATGGACTACAGTCTGTCATACAGAGTGAAGTAAGTCAGAAAGAAAAAAACAAATACCATATGCTAACACATATATATGGAATCTAAAAAAAAAAAAAATTGTTCTGAAGAACCTAGGGGCAGGACAGGAATAAAGACGCAGACGTAGAGAATGGACTTGAGGACACAGGGTAGGAGAAAGGGAAGCTGGGACGAAGTGAGAGAGTGGCATGGACATATATACACTACCAAATGTAAAACAGATAGTCAGTGGGAATCAGCCACATAGTGCAGGAAAATCAGCTCGGTGCTTTGTGTCCACCTAGAGGGGTGGGATAGGGAGGATGGGAGGGAGATGCAAGAGGGTGTGGAGAAAAGGGAGCCTTCTTGCACTATTGATGGGAATGTAAATTGATACAGGCACTATGGGGCACGGTATGGAGTTTCCTTAAAAAACTAAAATTAGAACTACCATACAACCCAGCAATCCCAGTACTGGGCATATACCCTGAGAAAACCGTAATTCAAAAATAGTCATGTACCACAATGTTCACTGCAGCCTTATTTACAATAGCCAGGACATGGAAGCAACCTCAGTGTCCATCAACAGATGAATGGATAAAAAAGATGTGACACATATATACAATGGAATATTACTCAGCCATAAAAAGACACGAAATTGAGTTATTTGTACTGAGGTGGATGGACCTAGAGTCTGTCATACAGAGTCAAGTAAGTCAGAAAGAGAAAAGCAAATACCATATGCTTACACATATATATGGATTCTAAAAACAAACAAACAAAAAATTGGTCATGAAGGGGCCGGACGGGAATAAAGACACAGACCTACTAGAGAATGGACTTGAGGACACAGGGAGGGGGAAGGGAAAGCTGGGACAAAATGAGAGAGTGGCATGTACATATATACACTACCAAATGTAAAACTGATAGCTAGTGGGAAGAAGCTGTATAGCACAAGAAGGTCAGCTTGGTGCTTTGTGACCATCTAGAGGGGCGGGATAGGGAGGCTGGGAGGGAGATGCAAAAGGGAAGAGATATGGGGATATATGTATATGTATAGCTGATTCACTTTGTTATAAAGCAGAAATTAACACACCATTGTAAAGCAATTATACTCTAACAAAGATGTTAAAAAAATAAATAGAAAAAAATTTAAAAATAAACAGTAAAATCTCACTAATATAGACTAGGGAGTGGGGAGGATAGGTAGAGAACAGGGGAGGCTGGAAAGCTTCCATAATAGAGGTATTTTTTAAAGCAGTGCTCACTATCTAATACATCTATTATATCTCCAACTTCAAGTGGTCCTGTCTATAAAATCTATTCATAAGTAAATAAGCATAATTAAAGCACTCTCTTAAAATAATTCCTTAGTCCAGGGCTTCTCTGGTGGCGCAGTGGTTGAGAGTCCACCTGCCGACGCAGGGGACACGGGTTCGTGCCCCGGTCCGGGAAGATCCCACATGCCGCGGAGCGGCTGGGCCCAGTGAGCCATGGCTGCTAAGCCTGCGCGTCCGGAGCCTGTGCTCCGCAACGGGAGAGGCCACAGCAGTGAGAGGCCCGCGTACCGCAAAAAAAAAAAAAAAAAATTCCTTAGTCCAATCTTTCCCATTTACTTTGTATTTACATTGCTTATTTGCTGGAAAGTTTATCAAATACTAGATATTTAATTAGAGTTTAATAAGTACTTCTGAACTGAATCACAAGTAAAATGGTCATCAGGTCTAAAATCTGCAAACTGTACTCTAAGTGCTGCCTCTCCCACTATTCTTAAATAACAAATTATTTACTACTAATAAAAACTTATATTTGCGTTTTAGTTTATATTTCATTTTTATATACAGAATTCCATTAAAATATGACAACTCTGAGGTAAGATATTATTATGAGAAGAATATTATTCCAGATTTACAGCTGAGAAAGAGGCTTAAAGAAATTGTTTGGCCAACATCACACAGGCAATAAGAAAAGGATTAAAATCTAAGTATTATGACAAAGTCTGCTTTCTTTACCATAACATGTAGATAGAAAAAAACTGAACGATTGGAATAAATGACTCTTATAGCTTCTCCCAGCTTATACTGGGCAGGATTTGGAAAAGGGTACAGTTAAAGAGGGCAAAAACTGTATTTTAATGTTTTATAGTTTATGGTATATTCTCAGATTCATCACTTGTTATTTCATTTAATCTTCTCAATAATCCTATTGCTAGTCATGACTATTATTACTTATAAACAAAAGGGAAACTACCATAAAAACATTGGGGTGACACAACTCAAGAAAACATGCTTCTTTAAGAATTCTATTTTCAACAGTTACATTCAAATTTGTTATTAAATTTTAACATTTTAATTTAGTAAGTAAACTGTCATTTAATTACAGATTTTTAAATATACTACAATTTATATTTGGGTTTCAAAAACATTTTTTATCTTATTTGAAAGGACTTTTTTTGGTAAGCAGAATATATACAGGAAAATACATATACACATAAATGTACAACGTGTGCCACCTTACCTCCATCACCATCATCTGATCCTCTGAAACTAGGATCTTTTAACATATCCAGCTCGGCTAACATGCGCACATAAAGTGCATTCTGCCTGAAGGAAGGATAAAATCTTTCATCTCGTAGCATCAATTCATATACCTTATTGAAATAAATCAAGATATTCAATCATTAATGCAGATAATGCAGTGATTTCCACTAATAAGATTTCAACGAAAGCTAGATAGAGGTCTTACTGTAATAAATTACAGGTTCCATATTAACAAGATGTCAGTAATAAGACTATGTCACAACGAATAATTTTTTTCTGGTCCCTCCAGCACCCAAATTGTACTGAAACAGGTCCTACTGCAATACAAGTCACACGACAGCAGGTTACATAAAATGTTCCAGAAAGTAGTACTCTCTAAGAAACAAGTACACATAAAGGCTCAAGACACATATTCAAATAAATGAATCATGTTATTTATACATCATCAATTCATAAAATTCTAGAATCTATATCTGGCCCTGCAGTCAGATTCAAATTAAACAACCCAGCTAAGGATTTTCCTCATTTGTCAATTAAATAAACAAAGAAAAACTGGCCTACCTTTTTTGTAATTGTGAAGTACTGATATTATTACCATAACTCATCTTTTTAGTTATCACCGTACTTTCTTAATGCTTCAATAACCTTTTATAAACAAATTACATGCATATAGAAATATACATTGTTTTCGAGAAAGATATAATGATAAATGTTGTACATAATACCTTCCTTTGAATGTCATCAAAGATTTCAGGAGTTGGATCTTCATGATTCAAAGTATCTGCTAATTTTGCTACCAAATAATCATCAACAGTAACTCTTGGAGATGCCTGACAGAGAAAAATAACAGTAGTATTGATCTTTGGATTTTCTATATACAAGTTAAGCCTTAATAGTAGGAGAATAATGGAATCATATTATTGAAACTAAATGCCAGAAAATCCTTGGTTTGTAAATGACACCCTGATGATTAAAGGCTGAAATAAGAGCTAGAACCTTCTTGTCATCAGGTACTACACAGTCGACGTTCGACAAACATGGATTTAAATCTTGACTTTTGCCGAGCAACTTACCTCTCACTAGGCTTCACTTAATCTGCAAAATGGTGGTAAATACCACATATGGTTATTATGAGGATGAAAAGAGATTTACGTAAGGCATATGTGTCTAGCACATAGGAAACTCTGTCATTAGGAGTTAGTGTTGAGCACTCAGTAGTCCTAGATGTGTATTTAATAAAATACCAAAAGAATAATCCATTTGTTATTTATCATTTAACGTTAGAAACAATCCTTTTGAATGGCATCTAAAAGAGACTATGCTTATCTTAATTTGGTTTTATAATACTGCAGCAAAGTTCCCACATGATACAGGATGGAAAAAATCTGAAAAGTTAATTTGTTCCAACAATTTCCATCTCAAGGTGCATAATGTGACAGATACTACACAGAAATATAAAATATCATGTTCAGTGTGAAAACTTACTGAAAGAAAATAACGCTGAGAAGCTAGAAATATGGTCATCTTTGGCATGTCAACTTTTGTATTTTTAGTTCTGAAGGCTCTAGAGAATAAATGAGCAACAAGGATGGTAACTTTTAGAGAAAGTACCAAAAGAATGCATTGTTCAAGTGATTTCTCTATGCTAATAGACTATCTAAGGAACAGAAAAGAAGATATATCAAGAAAAGAAAAAAAAGTAAAAGTAAGTAAGTAACCTGGGTATATATACAGACAAAACTATAATTTTAAAAGATACATGCACCCCATGTTCAAAGCAGCACTATTCACAATAGCTAAGACATGGAAACAACCTCAATGTCCAACGACAGATGAATTGATAAAGATGTGATAAATATATACAATGGAATACTACTTGGCCACAAAAAAGAATGAAACATGCCATTTGCAGCAATGTGGATAAATCTAGAGACTATCGTACTAAGTGAAGTTAAGTCAGAAAGAGAAAGACAAATACCATATGATATCACTTAATATGCAGAAGCTAAAATATGACACAAATGAACTTATCAACAAAACAGAAACAGACTCACAGACGTAGTGAACAGACTTGTGATTGCCAAAGGGGAGGGGGGGTGGGGGAGGGATGGATTGGAAGTTTGGCATTAGCAGATGCAAGCTATTATATATAGAATGATAAACAACAAAGTCCTACTGTATACCACAGGGAACCATATTCAATATCCTGTGCTAAACCATAATGGAAAAGAATATGAAAAAGAATGTGTATATGTATAACTGAATCACTTTGCTGTATAGCAGAAATTAACACAACAGTGTATATCAACTACACTTAAACAAAATTTTTTTTTTTAGTTTTCTTTCAAATAAGTAAACAGGAGGCAAACGGCTACACAACTTCTAATGCTCCCTTGTTAATTCAACACTCCTGGTAGTAAACCCAAGTAGGTTGTGTGGTGGTTGTTTTTTGGTTTGTGTGGGGTTTTTTTGGAGGAGGAAGAGAAGGATACTTACCTACTATTTGTTTGTGTACGAGTGTGGTGTTTTGTGGTTTTTTTTGCGGTATGCGGGCCCCTCACTGCTGTGGCCTCTCCCGTCGCGGAGCACAGGCTCCGGACGCACAGGCTCAGCGGCCATGGCTCACGGGCCCAGCCGCTCCGTGGCATGTGGGATCTTCCCGGACCGGGGCACGAACCCGTGTCCGCTGCATCGGCAGGCGGACTCTCAACCACTGCGCCACCAGGGAAGCCCACGAGTGTGGTGTTTTTTTTGTTTCCCCCGAACTAAGAACAGGAGAACTAAACAACTTCAACTATGTGACAAAGATCAGAGACGAAGAAGATTTAAGTTAGTTTTGTCCTTTCATTTGCCCTCTAAGCTCAGTAAAACTCAGTTTCTAGGAAATAAGAGAAAAATTTGAAAATAATACCATTATCTATTTATCTAGTTTAATTTTTTCTATAATCTCTGGAATACAGAATTGGATTAAGCCTCATCCTTGGAAGAGGGTGACCAAAACTTTCAGAGAGCCCACCTTTCAAAAAAAGTAATATGGAAGAAATACTTATATACATATGTTACTTCTTTAACATAAAAATACAAAATGGGTGTTTTTCCAAAATTATCTATTAATCTGTATTCTTTACTTTTCTGTTACACAAATGTAGTTATTTAAACAAAACAAAAGGACTAGTTAACAGTGGCAATTAGTAATTAATTGGACTAATCAAAAAAATGTCTGAGAATATTAATATACTTAATGTTTCTGTACTCTGATACAGCAACTTATTTTAACATATTTTAAACTTTTTACTTTTAAATTTAAATATCGTAGGCGCTATATTATATATTCTTAAAATATAAAAATGTAAGACTTTTTAAAAGATTATACCTATAATAGGACTAATTAAATAGATATATCTATATTTAATAAAAAGTAAACAATTACTTTTCTTTTTATTCCATGATCTTGTAGGGTATTTTTGTGTTGCCCTTTTAAACGATACTTCTCTGATCTGCCTGCAGCCTTCAGGATATTATTTTATGCAGTGGTATAACTAAGTACAATCAACTATAAAATAAAATTCACTATGACTTTCAGCTCTGCTCTTAAGGCTATATATCACACTTATTTCTCTAACCAGTGCAATGTCATGACATCAAGTAAATATCCCTTCAATAAAACCATTTAGGCAAAGAATAATGGGATTTTACTCACTAAAAACAGCAGGTTTTTAGACCTGTAGGGATTTGTATCTCCAGATTTGTTTCATAGACCAGCTGTTTGTCTATCAGGTCCTTTGCATCTATGAATTCATCATACAGGCTACCCATGTCTAAAATGCCCATTTTTAAGTACTTCGAAGCATAATGAATGTCATAAGTTAAACCTCTCCTTTTCAAGGAAAATGGTTTTAAAACACACAGATCATTTAAATGTGGTAAAGGTGCATTCCAAATAAATTATAGTTTTAGTAAAGAAAGTGAGAAAATCCTCTTTAAGCTAGCTGTTCCCTTCTGGTGATATCTGAGTTCTCAATAGCCTTAGTTCCAAAAAGTGAGTCATTTTTTTCATTATATGAGTTTTTGTTACAGCCTACACATAAAAAACTCAGTTCAGTCCATCCATTTCAAGGTTTATTTTAGTCCCTCCAAAAATCATTCAATAGTTTTAGAGAAAGCATATAAATTTCTGTTTACGTTAATTTATTTCACCATACTCATTCCTGATGCATTTTCAAATGAGAGGACATTATTCGTGTCCCATTCTTTGAAAATATGATTTACCGCAGGCCATTGTTGGCATCTTTACTATGACTGGCAACAATGATAGCCATCTGGAAGGCAAGTGTCTAAAGTTTTCTCCTGACATTTTGGTAATGTCAAAATCTCAGAAAGCTGAAGCAATAATATTGTTCAGAACATACAGGTATAATAAAACTGTATGGGAAAGCAAGTAAATAATTACAGAAAATGGGCTTCATCAGGAAGCAAGGACAGGTACAGAATATATAGGGATCTTTAAAACTATAATGAATGTTCTATTTCTAAAGCTGGATGGGGTATAAAGGTGTTTGCTCTACTATTATTCTTAAAACTGTGTACTCTTTTAAGTAGGGTATATTTCATAAGGCAAAAATGTAAGCAAATGCACAAATAAGCAGTTTCCAAGTAACATTCATACTTAAAATTCAAATACAATTTTTGTGTTAAGTATAAATTAAAAGGTTATTATAGCATAGCCATTAAAAGTACTGGAGTGTGAGTAACCTTGAATCTTGAGGATTTTTGTGTCCATATTCATGAGGGATATTAGTCTGTAGTTTTCTAAATGATGTCTTTGTCTGACTTTGATATGAGAATGACACAACTCATAAAATGAGCTGGGAAATGTTTTATTTTTTCTCTATTTTCTGGAAGAGTTTGTGAAGTATTGGTATTATTTCTTCTTGAAATGTATGACAGAATTCATACCTAGTGAAACCAGCTAGGCCTGGGCTTTTCTTTGAAAGATGATTTTTAATTATTAATTAAATTTATTTACTATATTTTCTGTTTCTTCTTAAGTCAGTTTGGCAATTAGTGTCTCTCCAGGAATTTGTCCATTTCATCTAAGTTGTCAAATTTGTTGTCATAAAGTTGTTTGTAATATTTCCTTATAGGCCCTTTAATTTCTATAGAGTTGGCAGTGATGCCTCCTCTTTCATTCATGATTTTGGTGATCTGTATCTTTTTTCCGGGCCAATCTAGCTAAAGGTCTGTCAATTTTGTTGCTCTTTTCCCAACTTTTGGTCGTACTGATTTTTCACTATTGTTTTTTCTGTTTTCTATTTCACTGATTTCCATTTTGATCTTTACTATTTTATTTCCTTCCTTCTGTTTGCTTGGGTTTGTCTTGCTTTTCTTTTTCTAGATTTTTAAGGTGAAAACGTAGAATGTTGATTTGAGATCTTTCTTCTTTCTCATTAGGCATTTAAGGCTACACATCTCCCTGTAAGCACTTCTTTAATTGCATCCCATAAATTTTGATGTACCGTGTTTTCTTTTTTTTTTTCTTTTTGGCTGCATTGGGTCTTCGTTGCTGCATGCGGGCTTTCTCTAGTTGTGGCGAGTAGGGGCTACTCTTCTTTGTGGTACGCGGGCTTCTCGTTGCGATGGCTTCTGTTGTCGCGGAGCAGGGGCTCTAGGCGCGCGGGCTTCAGTAGTTGTGGCTCGCGGGCTCTAGAGCTCAGGCTCAGTAGTTGTTGCACACGGGCTTAGTTGCTTCGAGGCGTGTGGGATCGTCCTGGACCAGGGCTCGAACCCGTGTCCCCTGCATTGGCAGGAGGATTCTTAACCACTGCGCCACCAGGGAAGCCCCGGAAGTCACTTTAAAGTAAATGTACTTTAAGAATAAAGGAGTCTGGAAGCCTGGGTCACCCTATTATTCACTGCTTCTCGCTCTCCACTCCTCACCCTGCCTCACTGACTTTCGTTGGACTGTGGCATGAGAGAGAAATAAACCTTTGTTGAGTTAAGCCACTGAGAATGTGGAGAGTTCTAACGGGTTTATAGGGCTGTTCAATTCTTGTATATCCTTGGTCATTTTCTGTATAATTGTTTTATCAGTTTTTGAGAGTGAGTATTGAAGTCTCCAACTGTTATTGCTGAATTGTCTACTTCTCCCTCAATTCAGTCAGTTTGTGCTTCATTTACGTGGGGGCTTTGTTGTTTTATCATCCTCATCAACTGACCCTTTTACAATTATAAAATGTTCCTCGTTTCTCTAGTAACAATTTTTTGTCTTAAAATCTATCACTAATATTGGTGTAGCCACTCCAGCTCTATTTTAGTTACTGTTTGCACGGTTTACCTTTTTCCATCCTTTTACTTTCTACCTATTATCTACAGTGTGTGTGACCTTGAATTTTAACTGTCACTTTGTATCTGCATGACCCTGGACAAGTTAATTCAATTTTCTAACTGAATCAGTTTCTTCACCTATAAAATGAGGATAATACACAATAATACTATTACCAGGATTAAATAAGGCAATGTAAGGCAGCTGTGCATAGCAGCATGAATAATGGATATTTACAAGTACTACAAAAATCATTATTAATGATACTGCCAGAGAAGATAAGAAAACAGTAATCAAAATATATTCTCACCTTTTCTGATAAATACTGTTCATAAATTCCAACAGCAGCTGCTCTTAAAAGACCTTTGGTTTGGTTGGTTTGATGTCTTCCATCTTTCTGACGACTTGATAAAACTTCTAGCTGTTGTTGGGCTGTAACCCGGTATCCTTCCACTGTCATCCAGAAGAAGAGATGTGCCTGACCTCCAGTTTGCTGCATGTAATCTACCAAAATCCATAACAACATAGATATTAAAGTTACACATTTTTGGGTGCATACAGATGTATGACAAGTTAAGAAGGATTAAAGTTTCAAATACTTAAAACTCCACATTTTGAACATGTTTAGAAAATGTTTGGGGTTAAAAAAAAAATATATCATAAACTGGTTAGGCTGAGAAGACCAGTTATGCAGAAAAAACAAATGGAAACACGTATTTTTTTTAAAAAATCTGATTTTTCACTAAAATATCTCTAGGGGATAAAACTGCCAGAGAAGCCTTCATCAGAAATAAACTACTTCACCAACATTCAGCTTCCATTCTCAACAAAGATTATTAATCACAATATTACTATTATCGTAAATATTAAAAATAACGTTTGGGCTCTTCAATAAGCCATGCATTTGTTTTTGATCGTGAAATGAAGAATCAGGGAGTTTTGCTGGAAATGTCCCCCAGATAAAAGCAATTCTGATGTAATATTAATAAAATTAATAAATATTTATATATTAAAATGGCATAAAAACAAAGCCCTCTCCCATTCATGCACCAAAATGATATACACAGGTTATACACACCAAGTATTCCTGATAAAGTATTCTTTCTCAAATAACCTAAATTTAAATTCATAGTAGAATCTCCTGGGGTTTATTTAAAAGCAGATTAGCAAATGCACATTGGAGTTAAAGTAAGCATTTATTTGCTCGACAACAAATCAAATCTCTGGTTTCCAAAGAAAAGGGAGTATTTCAGAGAATGAGGGGTGGAAGAGAGATATATATGCCACACCTAATACCAGGTATTTAAAATTTAACAATATTTACAATTATTAAAAATTTCAAGGTTATATTATTTTTATAAAATGGATTTACCTACCCATAAAAAATTGTAGTGCAACATTGTCTACAAGAATGCTGTCCAGGGGGACTGTGCAAAGTTTCCCAAAGTTTGCTGCCAGTTTCACAGTATTTATTTCCTACAAATAAAAGTTAATGTAAATTAATATTTCATCTATTCACTCACTAGGTTAAAGATCTTTACATAGATGTAAAAATTTAAGTTAAAATGGAATAAAAATAAAGGTTTCTCTTCTTGTACATGTGGGTGCCCAATAAAAAGTATCAGCTCACTGAATTTCCTAGAGTTATTTTAAGAGCTGCTTAGTAAATATACATTAAAAGTATGATAAGCACTCATTTCTTCTAATAAAAAAATAAATCTAAATGTATTTTCATGGATTCTCTAACTCTGTATATTCCAAACAAAAATGAACATTTTAGGAGCTAAAGGGGATATTTGGATCACCTTAATATGTTCAAGAATAAACAAATCCCAATATTTTCAAGTACAGATTGAAGTCTATCTACTGGGAAAACAGAAAATATTCCCGAGTTAATCTGCTCCTAACGGAGTAAAAATTCTATAATCTTTATAGAAAGTGTATTTCTTTTCAGTCTACCTAAACAGTAAATTACATATACTTCAAAGCAAGAGAGCTACATAGGGTGAAAAAAAAATTTGTTAACAGGTTCAAATTTAGAGAATCTACATGTCCAGCATTGTGCTAGGTGCATTATACACATTACTTCATTAATCTCCACAGCAATCCTATTGGATAAATACTACCAATCCCACTCAACAGATAAGAAAGTTGAGGATCGGAAATGTTGCCTGGGGTGACAAAGCTGGTTAGAATGAGTCAGTGTCCTCAAAACCTGCTGCCCCTTCCACAAAGAGCCATAGTGTTTCCAGGAATGATTTTCACCAGCTTCTCTGCGTTCCCAAATCCATCTCTCACAATCCTCTATTTTTAAAAAAAGATAGACAGGTTTTCTGAAAGTTAGATAGGCTGCCTTATTCAGGAGCAGATATTAAATTAGGCATAGGAAAAGGAAGATGTTTTGAAAAAAGGAGAAAAAAGCTTTCTCTGTAATTAGTATCTCTCCTTCATATAAGTACTTAATAATAACAGATTACCAACTTAAAATGTCTGGGGTAAAGCAATCTAGTCCCAGCGCATGATTTCTCCTAAGTCTTCCTTCCTCAGATTTTATCACCTCTTTTTCCTGTCCAGCAGCACCTCTATAGATAGGGAATGGAAAAGAGTATTCACTATCACTTTATTTCTGATAAAAAGAATAAAGCACCTCCTAAGACTTTAAGTAGCATGGTTAAAAAACTACATCTCTGCGAAGAGTGTGAGTTTTCTTCCAAAGGAAAACACTGTATGACTTGAGCTATTAAAAAAGGTAAAGGTTGATATTCGAAATAGAATTGACAAGCTTCCAAACAAGGTTTCAAAATTTCAAAAGGATTCAATATCGGAAGGTGTTTAGGCAAACAGACTTTAAATAATGATGCGTATGGATCATTAACTCTTAAGATCTAGGTAAGGTAACTAGATAAAGAAACAGTAAGAACAAGTGAAACCATATTATTCTTCTATTCTGAATTTACATGCACGTATAAACTCACTTTAAAATATAGTTAACTGAAACAAAGACAGACAGACATACACCTGCACACACATATAAATGACAAATGTGGGCCTCAAGTAATGTAAGTTATAATTAAACTAGCAAACTAAACTCAAGATTTTTAAAAATAAGTCTTCCATTCCTTAAGGAATTTAAGTACACTGCAAATTACAAGACCAGAGAGTCACAAATAAATTTCCAATAGAAAACCAGCGTGAAAAAGGTGACTACATTAAAAACTAAATGTAGTAAAAAATGTTTTTGTTACGTTTTAAAGCCCCAAATCTCTGCTTCTCCTTTACAATGAAAGTCTTCCAAACAGCTACCTGTAATCACAGTTTCTAATTCACCTCTTCCCATTTTCTCCTGGACTGACTCCAGTCAGGGTTTCTCTCCACTATTCCACCAAAATGCTATCATCAGATCATCAATAATCCCCCTGTTGGCAAACCCAATAGTCAATTCTAAATCTTCATCTTACTCAACTTATTAGTCGCCTTTGATATACCTGATCTCTCACTTCTTTAAACATTTTCTACACTTGGCTTCTAGGATATCACACTCCCAGGTTTTCCTTCAATCTCACCAGTCACTCTGTTTCTTTGGCTAGATCTTTCACTTTGTCTTAAACACTAAGTAACTGCAGGGCCTCAGGACTAAGTCCTTGATATCTTCTTACTTAAACTCATTCTTTTAGGTAACCTCATCCAGTCTCTTAACTTTAAATAAACATCTGATAATCCTGAGGATTCTCAAAGTTTGTTCCATCACTAAACATTCCCTTGAACTCGAGTTTACGAATTAGCATGTGTACTTGAATGTCAAACCGGGATCTCAAACTAAAACATTCAAAACTTGATTCTCTCTTCCAGACTTCCTCCTCCCTCAGCTGTATCCATTTTAGTAAACAACAACACTATTCATACAGTTGCTCAGGCCAAAATACTCTGGAATCATCCTTGAGTCCTTTTTTCCTCTCTCACCCTGTATTTAAACCATTAGCAAATCCTGTTAGCACTATATCTAGTCTCTAATTACTTCTCACATGAACCTCCACAGACATCTCTTACTGAACTAATGCCAACAGTCTTGTAAGTGATCTGTTTCCATTCTTGTTCCCACCACTCCACCACAATCTATTCATCACAAAGAGTCCAAGTAATCATTTTAACTCATAAGTCACATCATGTCACTTGCCAGGGCAAATCTCCAATGGATTCCTATCACAATTAGAATTTTTTAAAATCTTACTATGGCAGTAAACCCCAAGGTTCCTCTCTAATTTCATTCCTACTACTACAATCCTTTTCATGCATTCCATACCAGACAAAATGACCTCCTCTAACTCACCAGGCACTTTCCTATTCCAGGGCCTTTGCATGCTCTCACCTTTGCCTGCAAGATTCCTTTAAAAAAAAAAAAAAAAAATTCACAGGACCCTCTCCTTATTCACATCTCTCTCTGCTCAAATGTCACCAAATCTCTCAGCATATATCTAAAACACTCCCAGACATTCTCTATCACCATACTTTGCTTTACTGATTTTTTTCACATTTACTTATTTTTTACATTTTTTACATAATACATCAATTTATATATTGGTTAATTTTCTGATTCTACAACTACTGGGTTGGCCAAAAACTTCGTCCGGGTTTTTCTGTAAGATGTTATGGAAATGTAAGCTCCATGAGAGAGATTTCTGTTAGGTCCATCTAAAAAAAGGTGCCCAGTGTACAAAATATAATAAATGTTGAATTTTGAATAAATAATACATGAGTAGATAAATATATAAATCAAGAAATAAAATCTTTAATTACTTCAGTATTTTTCATGCAGCATTTTAATCTCTTTAGCTTGTTTTAACAAATACTTACACTACATTGTGTAAGATAAACTTTTTTCTAAATTCTTAGTTCTTTTGTAGAGTGCTACACTGGTTAATAGTCTACCTTTTGTCATTTGCTAGACGTTTTAATGAATATAAAGTATTTATAACTAAATATTAACTCAAAAGTACTTTACTTACCTTGCCTGACTGCAACCGTTGTATTCTTGAGTCACATACTTTCTTTACAAATAATAAGCTATTTATTTGATTTTTGATGGTGTTGATATCTAAAAACAAACAAATTGATTATGAGGTAGAAAGTGGCAGTGTTACTTGTGAAATACTTTAAACATACATTTACTATAATTTAACATAATAACCAATGAATAGAGCAATTATTTTATTTAATAAAAGAAAAAACTGGAAACTTTACAGTGAAATTATTTAATTAAAATTAAACCATGCCAATTATCTTTACTTCAGAGATAACTGCAATAATAAGAGTCTCATATTCAGAAAATTATCGTGCTTTAGTCTCAGCACATATTAGCATAATAAAAGTCAGATTTACTTAAGGTGAAAACAACTAATAGCATCAAATGACATTTAGGTAAATTTAAGTTTTGTTTGAAGACACAGTAATCATTAAAGAAGTAAAACATTCTTATGCTTAAATAAATTATCAATACTTACCATCACCAGCTGTATCTAGAGATCGAAGATATTGTAATTCTTCTGCTGCTTTATCTCGGACTGCTTCTAGCTCTCCAATATTGTCACTCAATTTAATAATGTTCATAAAGGCCTCATAGTTGCAGTTAGAATCACGGATCTGAAAATAAAGTTTAAAATACAGATGGGAGGGAGACTCGCTTAGGTGAAAACAGAATCTTGAGTGCCTACCATGGGCCAGGCACAACTTTCCTCTATATCCCCACTGTTTATAACAAAGCAAAATGAAAATCTCTGTACTCTTGGTACTTAAATTCCTGTGGGTCACAGACTATTAACAAAGTAAGTAAGATATATAGCACACTACAAAGTAAAGAGCATGCTCAGAATGTCTGATAATAGCAAGGAAGCCATGATGGCTAGAGCTAAACTAAAGAAGTGTAGAAGAGTAATGGAGATCAGTGGTAATGGAGGGCAAATATGGTAGGGTTTAGTAAATATTTTGGCTTTCACTCTGAATGGAATAGTTACTGGAGAGTTTTAAACAGAAGAGTGGCATTCTCTGACATAAATTTAACAGAATCACCGTAATGACATAAATAACTGTTATTTCATCTTTTTTCTCCAGCCACTTGCTATTTAAGAATAGGAATGGAGTAGAAGGTTAAGTTGGATTTAACCAGAGTGTGGTTTCACCAAGCAAATAATAAAGTGAGAGAGACAGGAAGGTAGTTGAGGATGTTGTGAAGGAATGTATGACCACCAACAAAATTTAAGCTAAGTGAAACAGTAAGGGGAGCTATGAAAAGGTAGCCAACTTGGGATACTGTCCATTCTAAACAAGGACTCAAAGCACTGGGGATTTGTGTAAGTCTGGAGGTATGGAAAAAAAAAAAAAGGCCAATGAGCACATGGAAAAATGCTCAAAATCATTAGTCATCAAGGATGTGCAAGTTAACCATAAGAAAATGACAATGCCAAATGTCTATCAGAATGTAGAGAGACCAAACTCTCAAACAGTGCGAGTGGAAGTACGAAATTATAACACAACTTTGTAGGACTACTTGGCAGTTTCTCTCACTTGGTATAAATTTTACTTCAATAATACAACAAGAAGTAGGTTTTTAAAGACCTGATTTTTCTAAGAATACATTAAGAAACAAGTTAAGTAGCTGTTCACTTATCTGCTCTGTGGGGGGTGGTAACAATATGAACCAATTAGGTACTCTATTCCACAGTCAGAGATAGGACTTAACATTAACTAGTTTGTCTTAAAAAGAAATAAAATATATATTTCGAGATGAATAATGCAAATCCGTCCACACTGTTTTTAGAAATGCCTTAAAAATTTTAAACTATTGTTGGGTAACACGAACACTTTACATAGATAAGATGTATGTTACTACTACACTGCTCTAAACTTTTCCTTTCAAATAGAAATAAACTATACAATTAGATATCATTAATATGAAATTTAACTGGGTGAAAGAGTAAGAACTGAGCCAATTTTAATCTTTATAATACCTACACATGTAAAGGGTTTTCCACACAAATAATGCCAAAAGTGTGCAAACCAGACAACAAAGTAGGCTAAAGATCCTTTATTGATATATTCTTCTCTTTTAAACATACTTTCTGATATTTTATAGCTAAGTACAATAGTGATCAATTCCTGTTCATTAGATAACAAAAAGACCCACCCATCATACACAATGATAGTACCAGCCCAACTGTGGGGAGAACAAGTAAAAATTTGATGGTCTGAATTCTTTTTTGAGTATGTGTTAAATCCCCCCAAAACATTTTTCCCATATAACTAATTATATACTTAATATAAGCTTAGCAAAAGAAAAATTGAAAACTGAAGAAAAATATAAATAGGAATAAAAATAATTCCTAACCTCATGAGTGAGAGATAACTATAACATTCTGGTAAGCATGCATCCTTTTCTGTACTATAGGTAAGGTTATACAGTACTGTACCCTGATTATTTAAGGTAAGTATACAATATCCATTTTTGTGTTACAAAAAAATTTTTTTTAATGTCATTTACTCTTGCTTTATTACTTAAATGTTTTTAAATTTGACCTGTGTTTCCTACTTCTTAAAAAATCATTTTGTTACATAACCAATACTCCTTGTGAGTAAAGTGAAATATATAAACAAAAGAGAAAAATTAAAACTTTCAGGATCCTACCTCTCTATTAATATTTCAGTCAGTATACATCTTATCAGAATCACAGTCATTCATAAATATATAATTACTTATATATTTATTTTTTAAAAGATTAGATATCTATACATACATCATTTTAAATTATGCTTTTCACATAAAAATATACATATCTTTTCATATTCATAAAGATACACTACCATAATAATGGCGGCATAGTATTTTATTGTATCAATATGCCTAAATTATCCCTCTATGTGGGACAATTAAATTGCTTTCAATTTTTTAGTATTACTAGCAACACTGTCATTAATGACCTTAAATCGGATTGTTGCAAACTTGCTTATTAGCACTTTAGAATAAATTTCAGGAGTAGAATTCCTAGGCAAAGGACATGTATTGTTTAAAATTTTAATTAAGCGGATATGCATATTTTTAAAGCTCTTAGAGCCTAGCAGTACTCTGAAGAAGCTGACAAAGGAAACAAAAAATCAAGTTCTGTGACCTCCATGAAAGGCTCTAGGAACACAAAGATAGTAAGATAATTTCTGCCTGCAGGTAACCCACCATCTGATGGGAGAGACAAATACTGCAACAGGAACAACAATAAAAAATGGCAAGTCTGATAATGGATATGGTTAAACAAAGAACAATCAAGTAGTTCCTTCCTAGGAAAGCTAGACTGAGTTAACAGAAGACACTGTGGGGAAGAAATTTCAGATTCAAAAAAAATGAATCAAAGACCTAGAAGTACCTATCAACATATTCCCAGTAATAGCCCATTTACACTCTTCCTCAGCCATGAATTTATTGAAAGCACATATAACCAGAAAAAAAAAATCAGAGCTAGTAAACTTAATAACCACTAACCCTTTGATATATCTGACGAATAAGAAAACTGAGTTATCTTATAGACATACTAAGCAACTTACAGAAACAAATTTAGAATAAAATGTAAAGTACATACTATTTAAGTAGTTCAGAACACAGCTGTATTTAAAATCAAATAGTTTTTTAAAATACTCATCATCTATATACACACAGACAATAAAATATCCTTTTTTAAATTTAAATAAGTAGAAACAGCACCAAAATTGTAAGGAAGATTACCTTATCAACAAACTTTCTTACAGAGAATTTGGCTGGTACATTCAACACATAAGCAAATAGAAATACTGAAAATATAAAGATTATCTTTAGATGTATTTTTACTTAAT
Source organism: Lagenorhynchus albirostris (assembly GCF_949774975.1). Taxonomy (NCBI): domain Eukaryota; kingdom Metazoa; phylum Chordata; class Mammalia; order Artiodactyla; family Delphinidae; genus Lagenorhynchus; species Lagenorhynchus albirostris. Next base: position 70,034,318 of record NC_083102.1, read on the forward strand.
TTCTTGAATAAATTATTGCTTAATCATCCTGACCTCCAAATCATATTTGTACATTTTAAAAAACTGTTTTAAAAACAAGAGTTGTAATTTTACAAAGTACATACCATCCATATGATATATTGATTAATATAATCAGGATCACTGAGTTGATTTATTAATGGAAGAAGAATTCCTCGTGCAAGGATTTCCTGGACAAAAATTTTAAAACACAAAAACAAACTTAATCTAATATACTTCTCAAATCAATAGCACAAAGTAAATTTCCTAACACAATGCTGTTACTTAAGAAAGGTAAGGTACATATAAAAGTAAAACTTGATAAATGACATGATTTTACAAAAAGGTGAGCTAGTACACCTCATTTAAATGAGATGAAGCCACCTATATCAACTTGGATACATGGCCACAATGATAAGTAGAGTTGAGTGAAAAAAGGCAAAAGGATACTTCTAATATGTTAGCATTTATACTCATTTTTAAAAGGCAAACATGGCACTAAAAGTGTTTATGGATTCCTACATCTACATTAAAAGTATAAAACAAGAAAAGGAAAAGATACCAATCTTAGAATAGTGATTGCCTTCAAGGGAGGGACAGAGCAACTACAGCAAAATATTAACAGTGGTTAAATCTGGGTTGTTGGTACATAAATGTCTATTGTATTATTCTCTATACCTGTCTGAGTTTGAAATTTACCTAATAGAAGATAATAAAAATAAAATAACATAGGTTAAAACAATTACTCAACATTCTTTAGAATATACCTTCCCATTCTTTGCAGCTGTTTATGCTCCTACCTATTAAGATTCTGCCTCTCCTTCAAGGACTGAATCCAGAATTAATTTTCCAATTAAATAAGCCCTGATCATTCCAGCTGAACACTTTTTCACTTATATGTTTAAAATACACTAATGCCCTGTATTTAAGCCATTTATCACATACCATTCTCTATGTAATTTTGTGTCTTCTACTTCTCTCATACACTACAGCTCTTCAGGAACTTTTTGTATATGAGTGAGATTAGTTAATCTATTGATTTATCTATCTTCAAAAATATTTAGCCTCTTCTCAAGGTCATTGTCTTAAACATGGCTGGAATTTGACAAATATTAAATGATGGAAATGAAGAAACTAAGAATTTAATGCTGATTCTACTAAGACAATATTTTTACCTGTTATTACTCTTCAGTCCTTTATGCCTGTGAAATCTAAATTTATGAAATATCATTTCTTATGAATACTGGAGAGGCTAAATAGCTACAAGTTTAACAGGATGTTTCACTTTTCTAAGTAAAGGACCAATTTATTTACTTATTCCTTTCCAGATCTCTAATTTATCTGTGCCATTTTCTGGTGTAAGTTCATAGAAGGTAGCCTTCACTTTATTTTCCTTTAAAGAAATACGTTATTTAAATTCTACTTTTGTAAGTTGTACAAGTCTTTTGACAACGTTTCCCCCACGATGAATTCGTATTTCCAAAAGGCACTAATGGAGGCTCCAGTAACTTTCTGAAATCTCTTTTGAGACACCATACAGTCTCAAAGTAGAAGAAACTGCTTATTCTTTCAAGGTTAGCTTTAACTCTAACTTCTTAAAAATTATATTTATTTATAGAATCCCTTCCTTCAAATTATGTATCTGACCACAGAAGCTCACATTTTAAAATGTACTTTGTAAGGAGAAAATTCACAAACAAGTATTTTTTGAAAGTTTCTTTTCAAAGTGAGAGAAAAAAACATGTGGACAAAATTTCTGAATAAATCTAGTGCTTCTTATTAGTTAATGCAAACAGTCAATATATCTCAGAAAACTACGCTGATCTCCTAATCTGCCTCATGAAAGGGTTTGGTTAGTCAAGATGTAATCATATGACTCAACAATTCCTCTACAGGTTCTAGTGAGAGCTCTAAATATTCCAAAATATGTAGCAATTTCCAGATAATTTTCATATACTTTAAGACAAGCACCAGCTGCCAAATATGAAGGCTCAAAAGATAGAGTCATTGAGGCCATGAATCTCTAAACCAATAAAACACGGTAATGGAAGAAAGGAGTAGCAATTAAACAGCAATTATCTCAGTCAAATACTGTGATCTGTACAATCCATACAAAGGATCCATCATATAAAGGAAAGAACTAAGAACTCTCTAAACTGTTATTTAATCTGAACAAAATGTCTTTTGGGAAAACCCAGATTTAATTATCAACAAAAGAAAACTGATAAAGAACTATGAAGTTAAAAGAAAAACAAACTGATTGCAGCGCTCCAACAATTATACTCAACTCAATTAGACTCAAGCAAAAATAAATAAAATATTGGTCTAAAAGAACAATCTATGGCAAAACATATTTGCTCTTTAAACAGTCCTACTTATTTTAAACTATAACCCCATGTAACAAGACTCATCTTCATTCCTGTCTCCTAAAAGTCAATTTAATCTTTAAGGAGCAGCAATAGCGTGTCCACCACAGCCAGCAAGAAGGACAAATAGGTTTCCTTTTGCATTAAACCCAATTCTCTGATTGGGTATGTGCTATGTGGCAGGTACTGTGATAACCACTAAGTACATAATCATGATAAATACAAAATATGGTCCCCGTCTTTATAGGACTTAGGATTCTACTGGGGGAAAGAGGCATCAAGCAAGTAAATGCAACAACCAAATTGTCATTTTAAAATATGGTAAATGTTATGAAGGAAAACAGTACTTACCTACACTAATAGGGAATTATGAGGGGGCTTTTAGATTGGAGGCCTTTCTGAGAAGTGAGATATGTGGGACAAATACAACTTAGCCAAGAGAAGAAGGAGAATCATTCTAAGCAGATGAAAAAGAGTACGAGACAGTCCTATGGTGGGGAGAAATGGCACTTCTGGAGAAGCCAATGTAGCTGGAACATAGTGACGGCATGGCATGAAGGCCAGAGAGGTAAACAAAGCCATATCATGCACAGTCTTATTGTAAGCCTTTTAAAAGGACTTGAGATTTAAAACATTTCCTGGATAGTTATTACTGGGATGAAGAAAAGACTTATAAAAGGTAGACAGGATCTGGAGGCAAGAATAAGATTTCCATCTTGGGCATTTAAAGTTTAAAAGGGCTGTGAATCAATCAAATAGTGATTTTAGTGGGCAGCTGGTCAGAGGGGCCTAGAGCTCAGAAGGGAATCTGGCCTATAGACATAAATTTTTATTAGCATTTGGCTGGTGTTTAAAGCCATAGGAATGGATGAGCAAGAAGAGGGCTAAGAACTGAACAACTTGGATATTTAAAAGTTAAGAAGAGGAATTAAAGCATATAGAGGTGACTAAAAAAGAGACCGAAGGAGGAGAAAAAGAGAAGACAGTAATGACGTGGAACCCAAGAAAAGACAGAGTTTCAAGAAGGAAGACATGGCCAGCCATGTGAAATGCTGCTGAGATACTGCCTAGCAGTGGCTATCTGGAGTACCAGGCAAAGACTCTGCTGCCAAATAATCAGCATGAATGAGTATGATGACTGCTTAGCAGTATCTTCCTTCAGTGGTAAGTATGAATCTAGTGATAGACATGCCAGATATTCACCTCCCTTGATAATGACTAGCCCAAATGATTGGTCTTCACTATATATAATCTAGCAGACTCTTCCCATCAAAATCAAGCATTTTCTTCTCACTTCACAGTACCATTACCCTACCTGAGAAGTGCACTGAACTCAAGTTAGAGAGCTATTAGGAAATTGATACTGCTTAAATAATAACAAACAAGCATTAAATAACAACAGACACCTTAGGAATTGGTGTATCTGTTCTGCAGAATGGTAGACTAAAGAGATCATAAGCTTTCATTTTTAGAAAAATTAGAAACTTCAATTTTACCCATTCAGCCAGGGTAAGGGCTAATGTTAGCATTAGCTAGCATTTCTCAATCACAACCAGTAGCAAAAGCCAAAATGTTATTCCTTTACATGTGTACAAAGAATTTTACTCCAAAGGTTTATACCCAGGAAATAAATGAGTCCAAGACTACTGTTCTCATCTGACTTATTTTCCAATGACAAGAAGCAGAATCTTAGCTACCCAGGTTTTTTTGAAAGTTTCTATCCAGAAGTGTTACTTTAGTCAGTCTAATTTAAGTAAATTTATAGGTGAAGCTATATTAAAGAAAATTTAAAACATATCTTTGTTATAACCCAAAATCCAAGTATCTAACTCTAACTCAGGCAGTTTTCAAGGTGTTGTCCAGGAACCTCTGGGGTGTAGGGGGAGACAAGCATACAGTGATATTTTCAAAAAGGAACATGATGGTGTGATGATACCATTAATGGAATGTGGGCTGTGTATTTGTGTTCCAAAATTTCTTAGTTTTAATTTACAATACAATAAATATTGATAGATAAAGCCCACATAAACAGAAGCTCTTTGGGGTCCTCGATAATTTTTAAGAGTGTAACAAGGTCCTGGGACAAAAATTTTAATAATTACTACTCTAAGTTTCTTTACAGCCATGTATTTTGTATGAGCTTAGGCTTACCCTGACAAAGTATCGCATGATCTTGTTCTGGAAATCTCCAGGAGGTAGCAATAAATATAATAAGACCTCACACAAATCCCTTAGGAATCCTAGAAATAAAAGAAGTAGCTATAACAACATTAGAAAATATGAAGTCTCCACCTACTCTTGATATAAAACACAAATAAAGGTAGAAATAAGCAGTTGCCTGATTATACCAGCTTATTACCTTAGTAATCAGTATTCACTAAAAATCCCTTTATTATTCTCCAAATAGCAACTATTCATTAATCAAACGAATACATATTTTTTATTCTGCCCAATTCTAACCCACATTTTGAATTGTTGAGAAACTTCAATTACAAAAGTGTTTTCCCCAAAAAGTTTTAGTTGTACCATGTATTCTACACTTCTACCACACATCTTTGCATACTTAAAAGTTATTTGCACATTTAAAAATACACTTGTAACTATTTTTTCAGGAAAGAACTTCCATTGTCTTGGCAGGTAATAACAAGAAGAGTATGCGCTTCTATTGGGTTGGCCAAAGTGTTCGTTTGGGTTTTTCTGTAACATTATGGAAAAACCCGAACGAACATTTTGGCCAACCCAATATTTTACTGATTGAGGAGGGCTTGATTTACATAAAAGGACTGTACATTATTATATCTATTTCTTACATTTAGTTATTTCATATTAGTGCTAATGAAGTAGCAGTTAAGAACTGAATTGCACAATAAATATAAAAAAGGAAAGAAGGAAAAAGGGAAAAAGCGGAAAGGAAGGCAAAGAAATAAAAAAGCTGAGCACATTTTTTAAAATCTAAGAAAACAATTTCCACAACCAGAAATGCGTTTCTGAATTGTTCATATGCTGACACTTCCCGGGAATATAATTACTGGGTCAGAACGAACTTTTTGGCCAATGCAATAAACAGCTAATCAGAAAAATGTGCCAAGTAGCACAGACTCCTAGTCGTTGTAAAACTAGGAAAAGACAACATCCTCAGCTAAAGCTTATCGGGTCTAACCTCTCAAAAAGAAAAGTACATTCAACTCTATAAATTTCATTTGAAATATTATAATCATTCCCTTAGGAAATATTCAGGGTAACAGGTGTACTCTTGAAATAGAAATAATAAATTCAAGGGGAAGATAAATTACTATAGATCAAAAAAAGTAAATTTATAATTATATAATGTTTCAGTTTGCTGTATTTTAAAAGATGACGAAAGAGGTACTCTTTAATTGCCATCTTTAAATTTTAAAGATGACCTTAAAAGAGAAAAAAGAATCTGGAAACTATTTTAAAGAGTTAAAAAATACAATAAAGTGAATAGTAGCAGTGTCTTTACTATGCTGCCTGTCCTGTAAGAATAATTTCACTCTTAGATTTTACACTTATATTTGTTCACTGATTCTGCTAACTTGTCTCCAACCAGTGTGAACAGTTACTGTTCTCAAAAAAGTTAAACTGAAAAGAAAACCTTCTTCATCTTTGGGAGATGTGCACACTAGGTCACGGCAAACGTCCTTCTCCATTTCAACTTCAACTTCAAAGAAGGTATCTACAAGATCTTCTGCTGTACCTGGACAAAGAAGGAACAATTCAAGACATACAGAATAATAAAGAAAAACAGATTTAACAATCCGAATTTTCAAAGGGGATAAAGATATTACCTTTTACTTGATCATCTTTCTCTGTTATCTTTTGTTGAGCCTTTCTGAATACTCGTAGGTGTGTGCCAAAATCATCTACAATGCGTGTAGTAAAATAAGGTTGCCAGTCTATTTCTTTTGACCTTACAAAAAACACATGACATAAAAGCATTATATAAATGCTTTTTTAATCAAAATATAAGTTTATTTAATGACTACTGAAAGACATGATTATCAAAAGAGACTGAATTTATTTATACTGAGATTTTACTCATTTAACCACTATTACACCTTAGCATTCCCTTTCAAGAGACCCAGTTTATCAAATCTACTTAAACCCTCGAACAATATTCTTTGAAGTATTTTATGTGCCAAAGCTTAAAAGTACTATCTAAATGCTTAAAATAAATAAGACAAAAAACAACAGGTATATTATGCCATTTCTCATCCCAGACATAACAATATATTAGGAATTCAGAATGTTTTTGCTTGCTTTTAAAAGAGCAGTTGAGATATTTCTTGGTTCCTTCTGAACCCTTTCTGAATTCTCCACATTCTTTCTTTTAGTTATACGGTCCAAGTTTTGAACCAAATATCTTTGGTATGAGCCTGACTGGTTTCTGTTTGCATATAAAACACTTAAAAACTTAACTATTTGAAATAACTATAGTCACATGGAAATGGTTTAAAGAGTAATGTAAAATACCACACTTACCCATGAAAAAGGTGATTACTAAGTTTATTAAGTTACCTAGTACTCTTATCTCTAAAGCAACAGACCTCAACAAACATCACTAATTTAGTAAACCAGTGAAACAGATAACAAATACAACAGATAAACCCAGATTATACATCTCCTTGGATTAAGTGATATTTTTAAACAAACATGTTATTCAATGCTGTTTTCCTTAAGTTAGCACTAAAATTAATTCACCCCTTTAGGAACATACCAAATAAACAGAAGATAAAGAGGCTACTCACGAAGATGCTAGACAATGGGGGAGCAAAAAAAAGTTACCATAATTCATTATGCTAATTCACCATACCTGTATAATAAAGAAGCTAGTGAATAAGTTGACTTGATTACTGTCTTTTGAGAAAAAACTTTTAAATGTGGTAATGGCATTGAGGAATATAACACATGGCTATTTTTAAACAAAAACATAAATTATTAACACTCATAATTTCTAATGCACAATTATGATTTTGTTATATACATGGAAAGAAAGAGTAAATTATAAGTACATGAATACAAACAATTTAACAAAAATAAATGTAACCTGAGCTCTGGGATCTGAGGAGAGGTTACCATTACTCAGAATGTAAGAGCCATGTATATAAGCATACACTAAACTTGGTAACAATACTCAGTCTCAACATAAAACCTAAAATAAAAACTTAAACCTAGAGGTCTCTAGAGTCTCTTTTTGCCCTTATTTTAGAAAGAAAAGCACAATCTGTGTAAGCATCTTTCAAAACTCTTTACATGAATATTTGTACAAAATCATCCAAACCTGAAAATTTTATAAGAACAAAATTTACTTGGTATAGGCCATTAGCTCATTTAATCCATAAAAGGTTCATTCTAACAAATTTAGAAGAAAGCAGAATATATAATCTTTCAAATTACATATGTTCTGTTTCATGGTACAGTGCTATTTACAGAATTTACTGAAATTTTCAAACAAAACAAAATTTATTAATTTTAGAAGGCATTTTAAAACCTATCTCAATTCATTATGGAGGATGTAATGACATTTAAAATGACTGAAAGTTAACAAGTAATGCAAATACATGAAAATTACTTTAAGTATTAAATACAGATTTCTACTTTCAATATACAAATATATTGAGGGTGGGGAAAACAGGGAACACAGTATTTTATATTCTCTATCCAAGGTCATCATTTTCCCTCTGCTTGACTCATTTACCCTGAATACATGCAAATTTATTGCAAATCTCAACTCAAAGGAACTGTTCTAGGTTAGGAAGATAAGAACAACAGTAGTACATGACTTCCCATTTACATAATTAGGAAAATATCTACTCACAATTTCTAGTAGTATTTGTCTTAAAATTTGAAAGCCACACTTCCTTCTATTGATCCACAGGTAGTTTTCTATTAGAGCTCTTAATATTATTTATTCTTAAGTCATGCCTACAGTCAAGGCTCTTTTTCACTTTGTTTAAAATATTCCCCCACATGACTCCTAGTAAAAACACCTGGATTATTACACAATGAATCCTATTATCTACACTTTCATTTTATTATTACTTAGAGGCTTTCACTTCTTGAATTTAAAAATGAGAGCATACTTCCTATATGACCAAGAGAATAAGGGATATGTTCAACCCTACCCTGAGAATATACAATTTATATTAGGCCCCTGAAGCTTATATATCTTGACAGAATGCTTGTAAGAATTACGATGGTTAATTAGGAATGCAAATAAGCAATGAAGTCTTAATTAAAGAACAAAAGGAAAAGTCAAACTACCAAGTGTAGCTCTCTGATACATTTGGCAGGCCTTATCTTCATCTCTAACACCGTCATCTTATTCCTGGCCTTTTAATTGATCTCCCACGTCCACTCTAGTCTACCCTCCATTCTATTTTCCATACAGCAGCCAGACTGATCTTTTTAAAAATACAAATATGATAATACAAAACAAGAGCCGTAAAAACCCTTTAGTGACTCTCCGATCATACACAGCTGGGACCCTGCTTACTTCCTCATCATTTGTTCCACTGTCCTTCCTTTTCTGTTCTGTGTTTACCTCAATACCTTTGGACAGACTATTCCCTCTGCCAAGTTTGCTCACCCTGTCCACTCTCCATAAATTTACCTTCGCTCCCCCACATTCCTTTGACAATTCTCACTTATACTTTAGAGTTCACCTAAAATGTCAATTCCACACGGCACTCTTCGTTGACCCTCACCCTTTGCTTTATTCCTTCAGACAAGGTCTGGATCTCTGGTTACATATTCTCATAGCAGCACATTTTTCACTTTTTATAGCACTTACAACCTGCAGTTAAATAATTCAACTGCTGAGATAAAAATCTCAGGAAGTCAGGGATTTTGTCTGTTTTATTCCACTATGTTTTATTCACTACTTGTGTTCCCCAATGGCTAAATAATATGTTAAACACTGGAGGCACTTGATACATACTGATTTATTGATTTCTCTTTCAGGGTCACAGCACTGTTAATAGGTGCTTGGAGAATGGCCACATGAACCACATACAGCAACTGCTTCTTTACTCCTTAAAGTTCTGAAATAGGACATATATTGAGAAGCTCTTTTTGCGTCTCTAAACCCCAAAGCTACTTAATGCTAATGCCAAAAAAAGGCAATGAATGTCCCAAATATGTGGGCTGAGACTGAGATTACATAAATTGCTTCACTGGGGCCATCTATTCTAAGCAGTATACAGCTCATCATCAGTAACACAAAAAACACATCAAAATCAACTAAGACTGAACTGGACTGAATACCTGTCCTTGATTCAAGTAAAAGATACACCATTTCATTAGCTGTGAAATTCAGCAAGTCACGTCACCACCCATGGTTTTTCTCTAGGGACACTTACAGCTTTAAGAACCTATGATTAACTACATACCCATCCCAACACACACACACGCGCACGCGCAGGAACACAATACATAGAAAAGTGGTAACTGGTAAGTAAATCGAAATATTTGATCAAAAGAAGGAATCATGAATGTATTTCATTTTAACTTAAATCATATAAATCTTTCAGTGTAAGACTAAGATAAGACCTTTTGATTAATGTTTTGCTAAGTGTTATTAATGTGGCCTTTGTCTTGAATAAACCATTCTCACATTGAGGAAGTTATGGTTTCCAGTTTCTTTTAAATGGCATTAACAACTAACGACATCTGTGAACAAATCCAAATGCAGAGTAAGAGTCTTTCAAGGCTTTTCACCAACATTTTATAGTTGTCTTTCACACACCTAATCCTACTGTGATCTATTTAGCAACTAGCTGAGTAAATTCCAAAGCAAGTGACCTCTTTTTCATAGGAACTACCCTGTCATACTCATATTCTTTAATCTATGTAGAAGTAAATTAAATTATATGATTATAATAAAAAGTGTAAGCAGGGTACACAGGTTCAGAAACAAATACAACTTCCTTTTTTAACACACTCAATTGTCTTCCTCCTCTAAAGCATCCATGCTCAGCTCATACCACAAAACAATTATATCAGACTTTCTGTGCCCAAGAATCAACAACTAACTTCTGATAAGTTTAAAAGTCAAAAGGTAGGGACAGAAGTGGACAGAAGTACTAGAATGTAGCCTATTAGCCTAGCTTTAATGCTAAGGGCATGAGTCAGTATGTCTTACAAAGGGAATGGAGAATAACTGGCTAACTAAAGAGAATTTCTATTACAGTATTACAGAATTGGTACCATTCTAAAAATAGCTTACAATTTTTTTTGATGATACCCACACACAGAAATAAGTAGAAGTTAGTTAAGTGCTATGTCGTAAGTCAAAAAGGATTAATTAAAGAGGCCACACTACAAACATATTTTGATGAATGACTAGTATTTAAATGGGGTAAAGAAGGATATAGGAACAGACAAAAGAGGGATATGAGCATGGCCTATGCAAGAGTCATCACGTAGACCTGCCTAACTAAAGAAGTGGGTGACCATTTGGCAATAGAGGCAATCTTCACACACTGGGCAGAATACTGCCCTGGAAAAGGTCCTTTATGTCAAAACGATAAAAGTAAAAACTGATTTTCCCACAGAAACAATCCTATAATAAATGTTACATTCCTGATGCTGTATTATTTTTTCACAGAAATGACTACTAAGACCTTATTTTAAAACAGTGAGAATGACATAGTAGGGACCTCCCTGGCGGTCCCAGTGGTTAAGACTCTGCACTTCCAATGCAAGGGGCATGGGTTCGATCCCTGGTTGGGGAGCTAAAGATCCCACGTGCCGTGTGGTGCAGCCAATAAATAAATTAATTAATTAACTAATTAAATAAAAAAAGAATGACACTGTATCTGCATAGTATGTATGTACGTATATGTATGTATGTGTATATATATACACACACACGTATATATAAAGACTTTTTAAATGTGTATTAATCAATAAAGGTGATATAATAACCAACTGCATAAAATTACAATAATATGTATTAATCTCCTATATGAGGTCTTTTACCTTCTAATTACAAAATTCAGACATTTAAAAAAATCATTAGTATAGTAAAATTCCTATACTAATGATTTCTAGTTTTTCTGGGTAGATTTTGACAAGCATCTTTGAAGACATTTTGAGAAGTTTTATTCCACTAGAGGATTTTTAGATCACTGACTCAGACATCTTTTGCTGAAATTCGGTGTCCTATCTGTGAAAGAAAAAATTCCTTCCTTGAGTCACCGAATCAGACAATAACTTCCCCCTCAGACTTCACTATTATAAAGGATATACTCTTTAAAATACATAAACCTTTACATGTTTCCATCCTTCAAGAGTCCTTGAGGGAGTACGCTGTTAGCGTCAAAAGCTTCAGCCTAAAATTGAATTTGAGCAATATTTTAAAAGCAGAGAATTATAAACTTGCTCCTAAATCCATTAAAAGATTTTCCCTTCTTCCAGTCTCAATTTGCTCATATTATAAATACTTCACGTTACCATAACCACCTCCCTAGAGCACCTTTGTTTCCCTTTTAAAATCTACTTTAAGGATGTAGTTATAAGGATTGAGTATAAAATAATGAAACTGAACTTACATTAAATTTACTATTACTCTATACCATAATTCTTAAAAATATATGGAGAATTACTCTTTCATGGGAGCTAAATTAGCAACCACACGAGGTAACAACTTTCATTACTTCATGGTTGCTAACCTGTCTGCTCCCTTCCCTTGGCTGCACTGTTGTATGCTGAGTAGGAGAGCCAAAGGTGCACATCTCTCTCCTAACTCCACATTCAGTGACTTCATACTGACAGCTTAAAGTCAACCATGGTGGGAGTATTTACACTTCACAAAACTTAAAGGAGTCGACTTATAAAACTACAAATTTATTGTTTTCAGTATTCAGTACAGAATAGTACTAGTTTGGATAATCAAATAAAAATTTTTAAAGTTTCACTGATACAAGACTTTTAACTACAGAGAAAAGACTGGTCTAGTAAATATCTTTCACGTTTAAGTCTTGTATCCTTTCTGACCATGGAGAAATACAATAAAAGGTTTAAATAAAGTTTATCATCACCCTACTCTAAGATCTCCTATCAGTAAAACAACAGACTAGAGGAGTACTTTAATCCCAAAGTAAATTAAATCTAATTAGCAACCCCACACACTATAAAAAATAACTCCCCAAATGGTATTCAAAATGTGGGGTGTGATAGAGAATGTGAGTGAGTGTTTTGAAGAGGAAGTATGAGTGAAAACAAACAAATCAAGATTAGTACCAACCATACCAGGGAATCTCAGTCTTTTAGAACTAAAAGAGATCTGAAATAATTACCACAAACCCCTGTAATTACAGAGCCAAAACTTAAATTACTTATTCTAGATTATATAGTTATTGAGATCAAGACTTTGTTTAAAAAAAAAAAAAACAGAAAAACAAAAACAGGGTTCCTAACTTTCAATTTGGTGTTTTCTCTGCTATACCTTAACAACACAAAACCTTCTGACTCATAAACGTTATAAACAAATTGGTAGAAATGGAGAAAAATTTAGGCATGCAGTTTTATATAACCATAGTAAAGGAAATGGTATTTAGTGAACTATAACTCCACCTAAGAAATCCATCCAGTTCTACATCCTGTGCCCCAATGCTTCAAAGAGGTCAAGGATGCATAACTTTTAAAGAACTTGGATCTTCAAATATAAAGAAAAACTTAGATAGAGGAACACACATGAAGCACACTCTATTTTACGGGTTGAGTATAAAGAACACAGAGCTGGAAGCCTTAATCAAGCTACAGGAAAAGAAAAAAAATAACCTGGGGCTAAGTGTGAATCTTCTTAAGTATAATGTTAAGTATGAAATATTAAATTCATGCTATTAAGTATTTTAATAAATAAGGTTTTCAGTAAAATTTACCTGATAAATGAAAAATTCCTAGACCCAACAGCGAAATATATTAAATTTTGTGGAGAAAAATTACCAAGGAAGTCATAAATGGAAACTCAATTAACAATAATTTATTGAGTATTCACTACCTTATCATGTACAAAACACTATATTTAAGCATTAGTTTCAAGATAACTTCCCAAGGAAATAAAGATTCAGTGGCTACCTATACAAAAAATGTCATCTACACCTGAAAAACGGTTTATTTTATTTATGTGTTTGCAAGAATATAAAAAACAGAGAAACAGGAAAAGGAATTTAGTTGCAAAGTCATCCTAGATATTTTTATTGCTGAGCAACAAATGTTTCTGTCTTGGGCTATAAGAATAATACATGCCCGTTTTGTAAAGTGTAATTTCCTTCTTTAGATTTTCTGTATCAGCTATAAATTAGCCTTAAATCCACATTCCAAAGATCACTGTTAATATTTTAGTGTTTTTCTTTTAGTATCTTTGCTATGCTCACATACTTACAATTTTTTACACAGCTAAAATCATATAGCGTACACTACTTTGCGTGCTTTTTATTCTAATGTATTTCCTACTTCGTTAATACTACGTAATATTTTAATGTATGCAAATCTATGTATTCCAGGGGTCAGCAAACTCTTTCTCTAAAAGAGCCAATTAGCAACTATTTTAGGTTTTACAGGCCACATCATCTCAGTCAACTCTGTCACTGTAGCACAAAAGCAGCCATCGACAAAATGCAAACAAATGAGCATAACTGTCCAATAAAACTGTACTTACAAAACCAGGCAGCAGTACAGTACACTCAATAATAAAATGACAAATAACCTAATTTTAAAATAGGGAAAAGATCTGACAGACATTCTCTATATACAAATGACTAATTTTCACATGAAAAGATGTTCGACATCGTTAGCTATCAAGGAAATGCAAATCAAAACCATCATGAAATACCGCTTCACACCCACTAGGATGGCTATAATCAAAAAGACAGACAATAACAAGTACAGGAAAGGATGTGAAGAAACTGGAACCCTCATACATTGTTGGTGGTAATGTGTAGCCACTTTTTAAAAGTTTGCAGTTCCTCTAAAGGTTAAACTAAGTTACCATATGACCAGAAACTCTACTCCTAGGTGCACATCTAAAAGAAATGAGAACATTAAGTCCACACAAAAACATGTACATGAGTGCTCATAGTAGCATTCTTTATAAAATCCAAAAGATAGACGCAAACCTACTGTCTGCCAACTGATGAATGGATAAACAAACTGTGGTGTATCCATACAATGGAAAATTATTCAGCAATAAGAAGCAATAAGTAATAATATATGCTACAACAAGGATGAACCTTGAAAACATCACGCTAAGTGAAAGAAGCCAGTCACTAAAGACCACATATTGTATTATTTCATTCATGTAAAATGTCCAAATGCATAGAGAGAAAAAGTATATAATTGACTGCCCAGAGCTAGAAGCTTTGTGGGGGATATGGGGAGAGACTGATAGCGGATATCAGGTCCCCTTGCGGGGTCATTAAAATGTTCTTAGGGCTTCCTTGGTGGTGCAGTGATTGAGGATCCACCTGCCAATGCAGGGGACACGGGCTCGATCCCTGGTCCAGGAAGATCCCACATGGCACGGAGCAACTAAGTCCATGAGCCGCAACTACTGAGCCTGTGCTCTAGAGCCCACAAGCCACAACTACTGAGCCCACGTGCTCCAACTACTGAAGCCCGCCACGCCTAGAGCCCATGTTCTGCAGCAAGAGAAGCCACTGCTATGAGAAGCCTGCACACTGCAAGGAAGAGTAGCCCCGGCTCACCACAACTAGATAAAGCCCGTGTGCAGCAACGAAGACCCAACACAGTCAAAAATAAATTAATTAATTAAATAAATTTATTTTTTAAAAAAAGTTCTTAAATTGACTGTGATGAAGGCTGCACAACTCTGTGAATATACTGAAAGCCAATGACTTTAAGTGAGTGAACTGTACAATATATGAATTATAAAAATATACAGTTAACCACCCCTGGTCTATTCTATAGATATAAAAACTTTAACTTTTTCTCCCCTTTTAAATATTTAGATGGTTCCTAATTCTTTTTGCATCTTTCTGATTAACATCTCTTTTGAGCTAAGTTTTCAAATGGCAAAGAATATAAAATGACAATAGTATAAAACTTCACTGTTGCAAATGTCCATTATTGTACTTGCCTTTTGGACAAGTCTAGGAACATACGATTTACATTTCTATGGCAAAAGGGAGTGAGAAAAATGGAAAACAGGGCTTCCCTGGTGGCGCAGTGGTTGGGAGTCTGCCTGCCGATGCAGGGGACGCGGGTTCGTGCCCCGGTCCGGGAGGATCCCGCATGCCGCGGAGCGGCTGGGCCCGTGGGCCATGGCCGCTGGGCCTGCGCGCCCGGAGTCTGTGCTCCGCAGCGGGAGAGGCCGCAACAGTGAGAGGCCCAGTTACTGCAAAAAAAAAAAAAAAAAAAAAAAAGGAAAACAAACTAAAATCAAGCAGGACCCTTGGGAGCTTCCCTAGACAGATCCCACCACCACCACCATGTCTTCCACCTGCCTCTTGTCTGTAGAAAAACTTCAGGCAAAGAATAAATTTAATCAAAGAAATGAGAAAATACAGAAACAAAGTAAAATAGTCAAACAGGACAAAATAATAATAGTTCAGTCCTTAAAGTCAAGGACCTTTAGTTCCTCCTCAAGGGCTACAGATAATATTGAGCCATATCCTCTGAGCTGTTTTACAGATATTAAAACCCCCACCAGGTGGAAAAAGTTAACTACTTGATGACCAGACTGTAGCCCTGACATAAGCTGCTCCATCTTACACAATTCTAAGAACTGACCTCAAGGAAATGGGAACAAACTGACCCTGGAACTGAAGATTCACTGTACTTAAAGCAATCGAGATGATGCTAATCAGACCACCTCATGACCAATTTCAAGATGACTATCAGAGCTTACTATGCTGCTCTGCACAAAGCCCCCTCCCTCTGCCTATACACACCTGAAACTCACTTTTAAAAGCTCTTGCCCCCTGATCAGCAATGGGGAGTTGGCTTCTGGACATGAGTCCACCTTCTCCCCGGGTTGCCAGCCTCCTGAATAAAACAACCTTTCCTTTCCAACCAAAATTTGCCTCTCAAGCAGCGAGCAGTGGGACCTGAGTTCAGTAGCAAAACCCCGTTATTCCAGGAACAGTGATACCATCAGCATCAGAACCACTGAATCTCAGAACCTACATTTCCTATGTCCTTACACCATGGGAAAACCCTTCAGGAAGGAACACAGTAGCATTAGAATATATCTCCTTTCCACTAACCCTAGGATTCAGGGAAACAGATGTGTAGAGTTAGTAACCACATTTCACTTTTGAGAACAACAAGGTTCCTTGTTCACTTGTACCTCCTCATACACTAACCTTATCCCCCTTCTGAGAACTGTGCTCAGATTATTCCTTTTGCCTAACATGTCCTTTATCCCTCCCTCTCCATCTCAATACACCCATTCTTGAAGTCCAGTTTTGGCCTCAATCCACATGAGGTCTTGATCAGTGACTCTGGTCCATTCTATCTCTACATGAAATCCTCTAAATGCCACACAAATCACCACTTTATTTCTCTCCATTTCATGTGCTTTAATTTTGTCTCCCTTTCCCTTCCCCCTCAAAAAAAAAAAAATAGAGCTAAGAAGACAAGGTCAAAGAATCTGTGTATATATCCTAGGAATGTAACAAATAACAAAAACAACAATAACAACAAAGAAGTTAACATTCACTGAACACATGCTATGTGCCAGATCCTATGATGTTTTACATGCACTTTCCCCCCATATAATCATTACAACAATCCTATGAGAAAATTACCCCATTTTACTGATGCAGAGATTTAGGCACAGAAAGTCAAATGACTTGCTCAAAAAGTCATTTATTGGTCGACAAATACTTTATGAAATATTTCATGCACATCATCTCCTTTGCCCCTCACAAACTCAGAGTGTGCTACAAGTTCAGCATCACTGCTGTACAGAGTTGTTAAGAAATGTTCTTTTAAGTACATTATAACTTAATGGTACAGGTAGAATTATAATACAAATCTCCCAGGGCTTTCTATCCTATATCATACTATCTTATTTGAAGAGAGAATAAAAATACATGGGTTATCACAGATTCATCTGCTAAAGCTCCAGCCTAATTTATGCCCAGGCTCCACAGAGAACTCAAGTGCTATGGGAAGGTTTCCTTCCCTAAACTGTTACTAGAATAACAGGTACTAATGTTAGTATGAGGTGTTATCATTACAAAGTACTCTCTCACATGCGATGTCATTTAATCCTAACAACAACCTGATAAGCAGACATAGGTTATCACTAGACTCAAAGAATTTATGGTTTTTACCCATTCAAGGCCATAGAGCTTAATAAATAATAGAGCTAAAGCTCAAAACCAGAACTTCACACTCTAAGTATATCCTTTTCTTCCTGTTATATCTCAAAATGAGTATTTTGTTTTATGTTGATGTTCTGTAATTGTTTCCCCAAGCTGATGAATAAATATGAACACTAGAATTTGGTGGTTCTAAATCTTTTCTGGGTTCATAGGCCCTTTTTGAAAATAAAATCTATGGAATCACTCAATAGGAAAAATAACAGACAATTTCGCATACATCTTCAGGGCTTCATGGGCTGTTGGTTAAGAACCCTATGCAAGATTGTAATTTGAAGGAGAGAAGTGATAACTTATGCTTCACAGTGCACAGCAGACAAGAATAAGAATTTTTAAAGTATTTGGGTGATTATAACCAGGCTTAATTTTCTTGATATTCACATTGGAAATAGTCAAGGAGCCTCTGTGAAGACATACATTTTAGTAGTAACAGAAAAAGCCAATGAAGGACAAAAATAAAGTCATTCACAGAAAAGGCACAAACAATAACTGAGCTTTACTGCATGCTACAGGTTTTACATCATATTGTTTTTTAACCTGAAAGCAGCCTCAAAAGTAGCTTATTATCAGCTCTTTACAAATAAGGAAACTAAAGCTCAAGAGAGGCTGATTAATTTGCCCAAAAACTTAAGACCAATGAACAAGCAAAGATATAAATTCATATCAGTCTAGTATGGAAGAAACCTGGCTCTTCCTGTAATCACCCAAATACTTAGCTTGAAAGCACAGAATATTAGAGAAGGGGGAAAAAAAAACTTACGACAGGAAGTTTAAAGAAAAGGTGGTTATAAGATCAAAAACAGGGAAAGCATTGCAATGATACGAAAGAAAGGTGGGAGAAACTAAGATTAATAATCTAGATCATAATATATCTGGTAGCGAGTGGAGGAAAGAATACTAACTATTAGGAACAATCTGATTCTAATTCTCGCTCTGCCCCCAACTCAACAGATAATCCTAGACTAATCGCTTAATCTTTCTGGAATTTAGCTTCCTTGTCTGTGAAATTATGGATGTTGGACGGCATAAAAACTTAAACTTCTAAATTCCTTCACAACTTTGAAAACATTTTCACAAGAACTATTTTCATTACATTCCACTGAGCAGGGATTTTGCTTTATTCATTGCTGTATCCGCAGCACCTGGCTGGTACAAAGTAGAAACAAAATATTAGTTGAATGAATAGATGAATTTGATCATGACAATAACCCTGTGAGGAATGCAGTACTGGGCAGGTATTTTTTATTAGGCTTATTTCACATGTGAGAAAAACCAAGATCCAAAAAATTTTTAATACTTGCTCACAGTACTGCGGCTAAATGGTAGAGCAGGATACAAACTCAAGTCTTCCAATTACTAGTTCAAAGTTCTTTCTAGGTCTAAAATTTTTTATATTTTCATATACTCTTAAGCAGACACAAGAATAATGAACTCTTCTTATTCCCACTCTTCCAAAGGGAGAAAAACATCATTAGGATGGTGTTACCATAAAAAGCAGTGAATGACCGATTCAAAAGAATGATCTTAAAAAATACCTAACACACAATAATGTTACATATATGAAATAAGGAGATAAAATCCAATTTCTGACTTCTTTGATTATACTTTATTATATTTTCTGTGTTCCACAGTTAAGTCTACACTCCTAATTATGGCTGGCTACTTTACAATGTTTGCTGTTAATCATAAGGGAGAAGGAGCTCAAATCTATCCAAGTAAGGTTAAAATTCAAACCATGAAACTTACTGTAGGCCTCCTCAGTGACCTCAGGCTGAGGAACTCACCTCACACTCTAAAGCTTAAGATCAACTGAATTATAGAAGAAAAAGTCTTGACAGGGCAGCATGAGCTAGAAATATCTATGTGAACAGAGATGGAAACAAAGTAACAGCCCTAGGGCAAAGCTCTATTCTCCAAGACTCTCAAAAGTACAAAAGTATATTTCAAGAACCTAATTAGGGAAGAAGAGGGGTTGGTTGGAGAATAATACCTTCAGATTAGACAGTGTACTCCTGGCATAGCAATGCAGCCTCCTACCTTGAGGCCACAGGCTCATAGGAAAATCACTCTGTGTACTGGGTAGCAAATTCTTTTATTTAAGAAAAAAAAAGATTGCAAATTTGCCCAAAGATAGAATCCTTTCTTTCAAAAATAAATAATTTCTGCATATGAAATGCCCTCCCCAAAATCAAGCAGTTTAAATACAAGGATATAGACCAAAATATTTTGTTATATGGGAGGCAGTATGTAAGGGGTGTTTGTAAAGTGAGAATTTTTGTATACCTCAGAAAAGTTTCTTAAAGGAAACTCATTAAAATACACTTCTCTTCTGAAAGTAAACAAATAAACTGAATACGTATTCTCCACTGACTTATGCTCCTTTGGTTTCTTCTTCCTCTAAGAGGACCCCGCTAGGTATGTGCCAAAAGTGAGCAGTTATGCTGAACTATTTTCAGAGCGCTTGAATAAAACAGAGTATCTGGGGTCATGACCTTGGCATCTCAGTGAGCCCCAGTCTATGCCGCCATGGCCACCTACAAGGTGGTGCTGATCCCACACAGGAAAAGCACACAGAACCTGTAGAACAGCTTCAGTGGCTGGAGCAAAGCCAACATGAGCCCAGGAGGCGTGAGGAGGTGAAGCACCACATGCAGGTGCTACAAGATGCTGGCTAGGAGTTTGACATCTGCTTCACCACGGTGCAGAAGAAAGCCATTTGGATCTTCTGGACAGCACTGGATGCCAATGACCAAGTGTGGCTGCCAATAGTGAGGACTTGACTTCAATAAAGCAGAAACTGCTGCCAAGCATGACGAAACCCAGGTAAAGATCTGGACATGCTATTATGTCCTACCACCTCTTATGAAGCTCAACCACCCTTCTACAGCAACATCAATAAAGACTGAGGTATGCAGACCTCACTGAAGATCAGCTACCCTCCTGTGAGAGTCCGAAGGACACTATTGCCAGAGCTCTGCCCTTTTGGAATGAAAAAATAGTTCCCCAGATGGAGGAGGGGAAGGGGGTACTGAATACAGCCCACGGCAATAGCCTTCAGGGCACTGTCAACCCTCTGGAGGGTCTCTCTGAAGAGGCTACTGTGGAGCTGCACCTGCCCACTGGTAGTCCCACTGTCTATGAACTGGACAAGAAGCCCATGGAGTTCCTGGGAAATGAAGAGCCCATGTGTGAAGTCATGGAGGCTATGGCTGCCCAGGGCAAGGCCAAGAAGTGAAGGCAAGCAAGCAGCCTACTTTCCCAAGGACACCCCCCTCCCACCCCATTCCTCTGCACCTCTTCCCTGCACATGTCTGTGGGCATCTTAAGTTGTAGCTCCAGATGGGGATCAGTGGTTCCCAATTTTCTTTTAGCCATTTTGTCTCCTGCTCCCATTTCCTTCATACAATCTAGTCAGAACAGCACCTATGGGGCAAAGGGTCCTCAGTCCAAGTCAAGGGAAGACTTATTCAAGAGGGTGGAGAGGAAGTAACTCTGGGACTTTTTGCTAGTGCTTCGTTTATTACTAAGGCCCTGCTTGAGTAGAAGATAGGCAAGAACCATGCTAAGATGTGACCAATGAGGAGGAACAAGAGAGCTTATTTGTGTTCCCAAAAGCTAATCCTGTACTATTTTGTAGTCATGTGACTGTCTGGGAGGCTCTAGTTATTCCAGTAGAAGATGAATGTAACCTGCATGGTGATTCAAACAAACATTTCCTCCATTACACCAGAGGAACTCGCTCCAGAAGATTAGGATCAATCCTGAATGTTTAAGTGTTGCATTTACTTTTACAAAATATATATATAAAATACATATATGTTGTGTCTATATTTGTACATATTATATATATTTCATATATTATTTATATATTAATGTTAAAAATACCAACAACAACAAAAACCTTCCGGGGATTTTAGTGGTGGTTAACAGAAAACAAACTATTCCTTACACCAATATGAGATAAGCTCCCTGACTCCTAAGGTATAGGACTTCACCCTGTTGTATGTTTCAGAACCCCTCCCCTGCCTTATTGTTCTATGGCCATAAAATGCCTCTTGATCATGTCCAAGCATGTCTTTCACTGTGTCAGATTTCCGAATCATGTTCCAGTTGTTTGGCGCTGCCACTTGGCCCAGTACTCATTTGGAGCATAACTGTACTAAATCCTATTTCCAGAACAGTATAATAAGGGAGTGATGCAACTAAAAACAAAATAAAACAGAACAAGAGTATCTGGGTAAGAGGGGAAAAAAGTATTATCGGTAAGTGGGATGAAAGACTTTGAACAGTCACATGATTGGACAACTGGACCCTGAGGAAGAAACGGACGTACAGACTAAGAGAACAGGTATTAGTCAAGATAAACATTCTGTAAATGTAAAGGAACAAAGGTTTTTATGACTCTAGTTCTATAATCTAAGAGTTATCCCACAATAATAATCTACTGTTCTACTTACCATGTAATAAATCAATTTTCTCCTTCCATTTGAAAGTTATTTTCCCTATTGATACAAACAATATTTAAATTTTTCTGCATAAATACAATGCAGTGACCTTACCTAGTAGCAAACTGAATGAGTGCATTCTGAAGAGTCTGCCTAATTTCAAGAAGAAAAGATTCATCATCACTTAGTGTATAATACCAATACTGGACATAATCCCTCAAGGAAAATTGGATAACCTAAAACAAAAATATGGAAAAAAATACAATTTTTTAGGATTTAAAAAGCAACAGTGGCAAAGTAAAACCTGAAAGGATTATTTGCGATTTATATTTACTTGCTACATACTAAATTGTAGTGGTAAATAACTGCCTTCATTAAAAAAGCATCAATATACTAAAACACATTTCAAAAATTTTTCAATTATTTTGGTAGCCCAATTCATCCACTGCCCAAATTTTTTAAAAAATTAAAGAATTATCTATGGCAAAGCCCCACCCAATTTCAGATAAAGATGAAGCCTGCAGAAAAAATAAATTTCCAATGCTACAACATAATGAAGTTTTAATCAGTTTGATGGAATGAGATGCAAAATAATGTCAAGAGATGCTAATAATCTTGGAAATGTTTTCTTTTGAGAATATCATCAGAATCATTGCATCAAATTATAAAAATGACAATTCACTTAATTCTAATACCGGTGATGCTGCCAACAGCACTGTTAGCCAATAAATAGCAAATAATACAGTTTAATGTATTATGTTTTTGCAAATCAGACAAAGTAAATATGGGTTCATCTAAAAAATAGTATTACATTTTAAAGTATACATTATTTGTAATAATCACAAAATCAAGAATCGATGAAAAATATTTTGGAGAAGAATAATTTGAATTCTAATTTTTAAAATATTTTTGAATGAAACCATAAATATCCATTTAAAAAAGTAATTAAACTAGTAGGAAAAACATCTGATTTATCAAACCACTAAGCTTGTTCATTAGCTGAAGAGTAACATTTTAACTATAAAATAATTAGAAACATTATCAGATGTCAGTAAAACCTTTTTTTCCTAAATGTAAATTCAACCAAAAGGCTTTAATATCGTATTAAGCAAACACCTTATTATAAATAAGTTCATAAGTAAGGCAGCATCTTTATGTACAGACTCCAAGGACAGCATTATAATGAATTTCCAGCATATTACACAAATAGCAAAAATTCTTCTTTAGTATTTTCAAAAGAAATGCACCTAGCACACAACATATGGAATTCAAATACCACATACTGAAACTCACTTGCTGGAGAGGTTCATCAATTATATTGGCACCTGTCAATCTTCTATCGATCTTTATAGTCCTGGCTTCCCGTTTCATTTCTTCTAAGCACTGAAAGGAAACCATAACATTCTATTACATAGTTTCTTGATTTAAAGTCTCTGTAGTTTACTTCTAACTAAATATTCATTGTAACTTCCCTGTCATTATTTTCAAGTTAATAAATAACCTTATTTCTTGAGACTCGGGTATAAAGCAAACACTATTTCTCAAATTAACAAAACTAGACATCTAGAAAAAAAATCTTGTGTCATCATCAAAAACAATTATCAGCAAACATTATTTAGAATGTGAGAAATTGAAAATATCAGATATAATATTGCCATATTTCAATGAAACTTTAAAATCATAAGTTAGTGTTTCAGGTGAGTCAAATAATTGTCTTTATTAAACACACCCCTATTTCCTCCTTCTCCCTCCCAGCCCACAACAGTATACCAGCTGCCAAATGAATATATTTTAAATTAATTTTACTTAGGGATGGTTTTTAGCAACTAAAGAAAATAAATATTTCTCTGTAGTCTTCAGAAAGACCAGTGACCTGGAAATCGGGTGAAAAGTAGTAAGACACTCTTCAATTAAAAATACAAACCAAAGCACACATACATATAAAAAACATATGCCTCGAGTTATCACATGCAACCTCTAAGATTTTTTCATAAAATATACTTAGGAATCATTTTAGAAATAGCAATCAAAATCACCATTTTTATACCATATACTAAAAAACAGATTATAAAGACTTAACCAGTCTTGACTATGATTTATTACTGTTTAGGATCTTAATTCTTAAAATATTTTGCATCCTCTCTATGTACCACTCAAGTGAGTGGAAAATATGGATGGCTAGGAAATGATTCAAAAAGAAAAGGCAAAAAAGCAAACAACCCAATAGAAAAATGGGCAGAAGATCTTAATAGAGATTTCTCCAAAGAAGACACACAGATGGCCAGTAGGCACATGAAAAGATGCTCATCACTAATTATTAGAGAAATGCAAATCAAAACTACAATGAGGTACCACCCACCTTACACCAGTCAGAATGGCCATTATTAAAAAGTCTACAAATAACAAATGCTGGAGAGGGCATGAAGAAAATGGAACCCTCCTACACTGTTGATAGGAATGAAAGTTGGTGTAGCCACTATGGAAAACAGTATGGAGGCTCCTCAGAAAACTAAAAATAGAGTTACCATATGATCCAGCAATCCCAATCGTGGGCATATACCTAGACAAAACTACAATTCAAAAACACACACGCACCCCTACGTTCACTGCAGCACTATTCACGATAGCCAAGACATGGAAACAACCTAAATGTCCATCAACAGATAAATGGATAAAGATGTGGTACATATATACAATGGAATACTCCTCAGCCATCAAAAAGAATGAAATTATGCCATTTGCAGCAACACGGATGCAACTAGAGATTTTCTTATTATATAAATGAAGTAAATCAGAAAGAGAAAGACAAATAGTACATGGTATAACTTATATGTGCAATCTAAAATATGGCACAAATGAACCTATCTCTAAAACAGAAACAAAATCACAGACAGAGAGAACAGATTTGTGGTTGCCAAGAGGGAGCGGAGGAGGGAGGTGGGTGGACTGGGAGTTTTGGGTTAGTAGATGCAAACTATTACACTTAGAATGGATAAGCAACAAGGTCCTACTGAAGAGCACAGGGAACTATGTCCAATCTCCTGGGATAAACCATAATGGAAAAGAATATTTAAAAAAAGAATGTACGTATGTGTATAACTGAGTCACTTTGCTGTACAGCAGAAATTAACACAACATTGCAAGTCAACTATACCTCAATTAAAAAAAAAAAAAGGTTCATTTCCTCAGAAAGATCTGTGAGCAAACTCAAAGAATACACACTAAAGGGAGTTTTAAAGGGAGACAGAAGTAAGTTTCAGAGATTACTTTAAAAGTTACAGTAAGTATTAGAAAAAAATGTATTTATCAATATGAAAGTCTTATTAGCACATAATGGATAAGTTAATAATTGTAAAATTCAGTTACTGGCATCAACTCCAGACCATTGGCCTCTCTTCATACAAGAAAAACCATCCTAATCCCACAATAATAATTGAAGGCAATGAGAATCTGAAGCGTACTTCTAGTACACAATTCCAATTTTATTTAGAGTATGATATTGAAAACAAAAGAATAGGAAAGATAATATAAAATTGGACTTGAATTATTAAAATTATAGAAACTGCACAGCCTAATCACAAGCTCTATTTTTCAAGTGAGTTAAAGAGAAAGTGCCCATTTTCCTCCCTCTGGTTCCGATGCATTTATTTCATTCAAAACAGTATATTCATTGACATTTCCACAAGTCATACACATGATGCACTGAAATTCTAAGTTAAGACAGCAGGAAAAGACCCCAAATTTCTATCTTTTCCTCAAATTTGCATTCTCACCTTTAACATCTAACATGCATTTTCTAAGCCTGATCAGATAGACTCTCATAAATTTATAGTGAGCATTAGTGAATTATAGGAAAATCTGCCAAGCCATATAAAGATGATCACATATCATCACTGCGTACAGCAGGACTTTAAGGTTTCACATTCCTTTACCCTTCTTACCTTAGGAATCCCAGTTGATGTTGGAGGAAGAAATGAGTGTTCACACTGCTCTAGGTACTTCTCTGAGTTTGTTTTTCCAAAGAGGAGAGTAACCACAAAACCCCTGAAAGAAATTTAATTATAGATACAAAAACAAAACTTCACTACAATTTAACACATCTATTTATTACCAAATATATTTTTCAGATTTAATTGATGGCTTACCATTCACTAAAAAGTCAGTTTGTGACTTTGACGAGAGGCAAGGAATTGACAGATTTTGTTAAGTTCTCAAGTTTAAAACAACTATAAACATTTTGTGAATTTATACAATAATGCCTTTACGAGTTTTCATCCAATATATTTCACAAAGAATCTCAGGCAACATTTTCAAACTTTAGAAAAATAAACCTTCATTAAATAAGTAGGCAAGCTAATAACCAAAGACAAATGAGATGTACATCTATAGCTATACCGACATTTCTATAATTCTGTTAACTAATTAAAGAGAGATATAACTTGCCACTATGAATACAGAATAAACAAAGGCTATACAGGAAAAAAAAAGATCTAATTTACGATTTGTTTAAAATAAGACTGGAATTTAAAAAAGAAATATAAATACATCCCCAAAAGTTAATTATTTTTAAAACAATTATGGAGTCAAGGTAAGATAAAATACTGGTTTAGAATACTTTGTATTGACTAAATGCTATCAGTATTTCCTACATTTAAAGTTTCCCAAATAAATCTAAGCACTACTAAGTAGATAGGAAATCCATAAAAGAATATTAAATTTTAATTTTATAATGATTTACAGTAATCTTACAATGATTGAAAGAGTGCAGTTGGGGACTTCCCTGGTGGCGCAGTGGTTAAGAATCCGTCTGTCAATGCAGGGGACACAGGTTCGATCCCTGGTCCAGGAAGATCCCACATGCCGCGGAGCAACTAAGCTCGTGTGCCACAACTACTGAGCCCACGTGACACAGCTACTGAAGCCCGTGTGCCCTAGAGCCTGTGCTCCGCAACAAAAGAAGCTACTGCAATGAGAAGCCCACGCACTGCAACAAAGAGTAGCCCCCGCTCGCCACAACTAGAGAAAGCCCATGTGCAGCAACGAAGACCCAACACGGACGGACGGACGGACGGAAGGAACGAAGGAACGAAGGAACGAAGGAAGGGTGCAGTAACAAGAAAGGAACAGTAAAAAATTAAACACAGTCAGCCTTAGCTATTGAAAGGAAGATTCTCAAGGTCCTCTGCTTTTCGTGGCTATCTGCCATTTCACCACTCTTCAGTACAGGCACCACATAAGCAAGGAGGAGGTTGGAGAAACAAATAAAGTCAAATCAACTCATGTCATCAATTCTGTTTCTGTTTCTTTTTTAAAAGGTTGGCCTCAGAATTATCAGTAAATTTCACATATCTGTGTTCTATCTGACATTATTACTAAGAATCAAGTTGGCCTTGTATTTCAGTTTTACCTAGCTGTAAGCATATTTAGACACAATAAAATGCTGATATTAAGTTAACAATGCATTTCTAAAAACATTATCATAAAATAAACGTTCACCTTTGCCCACAGTGTGACAGTAGGAAAGTAAGCTAAGGAATAATATGATCTTAGAAAGAACCTAATTAATAGCTTCAGCCTTGAGGTTTAAGTAAAAATAGGTGCTACAAATGATTGCATAACCAAACAAACATAACGGGAATGCCATTAAATAACTCATATCAGTACTGAAGGTATCCCAAAATAACCAGAAAAAAAACCCCACCAAAATTCAGAAAAACAAAAACCAAAAACTTCTGAGTGGTTTTCTTTCCAAAGGGTTTCTTTATTTTAGAAAATAAGGGGTTACCATTGACTATAAGCAAAACATATACATTATCAACACTGTATACAGGTAAACTGCAGAACTCAAAAACTTAAGTTTTACTAGCCAAAAAAAAAAAAAAAAAAGATAGTTTCCATGAGAAAATGTATTAATTCCTCTCTGACTTGCATTTTAACTAGGAAAAAGAACAAAAACAAATCTTTAAAACTTACACAACAAAAACAAAAAAACACTAAAACTAAGAAATGATTTTTAGTTATATGTAATGTAAATATTTAAGATTGATATATAAAAGCCTATTTTTGCTCTTAAAATTCATAAGGCACTAAACTATATAAATAAAGCTACATTAAAGAAAGGACAATCATTCTTCATAATTAGAGCCAAAATTAGAAAGATTTTTGACTCAGGAATTGTGATACTCACTGACTGTAACTGAGTAACCTGGGAATGCTTAATTAACTAATCCTCTGAGATGATTCTGGATGCTTGTTAGTATATAAATTGAAGTCCCCTTACTGTGGCACTATATTTCCTGACATCAGTAGTCTGGAACAGAATATCAAATCAATTTATGACATAACATGAACTTGGAATTTCAGATCCTTCCATGTGACTTAATATTATCTAGAGTTTATAGTGGCCCTCCCACACCTACCAATATCCCAACTTATCTAAAAAAATTCACAGAACTTTACAAATATCCAAAAACTTTCTTGAAATTATTCCTTAATAAATTAGCAGACTCAAAAAGGGAACAACAAAGGTTCCTGGGACTTCGAAATGAATGGACTCGTGACCCTTTTCCCTTTCCCAAATTTTATATGGAGCAGTTGAGTCTAAGAGAAAGGATTCTCACCCCTCTACCTTCATCTGTAACGCTGCAATTTCTTCCCTTTCTGAAGTATTGTAAAATATTCTGAAATCCTTCCTCACTTTTGCCAAAGGCTTATTCAATTAGTGAAATAAAAGAAATCTTTTCTTTGTGAGAGAAACATCTCCTCAATTTCCTTTCCAATAAATAAAAGCAGCCATGACCTTGTGGGGGAGTAGTGCAACCATGAAGGTCTGGCCTTGATTTGTGACTAAAGAATGTAATTTAGGAAGCCCAAATGGCTGCAGATCTGTAATTCTTCAATCATCTTTATAATCAATAAAGATATTCAGAACTCCATTTATCTGATTCCTATGGCTTATTTCTTAATTGTCTCAGTATATAATACCATATCCAAGCAATTATAAGGAAAATATTAAATCTAATATAAAATACAGTTTTATGAATAGTCCTCGATGTAGCTTCCCAGTTAAATTAATTCTCACTTGTTCAACAATCAGTGGGTGACCTCCCTATAAAATGGTTACACATGATTTTCAAACTCATAACCTGAAAAATGTGACAGGATGACAGCCATCCCTTCAGTGTCTTATACAGTCTCTCTCAGGCCACAGTTTATATATGCTATTCAATTCAGCTAAGTCCTCTAAACCTATAGGCTCAAACAATTCCTCCAAATATTTGGGGTCTCAAAAGATTTTTCTGAAAGAACTCATAGGTATTCACTGCACAAATAATTACATAAATGTATTACACATATACAAATACACATATATATACATACACACATAAACATTAACAACAAAATGCTCATTTCAGCTAAACTACCTTGTTCAGAGTACCTAAGTAGCAAGCATCTCTCTTGTTTATACATTTTCTTACATATAATTCATATCTGATACCAAACATTCTACATAGGAAGCTATACTAAATCATGACTGAAACCTCTCCTGTAAAGTTTTATCAACTCAAGGTAAAGCATAAACACTGTAAACCAAATAACCATGAAGAGAAAAATGGCAAAATCAGGTGTTTGTTGGAATTTTCTAGAACAAAATGACAGCATTCACTAAGGGAAATAATTAACACAATAATTAACATTAACATAATAATTAACATTAGTGTCTGAAGTCTAATCAATGAAACAGTCAGTATCTTCTAGTCTGTAAAACTTGATGTGTCATCTCAATTTAACTTCTTTATCTTATTATTATAATAGATAAGGAAATTTCGACCTTAAAGGGGAAATAACACCAAAAGGAATAAAAAAATCTTAAAAACTTTTCAAGTTACACAAAAAAGTTTATATCATCAGAAACTGAAATTTATTTTTGAAGATGATGACCCATATTGCTGGTACAAATCATAACCATCATCGTTTTTATTTCTACAGTTATCTTAATTTTACTATTTTTAACTCTGGTAAAAACAATTTGCAAAAATAGCATTCACAAATCATACTGCCATTTCTCATGATCATTTTTTTTTCTTATTGAGGTCTCATGGTCATTTGTTTCCATTTTGAACAACTGAACATGACATGAATTATAAAATTATCATTGAGAATACTTACCCACCCACAAAGCAGAGGATATAAAATGCCAAATAAAATATTACAAAGGGTCCAAACGTTATTAGAGAAAGGACAATGCCAAGGCTTCCCCATCCCCATATGGACAGACTGGTCTGAAATAAAGCAGGAAAAAAAATCTTTTTAATAAATAAATAATTTTCCATAGGAACTAGAAAAGAACCAACAAAACTTTTACATAGTTTATGTTCCTCCTTTTAAGCATTCATGGTATTGTTTCAGTAATTTTAAAAATATTTACTTTTGAAAGTGTTAAGTACATTCTTGGAAATTTATCTCCCAGAAACAATATACAAAATCTATATGTAGAAACAAATTTATAGCATATCAGCAACCATTTTAAAAAACAATCTATTGGCAATATAAATGAACAAATTACATAATTGTTGAATGACATGAAAAGTGATAAAGTATTTATAATAAAAACATTTATACATTTATATATGCAAAAGCATGTATGAAAGCTTAAGTAGACAACAGATTGTACTTGTTTATATTTCATCTTAAAACTACAGCATGAGACTTTTTAAAAATTAAAATTTCAAGGTAAAAAACCCATGTCTCACTAAAAATTATATTTTTATTTACTCAAATTATTTGCAGAAATTTGTAAAATTATAACTGCACAACTTCCAACTTCCCGTTACCAAAATTTACCACGAGTTCAACAAAACATCTCTAAAAATTCTCCATCCTGTTTCCCTATTTCGTTTAGAATTATACTGTATTATCCATTAAAAATACTCCTTTTGTTGAAGGCAAACTGGATTTTAGCAATTTAAGTCATTATGAAATAAATAAATGTATTCAGTTCAACAAGTTCCTATATCCATTTGCCTTGTACTGTGAGGTATACAAAGGATGCATTTGTCCCACTCCTGCCATCAAGAAGCCCAGAGAAGAATGTCTTACAGGAATGAAACAATTAGACACTGAACCAAAAGAAAATAATAGAAAGCATTATAAGATGCTAAACTGAACGAAATTAATGACAAAAAAAACTATGGAATAGACAATAAGTGCTATGGACTATGAGAGAAAGCACAGTTTTACTTATTTATTCATTCATTCATTCATTCACCAGTCATTGACTGCTTCCTATGTGCTGTAAGTTCAAAGTGCTGGGGATATCACAAGTAATAAAGTATACCCTCATAAATCTACATTTTAGTAAGGGAAGAACAACAAGCACACCCTCATGAATTTACATACCTTCGTAAGTTTACATTCCAGAAGAGGAAAAAAGACATATAAATAAGTAAATATATATCAGATGGGGATAAATGCTAT
Source organism: Lagenorhynchus albirostris (assembly GCF_949774975.1). Classification (NCBI taxonomy): domain Eukaryota; kingdom Metazoa; phylum Chordata; class Mammalia; order Artiodactyla; family Delphinidae; genus Lagenorhynchus; species Lagenorhynchus albirostris. The sequence continues at coordinate 70,065,977 of NC_083102.1, forward strand.
AGAGAAAAATAAAACAATTGCATGTGGTTGATCTAAGAGGCTTTCAATGATTAAGTGACACATGAACAGAAATCTTAGATAAGATATACGGAAAATGTGTAATAGTCTTCCTACCCCCAAATAATATTTTTCCATTTATTCATATCATCTATGTCCCTCAGTGAAGGGTTTTTTTAAATTTCTTCTATATAAGGCCTTCACAACTCTTGTTCATTTGTATTTTTATTACCTTTTTTCCTCATCCTGGCCACATCTTTTTAACCAGAGGACAGAATGCCTACTGATGTTTCTACCCTGCCTTCATGATCTCCTCCTTGAATCAGCTGGGGATACTATTGCACCTATGAAGTGGTCTCCCCTGACTTCTTTCCAAGAGCTGGAAGTAGGCCATGGTGGTTTAGAATAAAGTACAGAACATTTCAGTCCCTCTGACAATAGTTCTGCTGAACATTCGGGACCTGATCCACACTATAGTACCGCCAGATGGCCAACTATAAAAAACAGATGTGATTTCCCAAGATTCATTCAAAACCTTTTCCACTGACTTTCTTGAAAAGAGTTCTTACAAACTCTCAGAAAAGCTCAGACCAGACTATGACCCAGATACTTTATCCAGCCTACCTTCTTCAATGATATTTGATGTAATATTAGCAATATTACTCTTTCTTTACAAAGTTATATTTATGCTTGCTCGCCATTTTTCATAGCTAAACAACTTACTGTTCAAGGATCTATTCAGAGGTTTGAACAATGAAACCAAGCAAAATGGCTATCTCTGGAGATAAAGGAAAGAAGGGAGCATGCAACTGGAGGACAATACACAGGGGGCTTCTCAAATACTCAATACTCAAATGTTCTATATTTTTTAACCAGGTGTTTGCTCTAAACTGTATAAATGTGTTATGGCTCCAACTGTATGACTATCAATTAAAGAAATTTAAAAATTAAATTTTCAGGGCTTCCCTGGTGGTGCAGTGGTTGAGAGTCCGCCTGCCGATGCAGGGGACACGGGTTCGTGCCCCAGTCTGGGAAGATCCCACATGCCGCGGAGCGGCTGGGCCCGTGAGCCATGGTCGCTGAGCCTGCGCATCTGGAGCCTGTGCTCCGCAACGGGAGAGGCCACAACAGTGAGAGGCCCGCGTACCGCAAAAAAAAATAATAATAAATTTTCAAAAAAGAATCACAATTATATAATGTGGGAAAGATTATTAACTCAATTATTTAACAAGGGGAGATGCTCAATTGTCTAAAAGCTCAAATTTTCAGAATCTTACAAGTCTCTTCTTACTCATTTGAAAATGGCAGCAAAAATCATCAAAAAACAAACTCTTATTCATTCAACAAATATTTGGGAATAGCTACATGCCAGATGCTAGTGATTTAACAGTGAACAAAACAGACATTACCGTCACATGAAAAAAAAAAAATCTATGGAGAAGAACCTTTCCTTAATTAAGTTTGAGAGGAATTTCTATATTCCAAGGACTAATAAAATTAAACATTTCTAATCAAGCAAGTCAGGTGCTCATTTGTTTTGTGGTTAATCTCATAATATTTAACTTCAAATAAACTATTCAATGAAATATCAGAATAGAGAATTGTCCAAAATTGAGAAAGTTTCATGTTATATTTAGTGTTCCCATTTACATATTTGGCTAATATTATAATCTTAACTGGTGAGATTAAGAAGAACATTTGATCTAAAACCATTTAAAATTTTTGAGTTCTAATTATTTCCTAAGATGATACAGGATGATAAAATTGACAAAAATTTTGCACTACATCAGAAACTTTTTACAAATTCAGAACGGAAGCCAAAAAATATAAATAAATCCACTTCACAATGATTTACATTAAAATAATACTTGATATGTTACTATTTTCTTCTCCAAACACAACAATCAACACTGAAATATTCATGTGTCTGGTTCCCTAAAATCACCGACACACCAACTGTGAGATGGAAGAAACCTTCGTGATCATCTACGGCAGTACTTCTCAGACTTTAAGAATCTTAAATGCAGGTTCTTAAAATGCAGATTCTGATCCATTATATCTGGGGTGGGGTCTGTGATACTTTTATTTCTAATAAGCTACCAAAACTGTTCAGAACTAAGGACAATTATATATTTATAATTCTCCTAAATTAGCCTCTAGGTCCACAAAACCTTACAATTCCAGAACCCAAAACCTCTGAAAATCAAAATTGTACCAAGTATTCTATATACCTATCTCATTTACTCCTCAGAACAACTTATGAAATAATCAAGAAGGTAATACAGCATAGTGCTCAAAAAATATGAACCCTGGAGTTTAACTATCTGAGTGCAAATCTCACGTTTACTATTTATTAGCTGTGTAACCACTCCACGCCTTCATTTCCTCACCTACATTACGTGGTTTTTTGGGGAGTAAATAAGCCCATGGTCTAGTGGTCGATTTTAGCTTAATCGTTATTATTATCCCTAGTTTAACAACATAGAAACTAAAATACAGAGAAGTTTTTTTAAAAATGGCCCAAGGTCACACAGTTAGTATGAGAGTGGGATTTGATCCTATTCAAATCCTGACTCCTTAATGAACCTTAAAATTTGTCAGCTGACAACTGCCTGAAATTAAAACTCACAATAAGAAAAAAAGGTTAAAATCATAAATGAGTGCTTTCTTTTATTTAAATATTCATCAGCTTAATATGCCTCCCAAGAAATTAGTCAGAACACTACTTGTAATGAATGTTATAAATTCCTGGTTTGAGTATCAAGTACATAAATATAAAGTATAATTTTTATTAGACAATCAGTTTATCTATAAATAATGAAAATAATTTCAGTTTCAAAGGGTATCAATTTTATTAGCATGCCCTGGTTCTTATATGTATCAGTTTGGCCTTGAGCAGAGGGACACACAGATATAAAAAATGACTCCTGCTGCCAAGATGCTTAAAATCGAGAAGTGACAATGTAAAAAATCTTAAATGCCTCCTGATAGTAGAAAGCAAATGGAAATAATTTACATTGTGGTATTTTATGCCTATCAATTCATACTACCATTTATCTTACTTCATCCTCATCACAGACTTTTATTGGGCTGGCCAAAAGGTTCGTTCAGTTTTTTCCGTAAGATGGCTCCAGTAGCACTTAGCTGTCTTTAACTTCATTCGAAACAATTTTGTTAGATTGTATGTGACAGCTGTCCTATCAGCATGCATTTTAAAAAAAGACTTACAAAAATTGGTGAATTTTTGTGTAGCCCTTTTAATATTGAAGATGGAAGAAAAAAAGCAACATTTCCGGCATATTATGTTTTATTATTTCAAGAAAGGTAAAAACACAACTGAAACGCAAATAAAGATTTGTGCAGTGTATGGAGAAAGTGCTGTGACTGACTGACTGGGTCAAAAGTGGTTTGCACAGTTTCGTGCTGGAGATTTCTCGCTGGACAAGGCTCCATGGTTGGGTAGACTAGTTGAAGTGGACAGTGATCAAGACGTTAATTGAGAACAATCAACATTATACCATGTGGGAGACAGCCGGCACACTCAAAATATCCAAATCAAGCGCTGAAAATCATTTGCACCAGCTTGGTTACGTTAATTGCTTTGATGTTTGGGTGCCACATAAGTTAAGTGAAAGAAAACTTCTAACCGTATTTCTGCATGCGATTCTCTACTTGAACGTAATGAAAACGTTCCATTTTTAAAACAAATTGTGACGGGCGATGAAAAGTGGATACTGTACAATAATGTTGAACAGAGCAGATCGTGCGTAGGGCAAGCGAAATGAACCACCACCAACCACACTAAAGGCCGGGTCTTCATCCAAAGAAGACAATGTTGTGTATATGGAGGGAGTGGAAGGGAGTCCTCTATTATGAGCTCCTTCCAGAAAACCAAATGATTAATTCCAACAACGACTGCCCCCAGTTAGACCACCTGAAAGCACCATTTGACGAAAAGCATCCAGAATTAGTCAACAGAAAACGCATAAACTTCCATGAGGATAAACGCAAGACTGCATGTTTCTCTGATGACCAGGCAAAAACTGTTAGGGCTTGGCTGGGAAGTTCTGATTCATCTGCCCCTTCAGATTTCCATTTATTTAGATCTTTACAAAATTCTCTTAATGGAAAAAATTTCAATTCTCTGGAAGACTGTAAAAGGCACCTGGAACAGTTCTTTGCTCAAAAAGATAAAAAGTTTTGGGAAGACGGAATTATGAAGTTGCCTGGAAAATGGCAGAACATAGTGGAACAAAAGGGTGAATATGCTGTTAAATAAAGTTCTTGGTGCAAATGAAAAATGTGTCTTTTTACTTAAAAACCGAAGGCACTTTTTGGACACCCCAATATGATAGGAAAGGTAGCAGAATACAGTACTAAAAACATAGAATCAGAAATTACAGGTTCCAGTTTGCCACTAATGTTCTATGTAACCACTGCAAAATCACTAACCACTTTTTGATCCAGAACTCACACTAGCGCAATGAAGAAGCTGAGCTGTGAGACCATCCCTCAAGTCAAGCCTATCTAAAGCAGACTTGATTAAGTAACTTGGATGCAGAGCTACGCATAGATTCTCCCAGCTACGTGTGGAGAATGGGGCTAAGTGCAAACAGCTATTTTATATATTAATAGATCACATGAAGAACAGATTGTCAGAGCTCCCAGAGAACGGACCTTGGACTCTCATAAGAGTCTTACTAGAGTGAGTCAGCCACTCTCAGTTATATTCACCTGATATGTCTCAACACATTACATGGCATAGGGCAGCCAGATAGGGCTGAGAATCTTAAAGCTGATATTACTTCAGTGCCAACCTGGATCACAGAAATTATATAAAAGAATTCAACAACAAAAACAAGTACCCATAAGAAGAGTCACTTTATTGAAACTATAGATTGTTTTCCGTCCACCTTATTCCACCTATAATAAATTGGAAGTTCTTCTCCAAGTAATTTCAGTAGAATGTGCTCCTGACACAGAACTTTGGCTCATTCAACATTACATAATAATTTAACTAAGGCCTGCTACAAAGAAGCTGCTCACTAAATACAGAACTAATTAATTAATTTACTAACTAGAGAAATTAAATAAGGGAGGGAATGGAAAGAGAAGGAAGGGGAGAAAAGAGAGAAAAGGGGAAAGGGCAAGAAAAGGAAAAGGGGAAGGGAAAGTGAACGCTAAATTGAAGTCCTGCCCCTCACTCCCACCTTAGGACTTTAGGCAGAGTTATACATTCCTACCAGCACAACCTTCACCAAGCCCCCAACCTCCAAAAAAAATAAATCTCCCAAGAGCTTGGTCCTTTTTCTCCCATAGAACTGATGTACAGAAATAACATACTTTTGACTGTCTCAACATAACCTACAACAGCCTACATCACAACTTCCCTTTCAGGGAGGCAGCCACGAAGAGGCAGCCACACAGGGATCATCAGTACATTTAGCTAAGTTGGTCCCAAAACCCCTCTTTTCATACTCCTGGGACACGGAAGTAAAGATCCTCTTCCACTCACGTGTATTTAAGATACCTAGTATATCCTTGTGAGGATGATTAAAGACTAGCATGATATGGTGCACATTTTCAATCCAGCTGTTGAGCCAGGAGGGATAGAGGGTCTTGTCTCCAAGATGGCTAACTGCCCAGCTGGCAAAGATAATGGCCACTGGCTACCTGTGGAGATTATCCTCTCTCTCCCAACTAGGGGTGCCCAGAATAATTAGGTTATATACACACATATACACCAGCCCCATGTATTTTTAGTTCTTTGGTAACAGAACCCTCTCCCTTAAAACAGAAATCTATTGTTCAACTTTTATATATTTTCAAGAATTAATTATGTACACATATGTAGGTAACTACTTTAACAAACCCTTCAATGTTATATTAGAGCAGTAGTTATAAAAGATCATACACTACTACATAATTAGGACTCCTAGCATCCAATGATGAAGAAAATACAAGAAAACAAAAAAAGCTACAATTATTTCAGTGTTTTTTAAACTAGATACCATCAATTACAAAATAACTATACAGTCTGAAACAACAGCAGGTACATTCATATGCACTTGTTTTTTCAGGATACAAACTAAGTTAGGCTGCACAACCCCTCCCCAGCCCATACATTGGGGATCACTGGAATTAGAGTCTAAAAGAAATTACAGTACTGAAAAAACAAAGGACTGTATTTACTGAGTGCTTTCCCTTATAAAGAATAATACAAGTATTTAAAATGTGGATGGAGCAGTATAGCAAAGAACAGTCCTGACAGGCTTCTAGTAGACTCAAAGCCTCCAACTTCAAAACCATGTTAACAAGGTTTCCTGAATTTCCAATTAAAGGTCCAGTAGATACACAAAGCTGAAATAAATTAATCAAAGGTGCTTTCTAGAAGCTGTATTTTTATAGTTATACATAATGTTTTTGTGCCTTAATAATAAATAACTGCAGGACTTCCCTGGTGACACAGTGGATAAGAATCTGCCTGCCAATGCAGGGGACACAGGTTCGATCCCTGGTCTCGGAAGATCCCACATGCCACAGAGCAACTGAGCCCAACTGCCACAACTACTGAGCCTGCGCTCTAGAGCCCATGAGCCACAACTACCAAGCCCACATGATGCAACTACTGAAGCCCGCACACCTAGAGCCAGTGCTCCGCAGCAAGAGAAGCCACCGCAATAAGAAGCCCGTGCACCGCAACAGAGTAGCCCCTGCTCTCCACAACTAGAAGCCCGCGCACAGCAACGAAGACCCAGCCCAGCCAAAAATAAATAAAAAATAAACTAAAATTAAAATAATAATAATGAAAAAAACTGCAAAAAATCACAGTAAAGACTTTTTAAAACAAACGTTTAACCTAGAGGGATGGGATAGGGAGGATGGGAGGGAGACGCAAGAGGGAGGGGATATGGGGATATATGTATATGTATAGCTGATTCTCTTTGTTATAAAGCAGAAACTAACACACCATTGTAAAGCAATTATGCTCCAATAAAGATGTTTAAAAAAAAAAAGAGAAATAAAACAGATTATTTTCCTTATGTTTCCATTTGACAGATAAATGTCTATTTTTAATTTACATATACATCAGTCTCATTCCTAAACAAATACATATGTATGTATACATGTATATATAGATAACATACAAAAAGGAAAAGTATTCCCTTAAAAATAACTGATTAAAGCAAAATTTTTAAAGCTACTAAAGAATAAGACAGCTAAATTTCTAATTATGTGAACTAAAAGAATCCATCAAGATATCAGAAAAAAAATACCAATCCTGGGCATTTTGAACAAATTTTTTTGTATCAGCATACTTAACCTGATTATTTTTTTAATCCAATTACATACCAGTAGAGGAAAGCATGTATAGCTATCATTCATCTAAGAAAGGGAGGGTGAGAGTTATAAATTTATAAACATTTGCTTATTTTTTTTAAATATAAGGATATACAGAAAATTTTTTAAATGACGATCTTTAAGGAATGGAGAAAATGGGGTAGAGGGGACAGGGATAAGAACTGGACACTGAAAATACCTTGCTCTGTAAATCTGACTTTGTATCAGTATAAATATTTTACATATAAAAAGAATTTCAAAAGCAATCTCTAAATTTCAAAAGCAAAGTGAAATTTAAAAATCTAACTCAATATACTAACAATGTTGGAATAACCACACAGAGAAAGCAATATAGTAATTTTACTATGAATCATTGCTTCGGTAAAAAATAGTGTTGATAGTTCCACTAAAACGAACTAGGGCTATTGGAGGAATGGCTGATTCCAAGTCTGGAGCAGGAACTGAGTTTAAGATGGGCCTGGAACACTTTGCCATACCAAAAAGCTACCAAAGATTACTAAGAATATGTCAAAACTCAGCAGACAACCTGAAGAGGCTTCACCTGGCTAAAGATGGAATCAGTTACACTAACAACTGCAATGTATTGGAGCACTTCAAATATTTGAGTTCATGAAATCATAGAAAGATTTTTAAATTTCATTGATCACCTTTGAAGGGTTCTAAAGAACCAGCTCTTTTTGAAAAGTGGTAGAGAATTAGGCATTTATCAGGCTAATCAGAGAGTTGATGAAAAATCGGTTTCTCTTTAAGGAAAAAATCCATATAAGAAGAAGAAATGACAGAATATTGCCATATTGCAATCCCTAACATAGTTAGGGATCTACCAGTCTAACACGTGCAAGGAACGGATGGAGGGGGGGGAGAGAGAGAGAGGATGAAAGAGAGAGAGAGGATGAAAGAGAGAATATGAACCAGACATTACATGCCTCTTGAAATAAAAATACACATCACCATCTATCAAAAAGTTTTCTGCGGGTGGGGTTGGGGGACTCGAACCTGAATCTGACTGAGGAAAAGCAGAAGATTGAGAAAATGTTACAATACATCATGGAGATGAACTTAGCAAAATTCAGACTGTGAGAAACACTAAAGGGCAAAAGACCCAATTCCTTCAACAAATAAAGGGCAAAGGGAAAAAAAAAAAAAAAAAGAAAGAGGGAAGAGGAAGGTTGAGGAGAACCTGTGGGTTAAAACTGCAATATGTAGAACTTATTCAACTTGATTTTAACAAAAATACAGTGGAAAAAGAAGAAGAATGAGGCGAGAAAGAAGGAAGAGAAACTGGGTAATTCTAAATATCTTCTGAATATTTAATGACATTAACAAGTTACTGCTTATCTTTTAGCTTAAATAATGAATGGTGCCAACTATTATGTTATAGCAAAAAGAACCCTTATGTTTTAGAGATGCATGATGAAATATTTAAAGATGAAATCATGTATCTCGAATATGCTTCAAAATAATTCTTAAAGTGGACAGTAGAGGAAAAGTGAAAAAGGATATAGACAAAATATAATTAGCCATGAGCTGGTAAATGTCTAAGCTGGGCGTGACAGAGGAAGTTCATTATACTAATCCTTCTACTTGTAATGTTCAAAATTTTTCACTAAAAACATTTTTTAAAACACACACAAAAATCACAAAATTCACTTACATAGTAAATGTACTTGCATTTCTTAAGGAACCAATGCAGGAAATAAACAGTGCACAAACATGCTACATGTTCACAGCCCAGAGATTAAACTGGGATTAAAAATTTCCTGTGATTAGTTGATAGTAGAGCAATATACACTTGGCTATTCAATTAAGAAAAAGATTCTTTTAAATATGGAACTACTGTGAGTAATGACTTTTAATATCCTATTTTATGTGTGGGTTACGTATTTATTTTATATAAGAATTACTGCCTTTCAAAATAATTATTTGGAGGGGTTACACTGATCCTATAATAATTAGATAACCATGTATTGGACTTTAGTTATACAAAGATGAATCAGGCAGTTTCTGCCCTCAAAACGTTCATAAACTAAAAAGGTAAAATACACATGTAATGATAACACAAATGCGGTAAGTGCCATAATAAAAAGTTACAAACTGTTTGGGAATACAAAAAAGATAAATCCTCCAGAGCTTAAACAGTATTGACACTCCTTTAAAATTGGTTTCCAAAGGCAGTTTTGCAGTTGAACAAGAAAAATCAATCTCTTTTCTTTTCAGTTACCCACTTCTTTCCATCAAAATGGTATTACCCGAAATTAATTACTCACTTGATTTACTAAAGTTTTGGTAATTTCCAAAAATAAAAATTCCAAGTGAACAAAGATTCACAACTGCTAACGCTACATAAGAGTGTGCCACAGGTAATCTTTCATACAAAAGTAGGACAGAGAATATCATTTGTTTACTAAACTTCTAAGCCCAATGCTCAAGGCTATTTATACTTTTATGTGTAAATGTATTTAAAGATTCCATTTATAAATGGCAACAAAGTAAGTTGTGAGAGATAAATGCACTATTGAAGAGTTTCCAAAAACTACACATAACCAAATACAATCTTTTCAACAAATGGTGCTGTCACAGACATCCACAAAGAAAAAAATTAATCTAAGACACGGATCTTATACCTTTCACAAAAATTAACTCAAAATGGACACAGACCTAAATGTAAAACATAAAACTCCAGAAGAAAACTTAGGAGAAAACCTAGACAACTTTGGGTATGGTGATGCATTTTTAGATATAACACCAGACATAATCCATGAAAAAAATAATTGATAAGCTGGACTTCATTCAAATTAGAAGCTTCTCTGTACTTTGTACTTTCCTTTTAATTTTGTTATAAATCTAAAACTGCTCTTTTAAAAAAGTCTTTAAAAAAACTACATATAATCACAAATACAAGATGATTTTACAACAGGAGAGAATGGTAACAAGACAGCACCAGTCATGAATTATAATAAACTGATACATAGTCATTATCAATGCACAAAAGTATGAAACTCAATCGTCAAACTGCTCAAAATTCATTCAACTTTATAAAAATGTAAAGAAACCTATTTTTACATAATGTTAAAATTAACTATTTAGGGGCTTCCCTGGTGGCACAGTGGTTAAGAATCCACCTGCCAATGCAGGGGACACGGGTTCGAGCCCTGGTCCGGGAAGATCCCACATGCCATGGAGCAACTAAGCCGGTGCACCACAACTACTGAGCCTATGCTCTAGAGCCCACGAGCCACAACTACGGAGTCCGTGTGCCACAACTACTGAAGCCCACAAACCTAGAGCCCCTGCTCCGCAACAAGAGAAGCCACCGCAATGAGAAGCCCACACACCACAACAAAGAGTAGCCCCCGCTCTCTGCAACTAGAGAAAGCCCGCGTGCAGCAATGAAGACCCAATGCAGGCAAAATTTTTTAAAATAAAATAAATTTTTTTTAAAAATGTGTCCTTTAAAAAATAAATTAACTAGATTCATTTCATAGATTTCATAATCTCTTATCTTAGGACAGGAAACAAGAGGTCAACATCTCTGATACAGAAAACCTTAAGAGAAACAATAAACATACACAAAATATGTATAATGTAATTAAGGAAAATTGAGGATCAGAATTTTAGTTGACATAATACATTAGCACATACTTCAACTACCTCCACCTAGACTCCCCTCCTCCCAAAGAAAATCACACTGTCTTTATTCAGGATACCTAGTGTATGAATTCCTCTCATAATCTACTCTAGTGTGGTCTAACATTCTAACATTTTGTGGCACAGTTTTTTAAATATAATTTTTACTTGTGAGATCTAATTTTTAAACAAATGGAATTTATTTACAAGGGAAAGCTGTTGCTAAAAGGGAACATGTGCACTCAAAACTATGTAAGTTCCACTTGCAGGAATAATTACTTTTCCCTCCCATGGAGAACAAATAGAAAATCCAAAGGTCAGTTCCAACATATCTCCCTGATTTTCCTATGGAATGAGGATATTTTCTATAAAAATTCTTTGACTCAACAAAAATAAATAAATACAGTAAGCCCTAACAAATTATACTTTGAGTACACTGAGTAAATCAGGTTTTCAGAACTTGAAACCCACCAAGTGACAGAAACATTATTATTCACGTGGGTTACATTCTGGTGACAAAACACCAAAGCTGGGTGTGGGGATGGGGGTGGGTGTGTGTGTTTAATTTTGTACTTAAATATGCATGATAAAATAATAGAAAAATATCCTCCCTAACTAAACACTCCAGTTTCAAGTCACTGATCATGGTGCCCAGGATCAAAACCTCAGCAAATAAGGAATTGAAGATAGGGAGGATTCATTACCAGAATACTTACTGCAGATGGGATGGGAGTCAGCCCATCTGATTTCATGACCCTTTATTACTCAATCGTCCAAATCAAGCGATTGAGCCTGTCTCCTTTTCCACTACAGTCTTCTGAGGCTTCCAAGTCAAGTTTCCTCTCTTACCCTAGTATGCAATAGAACCAAACACACCTCAGACATCTCAGTAGGTGATGATGGTTGGTCTTTGTTACAAAGAATTTAAGGTTTGAGAAAGGGATCAAAAACTGCCAGCATATTTTAATTCAATAAACATTTTTTAAAAATCACATAAAAATCAGGATTTCTGACTTTTCTTGAAAAACAGAAAAATCTGGCATCAGTGGAATCACCTCCCTGCAAGGCAATAATGGAATGAAGCTGAGTGGCAACAATCCCCATGAAAATGAGCCACAAACTCCTCGGTAGTGCCACAGTCCCAAAATTTGCTATAAGGTGTACCAGATGTGAGTCCAAGATGTGATTTATCACCGTAACTTTACAGTTGTTTTAATGAAAGAAGCAAAATATTTATCTGTATCTATGTTACTATCAGAAGAGGAAAAACAAAAGATAAACCAAGAAAGTAATATGTTTAAAAAATGGCAGACAACCTATTTCTTAGTGGAAGTAAAGTTAGAAATACATATCCCCATTTCATGAAGGGATGTGAATTCACATTAAGCGTTTCCTTTTCCCTAGTTTAGTCTGACAACAGACACTTCAAAGAGGAATAAACTAATAGCCTCAAGAAGAATCCAGTGGAGTAAAGAATGGAAGGAACAAACAGGGGCTGCAAAAGGGAAATTTCTGAAATCTGTTAAAGTGGGAAAGAATAAAAGGAAATTAAAGAGATCAAAAAATTTTCTACTGCTTTGCAAGTATACCAGATTATCTTTAAGCAGAAGAAAGCCTGCAACGCCCAGGATTCTGTTTTCACTCTCCTACAGTCTTACTATATATGCAATCCCTGAGTAATTTTGTTTTCTAATCTACCACTTTTAACTACCTCATACGTACCATGACTTCCAAAACTGTGCCTCCAGCCCAGATATACCTCCTGAATTTCTAACACTTATATTCAACAGCACACTGAACGCTTCTGCCTGAATTTCTCATGGGTACCGCAAACTCATCATGTCTAAAATTAAATTCATTCCATACCCCAATTTCCTATATTCCCTCATTTAAATTAAAAGGAGGAGACGTCGACATAGAGAATGGACTTGAAGACACAGGATGGGCAAGGGGAAGCTGGTAAGAGTAGCATCGACATATATACACTACCAAATGTAAGATAGATAGCTAATGGGAAGCAGCCACATAGCACAGGGAGATCAGCTCGGTGCTTTGTGACCACCTAGAGGGCTGGGATATGGAGGGTGGGAGGGAGGCTCAAGAGGGAGGGGATATGGGGATATATGTATGCAGACGGTTGATGCACTTTGTTGTACAACAGAAACTAACACACTATTGTGAAGCAAGTATACTACAATAGAGATGTATTAAAAAATTAATTAATTAAAAGGAGGCATCACTGCCTATCCAATCACTGAAAAGAGAAGTCGTAAGAGTTACCTTGAACTGTCTGTCCTCTTAGAACTCCCACATCCAACTAGTTAGTTATATTTTACATCTTAAATATCTCTTGGGGCCCCCCTCACCACCAAAGCCTTATACAAGACCTTCATTACAGCCTGCAAGACTACAATTCCTGCCTCTCCTCTGTTACATCCTCCTCACTGCCAAAATGACTTTTGAAAAAAAGAGTCTGAAATATCTGGCTTTTTCTTGAGTAGGACCTGTTCTCTTGCTTTTGTTCTCTAGGATGGATCACCTTTCCTCTCTAGCAAAATCTCTATCAAGTTCCCTTCAAGAACCAGATCAAATTTATACCCTCCATAAAGCGAGTCTTCCCTCATAGGCACCTCTCCCTCTTCCCAGATAGAATGTTCAGTCCTTGCATTCTCTGCCTCCACTGCACTATTTAAAGTTCTATAGTAATTATTTATGAATATCTGCTTTTTCTAAACTAGAAACTTCTTTCATTCATTGGTCAAACATTTATTAAAGTCTAGCATGTGCCCCCTATAGCCAGGCTCTGCAATAAAGGATTATTCTGGGCCTCAAGAAGCTCACAATCTTGTGGAAGAAGAGAATTACATATAAAATTATACAACAATACAGTAAGAAAAATGATAGACATGCATCAGCTATTACAAGGCTCTAAAAAGAAGGAGCAGGTAATCTGACCCAGCCCGAAGGGGAGGAGGGGCAGCAAATCAGAGGAAGCGTCCTGAAAAAGGTAACACCTAAGATTAATTTCAGAGGATAACAGGACTCAGCCAGGTGAAGAAGAGGGCAACTGATAAAGAGAAGACAACAGGAGTGGGCATTGAAGCAAGAAAGAGGGTCCCATGGGGAAGGCACTGAAGGTTGTTTTTAAAAGGTAGATTGTGAGAAGCATATGGAATGTTCAAGTTAAACCATTCTATCAATTATGTGCAAGATTTGAAATAGGCAGGAAAACCTATGAAAAGCAATTACAGTCATACTATCTAAAAGCCAGAAACAGGTCAGAAGTAGTGGGGATGAACACATGTCTGCATAGTGGAGAGATATCGAGATGACCAACCAATAGATCAATAGATTGCATGGGGCATGACAAAGAGCCATCATCACAGCTCTTTAAGCTTGAGTAGTATCTGGCTGAACAACTAGTCACTCCAAACAAGATACAAGAAAGAAGGCTGGGGGATGGTAACTTTGTTGTTTTGCTTTGTGGATGAAGAAGTGAAGTTCAGTATGGGACATGTTCCGAGCAAAGATACATACAGATCTCAAGTGAAGACAGACAGCAAGCAAATGGATATAGTGATACAAGTTATTTTCAAGGGAATCCTCAGGACTACTAATACATAGAATCAGAATTGATTACAGTCATCTAAAAAAAATGAGACGGGCTTCCCTGGTGGCGCAGTGGTTGAGAGTCTGCCTGCCGATGCAAGGGACACAGGTTCGTGCCCCGGTCCGGGAAGATCCCACATGCCACGGAGCGGCTGGGCCCGTGAGCCATGGCCGCTGAGCCTGCGCGTCCAGAGCCTGTGCTCCGCAACGGTAGAGGCCACAACAGTGAGAGGCCCGCGTAACGCAAAAAAAAAAAAAAAAAAAAAAAGTAGTTAGGAATTCTAATCCTAGCTGGTTTCTACTCCTAGCTCTGCTCAAAGATCATGTGAACCTGAGCAATCAAAATGTCTCTCAACCTTTGTTTACTCACTTCTAAAAGGAAGTAGACTATAGACTTCTTATATATACTTAAATGGCTTAAAAATTAACTTGAGATGATAGTATGAGGGGTGTGTGTATGTGTATATACAACAAATTCAAAGATATACTCAGAGCAACTCTGGAAGTCTTTTGTGAATTTCTGTAACTGCAAGAAGAATGTTAACTTGGAGTATAAAAGGGCTCTTTCCTAAAACGCTTAACTGGATTATATGTAATAAATTATTTTTCTATTGAGATCATCACTAAGGCTACCAGAAATTCAAAAAGCAGTACTCGAAGAAAAATGTAGTATCTATGTGAAAATATGAAACTGCCGTTCAGGACAAAGTATTCATCTACTACATTGCCTCCCTTCTTGGACTTCTTAAAAATGCCTACCTACTATGGTTTAAACCATCTTCTGAGGGACTCCTTAAGTACAGATCACCATGCTCTGAATTATAAGAATGACTCCCACCACACTGGGCCACAGTTACAAGGGTGGATTTCTAAGGCTGGTTTACTGGTCTGTTAGACAGCCTGACAAAATAGCTCTATCAAATAATATAGGTAACCCAGAGTAAATGGTGACTCTGATCTGGCCAATAAAGTCTTCTCTTGGGGCTGTCAGTTGATGGTGATGGGAATAAAAGCAGCAGTGACGCAGTAACAGAGTCACTCAGGATGGCACAGCACCAGCACAGGCACTTTCAAAAGCCTAATGCTAGGAGTGTCACAGGTTACCCACGTAGCTAGATCTGTATTATATATATTGTACATGACCTTCTGGTGGCCAGATATGTGTTGTATCCATAACTCCAGTCTACATCTCAATCTATCTGAAACCATGCAAGGCAGCCGTTTCTGTTGTATTGTGAAGTCTGGCTAACTAATAAGGCTCTTCTTTCACTGATTTCACCACTACCTTATAATAAAATTCTTGTCGACTAACGGATTATTCCAGAATTCCTCTGTGCCTTACATCCTTAAAAAAAAAAAAAAAGTCTACCATACCTAACACTTTTCAAAAAGCTAAATGCATTCTATGTACCTTTTAGTAGGTCTCTATCTTCTAAAACTAAAGAAATAAAAATAATGACCTTCAGATTCTTTCCTCAGTACTAAAGATGTAAGTTTATACTGTTTTCTCTGTTAACAGAAGAACTCAATTAGATCTTCCAGAGCTGACATTAGCTTCTTAACATTTTTTTCTTTCTTGGCAAACATAATTTAGTGAGGGTCATTTTATGATAAAAAACAAATTAAAAAATGAAATATTGAAAGAAATAGGCAGACTTCAGTAATGTCAGAAGGTCATTATTTAGTCCAAACTAAATCAAAATTAGCCTTATCTAAAAAACCTCAGATATCTGATGACTATTTAACCTATCTTAAACCATTTACTTTAAATTTTCTACAGTATCCATTTATCAAGTATAATACAAGGCACTATTTTCATAAAGATGTTACAGTGATAGGATGGCCCCCAAATGTAAAGAGACTCAAAAAACAATTCCCAAACCCTTGGCAAAAGTAGAAGACAAAGAAATGTGACCTGCACTAAAGTCAGTTAAAACCTAAAAATAACTTCTTGAAGGTTCCCAAGACTATTTGTGTTACTGTTTCCCCCTATTTTTTCTTTTTCATTATTTTCATTTTATCTTGCACAGTAGGGAGATTTACATTTACTTAGACCTCTAAAACCGTTCTCTGGGTTCTATGAACATAAATAGAGTGAGAGAAAAGAAATGAAGGAGCACAACTTCACTTCAGTTTGAATGACATGAACAAAGCAAAATCATATTCAATAAACAAATAAACCACTGGAACAAAGATAAACAAACCCGTTTGAAAAATCTACTGTATAAAATGTACTAAATAAGAGTTGATATCCTAAAAAAACAACAACAACAAAAAACTGATCTTTGGCTCATTTTCTTTTTCAAGTCACCATGATCTTACATAGGAGAGTAGAAGGGAAACAAATAAACAAAACTGGGGTTATGTAAAATGGTACAGCCACCATGTAAAAATGGTTTGACAGTTAATCAAAAATTTAAACATACAATTACCATATGACCAAGAAATTTCACTCCTAGGTATATATCCAAAAAGCCTAAAAACTCAAATACATATACATACATGTTCACAGCAGCACTATTCACAATAGCCAAAAGATAAAAATAGCCCAAATGTCCACTAATGAATGAATGGATAAACAAATTGTGGTCTCTACTTACAATAGAGTATTTATTATACAATCATAAAAAGGAATGAGGCAGTACTGATATATGCTACAACACGGATAGCACATTATGCTAAGTGAAAGAAGCTAGGCACAAATGGTCAAATACTGTATGATTCCATTTATATGAAATACACAGAAAAGATAAATTCATAGAGACAGAATGCAGAAAGGTGGCTGTCAACGGCTGGGACGAGAATAAAATGGGGAGCAAGTGTAATTCGGGGTGATTAAAATGTTCTGAAACTATATAGAGGTGGTGGCTACACAACATTGTGATTGTACTAAATGCCAATAAATTGTTCACTTATAAAACGGTAACTTTATGTTATGTCAATTTCACCTCAATGTTTTGAAAACTTAAAAAAAAACTGGGTCAGCTGTTAGAAGACACAATTTCTACACCCAGGTTGTAGGCCAACCACTTATAGCTGACCTCTCTGAGCCTCAATTTCTTCATCTGTAAACGCGTTGGGAACAGATGATATCCAAGCTTCCTCTCATTAACTGATGCTCTATATCTGCAGCTCTAAATTTTTAAAGAATTGTATCATATAGGAATATATCTGAAAAACAAAGCATGAAGTACTGGTTTATGTTCTCAGCAAGTTTTACAGGAAAGTCATTAGAAAGTTTAACAAAATTGCTTCTCCTAATGACTTTAAAGAAAGTGGACATAAACATTAAAAGGCACGTCAATGAAGGCAACTCTGCAAGAAGTAAAACTAATGTGTTCTAAGATTGTAATTTTCTAGTAGTCAAGCTATATCCAAGGATACAAATTAGAGAATTTAACCACAATTATAAATAAACAAATAAATAGATGAAATTTGAGAATCTAAAAGAAAGACTGGATTAAATAACTCTCAGGCATTTTCCCCTAATATCAATTCTTTCAGGCTTTGAGAGGTGCTGAGAATCATATAATCTGCGGTCACTGAAAGTGGGTAGTCTATATTCCGATTTAGAGTTAATCTATATACACCTAAAAATAAGGTAAACCATAAAAATTAAAGAGCCTAACTAGTGTTCTCACAACGCTACTTCTACAAGTTAGCAGACTAAAGCCACATAAGCAAGCCAAAATTTTCCTCAGGAAGCAGCTTTGGATATATACTCTAACACAATAAATGTTCAGCTGAGTTATCAGAATTTACCACCATACAGTAGAGCAGAAATAATTTTGGCCTAGAAAATTTAAGCCAAATGATGTCAGCTGCCACAGCCAAAGAAAAATCTTATTAACATTCCTATGAATAGTCTAAATCTGTATTGGCAAAACTAAACTATGAAATGTCCCCACAAATGACTGAGACAACTGACTAGCTGTGCAGAGTTTTTTAATAAATATCAACTGACTTTTAGAAAAATGAGAACCATTCATACCCACCTAAACATAGGTAAATCAATGAATGCAATCCAAAAAGAGAAAAGGAAATCAAGCACCATTTAGCATAATTGCTCCTCAGTTTTCATCTTGCTAATAAGCACATCTGAAAACTATGATTACAAAAGATACATATAAAAAAATACATGTCACAACCCAGCGTTAAAAGCATCCTTTTGATGTAACCTAAATCCCTATGACCCATCATAGGTATCATATGCTTGGTGTCACAACCTCAAAAAGTTACTTTTACTTTCATAATTCAAACACACGTGAAATAAAGTCACTGTATACAAAATCATCTACTTTTAAAAAGTACAAAAGCTTTGGGCTTCCCTGGTGGCACAGTGGTTGAGAGGCCACCTGCCGATGCAGGGGACAAGGGTTCGTGCCCCAGTCCGGGAAGATCCCACATGCCGCGAAGCAGCTGGGCCCGTGAGCCATGGCCACTGAGCCTGCGCGTCCAGAGCCTGTGCTCCACAGCGGGAGAGGCCACAACAGTGAGAGGCCTGTGTACCACAAAAAAAAAAAAAAAAAAAGTACAAAAGCTTTAATCATGGACATATATTTCGCTCAGTAAGGGCATATGGGTTTAAATTACTAGTTGACATGATATACTGTAATTATGCAAAAGTATATTTTCCACTAAGCATACAATTTTCTTATTTCTACATCAGGCTATTACCAAATTTACTACTTTACTACTTACCCTATTCTGACCAAAAATCTATTAACAATTTTTCATAATGTTTTTGAATGAACTCATCATTCAAAAGTAATTCCACAGTTCATTTGCATAACTAGGGTAGCTCTTGAACTCTGCAAGTATTATACTTTAAAACACTTCCTTTAATTTAAAAGAAATATAAATTTTCTGCACTCCACTGACAGTGATATCTGATGTTCTCATCTTCCAAGTTTAACAATGCAAAAAAATCAAGTTACATGTCAAATTAATCAAATGAGTTGCAGTAAACCAATTTATTCTGACAACAAATTTGAATCAGTGTAACAATTATAAATTTCTAGTCTCATATATAGTTTATACTTTAGGGTGAATGGTTTCTTTGTGAAACTGACTTCAATTCTCTATGCATAAAATTCCAACGTATAAATAAGGGAAGTTTGCGTAAATAATATACAAGGTCCCTTTTCACTGTTTCTAAGTCTATACCATTTCTTCAATGTTGAAAAAAATCTGGAATTGGGCAATTAAAATTGTTCCTGAAAAGCATCAAGTGTAAAAGTAAAGAAACAGCAAAGGCTTTGCCATTGTTAGGTACAGCAAAGTGTCAAACTCACACAAGCAAGCACGCTCGAGTGAGCAGAGCTATGCTCAGCAGACCTAACCAAGCCTTGACACTCCACAGCCTCCTCCTGCCAGTGTCCGGACAAAAGAGACCAGGCCCCTAACCACTCACCTAGGAGCCTGTGGAACAGCAGCATGAAACTCTGGGCCTCTCCATGGATCTTATGCAACCAATCCAAACCCCTTAACAAAGAGAAGAATACAAAGCTAGGACTTCCTACTAAGTTCAACCCCAGGTCTTAAACTGACTCCTGAGAGCCACTCATCCAATTCCCAACTTTCATCCACCATGGGACTGCAGAATGTATTTTCCAGATTCATTATGAACCCACTATGCCCTGTTATCTTTGGTCACTACCAAAAGATAAATTTATTACAGTTATCAGTCCTCTCCTGGACTCTAACCACTGTACTGTTCTTGTTTTTTCCTCCTTTATCCAACCTCCCACTGCTTACCTTCCTCCCAAAACCTTCCTCTAGGTTTACTCTGCTCCAGGGTAAAAGTAAACGGATCTATATCATCAACAATTTCACTGTTTGCTTTAAGTAAAAGCTGCTTCTCCTGCCTCACTCTCAAAGGTTGCTTATTCTTTCATTTATCATGTACTCCAACTTCATGATGCAGGGTCATGTTCCTAACCGTAACTCCCAGCCAGTTTCCCGTAAAAAGCAAAAAACAAAAAAACCAAAACCCTGCCACTGTGCAATGGCTGCACATTAGAATTCCCAGGGGCATTTTAAAGCCCCACTGCCCAGGTTACACCCCATACAAATTAAATCTGAATAGCTGAGGATGGGAGCTAGCCATTAGAATTTCCAATGTGCAGCAAAGTTAGGGTAAGAGCATTAGTAGTTTATAAAGTTCCCCAGGTGATTCCAAAATGCAGTCACAGGTGCAAACCACTGCTCCCCAGGGCACTACTAATCATTCACTCAAAACTCTTGACATGCTTCTGTCCTAAGTACGACATAACCTTGAATTATTTCAACATGCATCCACCCAACATGCTTTTTCTTTCTTTTTTTTGGCCACGCCGTGCAGCTTGTGGGATCTCAGTTCCCCAACAACGAATTGAACCCGGGCCACAGCAGTGAAAGCGCCCAATCCTAACCACGAGACCAACAGGGAACTCCCAACACTCTACTTTTAATATCATAAGCATCTCACCTCCACCGACATTCACTGCAAGTCCATTTTAGCCACTTTAAGACCACACTCCAGACTTCATCACCCTGTCTTCTCTGAATGGGAAATGTGAAAATTAACTATCTTACTCTCTGATCACAATCTTCCAGTTCTAAGTTAGTTAAACCTACTGCATCTATTTTTCGTTATCATTCAGAATTGCAGACACTTAATTCTACTTTCTCCTTACTTAGCCCACTTCTGCATTCACTTCCCTATCTAGACTGGACTCCACAGTTCACCATTTCAACCACTCTCTTGCCAATATCTTCATGTATCACATTACGTTGGCACTGTCTATTTATTTTCCTGTATATACCATATACCTAAGTCTCATGAGATCATAAAATGTATATGCTTTATTCATTGATGTATTCCTGTTGACAAGTATAACATCTGGCACATCCAGTATACTCTGAATAAGTATATATCGAATCCACAGATCTTCTCAGTAATCATCTAAATCAATGTGATACACACATCAATATTTTTTCCTAGTGATAATCTTCACCAGATTACCTTCCTTTCTTATCATTAATTGGCATCTTAATACTTCAATTTCACTTGCCCTTTGTTTCTGTGTCAAATCAATTCAGTGAGCACCTATCTATATGGCAGAGGGAAGGGGAGAAGACAGGAGTATAAAGTGTAACAATAAACACTACTGGAAAAATTAGATAAACACTTGAGAAACTTATAAAAGTGGGAAAAGATAATTTACAGCACCACTTTTAAGAGTAATTTTTTTAACTTAATGAAAATTTTCTCTCGTGTATTAAATATAAAGAAAGGTATAGAAGTATGTACCCAGACTGCTTTTAAAACAGAAAAAGCAAATACTTTCACTTCTTACTAAATACACTTCTGCACTGGTTTACTCTTCAAGCAGCATGAACTTTTTTAGAAATATATATTGCAAATAATACTTTATTCTTTTTAGATTACACATACCACTTTTCCTACAAAAGACACACCATATCCTTAACTCATTTTATTTACATTCAATTGACAGTCATTTAAAATGTTTACGTGAATACACTATTATGGATGTTTATTTCTATCAAGCAATGATCAAAAAGGCTGTCATAAAATCTGTACTCCAGCAAGTGAAAAACATGAAACTAACATCTTGTTTGAGAAAGCGACACAAAACAATTGGTCAAATTATGGTAATAACGAGGGAATAGCTTAACACACATAACCTTTAAAATGAACTGGAAAATCTTAAAAAACAGATATGTATTTGTATATTGTCAAAGTTTAATTAGGTAGTAAATAAAATTTTTAAAACGTTAATAAGTATAAAAGAAGGTGGAGATGATGAGAGCAGACACATTGCTGCAAGTGACTATGAAGAGGCAGCGGGACCATAATCAGAGATGATCCTCAAGAATATCATGACTGAGCTGTGATTCCTGGACATGTAGTGTTGCTGAAAGAATAAGCCGGCCTAGTTAGGGATCTGCAAAGTCAAGACCCAGAGACTCAGAATGTGCCGGGAGAAAAAATAATGGATAAGCACACCAATAATCATGAAATAATAGAGCCAGGAATTCAGGAGAAGGTAAACAGATTATTACAGACAGAGAGGGCAGGACTAGAAATAGTCTCTGCTTTTGGAGGATTCCTCCTCCTCTAGGGGGTGCGGTTAACCATGAAAACACTCAAAGCATGGCAACTGAGGATTGGAACACTGCAAAATTTTAGGTTACTGTAGCTAGCTACTCCACTACAGAGCAGAGTGGTTTTTAATTACCTAGCACTGCTACAATGTAAACCAAATGCCTCATCACCCTCAAATTCTCAGTAAAGTCTTCTATCAACACACACACACACACACACATCTAAATATGATAATAAAATTTAAGAAAAAAATTATTTTTTCAAAATTCAAGTTGGGGAAAACTATAATGGCTTAATTTCTGCTCTATTTTTATGTATTTAGTTTGTCTTGTTTATGTGATCCTTGATACCATTTCCTGAAGCTAATTACAGAAAATATATTACAAAATTTAAATATTTTTGACACAAAAAGCACAGTCAACAAAAGAAAAATAAATTGGACTATGTCAAAATTTTTAAATGCTGTGCTGCAAATGATACCCTCAAGAAAATGAAAAGCCAACCCACAGAATGAGAAAAAATATTTGTAAATCATATACCTAATAATGAACTTCTACCTGGAATATACAAAGAACTGTTAAAACTAAGAAGGACTTCCCTGATGGCGCAGTAGTTGGGAGTCCGCCTGCCAACGCAGGGAACACAGGTTCGATCCCTGGTATGGGAGGATCCCACATGCTGCAGAGCAGCTAAGCCTGTGCGTCACAACTACTGAGCCCGCGCACCACAACTACTGAGCCCGTGTGCTGCAATTACAGAAGCCCACGCGCCTAGAGCCCATGCTCCGCAACAAAAGAAGCCACCACGATGAGAAACCCACGAACCACAACGAAGAGCAGCCCCCGCTCACTGCAAAGAGAAAAGCCTGTGCACAGCAACAAAGACCCAACACAGCCAAAAGTATATAAAAATAAATTAAATAAAAACTAAGAAATAAATAATCTAATTTTAAAATGAGCACAAGATTTGAGTACACATTTCTCCAAAGAAGATAATATAAGTGGTCATAAAAAGCATATGAAAAAATGTTCAACATTATTAGACATTAGGGAAATGCGAATCAAATACACTACAAGATATCACTTCTCACCCACCGGATGGCTATAATCAAAAAGACAGATTATAACAAATATTCTTGAGGATGCAGAGAAATTAGAAGCCTCCTATATTGCTGGTGGGAATAAAAATAGTGCAGTACTTCTGAAAACAATTTACAGTTCCTCAAAAGGTTAAACATAGAGTTACCATATGATTCAGCAGTTCCATTCTTAGTATATACCCTAGAGAAATGAAAACATGTCCATACAAAAAAGTGTTCATAGCAGCATTATTGATAATAGCCCTAAAGTGAAAATAACCCAATATCCATCAATAAATGAAAGAATACACAAAATGTGGTGTTTCTATACAATGGATTACTAGGCAATAAAAAGAAATTTGAAATACTGATGCATGCTACAATATATATGAAACTTGAAAACATGTTAAGTGCAAGAAGCCAGTCACAAAGACCACACACTGTATGATTCCATTTATATAAAGTGTCTGTAACAGGCAAATCCATAGAGACAGACTTGTGATGATAGCCTGGGGCTCAAAGCAGGGAAGATTTGGGAGTGACAGCTAAAGGGTAAGGGTTTTTCTGTTTGAGGGTAATGAGTTCTACAACTTACTGTGGCAACAGATGCACAACTCTGTGAACATACTAAGAGCCACTGAACTGTATTCATGAATGGTATATAAATTACATGTCAATAAAGCTGTTTTTTAAATTACTACTTACTAAACAACAAGGAGAAGTAAAATAAATAAGCAAAAGAGGCTAAAGTCCAGACACACAGATCAATGGAACAAAACAGATTCGAGATAAAAACAATTCTAGAAATAAGTATCTAAAGAGATAAAGTGCAGAAAAGGCACTATCTTTACTGCAGTGGTTCTCAGCCAAGGGCAATTATTTCCCCAGGTAACATTTAGCAATGTATGGAGACATTTTTGGTTATCAAAATGGGGGGTGGGTATCACAGACGCTAAGGATTTTGCTGTGTGCATCCTACACAGCATCCTAATGCACAAGATAATCATCCACAACAGTGAAGAGGAGAAAGAGGATGAGAAAGAGGAGGAGGGACTTCCCTGGTGGTGCAGTGGTTAAGAATCGGCCTGCCAATGCAGGGGACACGGGTTCGAGCCCTGGTCCAGGAAGATCCCACATGCCTGTGAGGGATAATACAGGTTATGCTATTCCTGTACCTAGGTCAATGTATATGGGTAAAGAAAAGAAAAACTAGATTTCCACCAACAGTTTGTGAGAATTTTGAAACGGCTGAAAATTATGTTGCTTGTAATTCTAATCATATTCTTAGAAATAATTAAACACACTAAAACTTGTATTTCTTCTAAGACATTTAACAACAAAAAATTATTTTTTAAATTACACTTAAATCATTCCTTTAAAAAGTTCTTTTTCTGAATAACAGAGTTCTAATTCATTACATTTCTTGAAACTACTACGGGAATATTTTAGTGAGGAAGGAAGCTTTATTCCACTATATTTTTCAAGGCCAGAAAGAAAACATCAAAAGGAAATTAAAATGTTGAATGCCCAGGTTTCTCAATAATTCTCCTCCTGTTCCATAAATATCTTGTTCTCTTTAGATTCTGTCACTTTAATACTACTAAAATAAAATCTATTATTTTGATATAATACAGTATTGCACTTGGCATTTCTAACCCAATAATTTGTCTACAGCCTACCCACTCTATTTGAGCCACATTACAGTAAGTACATAAAGATCTTCAGGGGCTTCCCTGGTGGCGCAGTGGTTAAGAATCCGCCTGCCAATGCAGGGGACACGGGTTCGAGCCCTGGTCCAGGAAGAACTCACATGCCACGGAGCAACTAAGCCTGTGCACCACAACTACTGAACCTGCGCTCAGCCCACGAGCCACAACTACTGAGCCCACATGCCACAGCTACTGAAGCCCGCGCGCCTAGAGCCCGTGCTCTGCAACAAGAGAAGCCACCGTAATGAGAAGCCCACGCACCACAGCTAAGAGTAGTCCCCACTCTATGCAACTAGAGAAAGCCCACGTGCAACAAGGAAGACCCAATGCAGCCAAAAATAATTTTAAAAAAAATCTTCAAACACCAAGGTCATTCTCTATCATTACCTCATACTGAAAAATAAACTCAGTCACACAGCAATTCACCTTAAGCTCCTTTTACAAAAGTGAATCAGAAAGAATGAATTTAGTTTATACATTAGAAGACTGTTATTTACCAAAGTGTTCTCTACTACAGCACACAAAACTTTTATTACGGCAGTTAAATAGTGCAATGCAAGATAAAACAGGCCATATTCATAAGTGGCCCCCCTTCACCTCATTCATATAAGACTGTAACAATACAAGAATAATAGTCCCAATATTGACAATTCAACTTCTGCTTTTCCCCATAATATATAATACAAGGGGAAACTACAGTAAACAGGGTTAAATGTTCAAAGCACAGCCTAGCACTGAACTGTCACCAATCTCCTACCTCTCCCTTTCTTCTTATGAAAAGGAGCATCCTCTGAAACAGCAGGAGCCATGATGTATTAAGTGTTAGTATTAACTGTTTAGTGCTTTGCTAACCACTTTATATAGATTTCTAATTCTCACAACTCTATGACATAAGTTATATTACTAACTCTATTCTATAGATGAGGAAACAGCTAAGTCACAGAAGTGGACCATGAACTGAACTTGGTTTAAAATTTAAGCATGGGGCTTCCCTGGTGGCACAGTGATTAAGAGTCCACCTGTCAGTGCAGGGGACATGGGTTCAAGCCCTGGTCCGGGAAGATCCCACATGCCATGGAGCAACTAAGCCCATGCGCCACAACTACTGAGCCTGAGCTCTAGAGTCTGCGAGCCACAACTACTGAGCCCAAGTGCCACAGCTACTGAAGCCCACGCGCCTAGAGCCCGTGCTCTGCAACAAGAGAAGCCACCACAATGAGAAACCCGCACACCGCAATGAAGAGCAGCCCCCACTTGCCACAACTAGAGAAAGCCCATGCAGAGCAACAAAAACCCAACGCAGACAAAAATAAATAAATAAATTTTAAAAATAAAAAAAATAGGGCTTCCCTGGTGGCGCAGTGGTTGAGAGTCCGCCTGCCAATGCAGGGGATGCGGGTTCGTGCCCCGGTCTGGGAAGATCCCACATGCCGCGGAGCGGCTGGGCCCGTGAGCCATGGCTGCTGAGCCTGTGCGTCCAGAGCCTGTGCTCCGCAACAGGAGAGGCCGCAACAGTGAGGCCCGCATACCAAAAAATAAAAAAAATAAAAAAAATAAAATTCAAGCATGTCCTGAACCATTATTTTACACCGACTCTTAAGTAGACTTTTTTAAAAAAAAGGATATGGAGGGGGATGGGCAAAATTCTGCACATATATCTAAGGAATCAAATAAAAGTGATTTATTAAGATTTAAAAATTCAACTTATTGGGCTTCCCTGGTGGTGCAGTGGTTGAGAGTCCACCTGCGAATGCAGGGGACGCGGGTTCGTGCCCGAGTCCGTAAGATCCCACGTGCCGCGGAGCGGCTGGGCCCGTGAGCCATGGCCGCTGAGCCTGCGTGTCCGGAGCCTGTGCTCCGCAATGGGAGAGGCCACAACAGTGAGAGGGCCCGCGTACCACAAAAAAAAAAAAATTTCAATTTATCAGAAAAACCTGAAGTAACTAAACTGACACTAATATCTTAGTCCTTGGTACCCCTTAAGAATCTGGTGTAGATTTTGTAGGTATTAGTATTCAGATAACTTTCAAGGTATATTCTAGACTTGGTACAGGTTTAAACAAATTTCCTTCATGTTCCTGAAGGCTGTACAGTAACAACTCCACATCAAAACAATGACCCTGAAAGTACTACAAGATGCTCTTAATTCACAATAAAAAATAAAGCTCAACATTGTTCTCTGTTAACTCAGAGATTATGAGGCTTTTTAATCAATATAAATTCAGACAAGAGGTATACAATCACAAAACGAAATTATACTGAACTGTATTATTTAAAAATATATACAAATTGTTGTATACATTCGCCTTTTAAATTTTTAAGCAATGGAAAGTATTTTTAAACCCATTAAGTGGAGTATAACTTAAAAAATAAAAGTTAAATTATTGTGGCCTCTTTAATTTGCTGGAGGTGGGGGAAGGAAAGGGTGAAGGTTAGGGGAAAAAACTGAGAAAGCAAGCACGCCTACAGACATAGAGGAGAATAATAAAAGAGGTGAGGGAAAAAATCAACACATCCACAAAGCAACAGCGACAAGGGGGAAAAAATAAGTATAGTAAGGAAAATAGAGACAGACACAGATTCACCCACAAAGAACCTTGATGGTATAATCTTCAGCTAACTAAAATGTTATTATCACATGAACACTCCACTCTTTTTTTTTTTTTTTTTTTGCGGTACGCGGGCCTCTCACTGTTGTGGCCTCTCCCGTTGCGGAGCACAGGCTCCGGACGCGCAGGCTCAGTGGCCATGGCTCACAGGCCCAGCCGCTCCGCAGCATGTGGGATCTTCCCGGACCGGGGCACGAACCCGCGTCCCCTGCATTGGCAGGCAGACTCTCAACCACTGCGCCACCAGGGAAGCCCAACACTCCATTCTTTGAATATAACAATGTATTGTACTATTACATGAATGCAGATAAGCAGCTCCTGAATAAAGGAACTGAATTTACATTCTTAATACCCATATTTAGATGTGTAAGTACAAATCTTATTTGTAATAACTTAGCCCTAAGTCTTTTTCTTAACCTACTACACAGTATACTAATACCAATCAAGCTAACTACATAATTTTTTTAAACAAAGTATTTTAACATTTCTCATCTTTCTATTCCCTATAAAAAGGAACAATTCAAGAGAAAAGCTTAAATAAATTCTGAGCTACTTTACATAGAACTTTATCAAATTGACAAGAACCTTAGTACTTCCCATAGCAGAAAACTACACAACACTGGCATCTTTTTAAAGCATGTGAGATTATACTACAACTTTTCCCTTTCACTTCATCTATTGTAAAACCTTTCGTGGGCAGAAGAAATTATTGTTCAGTCAAAAGTTCTAGTTATGACCACAGTATACAAGTGTCACCTCTCTTGATTTCCTCCTGATATTTAGTCTAGATCTAGCTCTTAGTGCAATACATAATTTAGAAAGTTAATAAAAACTGAGAAAGGGAAGAATTAGATCATCTGCATCAAAGGGGATTATTTTGTTTAATTTGACATTTTAAAACTTCCTCAATAAAACAAAGACAAAATACAAAAAACAACTTCAAACACATTCTAAGTTATAAAAAATAAACCACTTGTTCTTTACTTCTGAGGAAATAATAATTAAAATCTAGTTATTTCTTGAGTTTTATTGTGGGAAATACTGTGTGCAGTACTTAACATGTTGTTTCACTTAATACTTAGAACAACCCTATAGGGTATCATTAATTTAAAAGTTACACAGATGAAAAAACTGAGGCTCAAAAAGGTTAATAACTTTCTAAGGTCAAAATACTCTGAAGTGACAAAACAGATTCAAATCCAAATAATCTGACACCAACGGCCACTCTTAACCAAAAGCATACACTCTTCTTCAGAAACTAAGAATGTCCAATTTGTGATTAGAAGATATATATGTGGCAGGGTTGGGGGGAGAGAGAGAGAAGAGAGAGATAGAGATGATTAACACTCTGAGTCCCAGTACAAAGGCAATCTCACTAACTTCTGGAGTTCTATAAATTTTGCATTAGTGCCTATTATTTGTTTGAATATTCTGAGCTATCAGACATTAACTGGTAGAGCTTTTATAAATTATAAAATATTCTTAAGTCTAATTGATTTTTCTAAAATTTTTATATAATCAACACACCCACTATTTGTAAAGTCCATTATTTCAGTTTCTTTTTCTGTACCTTTGTTGTGTTCCACCTTTCAAGTTGTCGCCAACCTCCCTCTAGACCACTTCCTCTTATTCTGCTAACTCTTACCAGGATTAGACTATTTCAACGGTTTGAGTGTTGAGCACTTAGGTAGTACTCAAGAAAAAGTGTATGACGTTAGTAATTAACACTGGACATTGAAGGAGCTAGTTATACTAACAGTTGTAATCTGATTAAACACCCTGAGGAAAGTTCTGAGGAAGAAAAAATGCCACCTCAAATAATCTCAGGAAGAGAAATCAAGAACAAATTCTAAAGTACAATATTACGACTTGGAGAAACATTAGATAATACATAATATCATAGTATCTTAAAATCAGACCATTATTTCCCAAAATCTATGTAATAACTAAACTGAGGTGAAATTTTATTTCAGACTTAACTCTTCCATTAAAACTGTACAACTTCAGTTTTATAACTTCCAAGCCTCAAATGATCGTGAATCCAAGAGCCATTCTCCATACATATCCTGTTGTCACACAACTCTGGCCTGAAAATAAAAGATGTCACAATACAAAGAATCACAGACTCGCTCACCTGCCAAACCACAGCCAGGCTAAAGATAGCTCCAGGGTTCCAAGAGCAAAACCAATTCAGGTTTAAATAGAGTAACATTCAAGGACTCTCCAATAATGCAGGGCTAAGGTCGAAACAGGATTCACCGTAGGAATTTCACAGCTGCATCAGAATTAAAAGGTCCCTCAGGAAATTGGAGAAAACAGTGCAGTAATCTAACAATGGTGAATTATTCCAGATGATTGTATATGAGCCTCTGGTACTAAATGAAAGATCATTAAACCAGCTGCAGGATTATTTTATTGAACTTTTCTGGTACATATTATTTCTGAATATACAGTGGAATTATAGATGGGTGAAATGATCTAACAATGCTCTAAGAGTGACATTGAGAGGTATTTTAGGTAAGAGATCGTGGTAGCAGCTGCCCTCCTAGAAAAGGTACCCCCCAAATGTCCAACTTTCTGAAATTCATGACTAAATTTTTACTCTTACTTGCAACTTCGAGACAACATTAAAGGTCATACAAACACGAAACACTCAACAAAGCACCACAAAAATCTGCATTACTGTACTATTATAAACAAAGCTTTAGGTTTATCTAGTTCAGGAATACAAATGAAATCATAAAAAGTAAGTAGTAAAAACACAAAATAAAATCCAAGTTGTTCTTGCATTTATGATTTGTTACATGAAAATAACATCAATCTAATCAGATTCTTCTCTGTAGGAAAAATTAAAACAGAATTACATTCTAACTAAATGCTTAATGTTCACCTTTTTTTTTTGGTCTAACTTTTGTATGCGTGTTTTGTGATCCCAAACATAGTATTCAACCACAGTGTACTATTTTAAAAAGCCTAATGGACAGAGATAATAACCAGTCCTTGAAGGGTAATTAATGTGATAGTTTAAATTTATCAAAGACGATTTTTGTCTTAGTAATTTTTCAATTTTACTTTCATTTTGCTGGAGGGAATATTCAACATTCTTTTATTGACAGATATTTAGTGAGGACTAAGCGTGAAGCTCTCTTCCAGGCACTGGGAATACAATGGTAAGCTGCACATTCAGGAGTTTACACGAATATGTAACATACAGGAATATGTAACATACGGGGTAGGGACCAAGTACTACTTTTACCAAGGTAATGGAATTCAGCTACGTCTTTCAGTAAAATCTGGTAGACCTCTTAAGGAGATATAAAGAGTCTTTTCATAAAAACAAAACAAAAGACAAATTCACTTTTTTTTTTTTTTTTTTGCTCCTCTGTTCTCTTGTGGTTTTTTTTCCACTTCTCACTGTGAATTAGCTTGGAGCGAAGAGAGACAGTAGAAATGGGCTGACTCTTCAGTTGTAAGAAGCAGCTCATTTCAGAGCAACCATGTCATCCAAACTGGTAGTTTTACCTGGAGTTAACTAAAGCAAATGCAAGTAATTACCTTTTAATTACATTCTCCAACCTTTTATTCCTCTTAATTTTTCACCTTTTAATTACGTAATTTGTTTTATTCTGACAAAAGACCTCAAAGCTTCAGCTGAATGATGGCCAAAGTGGCACCAGTTAGCTCTGATAGTGAATTTTCTGAGGGCAGGTTTCAGGTCAGACACAACTGCAGCACCAGAACTTAGCATGTGCCTACCACAGAGTAGGGGTATTTATGTTTGGTGAACAAAGTGATCCACAAAAATTAATCTCCATTAGTACAAGTTACAACCAAAGCCTTATAAAAATTGTATTAAACAATTAAGAATTAAGAACTTATTAATTTATTTCTTAAGAATCGACCAGGATTTTAATAATTTACCAGGGTTGATTAAAAATAAAGGATTTCTTTTCCCACGAATATTTCACACTGTGTATACACAAATGACTACTAACCCTCAAATAAGTAACCTTTTTCAAAATATTTTTTGGAACTGCCCTTTCAGAAATTCTCTGGAATCAATTTACCAACCACACAAGAAGCTATCCTTATTATTACAAGGCAAGACATGCTCTCAGTCTATTTTTTTTCCTTTCCCTTCTTTTAGTCTAGTCCCTGCCTCTCTGTAACTGCACCAATGGCCAGGGGATACCCTCTTTCTCCTGGGATCCACTGAGAAGCTAGTGAGCCATAAAGCTATGGAGCCTAGAACCTGAATTCATATTAGTGCAAGACATATAGAGAACAAAACTGATGTATTAACCACTAATATTTGTATAATGATTGACAGTTTACAAAGAATTTTACTCCCTATCATTTTATTTGATCTTCATAACAATGTGAGAGTAGCTAGGAAGGTGCTATTATTATCCCAATTTCACAAAGAAGGAAACTAAGGGTCAGAAAGTTCAAACAACTTCCCCAACGTCACATCATAAATAAGTGGTGAAGTTAAGACTCATCCTTAGAAATGCCTAACATATAGGTCATATTCGTGTAGCCTCACTATTGTGGTAATTGATAGACAAAGTATGCATCACCATGACTTCAACCTATTACTCAAGCTTCAACCATTTTTTAACATGATAAAACAGAGCTGTCCACTTGCTTTAATTCAAAGTTCCCTCTCCTCACAAATATATAAGGCATTGTAATATGAAAATTAAACGACTCAGAAAGTCAATGTTAGAGTTCCATCAACCGAGGGAGCACTTGATGGTCTGTGAAACCGCAGAATTTCAAAACACAATTTAAAAAACCATACCCTGAGAACCTCACTCAGGAATGCCATAAAGTCACTTAGCTTTGCCACCAAATGGCTAATTAGTGAGTAGCCAGCATTGGAAACTCTTAACGATGATAGAACCTGTTTTCTTCCTCTTCCAGAAGCTCATGCTCCCTCCTTTTCCATTATTACTCAGCTAACAGAGCTTACTTGATCCACCTAAAACGATCTACTTCAAACATCCTCGCATACCCCTTTTTTTCTCTCTTTACTCTAGACAATACTCTTTATTCCACAGTTAAACTAGAAATGACACTAAACATAAGCATGAGCACATCTAATAACGTGATTAAATTAACAGATAAAGCACCCTTTATAATCTGTAAAAGTGTATACATGTGCTGGTAGTTACTACACACAGAAATGTAAACCCACACACTTTGCAGTGGCCTTATGATTCACAAACCAATGCCTTGTACCTTTAAAACTACAAACGTCTGTACTTTAATTCCGTATTTCCTCAAATAAATAAAAGTAATTTTATAAACTTGTAGCAATTAAGGCAAAACTTTTAAACACAGTGGACTAGTTAAGAAACTTTTATCAATTTCTATGAAACACTGGTCAACAAACTTTGGAACAATCCATCTGAACACTGGTATCTCCCTACCTAGGACTCCCAAGGATGGTTATGGAAATCTAAAACCTCTATTTTAATATTCTGAAATGCCAAATGGAAGACCTACATTTATCTAATATAAAGTTGTAGAGTTTAACTAAAAAATCACACATTTGCTTTTGTTTGCAATTCTGTCAACCAGCTAGCTAGTTGATAATCAGAAGTGATGAAAAAACGGTATATGCGTGCTAGAATAAGAAAATATAATGAAAATAAATACTAAACAAATATAGTTTATTTATAAGCTCTCTGAAAGTCTGGAATCAGTGGGAGGAAAATAAAACAAAGGCCCTTTA
This sequence comes from Lagenorhynchus albirostris, assembly GCF_949774975.1. NCBI lineage: Eukaryota > Metazoa > Chordata > Mammalia > Artiodactyla > Delphinidae > Lagenorhynchus > Lagenorhynchus albirostris. Next base: position 70,099,818 of record NC_083102.1, read on the forward strand.
GAATTCTTGAGAAATGGTTGGCAATACTCAACTTGGCTTGTCAAAAGATGTAGAGTGGCAAGCCAGCCTCATTCTAGACAGTAATGTCCTTCTTCCCTTATAAAATCTCTTTCCCACCTCTTAACATCCTTTGAATAGCAATGGGCCTATGCTTCTTGTTCTGGTTAGTAGCCTTTATAATGTCATTAACTAATAATGAAAGAAAGAGCTCACGTCATGTAAGGAGTAACCCACCCCAAGAGTATTTCTCTTAACTAATGTATTAACTAACAAAATCAAGTCATAATTTTTTCTTAAGCACTTACTATGGGCAAGAGTGTGTGTGTGTGTCTTTAAAAAGAGCTCTGAAAGTCCAAAGACTCTCCCTTAATGCACAACTCATCACATCTCAGGATTTCCCAAAGCGAAATACAAGAAACTCTGTAAGTATCTGTATTCGTCAGGGTTATCCAGAGAAACAGAACCAATAGGAAATTTTTTTAAGATTTATTATGAGGGCCTGGCTCACAAGATTATGGAAGCTGAGAAGTCCCACCATCTGCTGTCTGCAAGCTGGAGAGCCAGGAAAGCCAGTGGTGTAATTCAATCCAAAGGCCTGAGAATCTGGGGATCTGACGGTATAAATCCCAGTCCAAGGGCAGGAGAAGATGAAATGAAATGTCCCAGCTCAAACAGTGATGCAGAAAAAAAAGGGGCAAATTCTTTCTTCCTATTGTTCTACTCAGGCCCTCAAGAGATTGGATGGTGCCCACCCACACTGGGGAGAGCAATCTACTTTAACAAGCCCACCAATTCAAATCCTAATCTCATCCTCATCCAGCTGCATCATCACGGTGGTACCCAGAAATAATGTTTAATGTGGCACCCCAAGGCCAATCAAGTTGACACATAAAATTAACCATCACAGTCTCTATGCAATTTGACACAAGTTCTAACACATTCTTTGACAGCAAATCACCTATCAAAAGCTATAAGAAGTCCTTTTTAACTTCCGTTAGGCAAATCTTCCAAATTTATTTGAACTACAAAATTTTACTCCCTTAATTATTAACCTGGGACCTCTAAAAGTACAGCAGTTTATGCCTTACCCATCTGTACCATATTTGTTAACCACAAAATCAAGAATGAATGTTAATATATTAAAAAATCAATAAATCTAGATGGAAATAACTTAGCACAACTACTATTTTTATGTAACATTTACTAATGCTCCACATTTACACACAACCCAAACAACTACTAAGTTTAAATAAGTACGATTTTTATTCACTATTTTTGAAAGCACAAGTGTCAACAGGCTGGTAACTGGTTTTTATGCACAGACAATCTCTAGAGTATGCCACAGCAGTGGTGCAAATTCAGTATATTTTCCTACATCTTCTATAACTTTAGTTCTCTATAATAATACATGCTCAGAAATAATAACCCCAGTAGCTTTTTAAAGTGTGTGTAATGAAAATTCACTAATAAATATTTCATTATATTTGAATGTTGTGAAAATTCAGATTAATTGAAACAAGTTCTCAGGTAAACATCCTATACCCTAAGTCTGATATGTGGAAGTTCACTCCTATTTAAAAAAAACGAGTGGGTGGGGCTTCCCTGGTGGCGCAGTGGTTAAGAATCGTCTGCCAATGCAAGGGGCCACGGGTTCAAGCCCTGGTCCAGGAAGATCCCACATGCCACAGAGCAACTAAGCCCGTGCGCCGCAACTACTGAGCCTGCGCTCTAGAGCTCGCAAACCACAACTACTGAGCCCATGTACCACAACTACTGAGCCTGCACTCTAGAGCCCGTGCTCCGCAACAGAAGCCACAATGAGAAGCCTGCGCACCGCAACAAAGAGTAGCCCCCGCTCTCCGCAACTAGAGAAAGCCTGCGCGCAGCAACGAAGACCCAATGCAGCCAAAAATAAATAAATAAAAGAAAGATAAATTAAAATAAATAAATAAATAAAATCTCTCAAGAGAGCTGAAAACTATCCATAGAGAGGAAAATGGTCAGAGTTCTATACTGAGAGTCAGGAGATGGGATTCTAGTTTTACCTTTGCTTCGAATAATTGTTTGGCCTTGGATAAGTCTCTGGGCTTCAGTTTTCTCATCTATAAAATGACTACTCACAACCACAGATGAGATCCAAGTACCATTTAATGTGGGCCTTACTTTGGAGAGGTAATCCAGTGTAGTGGTTAATGATAAACTCAGCAGAGACTTCCCAGGTTGGAATCCCGGCTCTTCCACTTAAAAGCTACGCACAGCACGCACGCACGCACGCACGCACACACACACACACAGCAATAAAGCACATCTAACTACTATCACTGACTTACTGTTTAAAATATTTCACTGAAAGATGAAATTATTTTAAAATACAGAAGCTTCAGGGAGTTCCCTGGTGGCCTAGCGGTTAGTATTCCGCGGCTTTCACTGCCGTGGCCCGGGTTCAATCCCTGGTCAGGGAATTGACATCCCGCAAGCCGCGTGGCACAGCCAAAAAATAAAATAAAATAAAATAAAATAAAATACAGAAGCTTAGAAAGTTCAGCCTTTCCAAATCAAGACTCTCATTTTACTAGCAAGCACTGAGTTCATGTGAAAGCAGTACAACTCTTCAAAGGCTGTTAACCTAAGCCAAATTTAACCAAAAGATTATCTCATAAAATACTGTACATTAGCAACACCACTGAAAATTTATTATAAGGCTAATTATTCCCAACAAAATATCACACTAAAGGTAAAAATAGAACTTCTGCTACTTGCCTTTTTTTTTTAACCTAATACTGCTAATGACAACAGAGCTTATGATATACCATAATCTCTGTGAATAAAATTAACCATGGGAATAAAATTAACTACAGGAATGAAAAAAATAATCTGTAGAATTCAGAAATATAAAGTGAACTACAAACTACTAGAAATAAGTAGTTCATGAGTTAAAAATCAACCAATAAGTATTTACCAGGCCCTCCTACACCAGGCTGTGTGCAGATTATTAAGTACAAATACCAAAGTATGAAGTTCCTCAGAGTTAATAAGGCTGGAAAGGCAAGTCCTTTATTATCACATTTTCACACAACAAAAGCCACTCATCTACAAACATTTTTATGTCCTCGTTAGCCCAAGTAGGAATACTTCTCACTGCCCATTAAAATTGTTTGCTATCCTTAGTTCAGCCCACAAAGATGCCCAAACTAGTCTGTGACAGCTGACATTGGAAGCTTCACAGGACTTAAAGTGAGTATAGCTTCTAAGATATTTCCTCAAATCCACAAGCTTCAGAATTTATCTTCAATGACACCCACACTAACATATACCACAACACGTAACTGTTAACTTAGGTCAAGTACCTACTTACAACAATTTCGTTCTTTCCCTTAAAGTACTGCTAGTAAAGGCAAACTCTACTTCTTCAAAAAGTCTGCTTTTTGCAATGGTCATCAAGCACTAGAAAAGGGAAATTGATTGGCTAGTCATAGTTGCCCTACTTCCATTTCAGAACCAAGGGAAAAAACTGTTCCACTGAGAGTACCAAGGAAATCTTAAGCAAATCAAGAGGATAGATGCTAAACTCAACTTCCAGATTCCTACGATTTAAGTGAAAGGTGACAGGGTGTGGGAGAGGGAGGTGATGTAACTGGGCTATCGAAGTATCCCCCTGAGAAAAAGAGGTCCTCTTCACGAAGCAGTCAAGGTAGGGGGTGGGAAACAAACCGGTCTGGCCGAGTGACAAACCCAGGATGCTGACCGAGCTTGGAGGTGGAGGGCCCTGGAGGCCAGGGACCCGCGAAGAGAGAGACCTCGGGAAAACCGTAGGGGAACAGGAACCAGCAGCAACGCGGAGAGACCGACACTGCCACAGACCAGCGTGTAAGGGGACGCCACGAAGGGAGCGGCGAGTTAGGAGGCAGCGACGGCAGGAGGGAGACCAGTGCCAGGGGCGACGAGCAAGTGGCAACTGCGAAAGAAGAGGCACAGGCAGCCGGAGGTGGCGGGACTGTTGAGTCAGCACAGCTCCTCTTCAGGGGGCACTTGTAGGATCCCCGCTCTACTCGGGCCCCGGGGCCCGCTACCAAGGGTCGAGCCCGCAGGCGGCGGAAATAATGTTATCCGACCGGCAGGCGCCGGCCCCTTCCCCATCTCACAGGTAAACACTGGCCGCCGTCGCCGCTTACCTCTGTTAACATTATTACACCCCGGGGAAGTGAGCTCCTTCCTAGCCTCGCCGCATGGCAACAGCCGTAGCAGCAGCGAAAACTGCCTGAGCCGCCGCCAACGGCGGCAACAGCTCCTTCAGTCCTCTCCCGGGCGGCGGCTTTACTCGGCTTCGCTGGCTTCCCCCCGGCCCGGCAGCTCTCGACGGACGCGCCGCCATCTTGGAAGAGCGACGTCCGCGTCTCCCCGCGACGTGCGCTCCCATTGGCGGGCGCAGGGGCAGCCGGCGTCTCGTGACCGTCGCCATAGCGCCGGCGCGAGGGGAAGTGGAGGCGGGTGGTCGGAGACCCAATCGGCGCCAGCTGAAAGGGCCCTGGGGCAGGGCGCAGAGGCCGACTTGGGACCGCTGGGAGGGCAAAAAGGCCCAAGCGCGATGCCGGCCCGGGAGTCCGCGCACGCATCCGCGGCGGCCGCTGATCTTCAGCCGCACGCCGGGGTCGGTCGGCGCTGGGGTACAGCGAGACGGGAAGAGGCCGAGGCTTCCATGGATGGCGCTGCGGACCTCGCGCGTCTCGGGGACAAGGCGGCAGATGTCCAGTAGAAAAACTTCCCTCTCGCATATCTCCGGCCCCGCGGCGACCCAAGAGCAGGAGGGGGATGTTCGGCTTTCTCCACTGTCTGGGGCTTAAATATGAGCTGAAAGTGCTCCCTGCTCAGCCCCTCTTTCCTTCTAAACTTTGACAGAAACTTTCCTTTGTCCTTACCAGTCCTCAGCGTGTTCTCTTCTGGGGTGCGCGACAGGTAGTAGAAGTGATACAGGCATATCAGCTTTACCCCGGTCGTAGCAGAGTGTCGCTGATTCGGTGTTTGGCCAGCACCTGTATAACAATGAGGGCTTGGTTTTGCTCTTCCTAAGAGACCTCTAAAAAATGTAAAGCCAATTTTACTTTTTAACTGCGGTCCGTACAACTTCACTGGCTTCTTGATACAGTGTGTGCGTGTGTGTGTGTGTGTGTGTGTGTGTGTGTATCATGATGAGCAAATTTCAGCACGTGTCATTGTCAATAGTCCTAACTTAAATGGGACTGAACTCTGGAACGCAGGGTGCATAGAAGCCCCTGTTACTGACACCCTTCTGAACCTGCCACTAGGCAAGTTACAATGTGTGAAACTGAAGGCAGTCACTTCTACCTGAATTGTAATGAAAGTAATTTACCTGAACCTGCTGTCAAAGTGAGTTACCCTGTTGTATGTTAGAAACCAGTTTCCAAGGAAATTGACAAGTAAATTTTCAAATTTGACACGCAGAATCCTTCCACCTCTTTTAAGGGGTTACAGAGGCATTTGGGAAAGAAGTTCCTTCCCCTTAACCGGAGTCCCCCCTTCCCTTAACAATAGTACTATTGTGTAAAATGAAATTTACCTAATACATTACTCTTATATTCTCAAAACATTAAGTAAAGGCATTAGAAACTTTGTGTTACCTCTGTTGTGTCCTTATCAAGGAAAGAGAATGATTCATTTAGGTAGCCAGGTAGAAATTCAAGATAAATCCTGATTTTACTCAATTCAACTAAGTGAGGCAAAGTAATTTCGCTGTTGTTTTAATCTACATCTAATACATAATTTTCATATTACTGGGCCAGCAAAATTCTGACCTCTGCAACAGAATAAAATGTGTTACAGGGATTGACAGAATAGCCATGAATAGAAAATAAGATTGGAAAATACTCTCTGGCCTAAGATATTAAGGAAACGAAGAGATACTAGAGACAAGAAACCTGGAAAAAGATAACTGTTCCAACCTATAAATAAGAAAACAGAGGAGGCTCATTAATATTTAAGATACCAACTAGTAAATTAAAACTGTAATTTAGGTGTCTGGCCTGAGTATTTAATTTTCACATGTTTTTCCCATTCCAGAAGGAAGGCATTTTCACTTATTTTAAAGGTGATAAATTAAGTGTAGGCACAACTTGAGGTTTGTACCAACCTGTAATATGACATGGCTATGCTTTTAACATTTAGAAGTTTGTCCGTAGACCTAGGAGCAAGCCAAAATCATTAGCTCCAAGTTTTCTCCGCCAGAGTTCTTTCTGTGACCTAAAAAACCTTATGTTATCTAGCCTCCCCAGTCCCACCCCACATCCACCTCTCTGACCTCATTTCTGCTAAGCACTGCTCCTATAACAGCAAGGCATCCTCTAGCCCTGGGGCCTTTGCACTGAATATTTATCTGGAAGGATCTTTCCACCAGGTACCTGCATGGCTAGATCTCTCACTTCTGTTCCATCTTTGCTCAAATACCACCTTTTTCAAGGAAGCCTATTCTGACCATCCTTTTAAAATGTTGCCCCTCCCCCAGTGTCCTCCTAAAAGACTCCCAAGGAAAAGGCCTAATTAAAAATGAAAACAAAATCCTTTGTGTTGAAAGAATTTTTTTTTCAATTGACCATTGTGTGTTCTTATCTTGCAATTAATGGGGGAATTACTTTTACTGTCACTAGAATGCCAGAGAGAAGTTTATGACAGAATAGTAAGCTGAGCCTTTCCCTTAAGCTTATATTACTGCTGTTATTTTCAATGGTGATAATGGGATGGGAGGATAATAAAGATAAAATATGTTTAGAAGAAAAGCTTTCTTGGGCTTCCGTGGTGGCGCAGTAGTTGAGAGTCCGCCTGCCGATGCAGGGGACATGGGTTCGTGCCCCGGTCTGGGAAGATCCCACATGCTGCGGAGCGGCTGGGCCCATGAGCCATGGCCGCTGAGCCTGCGCGTCCGGAGCCTGTGCTCCGCAATGGGAGAGGCCACAACAGTGAGTGGCCCACGCACAACAAAAAAAAAAAAAAAAAAAAAAGCTTTCTTATGTATATATACATTGGCATGAGTCAAAGTTAATTTGCTAGCAAGGGAAGCAACAAAGTAAATAAGGTATGGCATTTCAGAGATTTATGGACGTTGGGAAAGAGAATGCTTATAGAAGCAGCTAGCTTCAAAAAAAAAAGTAAGCATCTAATTTGGCACAGATTACAGTTTCATACCACGTGGTCTTAAAAACATCCTATCAGTTGTTACAGAGGAAACCTGGGACAGGCTGACCTGAGATGCCACGTTCTTTGGCTATCAATCAGAAATTTGAAACAAAACAAAACTATCCATCTTAAGAAACACATGATAAGGATACATCTGTGGTTGTTATTGCAAAAGGTTTGATTCCTCAACAAGCAGTGTCCAGTCTAACACAGGAAAGGATGACAAAAAGAGGTCAGAGGCAAAAATCAAGTGTGTGATGCTTTTAAACAGGCTACTGCCAGTGATTTCCAAACCTCCGAGCAACAATTCCAAATACCCAATTTGCCTAATTTTTTAATTTTAAAGCAAAGAAAAAAAATTCATCTACATATTCAGGTTGTCACATGTTAACTATAATCCTTTTTGAGAAACTGTAAAAGTATAGCATCAATCTCCCAAGCAAATTGCATCTATCAAACAGTTGTCACATTTAATCTTTTGGTTTCTTAAACCATATTATTAACTCCAGTTTCTTCATAATGCAATGTCATCAGTGTCACCTACCACCTGTACCGAGCATTAAATAGTACCATACATTCATTAACAAGGTCCAATATCACAGCCAGTGAATCAGTATTAAAATAATGCATTGGCAACAGAGAAGACACATTCTAAGAACAGACAGCAGCAGGGTATCCTGATTCTTACAGCTTTAGTATGACAACAGTAAAGCAGAAATTTCAAGGCATTTAAGAGTGTTCTGAAGTCTAGCTTTGAAGAGCTCTGCAGGTGCTTTTTTCTTACACAGTATTTTTTGAGGAAATACTGAGGCAACTCAAGACTAAGAGAGAAGCAGTAATAAGGTGAAGTTTTGCTAACAGCAGATGCAGCCATAAAATAATAATATTCACAAGTCCACAATGGTACCAAGATCTCAATAGAAAGGACCATATTACAAATATGTAGAGTCTGTAGTGTATTTCAGAGATTTTACTAGATCACTGACAGCCCCAGTCAATAGTTTTTAAAACAAGTATTTTTACACCATAAAAATCAGCACTTTTCAAACAGTTAATTCTCAATTTTGAATACTATTTTTCAATATATGGGCCAGGTGCTGTGGGAAGCATTTCGCATATATTGAACAATTGAAAAAGACCATCACAGTAGATCTTATTACCCTCCAGGACGTGAGTTTAGTAACATTCCCAGGATCACCTATCAAGGATACATGCTATCAACAAGATCTTGAAGCTGACCTCAGTCACCTCCTTCTCTTTGAGTATAGATCTACATAAATTATTTCAAATTATTTTGCATAGGTGACTTGTCTCTTCTCCATTTTTTATTGATTCAATCATTTCTTTATATGCGTATGTACTCGTAGATATTTATTTTATACTTTGGGTTAAATCCAATACTATTTTATTTGGTTGTTCAGATTGCCTCAGCTTTGGCCACTGGGAGCTCTTTCAGTTGTCCTATGTCCTTTTAATATAATCCCATCACTGTGGGATGGTTTTTTGTTTTTGTTTTTGAGTACTTCCTTAATTTCTCATACTACAAGATTCTTCAGGCTCGTCATACCTCTGTCCTAGAATCAACCATGTCTCTAAGGAACTTTGGTTCCTTTACTGGAGAATGGTATTAGAAACCAAGATCTGTTCTTGGTTTCTAGAAACTAGAAACTAGGAACACATCTAAAAACTAGATGTGTTCTTTGCTACTGGTGGTGCCCTTTCTTTTCAGCCCTTGCAGTTAAGAAAGCAAGGAAATATATGCATGTACACTAATCTATATATATACACCTATCTATATATATTTCTGTATGGAACCATCTGTACCTATATTAAACTAAACACAAATTCATAGTGATGTCTACAACTCTAACGCATTACCAGAAGGATCATTCTAGCCTCCTTCCTTGGCTTATCTGTAAATTTTCACTCCAGCAGTGAGAAACCTGATTCCTACTATCAGCCATCCATTTATTTACTTGTTCAATTCCAGTATACATGTATAGCTGTATCAGAATTGTTAGCCCATAACCCCTTGTGAAATCAATTAGAGTACAGTCTCTAGGTGCAGTTTCTTTTATCTTTAGTCTTACAAACTTCAGTCATTTCCAAAGTTGCTTAGTTCAGTACCTTTCCTCCCACCCTCTTCAGTGAGGTAATTTCTTATATTGGTAATATAGTTAGATTCTCTTGTTGCAGTCAACTTTCTTTCTTGAGATTCCCCCAACCTCCTAAATAATTTGAATTTTTAAATTCGCATACCTTAAGTTTCACTCTTTGTGCTGATTTCTGACAAACGCATAATGTCACATCATACAGAATAGTTGCACAGCCCTAAAACATAAAGAGAAACGCATAGTGAAATTACTTTAACATTTTTATGCACAGACCCAAACAACTAATGATTTTATAGAAGAAACCTCACTTGGATATAGAGATATCATAAATATATATACATCTATATTATATACATATATAATATTAGATATATTAGACATATAATCCTCTATAATCCTGATATTAAATTCTTACCGTGTGCCAGGCTCTGTTCTAAGTGCTTCACAACAACCCGAGAATATAGGAACTGTTATTATTCCCATTTTACAAATGAAGAAATTGAGCCCCAGAGAGTTAAATTTTTTTTTTTTTGCGGTACGCGGTCCTCTCACTGTTGTGGCCTCTCCCGTTGCGGAGCACAGGCTCTGGACGCGCAGGCTCAGCGGCCATGGCTCACGGGCCCAGCCACTCCGCGGCATGTGGGATCTTCCCGGACCGGGGCACGAACCAGTGTCCCCTGCCTCAACAGGCGGACTCTCAACCACTGCGCCACCAGGGAAGCCGGAGAGTTAAATTTTTTGTCCTAGTTGCACAACTAGTAGTAGAGAAAATATTTAATGAAAAAATTAATATATACATACATGTATGTATATATATACACTGTATAGTTATATATTTCAGAATTATATGTGTGTATATATTGTGTTTTCAAGTATATTAAATCAGTTAACTTTAAAAGCTAAAATTTTTCAGTGATCCTGTCCCCAGTTTCTTATGTGAATCATAAGAATAGTGACTGGCCTTTGACCTCCTGTTTCTGCCTTCAGCCAAAGGAGGAAATGAGAAGAGGAATCAGTACTCACAGACAGAACCTAGTATGTCCACTTATTTAAGGCTTACCTCAGCTAGTTCCATTTTTACAGAGTAAGGGTGAAATCAAAGACTGCTATTATATTGCTTCCTACTTTACTAGCTTAACAACGAAGGTAAAAAAAAGATTGTTCTGAGTTACCAGTGTTTTTAAATGGTTACATATTACGTTAATTGGCATAAAGTTAATGAGACCTGCCTTTACCCTTGCATATATGGTAATCTTTCTGTTTTCAATAAAATTTTTAAATTTAAAAATAACTGTAATAGGCACTTCCCTGGGGGTCCTGTGGTTAAGACTTCGACTTCCAATGCAGGGGGTGCAGGTTCGATCCCTGGTTGGGGAGCTAAGATCCCACATGCCTCGCGGACAAAAAAACAAAACATAAAACAGAAGCAATATTGTAACAAATTCAATAAGGACTTTAAAAATGGTCTACATAAAAAAAAACTTTAAAAAATTAAAATAAATTAAGAAAAACAAAAATAACTGTAATAGATGTACATACAATTGAATGGAAGAGATATTAGACACATGCCCCATAATATTGGCCATGGAATGAGAAGAGTAGAAACCTGAGAAGATTTGCATTGTGGTCCTGTCTTTGCTATTAAATAGGATTAAACCTTGAAAGTGAAAGTTCATCATTTTTTGAGCTTCACTGTCTTTTTCTGTAAAGTTAAGAGCTTGAAACATATAATTAGATTAACACTAATATACTGTGTACATGAATACAGTCAGTTGTTGCTTGAAGCATTGGGCAATGCACTGCGGCTCAAGATCAAATGCTCTCTAAGGTTTCTTTCAATTTTAAAACTGTGGTACTTATGATAGCAAGTTTTCCTATCACTTTCCTTCAACAAGCATATTCATCATCACCTTTTTCAAAAACCTTGCTACCAAGCAGAGGCTGCTGTGAACTGTTTGTAGTAATGAACTCCTTGAATTACCACCTTTCCACTTAAAATGAGACACCTCCTACCTTGGAACAGCCATGTCTGCAAATATCCGTGAACAGAGAGATCAGCAGAAATGTCAGGAAGAGTTCTGGTGTATAAAAAACAAAGCAAATAATCAAATAAGAAAGCACCTAAAATCACACTATTCTTGAAATCGATAGGACATTCACTTATTTTGGATAGATAAGATTTATCTTGTTCACTTAATCAGCAAAATGCTGAGGGTTTCACATTTTATCTTTAAAAATAGATGTCCTTTTTGGGTTTTCCTGTTGCTGGGGAAGTGTACTTTCTGTTGCTAACTGAGAGCTAAATGTTCTGCTTTGAATGGAAGATGTTTGTTTTTATCAGTAGGAGTGGCAGAAGGATGAATGAAGGAATCCCCCCTTTTTTTAACTTGTTTCTGTAAGTGAACTGTCTGCCTTCTGGGTAAAAGCATATGATTGGCTATTTACCAGAGTATCCTTTAATAGAATCATGGAATTTGCTCATTTGTTTACACATTACTTTATTCACTAAACCTTAAATGAGCTAACTATTCAATTTTTAAAGATCACAGGGTTATGGAATTCTTATTGAAACACCTGTTATCACTCAATCTCTAATGGTTAGAAGGTACAAAGAGATTATCATCTTTGCATTTTTGTCTGATATAATTTAGTCTCAAAAGGGGGAGGGGAATAAGAAATAGATGAGATCTGACTTTCCTTTCAAATCTTATGATCATATAATTAAAATACAAGGCATCTTCCTCTTCATCTTTATGTATTACTGTTTGCACTATTTAGGGCAGGAAACTGAAAGGGGAAATATCACAGGCAAGCAAATTTGAACAAAATATTACTTTGGTATATTTACTTTCATGCTTAAAACTGCATTAAAAAAAAATATACCCATTCTGGCTATCCTCAGCTTAAGGTAAGAATTACAGAATTATTTTTTAAATGTAATTGTCTTAACTTGAAATTAAATTCTATATTATCACCATCTTAATTGTATTGTAGTACTCTGTGAAAAACTGTTGATTTCTTAAACAAGGACTTTTGTTTTGTTTGAAACTGTGTCTCTCGGTAATTCATCAAGTTTATACTTTATGGTTATGCCAGAAATTTTGGTTACACTGAAACTCTATGCTGTGAAAAATGTAATTGAGTTTCCATCTTCCAAATTTCATTTTTTGTCTTTAGAAGTAAATTGTTAATCTATGAGCCACTGGCTTTTGGGAAAGAGAGACTATTTCATTATATCTCTCTAAATCATTCTGTGGCATGATGATGTTGCCTTGGCCTAGTCATTTCATTTTCCTCCTGGGCATTGAGGGAGATTACAAATCCTGCCTGTCTAGGTGGGGTCCAGTAACTAGCTCAATGGAATGTAGCAATCTTCCTCTCTTTCCACCTTCCAAGGTGACCTTGCATGCTATGCTAGATAATAGAGACGAGTTGGAAGGAACCACACAGGAGAATCTGCCCACCAGATCCAGAAAGAAAATCTTTGGACTTTGCACAAGTGACAAATTCTTTTATTATCTTGGGTTGTTGTTACGGTGTTAAAACCCTCTTTCACTCTACTTACTGACAGTAGGAAGTGTCTAACCTGAGAAATCCCCCCCTCCTCGCACCCTCCCCACCCCCTGCAAATGAGGGGACTGTTTTAAGTGATATTACTTAAGTAGATCCTCAATAGTTCCACTTTTTTTTTTTTTTTTTTTTTTTTTTGCGGTACGCGGGCCTCTCACTGTTGTGGCCTCTCCCGTTGCGAAGCACAGGCTCCGGACGCGCAGGCTCAGCGGCCATGGCTCACGGGCCCAGCCGCTCCGCAACATGTGGGATCTTCCCGGACCGGGGCACGAACCCGTGTCCCCTGCATCGGCAGGCGGACTCTCAACCACTGCGCCACCACGGAAGCCCAGTTCCACATTTTTTTTAAGGAGAACCATTTTAAAAGTTACGGCCTGGGTGTTACAGATTAGACAGACAAACACACACACAGGCGTGCGCGCACACGCACATACACCAACACACACACACATAGGCACACAGAGACGGCTCCCAAAGATTTCTGGGAGAGGCGGATGAACTGAAGACCCTGTTCCATCCAGTCTTCTCAGAAAAGAAAACCAGGGAAGTTAGTGGAATAGAAAAAAGAGTGAGTAATAGACAGGCATGAACCAGAATCAAGGACCAGTTGCTCTGAAAATCCTGAGAGCCTTCCCGGAGAGTTCTAATAGCCACTGCCCAAGTATGCAGCCAAATTAGGAACTAAGGAGGGTTCAGACCAGACCAGTGTTTGACTCAGGAATTCCATCAAAGAATGACTTCCTGGTCACTTGGAAGGTTTTGCCCTGGGGATGTCTTACAGGTACTCCTCACCTCTGACAGAGTCTCCCACACTGAACAGTTCACCTGGGAACAAGGGAACTAATGTTTTTAAACACCTCCTCTGTGCCAGGTGCATTCCGTACCTTATCTTTAAACCTCATGGTAAGCAGTGTTAGCCCCATTTCTAAAATGAGGAAATTATGGCTCAGAAGGTTATTTAATTTGCCTGAGTCTTCTGCTAATAAACAGCAAATCTATTTCAACTTTCTGACTTGAAACTTATCTCGTTTTTTCCCACGATACCTCCCCCAAGCTCAGCCTCAGATCTAGGATACCCTTCGAATGGCCAATAAAAACCTGTCTCTTTTCCCAAGCATTTCCTGCTTTTTACAGTCCAGATCTCTTGAGGATCTGTTGAAATAAACTATCATTTATCTAATGATGACTTGTTTTTCCAGTTTACTCACTTTTTCCTCCCTCTCATATAAGAAGAGACAAGGGTATGAGCCCAATAGCATTTTACCTGATTTCTTCTGTTAATTTGTCAAATATAACCATAGTTCTTCTCTAATGTAAACACGCTTTACCTCTCCTGGTTGTAAAATGCTAATCTCACATATTTATTGAATTTTTCTTATTGATTAGCATGCATTCCACGTTCATTATTATCTTATAGAGCGCGCTCGAGGCCTCTTTATCATTAACAGCAATATGATTTTCATATGTCTGCCTCAGGCCTATTGACCTCTGCCTATGCCATACCTGTACCATAAGCCAAGGGTATATGGTCTGTTTCTTTCGTTCTGCCTTCCTTTCCAAGTGAGGCGCCAGACTTTAGCTGTGTCGGGTCTGTTCTCCTTCACTTTTCTCCCTCAGAGGCTTATGGTTTTGTGTTTTTCCAGACGAATTACATCTCCCTCTCCTCACCTGCTTCTGACATTGACGACTCCATCATTAATCAACTCTTTCTCCTTAGGCCAGTCCCTAGTCCCTAAAGTATCCTTCATGACCATGGTCATAAGCTGCCTCTGAGCCCCATTAGAGCAGAGAGGGATGACCCTGTGATTTGTAAACACCAGAAAGAGCAAACCACAAAGTAGAGGTTGTAACTTCATCAGCAGGCCTATTTTGCTGAAGCACATTGACATTTATGAGAAGTTAAGTCCAGGTGGTTTACAAAGTCTCCCATTTTTGACATCACAGACTACTAATGTAAATTTATTTTCAGTCATTTCTGGTGATTTTTCTCCTAAGCTCCAGATAATCTTTTCCTATGTATTAGTCTCATTCATTATCCCTTTTCTTTTTAACCAATTCCTCAGAAACACGTTTGGTATAATGTATTTCACATAATTGTATGGGGTTTTTTTGCTTTGCTTATCTTTAGAAATAAAGACACTAAAATGTTAAATGTACACTGAGGAAACCAATAAGGTTTAACACCTGTGCAACGTTTGAAAGCAACAAGTCTATATACAACATCAAAGACAAAATAATTACTAAATAACACAATTACTATCCAGTTTCGAACTTAATTTATTTAGTAATTATTCTCATTTATCCACTTCTTTTACTGATTAAAGCACATGAGTGTTTGAGTCACCAGAAAACCAACAAGTAGACACCTCTATAGTCAATGCTAAATACATAAAAGTAAAGTAAAATATCGAAAGTGTTTCTCACTCTTATTTTCCTTTATTCCTATTTCTTGGCCAAAGCATACTCACTAAAAGACAGCATTATATCTGAAATAAACAACATTTTCCTAGCGTTCATTGTCTCGCTTTGTCTAGTATTTTAGAAAATTATTAGAGTGTGAAAGAGATTCTGATAAGAGTTTATAATGTGAAGAAATAGAAGTCAGATTTTAATCACACACATCAGTGAAGGAGCAGAAAAGGCTTTCAGAGATTCTGCTTTTGCTTCCTTTTCTAACTAAAATCTAAAGCTTATGGAATTTACACTTTTTACAAATGTGATAAAATAACCTCTCAATCACTTGCACTAATAAAAAGAGAAAATGGATTTGAAAAATCCCAAATAGTGAATAATCTAAAACTTGTCAAACTATAAAGTAAAGCCATTGAAATTTGAATGTATCTAATGCTGGATACCCACCTAGCTATATTTACTGAGTATATTGTTTTAGATAAATCTAGAGATTTAGAGATGCCATGGCAGAATCTTGATGTTACATGTCGGCTCGCTATTTTATGATAACTTCAAGTTATTATTTCTTAACTGCCTTTTCTTCATAGTAATCATGCAGACCATCACTAGTGGTGTTCTGGAGCTGGTTCAGACTGACTCATGAACTCGGGGAATTGTTAAAATTCTTAGAATTTTACTAGTTAATTTTTAGATACAGTAATTATTAAAAATTAAAGTATATAAACTTATAATTAAATACATTATCTATAAAACAAACATAATAAGTACTCAAAAATCTTCACTTCCTAATTATTTTACTACTTTTTATTATTATCTATGTTTTGAGGTTATTTATGCTTAGAGTATGATGAAAATACTACAGAATAGTGTGCTAGTTCTCATTTCTTCCCAGCTCTTTGTTTACTGATGTCCTATTAGTAGCTTAAAATAGGCTGTGGTGGGAGTATTTACACCATGGAAATTGGCAATTATTACAAGTCAAGACGAATTATTGTTTTGCTGATTTTCTAGAGTTAAGGAAGTGCTCGAGAACACGTTAATAATGCATATTAAACTTTAAAAGTGTCATGACTAGCTGTTACATTGTGAATAACACAAAAAAATATTGAGGAACTATCCTTCCACTATTCAAAAATTATTATCCAATTCAGCAAAGAAATTGTTCACACAACTGACAAATGAGTGAAGTTCTGGCATTTTACTAGTTAATGAAAAAGAAAATATCAGCCAATATTCATGTTCGTCAAACACTTGTCAATTGCAACCACAGTTTAGCCAGGATACAAGAACAGCAAAAATCAGCAAAAGCATCAAACGAGAATCAACTGGCTATATTCAAATAATAAAAGTCTTGAACACTGTATCATTTTTAATAAGTTGTGCGCCACTCATTCTTTTTATCAATAAAACATGTAATAAGTTTATATGCATCTTTTAATATATGCATGCATGTTTTCCAGAGAGCCAGTGTACAAGCTCACTACTGTCTAGCACTTACACAGTGACCCCCTTCACACAGCCTCAGTTTATTAATCAGTTGTCAGCTTACTCCCCTCTCCTCCAGTCTCACATTTGATTGGTTATGACCTGAACGATAAAGTCCTTCTCTGGTTTTGATACCTGGCTGCTCAGGAGCGCTGTTCTTCCTGGGGTTGCCAAGCTGGATCTGCTGGCAGGTATGTTCTCAGCCACATGAAGAAGGCATCCCTGCAACAGGAGAAAATGAGATTAACATGCCAAGAGAAGTAGAGACAAGCAGAAATATCTGCACTTCAAGGAGTGCAGATAGAGTATGTCCTGGTGATGCTGACTTCCCAGATCCAGTTCGTCCTATAGGCATTGCTTCCTATAGCCATTTCTTTGAGTTATTTCAATATCTTCCCAGCTACATGGCCCAATACCTTTATGTTTGCCTTAAGATAAAATGAGCTGGTTTTCTATCACTTGCAGTTATAGAGCCCTGACTAATACAAATCCCTATGCAGTTAATGGACAGACTTCAGCAAGTCTGTAAACTGTCTGAAATTGTATGCAAGATTTTGTGTGTTTGTGTGTAAGTGCATTTTCCCCCCGAGAATAGGGTTCATAGCTTCCCTCAGATTCACAAAAGGATCTATAAACCCACAAAAGCTTACTTAAGTTGATGTGAATCAAAATAAACTAAACCTGTATCTTTCTGTGTCAAAACTTGCTAGGCATATATACTACACCAATCTAGAGGTGATTACATTCACCTGAGTATGAATTTGAGTTTGTCTTTGTCTGATGTTTTTAACCTAGATTTTAAGGCCTCCTAAGAGTCTTAAATCCCAAAGGCACTTAATTTTCACTTAATTCCTTCCTTGTTGTTACATTCTTCACATACTAGCCTATTTCTATATGTGTGATATTGTGAACATAGTTCTCAAGAGAGACTAAAGTGGGAGACACTTGTTATTCATTTGACTTTTACGAAATGAACATCTGATAAGAAGCCAGTATCTAAATACTATCAAAGCTTTAAAAATGACATTTATCCACCTTTAGAAATAACTTTCAAGGAAGTAATATCAGGCATTAAATCCAAATTGGATAAATACATATCAGTTGTTTTAAGATTATTTTCTAGGTTAAGAGGTTAAGGAAATTAAGTTATAGGGCAGGAAATATCTTTATTGGGGCAAATTAAAACTGGGTTCAATATGAATAAGAAAACAGTAAAAGGTAAGAAACCCATCTTGTTGTCTTGTGATGTTAGTTCTTAAGTGGAAAATAACTGTATTCGATAAAAAGCAAAATAAAGTGTTCCCAGTACTAGGCATTCAATCCCTTCACTTCAGCAAAAGCTAAAGCAATTTCTGAGGATGCTTTTTGTCTAAGAAAAGTAATTTATTGCTTGGATAAGCATGACATAGAAGGCTGTGCAGGTACCGCTCACCTAACTGAAGCAATATTTTGTTAGCCTCTGTAAGAGTTTTGGTTGATTGTACCTATTGCACTAAAAAGAAATTATTTAAATCATATTTAAAATATAAGAGACACAATAAAGTAATATAGTCAAAATGTCTTTGAAGATAAATTTGGTTTGAAAATTAAAATGTGATACATTTAAATTTCTAAAAAATAAAAACACTTTGTCATCAAAGCCAATAGACAGCATTATAAATATCCCATCAAGACAGAAGTGAATAAACAATGTTTAAGGCTTATACGAATACAACTAGACTAAGATATCTAGTCTAGTAATGAGAGCTTAGGAGCTAAAGCTATCAAGTTAAACGGTCCATTTTAAGAAAAAAATGACTACATTTAAACTTTACTCTTAGTTGAAATTTAGTGTTGCTTCTTTAAATCACATAAACTATTAAGTTGAGAATGATTAATCAATGCACAGAAAAAGAATTCTAAACTTAGTTCTAAGGTTACAGTAGGTTATACCTATTTAATGGGTAGTTGGGTTGGTCCAACCTTTAAGGCTAGAGTTTATAACTGCCTTGGAGTCTATAATTCTCTTCATAAGTACTTCTCATGCTATTGGCTATAATGTTAATCCAAACATGTACAAATGGATTGATAGATAAGCATGACACAGAATACTATGAAGGCCTTGATCACCAAACAGAAACAATATTTTGCCATCCTTTAATAAGGCTTGGTACAATAAGAGTAAGAAATTGACCCCTGGATGTTTCTGACTACAGAACTCAGATTTTCATGATAGTTCATTATAATAGAAGTGCAAGTTAACATGGCTCTAGGTGTTCAACTCTAAGAAGAAAAAGTTATATGCAAAAAATTGGTTTGGGAGAAGAAATATGTAGTTCCTTATTCTTCATTATCTACTTATCGATATTATTCATTTCTTCCATAAGATGCCTTACACTGACATCAAAAGTGGTAACTTGCCCCAAACTAAAAATATCCTGTAAACTGAGCTTGACACCTATTTAAGTCATTATTCTATGTAACCTGCAAATAGAGTCTAAAGAGGCAAAATAAATAATCAACAGAACCGTGTGGCAATTCCTCACAATAAAGACTTTATAGATATTAAGGAGTATAAAAAACAATACACAGGGCTTCCCTGGTGGCGCAATGGTTGAGAGTCCGCCTGCTGATGCAGGCACACGGGTTCGTGCCCCGGTCCGGGAGGATCCCACGTGCCGCGGAGCAGTTGGGCCCGTGAGCCATGGCCACTCAGCCTGCGCGTCCGGAGCCTGTGCTCCGCAACGGGAGAGGCCACAGCAGTGGGAGGCCCGCGTACTGCAAAAAAAAAAAACCAGAAAAACAAAACAAAAAAAATACACACTGGCCTACACACAGCACTGACTAAGAGTTAGGATATTTTCATACTATCTGGGTGAAAATTACAAGCAGGTGATATGCACAGTTCATCGATATGCTTAATACACTTACCCTGTGAAGTGTACAGAAACTATCAAAAAAGAAATTATGAACAGTGTTTCAAACATTTAAGAAGTTAATGTTATATTTCAGAAGAGTAATGATTAAGCACCATTTTCTACTTCATACAAGTTACTTAGATATCTGCATAAGTTTTCCTCCTACATATAAAAAGTTGATAATACTAAATAGCAAAAACCAATCACTGATGCCACTAATATTGACATTTCTAGAAGAAGGACAAATAATGTAGCACCTTTCATAGCAGACAGGATTCCTACTAGAGGCCTGGGGGATTGTTCTCTACTGGGTTTCTTCTTTTTCCTATTTCTCATTTGCAAGCTTGTTCCCATAAGATAACAGCCTAGCCAAATGAATAACCTTTGTTTCTGAAAAGAGCCTCTGCCCTAGGTCCCTCACTTTAATAAACAGGGATCAGTAAGCTAGAAAAAAAATCATTAAATATTCTTTAGTAGTATCTCCTGAAATACAGCATCTAGAATTAGTCCTAAGTAGCCATCCTGGTGCCTTCTCTTTTATACCATACCCTGACTTCTTTATCTTTTCTAATTCACGAGTAACTCTCAAACTGAAAGCACCTCTGACCCAAGAGATAGAGAGAGAGCCTGCAAGGGAGGAGAAAGACATACAAATGTTGCAACAATTCAAGCCAAAGTACATAGGAGGCCCAAAGTTTACTTCACCATGTCTAATTTTAAAATTTTGTTTAAAATTTTAAGTTTAAAATTTCATCTCCTTTTTCCAAAAGTTCCACTTCTATCCCCCACCCCAAGCATTAGGACCATCTTTTCTACTCTCCCCAAATTTGAAAGTGGTTGAGAAATTTTAAAAGAATGAAGTCAAAAGGCACTGGG
This sequence comes from Lagenorhynchus albirostris, assembly GCF_949774975.1. Classification (NCBI taxonomy): domain Eukaryota; kingdom Metazoa; phylum Chordata; class Mammalia; order Artiodactyla; family Delphinidae; genus Lagenorhynchus; species Lagenorhynchus albirostris. Next base: position 70,120,357 of record NC_083102.1, read on the forward strand.
AGGGAAAATATGGGTCTCAGAGTTGATTTGGGATCAGTACACAATATTTAACATATTAGTGTAAATCTATTAACAAAAATAAGAGAATTCCTTTGCTTTCAAAAACAATTATTTACATAATTTTGTTTAATAGACAACTGAGTGGTCTTTGATGATAAAATAATTATGAAAACACCAGGAACTGACAAATGAGGTAGACTGTCATAATCAATTCATCTACAATTTGAAAATAACACGAGGGGGGAGATAGGAAAGACAGGAAATTTAGAATTTCTGTAGGACATCATCATAACATTTTCAGTTAGTGACTACTGATGAAGGCCAATTTTGAATAATTTTTAAAAGCAGAGATTAACAGATAGTATTATAGGACACAATTTTGTAACACTTAAGAGTAAATATTTCGGTAAAGCCAACTTTCTGCAAAGGTACAAGTAACGAAACACTTTCTACAATGTAATAATTCTATTATATGCAATCATTAGTTTGTAGGTCTTTCTCTTCTGCTAAATTGAGCTCCTGGAAGGAAAGACAGGCTTAGTCTTTGTTCTCACAGGTTCTACACAAAGTGTGATTCAAATGTTTGATTAATTTACTTAACTGATATCATATATCCTTATGGAACATATACTCAAGTTACTCAAGTTAGAGTTCATACTATATTAAAATCACTTTCAAAGCTTTTTATAAAACAGATGCTTAGGCCCCAATCCATACACAGTCCTAAATATGTTTATTTTTTTATTTTTAAACATCAATATGTATGAAGTTTATTTTTATTTTTGACCGTGCAGCACTGCTTGCGGGATCTTAGTTCCCCAACTCATGCCCTCAGGCAGTGAGAGAGGGGAGTTCTCACCACTGGACCTCCATGGAATTTCCCCTAGATATGTTTAAAAAGCTCTAATTGGTACACCTTTCCATAACATGCTGAATATACAGAAAACCACTAGAAGCATTACCGCCAAAGTCAGAAACAAAGCAAGGATGCCTATTAGCTCCACTATTGTTAAACTTGGATCACAGGTGCCAGTTTCAATCATACAAGAGAGGATAAGCAGAAGCTTAAGAATCAAGAAAGAAAGAGCAAAACTATATCTAATGACATATAATGTATTTTTACACCTAGAACACAGAAGAGAATCCATGCTAAGACTAACACAAATAAGAAAAAAAAAACTTTTAATAAAGGAGCAGTTGTTAAATTAACATACAAAATCAATAGCTTTCACAGATAGAAAACTAACCACTTAAAATATATAACTAAAGAAAAAATATTTATAATAACATCCAAAATATAAATAATTAGATATAATCTTAACAAAAAATGTGTTTAACTTCAGGAAAACTTTAAAATACTCTTCGGCTCAGAAAGTAGACCTAGAGAGATGGAAAGACATCCCTTGTTTTTCAACAGGAAAACTCAGTATTATAAAGATATAAATTCTCTCCACGTTAATATGTGAATTTAATGTTGTCCCAGTAAAAATTCCCTGAAGTTTGTTTGATGAAAATGGGTGATTCTAAAGTTCATATGGAAAAATAAACATGCAAGAATAACTAGGGAAACTCTAAATATAGACAATCTGAGGGAGGACTAGCCCTATGTGATACAAAACATACTATAAAGCCTCTATAGTTGAAAATGTGGGGAGTAGATGCATGAATAGAGAGACCAATGGAACAACGGAATACCGTGTCCAGAAATAGCTCCAACTACCTATGGAATTTAGTAAATGACAAAGGTGGCAGTTTAAATCTCTAGGAGAAATGATGGACTTTAAAAAGTTGTATGAGAATATTAGATAGAATTTTAGAAAGATAAATTTAGAGGCATACCTCACCCATACAAAAAGGAAAACTCACCAGATAGCTAAATGTAAAATATTAAATCATATACATACTAGAGAAAAACAAGGGAAATTTATTTAAAACTCTGTTGTATGGAAAACTTTTCTAACTATGACTCATAATCCAGATGCATTAAGAGAAAATATTTGACCTCATAGCCTTTATTGCTGATGGAATCTCTAGTCAACGGGAGGTTGAGCCTATCCTCACAAGAACAGAGAAAATCAGGCAGAGGGGTCAACGGTGAATCCTGCAACTGCAGGACCAGTATCTTAGAGTGTCCGTGCACTGGGGCAGATGTGTCTCCAAGTGCAGCCTGCTTCTACCCCTCACAGTGCTTCTCACTTCAAATACCTGGGGTTCTGCCTTTGCTTTCCAACCTGGCATTCCACTAAGACTGGAGCCTCTAGTCTGCTTCTCTAATAGCCAGAGACCCTGCATAGAATTTACTACCATCTTCCCACAAAAAAGGTCACGTCCTATTCCCCAAATTCCCATACCATAAGTCACTGACTGAGGACCTGTTGTGAAATAATAACCCAGAACCATCAAACTGACTTCTTCCAGTATTTACATTTCCCTGTAAATACTGCTTATTACCTTTATGTGTCATGGACTCCTTGTATTGCCGATGATTCCTATTATTACTGCACAATTTGCTCTCCTCAAATAATGGCTCCTGTTAGAACCAAGCCCAGGGGTTCTTTCAACTTTTCAATTTGAACTACTGGCCTGGCTTCCTCAGCATCTTACCCAATGGAGAAGTCACTTTTCTCAGTGACCCTTCCTCCGTGAAATCCTGTCTTCCTTCTCCATGTCCAGTCCTTGTTGATAGAGTTGGTTGGCTAAACCCAGGTCATTTGACCCTTAGTTTAATCACCAAATTGCTTTTCATTATGCTATGGTAGACATTACAATGCTCACCTATATCAGTTCTTTCTGGAAACATCATACATTACACTTCTCTGCCCACCTTTTAGTTAGGTGGCATTCTCATAGCTTGAGCTCCCTAGATGCAGCTTCTAAGACAAGAACGTGTGAGCCTGTGCACCACAACTACTGAGCCTGCTCTCTAGAGCCTGCGAGCCACAACTATTGAGCCCACATGCCGCAATTACTGAAGCCCATGTGCCTAGAGCCTGTGCTCTGCAACAGGAGAAGCCACCGCAATGAGAAGCCCACGCACCACAGTGAAGAATAGCCCCCACTCGCAGCATCTAGAGAAAGCCCGCACACAGCAACGAAGACCTGATGCAGCCAATAAATAAATTAATTAATTAATTTTTTAAAAAAGATGGATTAAGAAAATATCCTCCAGAGAGACTGGTAAGGAAGTGAGGGAAGCAAAACAAGGAATGAAATAAAGTCAAACAAGAGTATAAGCTAAGGCAAATGTCCCATAGAGGGCAGGCTTTAGCGTGATCCCACAGGAGAATTCTGGAGGGTAAGTGATACCTCTGAGTTGTCCTAAGCTGAGGAAAGAGAGTTGAGCTTGTATTCCTGCACAAGACAGTCATTCATAAACAGCCACTGGGGGTGTATGTCCTTGTGAAAGCCAAGCACTTCTGGCTCTCTGTGCAAAGGAGTTCCAGTAGCTCAGAGGCAGGCTGCTGAAGAAGAGCCCATGGGTGCTGGTCATTGAATGCACACAGACTAGGGATTTAAGGGGACACGCCAAGGAAAGAAAGACACTGTCTGTGTACCTTAGGTGCTATGTGAGTACTTCTGGCCAATAGTGTTTCAGTGGAAATTACTATCACAGGTGAGTTTAATTTCCAGTGTGTAATCTTCCAGCATTTTATTCTCTTGTCTTGGCAACCTAGAAGTCTACCTGCTTCAGACAATCCAGCACCACAAGGTGGTGGAGTTTTGTCAGTCTGTATCCCTGAGTCATTGGGGCAGATCCTCCTTCTGATCTGCACTGGACATTTCTACTAAGTGTGAAATAAACTTAGGCTGAGTTTGTTATTATGGCATATCCTCTCCTATCCTGACTAATGCACATATCATTTATACATTCTTCATTCAAAAATATTTGTTGAGCAAATACCATCTGCTAGGTATTGTGCTTGAGAATATAAAGACAGAATAATTATTTTTCCCCTCAGAAAGCCCATTGTTACAGTAGCGTATAGTTAGTACCATAATAGAGATACAGTGTGGGATCCAGAGTGCTATATGAACAACGAATAGGAGACTCTAAATCAGACAGTAAGTTACGGAAGCCTTCTTAGAGGAGGTTACATACAAGTTAAGTTACAAAACATGAGTAGAAATTAGCTGGAAAAATAAGGAGACTAGGGAAAGAAGGTCACCTCAGGTAATGAGAATAAGAGATGCAAAGCTCAGATTCATGAGGCACGGGACAGGATACACCGATGACTCACAAAGTATAACAATATGCAAATTAGTATTTTGATATTTTGTTTCTTGTAGCTTGGCCTATCAGGTTGAATCACAGACCAGTTAACTGACACAGGAAGTCAATTCAAATGATGAGCTAGTTCATGACCTAAGGCAAATCACTACTTTACCTCACTATATCCTGTTTACCTACTCTGAAAGATAAAGGTACTTACTGACCTGCTTCATAAGGATGTTGTTTAATTAATATTGGAAGTTGCTTTGAAAATACCAAGCACTTCTCACACATGAAGAGCTAGTACAATTTCCTTGGGAGATGTCTTGATAAAAGGCAGCATGATTTTCAAATCTTTAGACTGGAATAAATGTAAAGAAGAAAATAATTGTTGCTTCCCTTCCACTGACGCTAAAGGACTTTCTACTGCCATGCCTTTCTACTTCCATGACCTCAGGCTAAAGAAAATAGAAAAGGTATGATGATTCCATGACAAAGTTGAAACGCTTTACAGCAGATGTGAAAAATTTTAAGATGGGAACATTTACAAAGTGACCATCATTGGTAGGGGCTTCCAGGGAATATGTACTCAGATGGTCTGTTTTTAAATTTAAGTGCAAATGATGATGATGTTTATGAGAATGAGGATGATGATAACTAATATCTAATAAGCAAATTCTGTGTTCTGGAACTGTTCAAAGTGCTTTTCCATGTATTATCTTTTAAAATTCTCTAGACAACCTTACGCCATAGGTTTATTACTATCTCTGTCTTACAGATGAGGAAATGCGGGCCCGGAGAGTTTACTAATGTGGCCAGGATCACTCAGTAACCTTGATAGCTCATGGTTTCAGCATTATTCCTGAGTACTCATGTGGCTCTGAAGTCTGTTTCTTTATATCTTTTCATGATACCCACAGTTTCACTATTGATCTCATGGGCAGAACGATGCCTTTAAGGTATTACCATACTTGGGGCAAAACTTTTGTATTTGTGACTGGATGAATAAAAATAGTTATTTTAGAAGGCAACCTATATGGAAAAGTTAATTTGAATTCATCTCTTCACTGATCACTTTTGTTGATCATACTTAGTTGCTCCATCTATTTTCCAATTCAAGTGCGCTCAAGGTCATAAGGGATTTCTGATTCTTTTCCTCAGGAACAATTGTGAGTGTGCACTTTTTTGTGCACAACTGCTCCTGAATTTTCTGCCCATATTTGATGCCACGTCCTAGAATTCAGACAGAACCAGAAACTCTGCCATAGGTCCATTTTACTGACCTGACAAATCCCCAGGTTTCTTCTTTGTCCGGACTAGGATACGATGTTAGGCAACAATGCACACGAAAATAATCCCCTAGAAGAATATTTTTGGTTCTGAGCACCTAGAACAGGCACTTTTTTTCTTTGGCTGCACCACGTGGCATGTGGGATCTTAGTTTCCCGACCAGGGATTGAACCTGCACCTCCTACGTTGGAAGCGCAGAGTTTTAACCACTGGACCCTAGTCCCCATGCACCTGTCTATAGTGTATTTTCATTGTTCTCAAATATATTAATGTACACAAACAATCTGAGCTACATATTTATTAAGCAATATTGATATTGGGTAAAGTTCCCCATTACAGGATATACTCTGAGAGCCCTATTCATTCTATAGCATTTTTAAAAAACCTAATATAGATCAAAACACAAATAAATTACAACTGGTGGTGTGTGAGTTGTATAGTCTATTACACCAATCTGAAAAGATACAGCTATGAGAGCAGAGTTGTGTCTACTTCTCAAGTGGGCATGTCCTATTGTTTTTACTAATAGAACATTAGTCAGGTTTTGAAGAGTCAAATGATAGATTCATAGGACAGTAATGAAAACAATAGGGGGCCGTGTGCAGAGACCTTGCACCTACTGCAAAGTATTAGAGGTCCTGGCGCAGAACCGCTGCACCTGACACCTCAGCTCTGCAGGCCACCTGCAGAAGAGCTGCCCACGACACCTCGATTGAAGACGGAGGCAGCGGGCCGTGCACAGTGACACTGCACCCGGCATTGCAATCTGGAGGGATTAGCACAGTGCCGGGGACCCAGGAGAACCCTTCTCCCTTTCCTCCCTCGCTGTGAGACCCTATGAAGTAGCTCCGCCCATGGCCTGTTGGGAGAGCGTGTGCTCTAGGGCTGGAGCTCACACGTCTCCATTCTCTGATCAAAGAATAAGTTCCCTTTGCTTCTGAACTGAACTCGGTCTCATTCTATTGGCTCCAGCGACATCGGACAGGAGGACCCTTGCTGGGCCCCGACTTGAAAGAGTCGATAACAATTTGATTTGAATTATCTCATCTAATATCTCCTTAAAAATATGACTCATATCATATATTTATATACCGTGTATACTAATTGATACATGTTAAAATACATGTGTAGATTTGCCTAACTTTCCCATTATGTAGACTGAATAGGTGTCTCAATGATATGATTTTATGAGAACTATGGAAATTCTTCCAATCACTCTGCACTGAGATGGAGTTTTCCCATTTATCACTTACTTTCTATAGAAAATATCCTTTGCTCTCTAGGGGTTTACTTATTACTTCTAGCAAGTTTTTTTGTTTTTGTTTTTGCTATACGCGGGCCTCTCACTGCCGTGGCCTCTCCCGTCGCGGAGAACAGGCTCCGGACGCGCAGGTCCAGCGGCCATGGCCCACGGGCCCAGCCGCTCCGCGGCATGTGGGATCCTCCCGGACCGGGGCACGAACCCGTGTCCCCTGCATCAGCAGGTGGACTCCCAACCACTGCGCCACCAGGAAAGCCCTAGCAAGTTTTATTTAAAAAGTAGCCTTTCATTTAGCAGATGTTGACAAGAGTCAAAAATTACAAGAGTGAACAATTAGGGAAGATTAGAGAGGGAAAACACAGGGTCTGGGCCTCCAGCCGTTTATCAGTTCAGATAGCAGCCAGCAAAAGCACAGTATTAGATTGGAAGAGACACGATTGGGAGTAGAAAGGGGAAGAAAAAACATAGAGCGTTAACTTTGTATTCAAACCATAACACAGGCTAGAGACAGATACCTATTTCCATTCCACAGAAGAGGAACTAGAAAGGTCAAACAACCACACGAAGTCACACTGGTGGTAGATCCTAGAATCAAATCCCAGTCTGTCTGATTCCAAACCCTTCCTACCATTTCTCTATTTACAGTAGTGCTGCCTGAACCCTTGGTGCATTCTTATTGCAATAGTCTGAAGTGATCTGAGTTTCCCAGCCTCTCCTCAAAGCAACCTAAATCTAGGTTGTCTGACATCTTTTGAGATTCAACACTAGTGCGCAGTAGAACTAATTAGGAAGAAAAGTTAAGAGAAGTGCTGAGGCGTGGAAGCAGTGGAGCCTAGTGACTGCTCTATGGACTCTGCAGCCTAACCTTGTGATGTTCAAATTCCAGCTTTACTACTTACTACCTGTGTTCCTTTGGGCCAGTTACTTAAATTTTTCATGCATAAGTTTCCTTATCTGCTAATTGGGGCCAGTAATAAAACCTAGTTCATGGAGGTTTTTTAAAACAAGAAGTAATAAATATTGCAAAGCACAGAGAATAATGCCTTTCACACAGGGAGCGTTCAATTCATGTTGTAAGACATTTCAACATAAATAGCAAGACACTAATATTATGGTTGGACACAGGGCTAGAAACCTAGAGGGCAGTGAAGATTGAGGATTGATATCCTCTACAACAGACAGAAAAGGCTTAGTGGAAGGGGGAGAAGAAAGAAAAGAGAAAGTGCGGAGAGACTTCTAGGCAAGTTGAACCAAAAGAATAAGGTGCAAATATCAAATACTGAGAAATAAAATAAAATTTAACAATACAGAAATTGCTAGGGAGTGAGGAGGAAACCTCCTTTCTGGCTGATTGTAGAAGCAGCAAAGGCAAGAACTTCCTAGGGGAAGATGTAAGAGATGCAAGGACACCTACAGAGAACTCAGAGGAGATGGAAGAAAGTTATGAAAAATAGACAGGATCAAGCACAAATACACCCTCAGGGGATTGGGCCACGGAGGTCACAAAGAGAATAATGGAAATGAGGGGGAAAGGATTGTTGAAAGAGAATTTTATGGAAAAGAATGAGGATAATATATCTGGGCTGGGAAAGTGGGTGGGGAAAATAAAATAAAAATTTATCTTTAAGAGACTTAAAGATAAATCAGGTACGTGGCCAGGTTTGAAAAGTAAAGGTAGTTGGGTTATAAACATACAGTCATAGAATTGTGCAGGCGCACAGTTACATGCCTTACTTCTAAACCCTCGTGTCATAGACATTCTCTGCCTGACCCAGAAAATCCATACTCACAGTATGACACACACACAGAATTACAGCTTGATCCGTGCTGCATATGAGTGGTTAAGACCTAGGAATCCTTTTCACACTTGTGGGTAGGTGCAAATTTAGAATGAGAATGAGCTGTTCACCATTTATTAAGCTGGCTGGGTTGTATTATAGCTACTGTATTAATTGCAGGGTTTCTGACAAGGGTATGATTTTAGAACAAGCTAGTTAAGGAAGTGAAAATTCAGCTTTTCAGACCTTAGAACAGATAACTGTCATATATAAATCTGAATAGTTCACTCAGATTTTTTGACAGGGATCCTGATGTACAGTAGAAGCCTTTGACCTCCCATTGTGGCTGTAAGTGAAGCAAAGACATCAAATACGTTATGAATGAAAGAGTTGGGCTGAATATATTTTTGTTCTAGGAATTTATGACATAAGGCATCCTAAATAATTTGACTTTTTTGGAGCACATACATATGTTAATACATTAAGTATATTTTCCCAAAGACTCATTTTTATAACTATAGCCAATAAAAATCAACATGTTTTACTTCTAGTAGACTTATATTTTCCTCATAAAAATACTACATTTTTCGGAATAACTTCCAAATATACAGAGACATTAAGTTTTGGAAGTAAAGGACTGCTGTGTACGCGTAAATATTAAGGCATTATACAATCTCAGGTTGTTAGAATCATTTTTATATTGTATTTTGAACTGAATTAAAATTTCAACTCTAGGTGGCAGTTTACTCCATCACTTACTTATGTTCTTTAACAAGCAGTAGATTCATTCACAGTTTTTCATGTATGCATAATTTTGTGTAAAAATTAGTCCCTGGCTCTCAGTAGCTGTTAAAAATAGATTTGATTTTAGGAATAAAATCATGGCTTGAGATGCAGGCTTTGCGTGTATCTTGCCATTCTTGGTTTCATTAAGTTGATGCGATGAAACAAAAAAGAATAAAGATGAACGTTTTAACTAATTGTTTTTGAGGAATATTATCCTCAAATCATGGCAATCATTCTGTGTCAACGTTGTGTTTGTATCACGCAGAAGAGAATTTAGGATGAATAATTTTTTCATGAATACACTAATTTTCAGAAATATAAAGGATGTCCAAGACACTGAATTTTCTGAGATTTTTAAAATGATATTAATTTAGGTGAAGGAAAAATACACCATAAAAAGGAAGATGACTCATACCTGTGTTCCTCTTTGCATCTCATTGATGGAAATAGCTAAAGCTAGAGTTTATTTGGGTCATCAAAGACCAAAATACTCAGACTGCCCGATTAAAAACTATGTTTTCCCTAAGCCACTCCATGTGAGGTGTTTTGTTTTGTTTTATACATTCATAAGGACCCTAACAATGGGTTATGCAGAATACCTCCAGGCATTTGCCACCCAAATAACTTGCTACAGTTCATAGTCCTTTCATTTTTTAGTCCCAGCAAGAGAAAAACGGATAAGGATTTAAATTGTCCTAAAATTAGATTTCCTTTAAAGTGGGGATAGTAACAGTACCTACTTGACAGCATTGTCTCGAGCATGAAGTAAGATTATGTTTGTACACAGTAACTAGCACCAGACATTCTGTGCATATCAGTTATTTTTATTTTTACTAATCCTTTTTTAAATTAATAAAGTGTATCAACTAGAATCTCAAAGAGACTGGTCAATGTGACAACCTCACAAAGAGTTCTTATTTATGGAGTTGCATGCCTTTAGCTCCCCTGGGCCAAGCGCTGTCTCCATACTCTCCCACAAGTAAAAGGAACATAGGAAAAAGCCATATGGCATGGGCGTAGGGGGTGAGAATATTAGTCACTGAAGTGAGAAAATGAACAATTTCCAAAATGTGTCTAATTGTTTATAAAAATGAATATAAAATTATATTTGGTAAAATTGGGTTTCTGCATTTCTCCTTTATATATGTATATGTCTATATATATGTGCGTATATAGATATATATATATGCACATATATTTATAATATGTGTGGATGGAGAGATATATATGCACTGAAATATCATCATCATCTGCACTCTCATCTTATTGAATGACACTCTTCAGGGTTTATATAGAAATCAAAGATACTGACCCTAATAATAGAATGTAATCCTTTATGTCACTCAAGTTCCATTTCTAAATCATTCACATAAATATGTCTAAATAAAACATCCCTGTGGCAGAGCTTCCTAACTGCAATAGCACAAAGGGAATAGATAATAAGTATGCTGTCATATTGCTCCTTGAAGGGGTCAGGGCTCCCAGGTGGGGCCTGGAGCAGCTCTGTATGGAGGCAGCTGCCCTCAGCATATGCAGCCTCATCCATTTAACCCAGGGTGCTCTACAGGTACTACTTCTGTGTATACCCTTATGTGAAAAAGTTTGGAAAGGACTATCCTAGCATCATCAGGTATTCTCACTGTCAAGGGCTGAATATGGTCCATAATTATATGACCTCTCAATAATATTTCCAAAGAAGAGTACTGATCATATACAAAAGCTTTTGATGACTCCCCATTGCCTGTTGAGCAAAGCCTAAACTTTTTAGGGTGGTATTCAAGCCTATACACTGTCTGGCTCCCAGCTACCCTTCCAGGTCTATTTCCCACCAATACCCTTCCATACCTGACACTGGAATGTCAGTCTCATTTCCACATACCCATACCAGGATTGAATCACATGTCCACATCTAGTAACCAGGTCAGCTGAAAAGGCAGCCTTTATTCCACATGGCCACATGCCTAATTAAAAAAAAAAAAATAGAGGTTATATTACTAGAAGAGAAAGAGAGGATGATGTAGGGGACAACTGTTAATCTCCACTTCATTCATCCATGAGAAGTATAAACTTTTTGAAAGACAGATTCGTATTTGATTTAACCTTGTAATCCTGGAATCAGGAAGAGTACCTTATATATATTAATATTGAATGAATGCATGCATACATAAGAGTAAGACATAGGGATACTAGTCATCAATTCTTTTATTGACTCCATTACTACAAGTGACATTGAATACTGAGTTTAAATATGTGGAGTCGATTTTATTTTAATATGCACACCTGACTATGGCACATTGAGAACCAAAGTGATATTTAAATGCAGGGAAGTGAAATGAAAAGCGATCACTCTGAACATTTGGACAATAGGAATCTGAAAATCACATGCATTAGACTTGTGTTAACACCAAATTTGAATGTCATTATTGGCAAGCTTATTGTCGTTGCTCTACTCCAACTACCTGTATAGACACAAATAAATTTACAAATCAGGACTCTTTCCTAATTATTGGAAACATTGGGATTGTCAATTATAACTTAAAAGAAGAGGAAATGTGAATCACTCTCCTTGTTCTTTCTCTCTGAGGCCAGTGACAAGTTGTGTCACTGTCACTAACAACTAGTCAGATATGAAGTTTTCTTAAATTTACCCCTCCCACTTCCCACCCTCATCAATGGAAGGTGTTGGCTTTGGAGAAGTGAAGATATATCCCTATAAAAGTTCTCCTCACATACTTTATAATTTATAATTTGATGTCCCTAGCTTCATTCTTAGATTGTGATTTTGGTAGAAGACTGTTGGATTTCACTTTCTAGTTCTTTTTCTATGGGTCATTATTTAGGCCTCTAGAAATTTCTATTGTGTTTTACATGAAGGTTTAAAACATTCCCTTAACAACACACAGACACATTATTGTGAGAAAAGGACCTTTCATTTGGGCAAGAACAGGAAGAAGAGGGGAGTAGAAACTAAAAAACTACGGGAACTTAAAAATAAGTTGTACCTCTCTCTCTTACATTCCCTCAAAAATGGCTACAATCTCCTAATTTCCCTTGACTTTCTTTTAATTTCCCTTGACTTCCTTTTAGAGTAGACTTTATTGTTAAAATTTGAGATTTATTGCATTTTGATTAAGATCAGAAACTTAACCTTCTGTAAACCGACAGGAAGATTTAAAATCAAATCCATCCATCCATTCAACAAATACTTGAGTGGCCATACTATGTAAGGTGCAAATATCAACATCTAAAATGAATATAGAGATGAATCCCATATCAGGTTGGCTCTCAGGAAGATGACCACACAAAATAAGCATCATATAAGAGGTTGTGGTCAGCATTAGGTTTAAATGTGAGTAACAGGAAAACTCAAAACAGCAGTGGTTTAAGGAAGATATTGCTTATCCATTTTAAGAATTTGAGACTTGGTCAGTTGCAACAATGAACCATGCCTGCAAGTTTACTCTGCTGTGCTCTCCTTCCATTTCCAAGGCTCCTTCATGGTACCATGTTGCTTTTGGGGTTGCAGCTTTTATTACCAATCAGCAGGAAAGGGGAAGGAAAAGAAGAATGCATACCACTTGTATTAGTTTCCTAAGGCTGCTGAAATAAATTGCTAGAAAAGTGATGATTTAAAACAAAAGACATATTCTCTTACAGTTTTGGAGCCCAGAAATTTGAAATCAAGGTGTGAAAAGGGCTGTTCTCCCTAAAGTTCCTACTGGGGAATCCTTCCTTGCCTTTTCAAGCTTCTGATGGTTCCAGGTGTTCCTTGGCCTGGGGCTGCATAGCTCCAAGCTCTGCTCTCTCTTCACATTGCCATCTCCCCTGTGTGTCTGCCTTTCTCTTATAAGGACACGGTCATTGGACTCAGGGCCCACTCTAAATCTGGGATGATCTTGTCGCAGAATCCTTCACTTAATTACATCTACAAAGTTGCGCTCATCACTTCCACTTCTATCCCATTTAATAGAACATATTTAGTACCCATACCTAGCTACCTGGGCAGCTGAGAAATGTAGTCTTTGTTCTGGGTGACCATGTACTCAGTTAAAAACCAGAATTCCCATTAATAATCACAAGGAAAAGTGATATTGTTTTGATAAAAATTATTTAGAAATGTTATGGTTTAATATAACATACTTGTCCATTTGGGCCAATGTTATACTAAGAAGTTAGACTTGTAGCATTATAAAAAGTTTAAATAGTATTTACTTCTTATAAAGAAGGAACTGTAAAAACCCTGCTAGGAATTTTGTACGCAACCAATTCCATAATGGCCACATTTTCCTAGGGAGTTTGTGAGGTTTAGTGAAGCTACTTTATAAAAGCCTCTTCAGCTCCTCTTGCAGTTGCTTCTTGTGCCTTAACTCTAGTTCCTAGTAAAGTCTGAGAACCACAGACTTGTTTTTTAATCAAGAAAGAAATCAGTTCATGGTTGAGGAGAAAAATCTGTTAAACTCACAGACTTATAATTTGGGGGCAATATAGTGTTTCTTTTCGTAAAGAGGTAATCATCTATATACTGAGTCGAATCAGAACCGTTTGCTATCGAGTTGAGAAAGATAGACAAATAAAGCCTTAGAGTTTAAAATGAATTGCACTAGATGAAGAAACATGTCTGGCACTCAGTCAGCAAACAGCCTGATAGTCAAGGTTCTGAGCGGTGGATCTTGGTTTATAAACTGGGAAAAATAAAGCCGCCAAGATACAAGGATCTAAGCGTTCATAAACCTATTGACTAACTACATTGCTCTTGTAATCTTAGAATTTTCTCTTATTGTTAAAATTTTCAGTCAAATTTGGGTCTTCTCACAAAGATTTTATGAGGGCTTTGTGCCTATTTTTTGTTTGTTTTTTTTTGTGAGCCAATAATGCATTTAGAGTAGAATCAATTCAAAATTATTTCTTCATATGGTCCCCTTTGCTTGGCTAAATATTCTTTTTACTGCTCTCCTGAGGTTCTCTTCTTGTATCCCAAAGCAGAATGCCTCACCTTAAAGAAGTATCTTGCACTTGCTATATGTTGCACATAGAAAACTGGTTTGAAATGATACACAATCTCATATGAGGAAGTGAACAGGAGGAACAGAAACCTTTCTCAAGGTACTTGGAACATAATTTATTTAAATAATTATTGGCTGTCAAGAAGTTACCAATCAGATTTAGACTCCTCGGCCCAAGCTATTGTTCTTGACTCTGTAAAACTGCCCAATAGGGCAGACTCTGGTATATGAAAGGGAAAGGAACACTTCCCTTCTTGTCCAAAGTATCCAGCTCCAGGATGTTAACCATCAAAATGGCAAAAACTCCAAGCTGTAAAGCTGCCACTCCCTGAGCATATTATATGCTTAGTCTTGTCCACATATATCCCACGTGTTACCATTGAGAAAGTGCAGGTGCTGTTTATAGCTAAGTTTTGTGAGGAATTTTCCATTTAGCAGTTAGTGCTCTACATGGTCAGTTCTTAATTTTTAAAAGCCTACCTAATTTTCAGTATCACTAAACTTTAATACTGTGGTATTAGTCAAGCTTATGACAACTGCTAGAAAGTCTAGTTTTCTTTTCCTTGTTTCCTTGGAAACAGGAAAATTTTGAAATAAAAAAGCTTCTTGATTCCCGTTTAGTGTCCTTTTTTCCCCCACTATCTCCTCCTATTCTGCTCAAATTCTCAGTGTCTTCTTTCTGCCCTAAGTGCCTTTTATAAGACCTCTCTGAGGCCATCCTATTCCCCAGGGCGCTCACTGTTCCCAGTTATCTTACCTCCCCTCGTGGAGTCCAAACTCCTTCCCCACAGCCTTCCCTTAGGTACTATGAGGAAAGCAATCTGATTGAATTAGTTTGAATTCTGTGTCAGTGAGTAATAGTTTCTTTAGTCTCAAGTTATTCACTTTATTAAAGGAGGAGGCTTGTTACCTAATAAGAATGGCTAATTGGAAGAATTTCATTCCGGAAAACAAAGTAAAATAAAATATACAGTTCCTATAATAAGATGGAGTTAAACTGGATGACTTTTAATGCTCCCCTATGTTCTTTAATTTTATGACAAAATAGGAGTTGTATAAGGGACAGAGATTTTTGGCCACAGGCCATTTTCCCTTCCCAGGAGTTGCTCCCTGGATCTTCCCCAGGCTCAGCTCATTGCAGTTCTTAGGACCAATTGGGACAATTGGGCTAGAAACATGTGAGAACCTCTGTCCAATAGAAATATAGTGAATCACATATGTAACGTTGAATGTTCTAGTAGCCATATTTTAAAAAGTTAAAAAAAAAGTAAATGTAATTTAATTTAACCCAATATATCTAAAATATTAGCATTTCAATATATAATCAGTATTAAATTATTAATGAATATTTTACATTATTATTTCCATAGTAAGTCTTTCAAATCCAGTGTGTATTTTACACTTACAGCACATCTCAGTTGAAACTAGTAACATTTCATGTGCTTTAATACACATGTGTCAGGGGTTACCATACTGAACACTGTACTTCTAGACCATGAATCTCCAACATCGCTGTACATTAGAATCATCTAGGGACATTTTAAAAGCGCTGATGTCCAGGCCAAACCCCAGACTCATTAAGTCAGAATCTATTTGGGGTAGAAACTGGACTCACAAATTTTTTAAAGATACCCAGGTGACTACAATGGACAGCTAAGGCTGAGAAAGGGCTAGACTAGTGTTTCTCAACTTTGGCTTAGAACATTTGTATAGTTTTTGTTTTGAACAGCTATGCCCAATCTACAATGCTCCAGAGGTTCTGATTTTAATTTGTTTAGATTGGGTGCTAGCTTTGTTTAGATTCGGTACTAGGCAAAGATATTTGTTTAAATTTCCCCCAAGAGACTATAATGTACAAGCCAGGTGGACAAACATTGGTGGACACTTTTTTCATTTCATTTTTTTAAAACTGAAGTACAGTTGATTGGTGGACATTTTTTTTTTTTTGCGGTACCTCTCACTGTCATGGCCTCCCCCGTTGCGGAGCACAGGCTCCGGACGCGCAGCCTCAGCGGCCATGGCTCACGGGCCCAGCCGCTCCGCAGCATGCGGGATCTTCCCGGACCGGGGCACGAACCCGTGTCCCCTGCATCGGCAGGCGGACTCTCAACCACTGCACCACCAGGGAAGCCCTAGCGGACACTTTTGAATTCAGTTTTCTATTAACAGCTTTCTCTATGATCTTCCTGATCAGCTGATTAGGCTTCCATCTTGATTCCAAGATACACTTTCCAAACTCTACCTGGAGTCTTATAGTTGGACCCTTGTTTTTGTTTCCCTACTTTGGCCCCTACTGAACCCACATAGTATTCCATTTCCCATAGATCTGTCATCTGTTGCCTTGCTAGTTTCCCCTTCAGACACTAGAATTCTCTCCCAAGACCCCAGCCAGTAAATAGGTCACCTGCTGACAGATATCCCCTGTAATAGTTGTCTGCCTGCTGGGATTCCCAGGTATTAACCTTCTCTGAATTTTATATCATTGATTGGTTGCCCATTGGACACTTCCCTCAGATCACCATAGATTTTCCCATTGCTGGGGATTTGCTTCTGCCACCACCTCCTGCCTGTCTCTATCCATTCCAGGTGCCACAGACTTCCTCAGCCTTCAGCCGTGTTCATCACCTCAGCCCAGGTGCCACCCCGGTACTAAATCCAGGTTATATATTCTTTCTACTCTGCCTCGTTCTTTTTTTTTGGGGGGGGGAGTTTTAATTAATATATTTAGCAAATTCTCTTTATAAAATATACCTTTTTTTTTTTTTTTTTGCGGTATGCGGGTCTCTCACTGTCGTGGCATCTCCCGTTGCGGAGCACAGGCTCCGGACGCGCAGGCTCAGTGGCCATGGCTCACGGGCCCAACCGCTCCGCGGCGTGTGGGATCTTCCTGGACCAGGGCATGAACCCGTGTCCCCTGCATCGGCAGGCGGACTCTCAACCACTGTGCCACCAGGGAAGCCCAAAATATACTTATTTTAAAACCCCAAACAAAAGCCCTGACATTCATTTCGAAAGACAAGTCATTTCAGTGCTCTTCCTTGAAGTGCCTGCAGTTCTTTCCTCTGGTCTCAGAGAAGGGCATGGACGCGTGCTTCACATCATCAGGATAAAAATCCAGGAGGGAGAAATCCTGTTGCAGAGGGTAGCTGTTTTCATCTAACACAAAGAGGCTCTGCACCTTCGGGACACAAGGTGCCCTGCTGCCCAACAGCAAGGCATGGAGTAGGTCCGCGGTGATTAGGCAGTAGGTGACGTCTGAGGGAAGGACCATAACTCTATTGAGCCAGTCAGCAGAAATGTTGAGAAGAATCTTCTCTGTCAGCTTTGATCCTACATGGATGCAAACCTTATATATTCCATCTACTGTGGTCATTAAAGCTGGCGATTTTAGATGCTATCCCTTCCAAGGTAGTTGCCCGACCAGGTGTTAGTGCCAGAAAAGTTGTCTGTCGCAAAGGAATGGTATAGGAGGTGTCCACACAGTGTTGACGCTGAGCGGGAATTGGTCTAACTAGTCTCAGGACTTAATGAAGCTCAGGTTCTTTAAGTCTCATTGCAGAAAGAATTCAGTGAGAGACAAAGTGATACTTAGGAAGTGGATAAGGAGGGATACACATTCCATAGACAGAATGAGGTCCATCTCAAAAGGCAAGAATGGCCTTGGGAAAAACACACTCCACAGACAGTGTGGGCCACCGCAGAAGGTGAGAGGTGCACTCTGCCTCATTCTGATACAGCCAAAATATCTCATCAAACGCATGAGAAGGAATGTCTTTATGATTGACACACATTTTCTTGTCAGTCCTCCCTCCCTGGAAGCTCACTAAATTCCCTTATGCTGTTGATTATAGTTTCCTCCCCTAGTTCTATTTTTATGCCCAACTGCACTTATGATCCCATGTTTCTCAAGTTAGCTCCTTCTCTTATTGGCTGCATCTCAGGTACCGCTATCACCATCTACACATTTACCTAAGCTGGGAGAATTGGGAATGCTCTTGGCTCCCTTAATCCCTACCTGCAGTTTGGTCACCTTGTTCTTTTATTTATTTATTTATTTATTTATTTATTTATTTATTTATTTATTTATTTATTTATGGCTGCGTTGGGTCTTCGTTGCTGTGCACGGGCTTCTCATTGCGGTGGCTTTTGTTGTTGCGGAGCACGGGCTCTAGGCTCGCGGGCTTCAGTAGCTGTGGCTCGAAGGCTCTAGGGCACAGGCTCAGTAGTTATGGCACACGGGCTTAGTTGCTCTGTGGCATGTGGGATCTTCCCGGACCAGGGCTTGAGCCTGTGTCCCCCGCATTGGCAGGCGGATTCTTAACCACTGCGCCACCAGGGGAGCCCCACCTTGTTCTTTTTGATTCTACCAATTTTCTTTTTCACATTGCAGTATTTCTCCACAGAACTTATCTTTATAAAATACATTGAAGCATCACACATTTGTTTAAAACTTCCTGGCTGCCATCTGCCTACAAAAGTACAAATTTCTAAGCATGGCACATAACAATAAAATTAATCATGTATACGATTGTCAGGACTGGGTGATGAACCTCCCATTTTTCAGTCTTTCCTCAAGCTATGTGTTCAGCCTCATCTCATTACATTCGTGCCTTGTACCTTCTGTCCAGTCACTCTGAACATGCACTGTGCATTCGGGACTTTTCCCATGTTTGCTATTCCTCCTGCCTGGAGTACCCTTCCTTCCATTCTTTGCCTTGGAAACATTTATTTATCTTCAGAGTTTAAATGGAGTAGCCATTCTAAAATTCTGAAATTTGACATTCTTTCTCTATGGATCTATAGCTCTTTGCACTGAATTACATTACTAGCATTTACTGAATTATTAATTATTTATGTCTGTCTACCCAGGTAGGATGTGAGCAGAAATTTCTCATCTATCTCTGTGTTCCCATCTCTGGCACATGTTAGATGTTCACCAAATGTTAGATATAGTTATTGCATAAAAGGATCATGGTCTCTTTTATACAGAACTGTGTAAATCCTTTTATTTTCACCTATTTGGGGAGTTAATTGTTGGTACGTATTCTGAGACCATTTAATAGGAAAATACATGAAGATTTTAGTCCCAGGTTTCTTATTTTTCTTCTTGTCAAAAGCATCTTACCCAATCACCCAGTGCTATTCATTGTCTCGGAGGAAGATGTGATCGAATCTAGAATAAAGCACTAATACTTATTTCTGAAAATTTATAGCAAAGACAAATAGTAGAGTAAAGCAATTTGATTTGCTAGAGCCAAACAATTAGAAGGAGACAAATATTTTAGGTTCCCAAAAGTCAGAGTTTGGAGAACTGAAATTAGTTTATACCAGAGCCTGTCAATTTTTTTTTTGATAGTAACTCACAGAAATAAATATGTATCCAATATACAACACACACAAACATACACAGAAGTAAACCAGGAGTTTTACAAAACAACAGTTACTCTTATTATGTGATAGAGTAGTATTTTCTATTCAGTTTGATTCTATTTAATTTTTAAGAAAAATACATTTATTTTATAACCTATTTATGAGTGACAATTTATGGTTTGAAAATCTGATTTATACTGCAAATCCTAAAATGGAAAGAATTTACTATTTAATGTTAGGTCATTTTTCTCACCACTATGAAAAATGATAAAAGTTCAGCTAGCTGTCCAGAAGAAGATGAGAGGCGCATGACAAAATTTAGATCCTCCCTTACCTAGAAAACCCAAATAGGTTTAGAAGGAATTCAAGGAAGAGTGAAGAAGAACGCAGGCCCTTTCGAGAAGCTCTGCAGGAACCTCAGTGCTCTAGGACTTTGATGTCCGTCTGTGGCTGGAGGAGGGGTCTGGGCAGCAGAGACTGAAGTCTCACAGAGGGGAACACACATTCCAGCGTGGGAGAGGGATACAGAAGGGCTATAGAACAGAGGTATATAGTAGAGCTGAGAAACCTGGAGGACCGGAAAAGGCCTGAAATTAGGATGAGAAAAACTCCAAATGCATGAGATCCTGTGACCAGGCACCATATCAGCACCATATCTCAGATATCAGCAGCAGACGCCAGCTCACAATACCCAAAGGCCCAGTAAGGGCAGCCAGACCACAGCAAGTGTCAGGTCATGATGCCTGAAGGCCAGGTGGGACAAGGGACAGCTAACCAGACCACAGCTTTGGACCAGCAATTCCCTCTCCTCACCCTCAACACATAGATACACAAGGCTGATACGTAAGTCCCCAGCGAACTTAGTTCACTTAGGGGAGAGAAGGGGAGACTGAATAGGAGGAGGAAGAGAAGAAGGGAAACTTTTTTTTTTTTTTTTTACTACCTGCCTCAAGGACATTGAATTTTAAAGATATTGAGTTTAAGACATTGAAATGGCAAAAATACGAGATGTTCACCATCATTTCTGTACATGTGAGTAATGACTGCACATTTTAAATCTACTAAACACAGCTAACTGCCAAAGTGATACATTATCTAATGGTGAGTGTCTCTCATCGTCCATCTGTCACCAGCAGAGTTTTTCTGATTGATGTAGGTAAGGGTGAAAGTTTTAGCATTCTTTCTTCTACCTCAACCAAGGCCAGGCAGAGGGAGGAGACATTACACCAGTCACTGACGGTGATCTCTTGAGGCAGCTAGGAGCACTTCAGCAGCCAGGCTGAGGCAGGGGAAAGCAGAAAGGTTCATGGGTGGAAATGCTATTAATCAAGAACAATCCCAGGCTACACGGGGATCTGAAAGGAAGGGTTTGACCAGCACCTGGAGGCAGAGCACTGGCTTGGGCAGGATCCCAAGAGAGGACGCCCCTTACTCATGGGGACCCAATAATGGGAGAGAGAATAGAGTTCGATACTGGGTGGTCAAGAAGTACCCTGAACCATCTGAGAAAGGCAGTCAAATTCCAGCGGAGTAGGAGACAGGTAGTACACATACGCTGGGCTGGTCATGTGCAGCTGGAAGGTTGACCTTGTGATGTGGGTTTTGCTGACTGTATTTTGGACTCTCAACCAGCCCTACCTGCCTTCAAAGGCACACTGCCCATGGACAGGGAACTCTCATGAGTCACTGCTCTCCATGCTCACCAACCACTTTGTTTCCTCACTATTTAGACGGCTCATTCTCGCTTCCTCTGTACCTGCCTTCAAGGACTTCAAGGACATCTGCATTCTCTTAACGTCTTCACCTTTATCTGACCATGACTCTTGCTTCTCTTTAGACAATGTACCTCACAGTGCATGCAGATCTCTCACCAGCACCTTTAAAGCTTCTTTGGCCAACCCTTCCTGCAAATTTTCAACTCTGTATCAATTGTATGATTTCTCTCTCTTCTTTTTTTCTTTCCTGTCATATCCAGCCTGCAAAGCATGGTTACAAAATATTGCCTAAGTATATAGAATGGGGCCATTCCAAATGTAGGCCACCTAATCTCAGTTGGTCTTTTAATACTGTATGAAAATCCTTTTAAAAACATAGTGTGTTGATATACATTCTCCCCAAAGCTCTGATAATCTGTCAGCCCATTTACTTGTAATGAAACAAATAATAGCTAATATTTATTGAACACATTGTGATTGGTGTTCTACAAGCATTACCTCATATAACTTTCACAACCACATAGTGACAGGTACTATTATTGACCTCATCTTACAGGTGAAGAAATCTAGAATTAGAGACATTTGCTCCTGGTCACAGTTAGTATATGAAAGAGCCAGAGTTCAAATCATTTCCTCTCTGATTCCAGAACAATGCATATTAACCACTAGGCGG
This sequence comes from Lagenorhynchus albirostris, assembly GCF_949774975.1. NCBI lineage: Eukaryota > Metazoa > Chordata > Mammalia > Artiodactyla > Delphinidae > Lagenorhynchus > Lagenorhynchus albirostris. The sequence continues at coordinate 70,142,443 of NC_083102.1, forward strand.
CTCTGTGTACTTCTCAACAGGATATATATTTTTTTAATTATTTTAAATTTTTTTAAATTATTTTTAATTTTTTATTGAAGTATAATTGATTTACAATGTTGTGTTAGTTTCAGGTGTACAGAAACTGATTCATATACATATGTATATAATTAGTTCCAACCTATTTCTGTTCATAATCTTGATATCGGTGGGCCCAGATTACCTCAGAGGAGGCGAGTATAATTTCTATTCACTTGGGAGTGCTCTAAGTGATGACATCATATCCTTTCATGTCCCCAAAATGCAACTGTCTTCCTAGTATCCTGATGTTGTTCTCATTTTACACATGTTCCTTAGGACCCAGTAAAATATAGAACCCTGAATGGTCAAGCTACATATTTGAGTTTGAAGTGTTAAATGTGTAAAACGTTAGGTTGAACTCAGATAATCAAAACTCAAGTTGTATGCCCCATTTCTCTGCAATGGGAATGCAACAAACTCGGTACCAAAATTTGCAAAACTCACAATCTGAGAGCTTCAATATTAGAATTTTATGCAGTTATTCCTGCCCTTTCCCACAATACCCACTGATGGCTTTCTTCTTACTCCTTGCTCATCCCACCCCCATCTAGTCGACCCTCCTGTCACTCACTTTTTGGCATGAGGAACTCGGCCTCTGCTTGTGCCTAGGTTCGTTATGTGGCAGCTGTTTTCATTACCATCTCATTATTTCACTGAGGGGGAGATGTTTCCATGGTGATGCTGAATTGCATAAGTAGAGATTTTACTACACTGAGCTTTTGTCTACTCAGTGTTCCAGTTACAGGGGAATTGAGCTAGAACCTTTCCAGTAGGAAAATAGATTGTAAATCTCCCTTTTGTTTACTGTTATGTCTGTGCTTTTTATCAGTGAATGTATGTTGTAATTATGATTTCTAAACAACAGATGGAAGTTGATGAAGAAAACAAGTAGTTGTTTCTTTTTATTCTAATTAACTTGACCTTTTAACATATCCATGGACGTTTCCAGAGTGGCATTTCATGGGATAACTGACTAGTACTTTTAATATTTTTTTAATAGCCCCACAAGGAAAAGAGAATTTGGAATCCCAGGAAAAATTCTATACGGCAACGAGACCCAATTACTAATGTGATTATTGACTAAGCTTTCATTGCTTCCAAAGTTGTCATTGCCCAGGGAAACAAAGGTCACAACAGCATTGAAATGACTATTTAATACTTTCTTCACATGTGAATGAGTGACACAGCTTTTCATTAATTGCTTTGTGGCTAATCCTACATTTGCAGGAAGATTTTTATTAATACATTTTCCCTTGCAGTAAACCTTCAATAATTCGATCTTACTAGAAGTAAATCTATCCATAGCTGCAGATTCCTTTTTCACCATTTGCTTTTGGACTTTTAGCCAAATCAAACCACATTTGTTTAACTCTTAAGTTCTTAAGCTTTATATTCTAATTTTTAATGTAACAACTCTGTGCTAACTGAAGTCCAAAGGCAATTAAAAAGTTTAGAATAAATAGCATTGACATTGACAGAATTATTAAGGACATCCATTAAACAAATGCACCAATAAGGTAAGTACATTGGAGCATGTTAAGGTTAATACAGAGCATGATCAAACCAATTGCGGCCTGGAATTCAGTTTAATATAGATATATTTCTCTTTTTTTAAAAACATTAACTCACACTATTTTTAAAAATTAATTTATTTTTGACTGTGTTTGTCTTCGTTGCTGCACATGGGCTTTCTCTAGTTGCGGCAAGCAGGGGCTACTCTTCGTTGCGGTGCGCGGGCTTCTCATTGCGGTGGCTTCTCTTGTTATGGAGCACGGGCTGTAGGCATGTGGGCTTCAGTAGTTGTGGCATGCGGGCTCAGTAGTTGTGGCTCATAGGCTCTAGAGCGCAGGCTCAGTAGTTGCGGTGCACGGGCTTAGTTGCTCCGTGGCATGCGGGATATTCCCAGGCCAGGACTCAAACCCGTGTCCTCTGAATTGGCAGACAGATTCTTAACCACTGCACCACCAGGGAAGTCCTAGACATATTTCTGACCGAATCCAACGGACTTTTGATGAGAATATTCTTTTCATATAGTTACTGGTATTTTAGCATTAGTGCTGCAGAGATTCTCCCATGGCTAATTTTGAATAAACGTAACCTAATAGGTGGTACAGTAGGATACAGGGCAACAGAACACTTCTTGAGGAACTATTATGTATTAGAAACAATGGTAGATCTTTTCCTACATTACCTCATTTACTCCTTGCACCAACGTGAGGTGGCTATTACCATTTCCTCTTAAATGATGATGAAACAAATGTTTGGATGTTTACGTAACTTGCCGAATGTCAAGCATCAAGTCAGTATTAGCATTGGGGTTCAAATTCTGTTTATTGTTCCTAACAATTCAAGTCTATTGTTCCTAACACCTCATCAGAAGTAACTGTGGAATTATAGTAGTCACTGTCGATCTCTAAATAAACTAAGAAAGCTTTGGGGGGTACTGTGTGAACAATTTTAGGGTGAGAGCATGATGGAGAGCCATAGAAGAGATAGCAAAATCTAGCACAAAAATCTGCTTTTATGAAGAATTTTCTGTGTGAATAAGTAATAGCAATACTTTAGGCAAATAAATCACATATTAAAATGAAAAATAGATTTTTTTGCGGGTGAGAATTTGTTTGGTGGGCAGTTCAAACTTAGTACAGTTTCTCCTATGAGGCCTCATTTCAAATCAAAGGGCATTAGAATTGTTCATCACTGTTTATTTTAAGCTGCTTCTATTTCAATCAAAGTCCCACTTCTAGGGGAGTAATATCTCCTATCTGTACATGAAATTCAAGTGCTCTCTTCCTTAAGTGCTTAGATATAACCCACAGAATGTCATAACCTGTACATTTGAAATACATGTAGGTTCACAACATGATGGTCTTGCCTTAATATTCCATTTGGTATTCAAAGTTCTATTTCATTAACCCACTGAGCTAGATTAAGTAAAATTCCATCTTTCCTTATTAGAATATTTTATTTTTATTAGAACATTGCTTATTATAATTATTTACTTTCCCTGTAAAACTTTGTTTTCTATATTTTAGGTTAAGGAGAAATTGTGGAGTTGAGGAAAGAGATGTGTATTGACATAGGCTTATCAGGATAGCCTCTAGTCAGGGTATTTCCAAAATATACAAGATGAAACTAACAAAACCAAAGTGTTCAGTCCAGTATTTGTAGAACTGAGTCCTTTGAAAATTGTAGTTGTAGACAAAGCAGAGCTCCATCTGACTGGGAGCCAAGTATCACCTGGTACTATTTTTGTACAGTCTATTATTATCAAGAAATATCTTTACAGAGACTGAAAGGATAATGACCTTTCAGTCCTCTAAATGTGGATAAGAGCTCAATGTCAAAATACATTGCTATGCCTCACCACATAACTAGAAAGAAAATTAATCAAAATTATATGTGTGCAGATGGAAATGCTTAAGCCAGTTTTACAAACCAATTACTTTTCAGTTCCAAAATCCTGTAACTTGTTCAAGATTTAATACACGCTGAACAGCCTCAGAACTCCTTGAAGAATAATAATTCACACTTAATGTAGAATATAAGTTGACTACTATTTCTGTGTTCTTTAGTTTCTATATTTTCCAGTTAAGTTATAATTCAGGACCACGCAGGAGGTGCCTTTATAGAATATGTTTTCTGCTGATTGGCCTTTTTACAAAGACTTATGCAGCATATTTTTCATGATGTAGTACCGTTGCTATTAGGGGGTCTGATTCTGCACTCCTTGTTCAGAATAAATATCCTGAGAATCCTGGATAAAGACAGCTGAATTTAGGATTAAGAAGCAAGGTTTTATTTTAGCATTTGTCAGAGCTAAACCTTCAGAATTACTATTAAAAGGTTTAATTCTGCAGGGATTTTTGTTGTTGTTGTTATTGTTTTTGCTTAGAAAAGCTGTTGATGTCCAGATCAAAGAACACACATTACTGTTTTATTTTAAATAATTTTTTGTTACAATGTAAATAATATGTGTTCATGTATAAACTAGAAAAAGAGATAAACAAAATGAAAATAAAAATCACTCATAATTCCACCACTCAGATATACCATTGTTAATATTTTAGTATTTAATATTAGTATATAATCAGATGAACATTTTAAAATAATAGCCATAATTTGCTAATATTGACAATAGTGTTAAATTTTTAACATTTTCTAGATTTTAAAAAGTGCAGTGTATCACGTTATGACTGTCACTTAGTAAGCAATATATTTTGAATGTTTCTCCATGTCTTCAATAAGCCCATTTACAATGGTATGAAAATATTAAAGACTCAATATAGTGTCCCATAAATGAATCTTTAATTGTTTTTGTTTTATTATTTCCTAAAACTGTTTTGAAAAATTTAGATGCCCAATTGTTCATTTTAAGTCAATATTTACATTTTAAATCATGGGTTTAATAGTTACAAAATGTGCCATGTCCATAATATTAAAAATTAACATTTTAAATTAAAACTGTTAGGAGCTCTTTAGTATAACTAATGGAATATAATATCATAGTGATTTGGTGCCACAACTGTACATTTGAAAAATACATCAACAAGATGATTTTGTCAGAAAGTATACATTGTTCCTTTTCCTTCTTATACTCATATTTCCATTACATTTACCTCACTGATTTATCCTAATATAAAATCTATTTTTATTTTTGAAGTATTTATGTTTTGAAAAGATTTATTGATTACATTTTTATACCTCTCTGAAGCAAAATATACACATAAAATGACATTTGAAAATTTACTTATTGTCTATTACCATCTGTTAGAAATTCTTTTGGATTGAGTTATATTTAGTATTAAATGATTGATCAAAGATAGCTAAATGCATTGCACTTTTCATAATTTACTATTAAACATTAAAGTAAGATTTTATCAGAAATACATTTCTTTTTAAAATATTTATTTATTTATTTATTTTTGATGGCGTTGGGACTTCGTTGCGGTGCGCTGGCTTCTCACTGCGGTGGCTTCTCTTGTTACAGAGCATGGGCTCTAGGCATGTGGGCTTCAGTAGTTGTGGCACGCAAGCTCAGTAGTTGTGGCTCACAGGCTGTACAGCACAGGCTCAGTAGTTGTGGCGCACGGCCTTAGTTGCTCTGCAGCATGTGGGATCTTCCTGGACCAGGGCTCGAACCTGTGTTCCCTGCATTGGCAGGCAGATTCTTAACCACTGTGCCACCAGAGAAATCCCAGAAATACATTTCTAATTAAATAGATGCAGTTTTTTTCGTGCAATAAAGGTCATATCCATAGGTAAGGATGCCCTATTTCTAAAATGAAAGAAGTTCTAGTGGAAATTAACTAAATGTTCAGTTGTAAGTGTACGGCTTACATAAAGTTTTTTCATTATTGTTTCTAAGTGCATTATTTATGATAGAATCCACAGCACATCTCCTCTAAGTTAGTCTAAATTGAGTAAGTATGTGGCAGGAATGAAAAAATAAATAGAGAAGTGGTTGATATGTGATGGTGAACAGGAGACCCACCCAAAGAAAAGACAAATATAAATTTATAATATCAATAATATTTTAAGAAAGGTTAATGAAAATATATATCCTATGAGTCTGAGTATATGCTAAAAAACTCTGAAACCCATTAACTTACCTCCACCATTGTTTTATCACCCAAGCTTGAGATAGTAATAGGAAGTAAAAAAATATATATATATATTTCACTACCTCCTTCTTGAAATCATTTTTTTTAAATGTCACAGAGACCCAAACAGTGTCTTGATTAAAGGAGGCTTCACAGACACCAAAATTTTGAACTGTCCTTTGTTTGGCACCCCATAATCTTTATACAATCTGGAGAAATGCAGCCTTCGTAAATGCAGAATGGGCAAGAGGTACGCTTTTTTTTTTTTTTGTAAAGTGGAAAAAGGCATTAGGGAAAGTGAAGCTAGAGAAGGAAAGTAGACATGATATTTTGACCATAGCCACATTCTCACATTTAAGAAAAAATTTATTTTAAAAAACAATCTGGAAATTGATTTTCTTAACACGTACTGTCAACACTTGTGTTCCATACAGAGCGCCTTCAAATATCCCCAAAGATACTGAACCTTGGGCTGAACATCATTGGTGTACGAGGTCTTTAACACTAAAACATTTGCCTAAATATACTGACAAGGGATTAATATTAAAACAGTTGTTTTTAAGATGGTTACTCAGAAAGAGGAAATTCCAACAATCCAAGCAAGGGTTTGTGGAGCTGCACTAATGCCACATTTCAGATACTCTGTTGGTCTTTCCTTATTTTGCACATCTTTTCAAACTTGTCTCTCCCACCAGTCTCTTGCTCACCCATCATCAGTCTCTCTTTGACTACTTCACAGCTTTTGCTAACTAATGCTGTCTGCTTCTTTATTACTTTAGTTTTCTCTTGGCCGCTTCTCTGCCTCAAGACCTTTCTTTGTACATCCTTTCAGCTTCAATCTCGCTGCCTGATTCCTTCAAAATTCACAACTGCAATTTCCTTAGAGCAGGATTCTGATTGACCCATCTTATTCCTGCTTGGTCAGATATTTTGATGCCAAGCCACCCTGAGCTTCTGGCCAGCTCGCAGACTGGCTGCCTAGTCAGATTTGGTAAAAGTGGAGTGTGTCATCAAAGACTTGAAACTGTCCCTTCAGTAAGATGATCCACCTTGCACATAGAACACCAGTTTAAGAACACTGCTATACCCTCAATAACACTATTTTGCACGTTGATTTTTTTTGACAAAGGAATATATTATAAACATGCTTCATGGCAATAAATTTTTTTGATATCACCTTAATGCAATAGTTTCCAAACAACATTGCACATTGCAATTTGGGAGCTTAAAAAAATAATGATGTCTGTGTCTCATTCCCAGAAATTATGATCTTTAAAAAGTGACCCAGGCTTTGGAATTTTTAAAATATCTTCGGATAATTCTGAATTGCAGACAAGTTTGGGAACCATGGCTTTAATGGTTGCAGAGAGTCCTTGAATGGAGGCACTATAACTTATTTAATAAATATTTTCTCAATAGATATATTTTAAGATTGTTGTTAAGTTTTCACTACTTTAAGCAACACTAACAAGATCGTCCTCTTAGCAAAATTTTTTAGCGCAGCTGTGGTTACTTTCTTAGGACAAATTCCTACTACAGGAATCATTGAATCAAAAAGCATAAACATTTCCAAACTGCCCTCAAAAAAATTTACAAACTTATACTTTTGCCAACAATGTATGTATTAATATCTTTGCCTATTCCAGCTAAAACTGAGTATTTAATTATTAGTTTTTTCTATTTGGAAGTAAAAAAAACTGTTTTATTTTAATTTTATTTCTTGCATTACTAGGAAGCTTGAATTCCACCCCATTCTCAGTTTATTTTGCCCTTTTTTTCCTTCTGTGAATTATTCATGCCTGTTTTTGTTCATTTTTCTCTGAGGTGATCATCTTTTCTCTGATTTGTTTATTTCTCTTTGCATACTAAAGCTGTAGATCCTTTGTCATATATGTTGTGCATATATTCGAGATTGTTTGCTTTTCATTGTTGTTTAGCCATACAGATTCTTTATAAAGTTAAATAATTCGATCATTTAAAATTTTTTTAGTGCCAGTTTATTTTTAATGTATTATTAAATCAAGATATAATTGACAGATTAGTTTCAGGAGCACAACACAATGATTCGATATTTGTATATTTTGTGAAATGATCACCACAATAAGTCTAGTTACCATTCATCACCATACATAGTTGCAATTTTTTTTCTTTTTTTGTAATGAGGGTTTTTTAGATTCACTCAACTTTCAAATATGTGATACAATATTATTAAGTATAGTCACCATGCTGTACATTAATCTTCATGACATTTATTTTATAACTTGAAGTTTGTACCTTTGATTCCCTTCACCCATTTTGCCCACCTCTGGTAGCCACCAATCTGTTCTCTGTATCTATCAGCTTGGGGTTTTTGTTTTATTTGTTTGTTTGTTTTGTTTTATAGATTCCACATATAAGTGATATCATACAGTATTTGTCTTTCTGTCTGATTTATTTCACTTAGCATAATGTCCTCAAGGTCTATTCATGTTTTCGCAAGTGGTAAAATTTCATTCTTTTTTAAGGCTGAATAGTATTCCAGTGTGTGTGTGAACATGGAGTTCATGAACATGGAGTACATATATATTTTTGAATTTATGTTTTCATTTTCTTCAAATAAATACCCAGAGTGGAATTGCTGGATCATATGGTAGTTCCATTTCTAATTTTTTGAATGACTTTCATACTGTTTTCCTTAGTGGATACACCAATTTACATTCCCACCAACAGTGCACAAGGGTTCTCTTTTCTCCACATCATTGCCAACACTTCTTAGTTCTTGTCTTTTTGCTAATAGTCACTCTAACAGGTGTGAGGTGACATCTCAATGTGGTTTTGATTTGCATTTCCCTGATGATTAGCGATATTGAGCATTTTTTCATGCACATATTGGATATCTGTATGTCCTCTCTGGAAAAATGTGTGTTCAGATCCTCTGCCCTTTTTTTTAAATTATTTTTTGTGATATGTGGGCCTCTCACTGTTGTGGCCTCTCCAGTTGTGGAGCACAGACTCCGGACGCGCAGACTCAGCAGCATTGGCCCACGGGCCCAGCCGCTCCGCGGCATGTGGGATCTTCCCGTCCGGGGCACAAACCCGTGTCCCCTGCATCGGCAGGAGGACTCTCAACCACTGCGCCACCAGGAAAGCCTCTGCCAATTTTTTAATAAAAAATTTTTTTATATTGAGGTGTATGAGTTCTTTATATAGTTTGGATATTAACCCCTTATCAGATATACAATTTGCGAATGTTTTCTTCCATTCAGTAGGTTGCCTTTTCATTTCATTGATGATTTCCTTTGCTGTGCAGAAGCTTTTTAGTTTGATGTAGTCCCACTTGTTTATTTTCGCTTTTGTTCCCTTTGCTTTAGGAGTCAGATTTAAAAAAATCATTGCCAAGACTGATGTCAAGGAGCTTACCACCTACATTTTCTTCTAAGAGTCTAATGGGTTCAGGTCTTACTTCTAAGTCCTTAACCAATTTTGGGTTAATTTGTGTGTGTGATGAAAGAAGTAGTCTAGTTTAGTTCTTTTGCATGTGGCTGTCCAGTTTACCCAACACTGTTTTTTGAAGAGACTGTCCTTTCTCCATTGTATATTCTTGGCTCCTTCATTGTAGATTAATTGACCATATAAGTGTGGGTTTATCTCTGGGCTCTCTGGTCTGTTCCATTGATCTATGTGTGCCAGTTTCTTGGCTTAAAAAATACAATTTTTCATTAACAATTCTTCTAACCCTCAAAAATACAACCTTTATCAAGACTGAAATTTGTTATTTTTATGATAAATAAATGAGATCTGAAGAATACAACAGGTTTGTATTACTCAGCCATTATTTGTTTTGCATCTATTTCTTACCAGAAGCATAAGTGAATAAACACAAAAGACATGCAAAAGTTTAACTCCCAAAGTTTTTCCTTTTAGCAACACTTCTGCAATAGACACACTGAAAATTTCCCGGATATACTGAAGCAACAAGGAAACAATGGTGATGGTATAATAAAGCCAGATGATATTTAACTGAAGACTCTCTTGCTCATTTTATTTCATAACCAAAATCCCAAAAAGAGTTTAAAAGGGATTTGGTTCCCCATAGTGCTACCCTGACGTTTGTGTTTGTCGGTAATGCAATCCGTAGATATAGATCTCAAGTCCTGTGGAAAGTTAGCATTAAATTACTGGTTAATGTAACTCTGGAAGAATCGTGTTCAGTACAGCATGTCTTTGAACCAACTCACGTATCCTTATAGTTGTCCTCCAGTTTATGATGCTGAACATATGGTGCTCTAACCCTATAAGAAAATAGTAAAGATGAGATTGCCTTGTAGTCTCATTTAGACAGTTAATTTTATCTTTGTTTTCTTAAGTCACATTTCATTGTTCTTCTCAATGGTGCAAAACTAATTGGCTCTTATCACAGTTACATTACCATTACACAGGCAGATAAAATGAATGCAAAGTAAAAGATCACTACAATCAGAGATATCTGGTTAAAAGGGAGACAGGCTTGCATAGAGTGGTTGCACAATCCACAGAAGGCTCTGGCAGAATAACAAATCACTACTTTCTCCAGGTTATCATCTTGTACTCTAGTTCATTATTTTGTATCATTTGTTTTAACCTTGGACTGTCCCCACTACATCTGCTCTGCTGTGATTAATTCTGCTGATGGAAATAAACTGTCGAAGGGCAATGCTGTGCTGCATGACTAATTAGCCTACCGAATTATGTCCATAAATTAACATTTTGTTTTTATTCATTTAAATAAATCAAAGTTGCCCAAACTTATTTTGTACAGATCGCTCTAATACCAATTTATTTTTGTCACTTTTTAGCTAGATCAGATTACTTACTTTTTGGTCAACTAATTCGTAAACGGTTTCTTACCTTTACATTTCTACAGCTACTATAGGTTATTGCCGCCATTGGCCCAAGTGGAAGAAAATATTGTTTTTTCAGTTAAGCTGATCTCCCCATCAGGCTTTCTGCTCTAGTTTACCCTTCCTCTGCTTCCTCCTACCCTCAGTCCTGGCCACAGCCCTTCATCCTCTGTTTTTACTGATTATATGAAAATGACTGTGCTATGGATTGAATATCTATCCCTCCCAGACTAATATGTTGAAGTCCTAATCCCCAGTGTGATGGGCCTTTGGGAGGCAATTAGGCTTAGATTAGGACATGAGGGTGGGACCCTCATGATGGGATCAATGTCCTTATAAAAAGAAGAGGAGACACAAAATCTCTCTCCATGTCATGAGGATGCAGCAAGAAGGCTGCAAAGCAGAAAGCATGCTCTCATCAGACATCAAATAGGCCAGCTCCTTGATCTTGGACTTTCTAGCCTCCAGAACTGTGAAAAATAAACGTCTGCTGTTTAAGCCACCCAGTCTATAGTATGTTGTTATAACAGTCCGAACTAAGACAGGTTACTACTGAGAAAAAAAAACCACAACAAATTCTTCTCATAAGAATTTCCTAGAGCCTCTATCAAAAGAAAAGATTTTTTATGATACTGAGGTAGGGACCAAGACCTTGGTCTTTTTAGGCCTTCTCTGAAAACAATGGTTAGGGCCAACCAGGCTCACAGTAAACTTTAAAGGTCTGCTCAAGATTGCTACATGAAAGAATATTATCAGTTATAAAACAGGTTATTTTAAGAACAGAAAAATTGATGGGAAGTGTTTCTATATATTCTGCAGCATTGGGTTGCTTGCCTCCAAAGATTATTTGAACATTAGAACTTAGTCTTTTCAGAATACTATTTCACTGGTCTTATTTTAATAAAAGCATTTAGGCCCTTTTCAATAAGGGGTTCACTCCCTGCCACCTCAGAAGACTGAATAATATGAGAGAACTTACAAGCCCTCAAGTTAATTTCAGAAAGTTCTCATAGTGACTGTCCTAAACTTATATGCAAGGGTGTGCTGGAGCCAGCTCCTTCCTGCCCACTGGACCTGATTACGCACATTCTTCCCAATTTTGTGTTCAGTGCGGGCAGATTGGTAGCTTGAATTTGGCAGTAGGAGTATTTATTCCATGAAAACATGCAATCAGTACCAGTCAGGACTTTCGTTTTCCAGAGAGCTGGTTGTTAAACCTTTACCAGCACCCCACTGTTTATAAGCCAGGTCAGTGTCACTAGGTGTGGGTCTCTTACCGTGTCTTTTCTGGTTAAACTGTTAACTGGTTCATAGAAGAGGAATCTTTATATTTATAATCATTCTTCTCCACCCCTTCTCCGCTCTCTCTTTTTCTTTCTCTCTCTTTCTTCCTGGGAGCATAGTTCATCCTCCTCCACCTTTCCTCAGTCCTTTGCCCTGTTTCGAATAAATATCCTAGAAGTTCTCTCCGAGTGAGACAATTAGGGAACAGTTATTCCCAGGCCTTTCAACTCAGCTGAGTCAGGTACCATCCCAGTTACCTCTCCAGACAGGTTTCCACAATTATAACACCTATTTCTTCTTTACACAGGCAGAGTCCCCTTATGTTTTCTCTGATACTTAGATGGCTTAGACAGAGGAAAGCATCACATAATTAAATCACTATATCAGAGATAACCAAATCAATAGTCAGCTTAGCTGACCAGTGTGTTTTCAGTGAAAGATTTGCATAAGGGTACTTGTTTTATCAGTCTGTTTCATGCCTCCTATTACTGTCCGAAACACTGTAGGGGATACAATGGTCATTTCTTACAGAATCCTTCCAAACTTCTTAGGAAAATCAGGACTAATGAAATATATGAAGCAAACAGGAAAGAATTAAGTACTAAATTGTTGAAAACTGGGTTAATGTCAATAGCTGGAGGGATCAGGAAAGACTTTGTGTTGGGATTTCTTCTTGAGCTTGTCTTTGAGCAATGACTAGGACCGAGGCATGCAGAAAGAAAAAAAGGAGGGCAGTCTATGTGGGACCAACAGCATAAGCAAAGGACTTGGCCAGTGAGCAGGTCATAGCTGACTCTCGGGAATTACCGAGAAATTTGGAGGGATCCTGGGAGGTTCCTAAAAGCCAAAAGAAGAATTTGTTAAATGCAACAGGCAATAGGAAGCTATTATAGGGCTTCTGAACATCAGAATGATGACATTAAAAAGATGTTTTTGAAGGTTAATATGTCAGCATTATGAAGGTAAAGATATAGGTAAACATTTGTGAGTGGCAGGAGAACAAGTAGATGCAAGTTAGGTGGGCCTTGTTAAAAAGCACACGGGGAGGGCTTCCCTGGTGGCGCAGTGGTTGAGAGTCCGCCTGCCGATGCAGGGGATACGGGTTCATGCCCCGGTCCGGGAGGATCCCACATGCCGCGGAGCGGCTGGGCCCGTGAGCCATGGCCGCTGGGCCTGTGCGTCCGGAGCCTGTGCTCCGCAACGGGAGAGGCCACAACAGTGAGAGGCCCGTGTACCGCAAAAAAAAAAAAACCACATGGGGACATCATCAAGGAGCAGTTCAAGGCTACGACTAGGTGGCAAGCTGCTTATTCACTGGGGCAGAGGTAAGGGTATGGGAGGTGGGAGAGTAGCCTCAGTGGGGTTAGATGGGGGCTTCAAAAGCATGGAATCCAAAAGACATGCTTAGGCATGATACTGGCAACTGCCAAAATCATAAGAGTTGATGTGATGGGCAGAACACAGTGATGGGAAATCTAGGTGATGGTGCAAGAGAGTTGACCAGATGTGATAATGCAGCAGGTGCGGGAGAAATCATTCCAGCCTTCTCCTCAGGAAAGGATGCAGACACTAGAGCCAGCACACTTCTAGGGCCTTGACGTCACCTGGGGTGCAGTATAGGGCCCTAGTCCAAATAAGAACCAGGGCACAGAGCTGATAGAATATGGAGAGGAGAGATAATGAAAGGAAAATCCCGATCTAATGGCTAACACAGGAGGAGTGTCAGAGCTTGCCAACCCAAGGAATGCCAAGGCCTGAGGGTTGGCCCTCATATAGCAGACCTTGGGCTGAGCTATGTTGATGGTAAAAGGGAAACAGAGGACATGTGGAAGGCCAACAACTGTGGGTGACTGTTGCATCACTGTGATCAATTCTAGGCCTACACCAGGTTACAGATTCAAAGCTGTTGATCCTGAGTTTTTAGGATTAGTTCAGAAACTAGCAAATCCCTATGAGAGTAGCTGAGGAAGGAGAGGTGGGAGACAAAATAAGGGTTGACCCTAGGAACTGATGCAATAATACAGGTAGTAAGAGTCAATAATTTAACTTTTTGATATTTTAACCTAGTGATCTATGTTTTAAAGAAGTATACATGCTTGAGGGGCAAAGGAAGCAGAGAAGTTGGAAAAACTTGAAAGGTATTTACATTCAACTTCAGTAAAATTTTGAATAACTATCATGTTCAGAGATTGTATTCTTCTGATTCATTTAGATTTCTGATTACTTAAGCTATGTAGAAATTTTTTGGAACATAAACTCTTCTATTTATTTTTCTTAGGTTAGCTTAACTTTCCTGACTTATGGTAGTATAATGAACACAATTTAATATTACTTCAATAATTGGAGATTTCATAGAACTCACAGTCATTACTCTTTCCTGAGAAAACTGAAAGTATTTTTAGACAATTCTTTATTAGCTCCAGGACTACATTTTTGTAAATGAGGCACCAATTTGAGCTTATTTTTTCATCATTTGCCTGTAGGAATTCAGTATGTTTTACTAAATATGTTGAGGGTCCCATTTAATTCTGAGGGACTGTTATTCCATGGTTTCCTTACAAGTCTAGGGTATGCACCTAAACACAAAAAAGGGTTAATTGAGGATTTTGCTTGTTTGAATACATGTGAGCTATCAAACTTTGAATAAATAACGTTTTAGAGTATTTCTTAAAATTTCCACATTATACTATCCAAATTCTGTTACCAAATAGAGGAACACAGGAAACAGTCTCCTAAGCGAGTCTATTAATAGAGGGAGATTTCTGTTTCAAGCGAAGGAAAGGAGGAAATCTAGGCTTTATTTCATGTACACACCATGTGACCAAAACTGTTCTAGCTGTTTCACACATGTTCATCTTGAATCACAACAATTGTGTGAGATATTTTGTCTCCATTATGGAGATGAGGAATCAGAGATTCAAAGACATATACTAACTGGGTGGTAACATAGCTGGTAAGCAGTACACCCAGGAATGGAAATTCAGGTCTATCTAATTCTAAAGCTAATTTTTATTTTCACTGCCCCATGCTCCAGAAATATGTCTGTATACATAAACTGTTATAAAAGAAATGTCAAAATCCATTTTTTTCAGATATTGAAGCTATGAAGTCTATATCAATATATATTTCTGAGCCAATAAAACAAAATTATCCCTACAGATCACTCCCCCCCCAAAATACCTTTTTCTATGTAATAATTCAATATTGCTCAAAGTAAAAATCACCTGAGAAGTCTCCCTGGTCTAGAAATAACCCTACAAAAGGGATGTCATGTAAGTTTCATCTTCTATGTCAGGTCTTATCAATTGGCAGGGCTGCCTGGATCCCTGCATGGAGAAGAAATCTGAAGTTATGTCTAGAGTCAGCAGGAAGGAGCCTTGGGATCCATTAGAGATGAAGGCCATGGTCATGGGAGAGGAAAATGGCAACTCATGTACCATGTATTGCTTAGAACTGCCACAAGTATTAATAAAGTAGTATGTAATTTGGGAGGCTACTGCTCAAAATTGCCTTCCACAGTCAAAATTCTCTCTATTAATTTCACTTTGAGGACTTAGTATTTCCTAAGCTTGAATCATCATAAGAATCGTCTAGATTAATTGTTTGAAAATATTGTTTTCCAGGTCTCCCTGGAGATTCAGGAGGTTAAAAGTGGGAAGTCAGGAATTTTATCATCTGGCAAGTCTGGGAATACTTGAGTTGCTTTTGCATTCAGAAAGCCCCTGTGAAAGACAAACATTGCATTATTAAGCAGTAATAATTTAAGACATAATCTTCCCAGTAAAGATTTGAGTACTTACAGGCCAGGGGCAAACAATAGGTCAATTTGATGGTGACTGGTGATCAGAGAAATTCAGAGCAGGTGATAACTTACCTACTTTATCTGGCTCTGCCCAACTTACTGACCTAATCTCATTCTGCTTTCCCTCTTGCCCACGCTACTCCAGCCAGACTGGTCTTCTTTCTGTTGCTCTAATACGTGCAGGCTCCCACCTCAAAGTCTTTGCCCTTGCTGGTCCCCTGCATGGTATGTCATTCCTGGAGACCTTCACAGGGCCGGTGTCCTTTTAATCCTCTCTTAAGTGGTAGGGCTGTTAACTGAACAAGCCAAATGGCAAGCAAAGAGAAGGAAGAAAAGCACAGTTTTTGTTTGTTTGTTTGTTTTGCAGTACGCGGGCCTCTCACCGTTGTGGCCTCTCCCATTGCAGAGCACAGACTCCGGACACGCAGGCCCGGCGGCCATGGCTCACGGGCCCAGCCGCTCCGCGGCATGTGGGATCTTCCCGGACCGCGGCACAAACCCGTGTCCCCTGCATCGGCAGGCGGACCCCCAACCACTGCGCCACCAGGGAAGCCCCAAAAGCACAGTTTTAAATCTGTGAAGCAGATTCATTGCCTAGCTGACAACCAAACTCTTTAATTTTGTAAAACAGAGGATCCTAGCTCTTTCTTTGCTCTAAGCAATGAGTTATGCCAGTCATTGCATAGCATCTGCAGTGAAATCAGGGTAAAGAAAGTAATGGTTTACCTAGAAAAGAAGGAAACAATGACAAGTATAAAAACAGAGAATAGAGTCACTGGTTGCAAAATAATTAAATTTGGGTAAAATGTATTATTTAAAACTGATCACTGCCTTATCTTTTCTGATTCTTGCAGGGTGCTCATAAGTCTAATCATCTGACTGTATCTTTGAAATAGGATTAGGATTTGGGAAGCATCTTACTAAACACTAACTGAAGCCACTCTGAAGAAAACATCATTAATCATGTCATCTGATAAGAGATACTGTCAGTGTTACGTTTAGAAATTACACTCAGAATGAATTCCAGTAAACAACCCATGTGTGCATTAGGGATTAGGAAAATGAGGGCTTCTTTGTTTACTATAAATCTAAAAAAATATTACGTTGGCTTAATTTCTCAAAATGGAGCCCACCTGGACTCATTTGGTCTCCCAGTTGCATAGGCGTTCTAGTCCAGTTCAGTTTGCACAATGCTGAGACATTCTTTTCAGA
This sequence comes from Lagenorhynchus albirostris, assembly GCF_949774975.1. NCBI lineage: Eukaryota > Metazoa > Chordata > Mammalia > Artiodactyla > Delphinidae > Lagenorhynchus > Lagenorhynchus albirostris. The sequence goes on from NC_083102.1 coordinate 70,159,263, forward strand.
AAGTACTATTTTCACTGCAAAAGTCATCTACAGAAAACATATCGAAAAAGCTACAATAGTTACCTATTGCTTTTTAAATAAATAAAAACCTTTATGTTGGTATTTAAGACACTTAGACATTTTTAGGTTTACCCACCATTAAGTAAGATTTATATCAATTTTTAAAAATCAACTGAAGCATAATATCTGACTGCTTAGTATTAAACATTATAGGAAGCATCATAAAGGTACAAAGAATATATGAAATATTCCCAATCCTTAATGACTACCCAAATTAATCTCACAAGAGAAGGCAATGTTGTAGAGAATGCTGCACACAATAGGAATTTATGGGAGAGAGAAAGCGATCAGATATTGAGATGTTTGTAAAAGAAATAGGCCTTGAAGAAAGGTAAGATTTAGTCAAGTGGAGGATAATAGTGAGGCTACTGGAGGTTAGTTGAATTGTATAGAGGAATTACGGCAGAGATTTGCAGGTATTTTCTGGGGCAATGAATAGATCAATAAGAATGAAGTGGAAAGTTTATATTGGGAGTAGTGGACCAGATTTTGATGGCTATACATGAAAACAAAGGGTGGATTTTTCTGTAAATAATGAAAAAAAATAGAAACTTTTGATTATGGGATTAAAGTTATGAAAGTAATATTTTAGGAATAAGTCTGGCAGAAGTACAGAGGGAATCTGAAGGATGATATTAGGGTAAGCAAGTGCTTACCTTAGACATTAGTGTATGAAGAGGCCTCAACCCTTCTGATTTGCCCACAGCAGCTGAAACGAGCTGTATCAGCGGGATGGCGGGGAAGAAGTCTGACAAGAGCCAAGAGTTGGGAGGAAAGTACCTGTACTATAGTGTTATAAAAAGTCAAGTGAAGGGGCTTCCCTGGTGGCACAGTGGTTGAGAGTCCGCCTGCCGATGCAGGGGACACGGGTTCCTGCCCTGGTCCAGGAGGGTTCCACGTGCCACGGGGTGGCTGGGCCCGTGGGCCATGGCCGCTGAGCCTGCGCGTCAGGAGCCTGTGCTCCACAGCGGGAGAGGCCACAACAGTGAGAGACCCGTGTACCGCAAAAAACAAAAAAAACCAAAAAAACAAAAACAAGTCAAGTGAAGAAGGCACCTTGATAAGAAAATAGTTATAAATTTTGTAATGGTTTTTAGAAAGATCAAGGAGAATGAGGGAGGTCAATAAAAACAAATAAATATTTACTTAGTCTGAAGGGAAACCATCAGAAGACCAGAAAAGTAAACAATTCCCAGTTAATATAAAGTATATGGAAACCAATTGCCAGCTCTTTCCCAATAGAACTGAAGAGCTGGACGTTCATAGAGATAAAATAAGCCCCCAAAAGGAAGTTGTGTAGCAAATTTCTAGAAAAACTCTCAAAGGGTTATTGGGTATTGAGAAAGGGAAGGGTCTATGAGCAATTTATTGAATTAAATTAAAACATTAAAGAGCAGTGGAATGGTTGTGACTGTCTCCAACTTTTAGACCAGTAGACTTCAGAATTTTGCCACAAGAGACAATTTGTGAGTTTGGTTCTTAAAAGTGAGAGGGGATAACTTCATGTGGGCTTTTAGGCTTGAAAAGTGCAGTATCCAAAGTAAGTTATGGTCACCCCAATAGCTAGGAAATCTTTGCAGCCAGAAGTCAAAATATCCATCACAAAGGAAAGGCCCCCTGCTATACTTCTTTCTCTCCACTACTGTGTGTCCTCAATAAAACAGCTAATGCTGGGAAGTAGAATTAAAAGTTAAATATAATTAAAATCTACAAAGAGAATCGAGATATTGTATTCCATAAAATGAAAAATAATGTCAATGATATCAACCATAAAAAAAGAGAGGAAGCTGTCAAAAACAAAAGGAGTATGTGAAAATTAAAAGTAGGGTTGCTTGATATTGAAAGGAAATTCAATAGATGGGATGAATAATAAAATTAATTACTAATAGAATTAACTGAAGACTGAATTAACTGGAGGATCAAATTAAAGAATTAACCACCAACCCAGTGACAAAGAATAAAATGATGAAAAATATGAGGAAGTTATAAGATAGGGAAGATATATCCAGAAAATAAAATACCCATCTAATAGGGGATCCAAAAAAACATAAACAGAGAAGGGAAAAGATGCAGTGTAGTAGGTTGAATAATAGCTCCCAATGACAGCACTCATTTATTTTCTCCTGTCTCTGTACCCTTTGATTTTGTGCCTGTCATGGGGTCCCCACAACGAGATAAGAGGGTACCTTACCAATCCTTCCTGGATAACTATTTCCATTCCTGCCTTCTGCTGAGATGGTAGATTGGATCTGTGAGTTACATCATCCTCTTCACATCCTTCTGAGCTTTGCCTAGAATCTCCTTTCATGTCTCTATTTCTACCAACAGTCTCTTCAAAGTCATCTAGGCTTTTATTATCATGCACCTCAAAATTCTTCCAAGCCTTTCAGGAACCTAGCCAAAAATCATAGGCAGTGCTAAGTCCAAAGACAGTCCCTTTCTAGCATAAAATGATGACTTAACATCATAATTTAAATGTATTTTATAGTGTAGCAGACACACCACGTCATAAATTTGAAGAATGTTATTTTGAAAGTCATTTTATCATGTTTAAAGGGAAAGGCCATAGATCCAGTGTCTTACCAAGGTTAGAATTTTCTGCCTCGCTCAGTAAGCATTCCATAGATTACTACGTTATATTCTCTAAATTCATGGATGCTGAGCTGCACCGTGTTACTGTTACCCACAGAAATCAATTTTCTCATAAAGTAACTAATGATCGCACCCCAAGCTGCACTGCAAAATCCTCCATTTAGATAGAAGAACACCTGCAGCAAATCCAGAATGTCATAGAGAATGATGCCGTCTTCACCTTGAAGTTTGTATAGACCATCCAAACACAAGTTTGAAATCTATCTTCTGTTTAACTTTTTAAAAATAAAGAGTACATTAAAATAAACGTCTTCCAAGCCTATTCCCAATACTTAATTCCAAAGCCACTTCCACATTTTTAGGTACTTGTTACAGCAGCACTCCATTTCCTGGTATAAACACTGTATTAGTTTCCTACAGCTCCAGTAACAAATGATCACAAACGGGATGGCTTAAAATGACAGAAACTTATTCTGTCATAGTTCTGTAGGACAAAAGCCTGAAATCAAGGTGTCAGTAGACTTGGCCCTTTCTGGAGGTTCTGAGGGAGAATCTGTCCCATGCCTCTCCCTTAGCCCCTGGTGGCTGCTGTAATCCTTGACAATCCTTGGCTTGCAGATGCCTCACTCCAATATCTGCCTCCATCTTCATGTCACTTTCTCCTCTGTGTCTCTCTCTCAAATCTCCCTCTGCTTTTCACTTATAGGGACACCTGTCATTGTTTTTAAGGCCCACCCTAAATCCAGGATGATCTCATCTGGAAAACCTAAACCTAATTAAACCTACAAAGACCCTTTATCTCAATAAGGACACCTTATCCAAATAAGGTTCAGGTGGCTATGACATGGATATGTCTTTCGTGAGGCAGGCCTCTATTCAACTCACTCCAGTCTGCTCTCTAGCCCCTGCCAAACTCACATCTGTCCCACATCCATACAAAACACATTTACCTCATCCCAACATTCCACCAAAGTCTCAATCCATTACAACATCAACCCTAAGTTCAAAATCTCATCAAAAGTCCTAAATCTCATTATTAAATTATCTGAATCAGAGACAAGCGAAACTCTGAGTATAAACCATCCTGGAGCAAAACTTTTCTCCATATGGGGACTGGTGAAGCAGTTATCTGCTTCTAAAATACAATGGTGGGACGGGCATGGGATATACACTCTCATTCCCAAACGGAGAAATTTAAAGGAACAAAGGGGTTGCACAACCCAAGAAAGTATGAAATCCAGCAGGGCAAATTTCTTTAGGTTTTAAGGACTGGGAGTAATTATCTGTGGCTTGATGCTCCACTTGCTGGGTCCACAGCTCCAGCCTCTGGGCCTGCGACAGTGGCTCCATCAGCCTCTGGGTTCACAGCAGAGGCTCAGTCAGCCTCTAGCCCTCTCTCAATGAAACTTCTGACCTCTGTACCACTCTTGTCATCTCTGCCCTTAGAGTCATTCTTTATTTTTCACAAAGGGTAGCACAAGTCTGCAACTGAGTAGCTCTATCAGCCTATTTCCTGCCTGTAGAATCCTAGAAGTCATGCCTCAATCTCATCTTATATAAATTTTTATAAATTCTCTATTACAAGAGTACAGAAGTTATTCCACATTTTCTTCCAGTGTTTTACAGTTTTGTTCCTTATAACCATTCCTTCTGGAATTTATTTTTGTGCATCATTTAAAGACAAAAACAAAAAACAAAAAAAAAATGCTGCCCCAATTAGTAGTCAGTTATCTGGCATCATTGACTGATCAGTGCATTATTTATCCAATGACATGATATGCCAGTTTTATCATATATATGAGCTGGTATGTAATACTATTGAGTGTTTAAAACAGTTTTTGGTCAATAAGCATAAGCACACTATCGCTTTCAGCTATGGAAACTGCTACTTTGCTAACCATGAGGTGAATATATTCTGCAGTATGTGGTATTTACTATGGTATGGCCTCTTTCATCTATTTTGTATTCTGAGAACAGTTTGTCCAAAATGACTGCTTGTATGTGTAAAAGTAACATTGGATATGCTTCAGATAAACAAGGTTATAATGTTATAATGGTGCTTACGGTGGAAGTTTTAAGAAGGCTGGAAGCGCTTTCCAGGATATAGTCAAGAAAGCAGAAAGTTAAGATCATCAAGGAGCTAGATATTGATAAATGACAACTGACATTAAGAAGCCCATTATAAGCATCACTCTTTGATGAACATGTATATGAAGATACTTAGGAAAAAAATTATTTTAAATTAAAAATATTTTAAACTATTTTATTACAGATTTTAAAATAATTTGCTTTACATTGTGGTTCAATTTTTATGTGAATTTTATCTTAATAATTGTGATAATATTCATAATAATTTCACGAAAAATTTTATCAGTTTCACTTCTTTCTTTGCTCACCATTATCTCTTTCATTCCATGTGTTCCTCCTAGTTGTACATACTTGTTGTTTTCAGTATCCTCAAGTGATACTTTCAGGAAGCATTCATGGTGGTAAAATTTCTGAGTCTTTTAATATATAAAAATGCCTTAATTTTGTCCTCAAACTTAAATAATAGTTTGGCTAAGCACACAAATTTAAGTTAAAAGGAATATTCCTTTAGAACTGCAAAAATATTGTTCCATTTTGCTTATTACCTGAGAGATCAAATGAGAATTCTGACAGCAACTGAATATTATTTCTTTAGAACTATCTTACATTTTACCTTTCAGAAACTTTTAGGGCCTGTCTGAATTTTCTTGGGAATCAGAAATTTCAGGATATATCTTAATGTGGACTTTTTCTCACATACATGCAGACTTTTTATTGGTTTTCCCTACAAGAGACAATAACGTAAGTTTTAAAATATAAATCTGAAGTCATCTGAGAGGCAAGGAAGAAAGATTAAAATTAAATGCTTAATCAAAAGGTACTACAACACCACCTAAAATCTACTACCATGGCAGTAGCAGGCTAAGATTTAGCTACAGCAAAAACATCTGATGAAAATTTTAGAGACTATATAGCAGGAAGTGGATTTGCTTTCCAGAAGACTGGTACACTGATAATTTGGATCCAACAGGATGTTTGACCAGGAAAATGTCAAGATGATTAGAAGTAAAACTAAATCAAAAAGAACAGGTACACTGGAGAATCCAAAACATGTACTCTCCAAACAGATGGTGACAGATTTATCTTCTTCCTCTCGTGAAGCATTTGCTGCACTTTGCAGCCTTTTCTCATAATCCTACCCAATGGCTGTTCAAGCTGAAAGCTGCTGCTCTCGCCTTGCAGATGGCTCAGCAACCACGTGAACTAGGTTTGGGTTGCACAGGACTCTTGATTAATTTAGCACGGATCTTGGAGAACTTGTGACAAACGGGGAAGAGGGGAGGAGAATACAGGGAATAAGAGGGGGTTGGTGGGATTGAGATGTGGTGGTGGTGGATTGGGTTGGTTGCATTTTTAGTTGTTCTGAACAAAGTGAACCCTGAAGCATTCACATGTAAAGTAGTCTAAGTTTCCCCAATTAATTTCATACAACTCCACACAACACCTTCAAAGTCTGAAGTCAGCAGCTGAACTGTAGTTACAGCTGCAAGGCTCACAAAATCATCAAAGAAACCAGAATGAGACAACCCAGATAGGATATTCTAGCAATTATTCTTAATCTGTCTTTCTCCAATCTAAAATAAGCATCTAATATACATGATGTGGGATGTAGAAAGCCATGCTGGAACAAACAGGGTCTTCTGCCGAACTTTTCATCAAACACAAAGGGAAACCAACGGTCAGGGTATATTTTTATTTTATCTTATTTTATTTAAAATACAACAACCCCAACGTTATTCTGTCACAATGGGACATGGCTGAACAGGTAGACGACAGATTCCCCATTGTGAGTTCTTCTGATGGCTTCGGCAAGGATCATGGAGATGTCGATCACCTGTATTTTGGAGCAATGCTTCACCTTATCCTCATAAGGTATGGTATTGGTGACTACTACTGCTTCAAAGCCTGCACTGTTGATGTGAGTAATGGCCGGGCCAGAAAAGATTCCGTGAGTCAAGATCGCATAAACTCTGGTGGCTCCAGCTGAGAAAAGTTTGTCAGCTGCACAGCAGGTTGTATCACGAGGGTCAGCCATGTCATCCACAAGGATAGCCACACAATCCTTCACATATCCCACTAGTACCTTTCGGTCCACTTCATTGGCCTTCTTCGGTTCTTTGTGAATCAAGGCAAAGTCCACATTCAGTCTTTCTGCAACGGCGGTCACTCCCTTAGCTCCACCAGCATCTGGAGAGACAATCATGCCGTTCCTCCACTCAGAGATATTTTCCTTTATCCACTTCAGGACAGCTGGATCTGCATACAAATTGTCTACTGGGATATCAAAAAAGCCCTGAATTTGAGAAGCGTTGGCCCATCGTGATGATACGATCTGTACCTGCTATAGACAGCGTATTTACAAGTTTGGCGGAGATTGCGGCTCGGCTCTTATCCTCCTTATCCTGCGGGCACAGGGGAAGCACGGGATGACTGCAGTAACTCGGCTGGCTGGAGCAATCTTGCAGGCATTAATCATGATGAAAAGCTCCATTCGACTGTCGTTGATTTCGCCACAACGACTCTGCAATATGTGGACATCCCCTCACACTCTCGCCTATTTCCACGCAGGTCTCCTGGTTGCTAAATTTCTTAGTCACCACCTTGCCCAGCTCCTGGCCCAATCGGTCGGCAGTTTTCTGGGATAAGTCCTGGCGGGAGCTGCCGCTGAAGATTTTGATTGGCATTTTGGTCAACTGCCCTAGGCTCTCTACGTCCGGTGATCACCCCTGCAGTTGAGAAAGGAACAGAGGTCAGACCACAGACTATTCCAGCTCCTAGAGAGGCGCGAGAGCTCCGGTTGTTACTCAGCTGTTCCGGTCTCTTCCGGATGCGCGCCGCTCTAAACTGCCTTCTGGGTCTTCAAAAAAAAAAAATTCCTTCTTGGCATCCAGTTCACGCTTCAAAACTAAAGAATCAAATCTTGGGCTTCCCTAGTAGTGCAGTGGTTGAGAGTCCGCCTGCTGATGCAGGGGACGGGGGTTTGTGCCCCGGTCCGGGAAGATCCCACATGCCGCGGAGCGGCTGGGCCCGTGAGCCGTGGCTGCTGAGCCTGCGCGTCTGGAGCCTGTGCTCCGCGGCGGGAGAGGCCACAGCAGTGAGAGGCCCGCGTACCGCAAAAAAAAAAAAAAAAAACCAAATCTTTTTTCAGTTCGTGGATTTTTTTTTTCCTCCTCTATTAGTGCTTGTATTAGTTTCCAAGGGCAGCTTAAATCTGAATATGTAAAAATGTAAAATTTCTACAAGGCAAAACACGTAGCTTTGAAAGGAAAGTTCTGGACTGGAGGAAATGTGGAAAACGTGCCCAGAGTTCTTCCAACTGAGTGAGAAAAAGATAAGTAGGAACAAACGTATGAAAAAATGCTACAAATCAAGAAATTGACGTTCATTTTCACATACCAGGTAAGCCAAAATTATAAAATAGATAACTCCTTCTAGTCTAATGGAAAGTGTAAGTGTGTAGATTTTGCAAGGGAAATTGAGTGCATAACATACGGCTCAACGTGTCTTCTAGGAATCTACTCAATAGAAAGATTCACAAAGTATATTGATAACAGTATTTTTTGCTGTATTAATCCATTTAGTCAATATTTCCCGAGGTGTTCTGTGTCAGGTGTTGCCCCATTTACAGGGTATAAGATGATGAATGACAAATAGTAACCTCTCTAGAATTGCTTATAAAAGCAAAATATGGAAACCAAAAATGTCTGTCAATAGCTAAATTATCAGATAATGTATTGTACATACACAGGCAGCCATTAAAGAGACCGCAGTAGTCATATGGAAGAAGTCATATGGAAGTGTCTCCAAAATATTTTATTTACTTTTTTCCATTTAAAAATTTTATTTATTTTTTTATTGGAGTATAGTTGCTTTACACTGCTGTGTCAATTTCTGCTGTACAGCAAAGTGAATCATATACATATATCCCCTCTTTTTTGGATTTCTTTACCATTTAGGTCACCAGAGAGTACTGGGTAGACCTCCCTTTGCTGTACAGTAGGTTCTCATTAGTTATCTATTTTATACATAGTAGTGTATATATGTCAGTCTCAATCTTCCAATTCATTCCACCTCCTCCCCCTTCCCCCTTGGCATCCATAGGTTTGTTCTCTACATCTGTGTCTCTATTTCTGCTTTGCAAATAAGATCATCTATACCATTTTTCTAGATTCCACATATATGCATTAACATACGATATTTGTTTTTCTCTTTCTGACTTACTTCACTGTGTATGACAGTCTCTAGGTCCATCCACGTCTCTGCAAATGACACAATTTCATTCCTTTTTATGACTGAGTAATATTCCATTGTATATATGTACCACATCTTCTTTATCCATTCCTCTGTTGATGGACACTTAGGTTGCTTCCATGACCTGGCTACTGTAAATAGTGCTGCAGTGGACATTGGGGTGCATGTTTCTTTTTGAATTATGGTTCTTGGGTATATGCCCAGTAGTGGGATTGCTGGGTCATATGATAGTTCTATTTTTAGTTTTCTAAGGAACCTCCATACTGTTCTCCATAGTGGCTGTATCAAGCTATATTCCCACCAACAGTATAAGAGGGTTCCCTTTTCTCCACACCCTCTCCAGCATTTATTGTTTGTAGATTTTTTGATGATGGCCGTTCTGACCAGTGTGAGGTGATCCAAGATATTTTTAAATGTAAAAAAATCATTCACAAAAATATGCATAGTATGATATTTATGTGTTTAAAATTAAGTAATAGTCAAAGCATCAAATCATTAAGGAAGTCCTTTTTATTATGATTACCTTTGCAGAGGGGAGTAGGTTGGTTGTACTTGGGGATGAATATGTCACAATTTATTGACATCTATTAATGTAGTATTGAACTTTCATTACTTTTATAATTTAAAAAAGACTAACAAAATATATATGTCTTTTTTAGGAAATTTTAAGTACACAGTTTCCAAATGCATTGGGGGTTGGAGTAAGGGCTAAGAAGTGGTAGAGATCATAGATACCAGGAATTTCAACAATAAACTGTGTCATAAAAGTAGTGGAAACATCAGATAGAGATCATAAAGTTTTATCCTACTAATTGTGTGTTTAACATTTGGTTCTGGGATATTTTTATTTAGCCTAAAACCAAATCATCATTTTATAATATTTTGAAATTACTAAATAATTTGTTGAATGTATCTTCACACCCCACTTTTGAGCTTCCCTGCTGGGTTTGGTTCATGGATAGGATAAGACCAGGAATGAGGTAAGGAATGGGGGGAGGCAACAGAAATGGATAAGATTTGGCAATTTCTGTGAAACACATTGCTAGAAAACAGTGTTTTTATATATTAAATGTGCTTAGTATAAAACATAAAAACAGCTATGTCAAAAAGGCTAAATCAAAATGTCCTGCTGCTGATCCAACCACATCTCTGGAGACATCAACATGCTTCTCTCTTCAGTTCAAACTCTTCATGGTTGACTGTATATGCAGGCTCATTTCAGTCCACAACTCTTCATTCATGTTCTTTCCTATTATAAAATCAACAGACCCACCTATACAATATAATTCTCATCTTCAGCCAAGACTACATACAGTGATTTCTAAAGAAAATTCTGTCTTAATTTAGCAACACTAAAAAGTACTTGCAGCTTTAATTAAAATGATTCTTAGTGTTCTAAATGTGTCACACATTTTTCAGTTTTTAAAGAAAAACAAAACAGGTTTTTAAATCGACTTATTATTACTAAATTGGACTGAACGCTAATGTAAACTTTAAAAATCGATAGTTGCTTGCGTTTTCCTTGAGGTGTTAAGCAGGAGAAATTTTTGTGTTGCTGCCATTTTTGATCCATGCTCTGGCTGTTGCAACACCTCACAGTTTCAGGGATTTGTCTAGAATCATAAAATGTTAAAGATGGAAATGACCTTAGAAACCACCCGGTCTAGCATCCTAATTCACAGACAGGGAACCGAGGCCCAGAGAAACGAAGCAAGTTGCCTGGGATCTAACAGCTAATTAGAGAGAATATGGATTAGAACGCAGAATCCCTGAATTTCCAAACAGGGCTTTTCTCACTATACCATGTCTAGGCCTTTTCTTTGAGGTTTATCAGAATGAAGGAAAAAATCAAAAGGTTATGTAGAAATTGTTGCACAAAATTTTACTCTTTCGTCGAACAACTACAACAAGGAACAAAACTCCAAAGCTGAGACTGGAAAATTCTTTTGCTTTTAAGAATTATTTCCAGAAAGAAATGAACGATTAGCAGTGTCATGGAAATATCTTCATTACTCTGATATTTCTGTTACATGGGTCTATTGTAAGGGGATTTAGCTCCTGTTTATTTTAGTCTCTGTAGGTTGAGAAAGACATCTATCTTATCATTGACTGTTTCTGACAAAGGTTATAGGTAGGAATGATGCCCATTGAACAACACATTCTCTCTATTTAAGATGTTGCTAATAAATTACTCTGGAAACAAAAATTGTGGCATAGAGAAAATGCCTTATCTTTCTCCTTCCCAAGGCAAGCATATTTAAATGTCATCTCTACAGGTCTGTGAGAATTGTTGTATTTTGAAGGTCTTTTGAGTTAATACCCAGAATATATCTATTACCTTGGGAATAGTTTCTTGCTTTACCGATTATTCTTTTACCCTTCACGATTCCAACATAAATAATTCAAAGAGAGCCCTGATGCAGCTTGATCAACTAAGGAGAAAAGAAAGTCAGTCGGTTCTTTCAGAAAGTGGAGAAAAATAGTTGTTGTATTATAAGTAAAATAAATGCTTTCACTAAACACGCTTGCAGTTGACAAAATGCTAGATGTTTAGGTGACAATTACAGGTCTTTGATAAACTGTCAAATCTTGTCACAACACATGTTACAAACAAGGACAGATTTAGATGTTCTTTATGGCAGCTTTGTGTAGTTTGAGAATGTATGGCAGTTAATTTCCAAAAGGAACATGTTTTTCTTTCCAGCCGTTATCTGCTTGTTTATTAGGAAGAGTTTCTTTGTGCCTTTAATCCTCGTTTGACTCAGAGTTCCAGATCATTATTGTAACATTACCTTACCTCATTTGTTTTGTTCATAATAATCATCTATAATACTTTGAGAAGACAGTTTCCCACAGAGCTTTACATTGGTAGAAATGCTTTAAAGTTTGTTTTGTGATTGTTTACAATTTAGGTTGACTACCGTGTTTGTTTACTGAGTTTTTAGTTGGAAATCTGTCATTTTATACAATAGACGTGAAGATGGTGATTAGGTAAATAAATATGAGTGAAACAAATAGGAGAAAAAGACAAAATTTTGTTACTCAGAAATGCGACTTTAATTTTGAGTATTATGGTAGACTCGTGACGGTATTTTTGAAACACACTTTGGAATTAAAAAAAAATTTCTAATGAACTTAAAAATCTTAGTATAAAATAATAGTCTTGGAATAATAATGAGGTTAGGTGTGCTGAATAATACATAATTGTAATGACAGATAAGGCAATGTATGGAGAGGTTCCATAACTAGTAAATTGCAAATAAGAAAATATCTCCCTAATATTTATGTGAAATATTTTTAAGTATTTTAAAGCAGGTATGGATCTTTCCCTTCTCATGTAGAATATTAGTTTCATGAAATTAGTAAAAAGATACTCATGTTAATTATATTTTGACAAAATGCAAGCTCCATTTATGCTATTTAAACCTATTTTAAGTACTTTTTATTTTTTCTCTTCCATTATGATAATTTATTTAATCTTCATAATGAACATTAAACCCAGTTGTCCATTCACATGAGAAAAAAAGAGTGCAGCGTGGTTTGAAATGGTTCAGTGATTCTCCAACTTCAAGGGCAGCAGGGGACTTCCCTGGTGGTCCAGTGGTTAAGACTCTGCACCTCCACTGCAGGGGGCGTGGACTCAATCCCTGCACACCAAAAAAAAAAAAAGAAAATTATATTAAGATTCAAGGGCAGCAGGATCACCAGTAGGGAGTGTGAGATATAGATTCCTGAGCCTCATCCCCAGAGTTACTGATCAGTAGGTCCAGGGTGGAAACTCAGACTTCATGTTTCTTACAAGACACCAGGTAATGCTGATGCTGCCATTCTGGTGTCCACACTTCTGAGAACCACTGGTATGCATCATTAACATTTATTTATTTTGGGAAAATAAAAGGTAATAGTTGATTTATTTTGCTTCTGCTCATTTCACTAGCCCTTGTAATTTTGCATATTTTATTTGGCTTCTAGATCTTTTCATGTTCTTTTCTACATATGAATAGTGCTTTTGAATATCACATAATTCTTTATGAACAGTACACATATATCCTTCAACTTAAAATACCTGTATTATGTTACAGAAATACTTTGACCAATATGTGTAAGATGTGAATTCTTGTTATTTGGGGAGTTTTAAAAATCCATTAGATATTTGAACATCTAAAAATTAATTTCTACCTATTAGCGCACTAAGAATTGATTGAAATTAAGAGGCTCTCCGATTTATTATCCCATTTCTCCTCCCTCCTTGAGCCTCTTACAGTGTTCATCACTGAGAAGGATCTTTTTGTCAAACTCTGAAAACCACTTGTCTGTCCATGATGATACCAAGTATTGTACAGAGTGAATACTTGCTGATTTGATTTGATGTTGCCTTTTGGGAGGAAACCATTTTTCAGACTCTCCAACTTATGCTGGTTCAACTAACAATTTTTCAACTTTACCATGGTGCAAAAGCAATATGCATTAATTAGAAACTAAACTTCGAATTTTTATCTTTTCCTGGGCTAACAATATGTGGTACAGTACTCTCTTGTGATGCTGGGCAGGGGCAGCAGCTGCAGCTCCCTGTCAGCCATGAGATATGCACTTACAACAAATTTCTACCGATACAGCTGTTCAGTTTTTCACTTTCAGTACAATATTCAATAAATTACATGAGAGGCTTTGTGTTAAATAATTTTGCCCATAGACTAATGTAAGTGTTCTGAGCACATTTAAAGTAGGCTAGGCTAAGCTGTGATGCTTGGTAGGTTAGGTTATTAAATGCATCTTTGACTTAATGATATTTTCAACTTACAGTGGGTTTATAGGGATGTAACCACATCGTAAGTTCAGGAAGGTCTGTATATCAGTTTATAAACAAAACGAAACAAAACAATAAGTAAAAACAAAAGAATTTCTCTATTTAAATATATGTTAGAATGAGTAGACCCCTATGGACTACATATTGTTCTTCCTCAAGGGTATTTTGTTCCCATGTACTCCCACATACATTTTAGAATTTTGTTGGGAGTTTGACTGGAATTACATTAAATCTGTAAATCAATTAGGGAAAATTGACATTATAATATTAAGTTTGCAAATCCATGGACATGCTATTTCTCTTTTAAATTACTCTTTAAAATGACAGTAAGTTCCTGTAATTTTTCTCAGATATACATTTTTCCATTTTTCCAGGTACTTCATTTTTATATGATTTAAATGATATCTACTGGAAATTGTATTTTCTGTTACACAGTAATATAGTTCATAGTTTAAATTTTGTGTCCATTCTTTTTTTTTTTTTTAACATCTTTATTGGGGTATAATTGCTTTACAATGGTGTGTTAGTTTCTGCTTTATAACAAAGTGAATCAGTCATACATAAACATATGTTCCCATATGTCTTCCCTCTTGCGTCTCCCTCCCAGTGTCCAGTCTTAAAAGTCATTTGTGGATTTTAAAAGTTTCTATATAGGCCATATATCATCTGGAAATAAATGACAATATGGCTCTTTGATCTATTTCTTATACTTTTCCCCCTTCTTGCCTTGTGATGCTGGTTAGGACCTCTAATGTCAGGTTGACTAGAAATGGTGACAGTGGCCATTCTTGACTTACTTCTAATCTGAAAAGGGAAAACTTTTAATATTTTACCATTATGTATGATGTTTGTGTGTTGTATTTTATCAGGATATACTCTATAAGGTTGTTTCCTGTTATTAGTTTGTTGAAAGTTTCTTCTTCGTTTTTTTTTTTTTTGATCAAGAAAGGGACTTGGATTATGTCAAGTGCTTTTTTCTGCATCTTTCATGATTATAATATGATTTTTCTTGGTTATCCTCTTAATATTGTAAATTACAATGATTTCTTTTCTAATGTTAAACAGACCTCATTCATGGGATCAACCCAATTTAATCATGATATATTGTCCTTTTTATGTATTACTTGATTCAGTTAGGTAATATTTTATTTAGAATGTTTTCATGTATCTTTATGAGAGAATTTGGCCCATAATCCTTTGTCTGTACTTATTAGGTTAAGAAAACAAGATTATACTAGCTATGTATGAGTTGGAGAGCATTTCATCTTTTTCTATCCTATGGAAAAGTTGTAGAAATTATGACATTAAGTGGAACTGGACCAGAAGATATTTGACTACTTATTCGATTTCGCTAATGGTTATCAGTTACATTTAGGTTATAGATTATTGGTTATATTCAGATTTCCATTTTTTGGTCAGTTTTGTTGTTTTATTTTTCTACAAAATTTCCTACTTTATCTAAATTTTCAAATTTTACTGACAGTGCTTCCCACAATATCCTTTTATTATGTTTTTTGTATCTGCAGCATCTTTATTTAATATGATTCCCTTTGTCATTTCTGGTGTTAGATTTTTGGAACTATTTTTTTTTTTTGTTCAGTTTCACCAGAAGCCTATTCATTTTATCAGTCTTTTCCAAAAAAACTAATGGTTGAAATTGTTGATGCACCCTCACTGGCTGCTTATTTCAAACTTTGTTGACTTTAAGATTATTTTTAATTATGTCCTTTCATCCTTTCTTTGTGTTTATTTTGCTGTTCTTTTTTAAAATTCTTGAGATATATGCTTAATTATTTATTAATATTCAAAGGTATACATTGTTCTTCTAAGTACTGCTTTAACTTAAGATTTATATGTAATATTTTTATAGTATTTCTGTTGGTATTCAGGTAAAACTATTTTCCAGTTTTGATGATGATTTCTTTGTTTCAGGGACCATTTAGTTTATTTCTTAAATAACAGATGTATAGGGAACATCTAGATATCTTGTTGGTGTTGTTTTTAGTTTCTAGCTTAATTGTACTGAAGACAGAAAACATACTTTGTGTGATTTAAGCCCTTGGAAATTTGCTGAAACTTTTTTTATGGTCACTTTTCATAAGTAGTCCATGTGTGCTAGGAAGAATATGTACTCTTGAGTGGTTAAGTGCTGTATACATACACACACTTTCAGTTTCCTTTAAAAAATTTGTGTGTGTGTGTGTTGTATTGTGCCTCTCTTCTTCACACCTATCTTCTAGCTTACTCGTTCTCTTTTCATGTGTCTATTATGCTATAAGACCAGTTTATTGAGGGTTATTTATTTATTTATTTATTTATTTATTTATTTAAAGACTAATGGAGACAACTTCCCACTGCCTTTTTGGGTTTTTTGTTTTTTGGCTGCATTGGGTCTTCGTTTCTGCACGCGAGCATTCTCTAGTTATAGTGAGCAGGGGCTACTCTTCATTGCGGTGTGCAGGCTTCTCATTGTGGTGGCTTCTCTTTGTTGTGGAGCACAGGCTCTAGGCACACAGGCTTCAGTAGTTGTGGCACGTGGGCTCAGTAGATGTGGCTCGCGGGCTCTAGAGCACAAGCTCAGTAGTTGTGGCACACAGGCTTAGATGCTCCACAGCATGTGGGATCTTCCCGGACCAGGGATCAAACCCGTGTCCCCTGCATTGGCAGACGGATTCTTAACCACTGCGCCATCAGGGAAGTCCCTATTGAGGGTTTTTTAAACAACTTTATTTTTTTTTTAGAGCAGTTCAACTTTACAACAAATTGAGAGGAAGGTACAGAGATTTCCCATGTTCCCCCCTGCCCCACACAGGTATAGCCTCCCTTATTATCCACATCGCTCACCAGAATGGTACATTTTTCTTTTTACCAAGGATGAACCTACCTTGACACATCATAATTACCCAAAGTTCATGGCTTACCTTAGGGTTCATTCATACTGTTCTACATTCCATAGGTTTGGACAAATGTATAATGATATACATCCATCATTATAGTATCATACAGAATATTTTCACTACCATAAACGTCTTCTGTGCTCTGCCTACTCATCTCTCCTCCCCTCCCTCACCTCTGGCAACCACTGATTTTTTATTGGCTCCATAGTTTGCCTTTTCCAGAATGTCATATTTTTGGAATCATACAATATGTAGCCTTTTCAGATTGACTTCTTTCACTTAGTAATATGCATTTAAGTTTCCTTCATGTCTTTTCATGGCTTGATAGCTCACTTATTTTTAGCACTGAATAGTATTCCATTGTCTGGATGTACTACAGTTTATGTATCTATTCACCTACTGAAGGATATCTTGGTTGCTTCTAAGTTTTGGCAATTATGAATAAGACTGCTATAAACATCCGTGTGGAGGTTTTTGTGTGGGCATAAATTTTCAGCTCCTTTGGGTAAATATCAAGGAGTGTGATTTCTGGATCGTATAGTAAGAGTATATTTAGTTTTGTAAGAAAATCGCCAAACTGTTTTCCAGAGTGGCTGTACCATTTTGTATTCCCATCAGCAATGTATGAAAGTTCCTGTTGCTCCACATTCTCACCAGCATTTGGTGTTGTCAGTGTTCTGGATTTTGGCCATTCTAATAGGTGTGTGTAACTACAGTTTTTAATTTTCATTATTGCATTTTTCATTTGAAGACATTTTGTTTAGTCCTTTTAAAGTTCTACTGGGGCACTTTTTAGAGTTCATTGCTCTCTGAACATATCTTCAAACTTGTTCTTATTTCAAACTATTTTTAAAAACATAGTATAATAGCTGTTTTATAAGATGCATTTGGTAATTTCAATGTCTGAAGTTTTTGGAATCTGTATCTGCTGTCTATTTCTCTTGCTCATGCTGGCTTTTTTCTTTTGTGCTTGTTTATGCTTAGCTATGTACCATTATGGCATATGTACCATTATAGCATATGAAATCTTATTTGAGGAAATTCTTTGAAGTCTAGAATGAAAGTTTTTCTTCCAGAGAGAATTTGCTTCTGACTCCTATAGGGAGTTGCTATTAGTCTGCGACTACCTTAAGTTTCCCTGGACTGTCAACGTGATATAACCCCAGGCTGCAGAACTATGTAAGGGTAGCCTAAGGTCACAACTTCTCAGGAATCCACACCTTCCAACCCTTTTACCCCTGTTTCTTACACTGTTTTTCTCTGCTGTCTGCTGTGCTCACCAACAAACCATCCCACCCTCCTATAGACCATGGAGGCAGGTTTACTTCTGATTCACCATTATTCTGAAGATAGAGAGCTTTGGGGTCCCAATTTAATGAGTAGAAAGTCTCCTATGAGACTCCTCACCTTGGGCAGGCCCTGGGCCTTAACTTGCATTACCCTTGACCCATGAAGTCTATAAAACTGAAACCTAAGATAATTAGAGCTAGTCTTAGCTCTTGTATCCAGAATATAGGATGAGCCTTTGCTCATATTCCCTCCCTGAGGGCAGAATGGTGCAGGCAGCGAGCAGCAGTTGGAACAGGCAGAGAACACTTGTCGCTGTGGAGAAGCCATGTTAGGAAGGCTAGTGGTAGCAGAGATTGTGCCGTGGTGGCTGATAAAGAGACTGGACTGGACAAGTCTGCAGGCTATTTAGCAGAAACAGAAACTGGAAATCTGAGAAATTGTCAGAAATAGTTCACTGTGGGACATTCAGACACGGGGCTCATTTTTTGAATTAGCTAGAGTGTGCTTGCACCATGGTATTTACAGTTCCAGCCTGGTTTTCCCATGTCTTCTAGGACCTTTGAAATCAAGGTTATTCTTATATTTATGATAAACTTAAGGTCAATGATAAGAGAGACTAAATATATATAATGAATGTATATTCTGTGTACTACCTTCTAGTAATTTGTCTTTAAAAATATTACTTGTGATTGTTGTTGACTTTAGCAGTTTACTTCACCAACAGTTACTTTTTGTGTAAATACATTCTGCTTCATATCCTTATATGTTAATTTACTTCTTATCAATTCAATTCATGAGCTCTCTTTTCAAATACACTACAGTGAAAAACAAGAAACAGCTTATTAGTGTCAATCTGTTTCCTTCCTTTTGTAGACATAAGAAAAGAGGTTTTGCCAGTGGATAAATGAATTTATGACAATGAGGTATTATTTTATCTTTTGAAAATTATGTATAAATAATTTAAAGCAATATTTTATTTTCACTAACTTTGGAGAGTTCTGTGCTGTGTTTGGTGCCTAGAAAATTAGTGACTAATGATGTTTCCAAGTATAAGGAGTAGAATAGAAATAGCTGATTTCTTATTTTCTGTATGTTTAATCCAACAGCAGAGGGGATGGATGTTTGATGTTATGGATTTGCACACAGACTCTGGTGCCAGACTGTTTGCGTTTGAATCCTGGCTCAATAGCTTAATATCTCAGTGGCTTTGGACAAATTACTTAACTTGTCTTTGCCAAAGTTTCCTCATCTGTTAAAAGGATGACAATAATAGTACCAACCTTTCAGGATTGTGAGGATTAAATAAGTAGAGCAAATATGAACCATCAGTAACAGTACTTTATATATTATATGTATGTTGCATGTAAATATACACTTTATAAATGTTAGCTATTTATGTGTACAGAATACAGACAAGCACTGAAAGTTTTGAAAAGTGATAGGAGGATTGGTCTACTGGAGACCTGCTCCAGGTTCTTCTCTCACTTGCCACAATCTTCCTCCTGGAGGGGTGATAACAGTGTAGTAGAGCCAGCAAACTATTGCTGTGTCCATATCTCTCCCATGGGATTAGAGAGAGCTGTAATGAGAGGGTCACATGCTGAAGGTATGCCTGTTCGTTACATAGAGAGCTTGGTTCCATCTGACTTCTTGAACTAGAGTGAGCCTTTACCCAAGTACTCCTCTATCAGGTGAGAGTAGGGAAGACACTGACAGCTTAATGCATCCTGATGATAGCAAGTTTTCTCCAGATATAAGGATAGAGTTAGGTCTCTTTAAAAAAAGTTTAGTCATAAGGCCATGTAGAAAATTATTGGTTAACTAGAAGAGGATGGTTTCTCATTTTCCATAGTTTATCTAACAGGGATTAAGCATATTTTAACTATAGATCATAAAATCTTTTAAATATTTCAATGTTTAATTCTTATAACTATATAGTAAGTCTCCATTTTTAGAATATTTGAAAGCAATAAATGGTGATTGGGAAACATGATCTTCCTATCTTGAGTTTCAGTAATAGTAGACTATTCCTCCCAGCAAGACATCACTGAAACATTTTGAACAAGAATATATACATTACTTATACATATCTCCAGGGAAGGAAATCCCACAGATCCTTTGAATGATTTGCTCTTTTTAAAACTATAACTGATTTGAGATATTCTCTTATATCTCACTTAAGTCTGCTCTCTTGAGAATTAATCTTATTCTTACTTATTCATTCCTCAGTAAAGATGGAGAGCAGCTGATACCATCCTCTTCACATACTTGAGAACCATTATTAAAGAATTCCTTTGCTGAATAATCTCATTTTGTCAAGGCTTTTACTATAGGTTTTGTTTTTAAATCCTTTGATCCTTTTTACTGCTCTGTACATCTCTTTCTTGAATCTCTGAATCTAAACAATTTGTGCTCACGTGGGTCTGACCCATGTTTTATTTATTTATAGTTTTATTCTGGATGTGTCACCTCACATTCCTAATGCTTAACTACTATTTATGCATCGCAGTATCCCACTTGCTTTTATAAGAACAAAAGCATTTCAGTGGAGGTGGTACATTATCTCTGAGCATTTATTTGTATCACAGGTAAACTAAGCCCGTTTGAAAACAAACAGCCTCCCTTCACACGCACACACAGAAGTGTATATCTCGATTGTAAATTTTTTCTAATTAAAGAAGTTTTTGTTTGTTTGTTTGTTTGTTTGTTAACAGTTGTTAAAGAACAGCACTATGTTCCAGAGCTACTTGGGGTTAATTATGGTTTATCACACACTGAAGAAGAAAAACACAGGGTGCAAAGTGGATAAAAAGAATGAATTTTTAGCAATTAATTAAATTATATTTCTTTAAAAAAGATAATATATCTGAAATAAATAAACAAACAGATTTTGGGTTGAATTGTTAGATTTTACCAGTGGTATGCTTTTGATCTTTCCACTTTAAACATGGTATATAGGCATACTGTTTGTATTTGAAGTTTGCATCTGTCATTGGTATAGTTAAATAAAATTGGGATAATTACATTATGAAACTGGAACCAAAATTGGCAAGGTAACTCATTGAAATTTAAGATTTCCTTGATTATTGTATTAACTATCAGATTATATCTTGAATTTATGATTAATTCAAAGAGTACATGACACAGATTGTTTTCTTACTTTAATTATGTTTGCATGATAGGTTTATGATGTTGCCTTGTTGAATGACAGAATTTTATTTGCTTCTTTCAGTTGTGTCTTTGTGTCTTTAAAGAGCTTCTACCACTTTCTAAAAACACTGCAATCAGAGAAGATTTTCATTAAATCCTTCTTTCCATAGTTGCTCTCTTGTTTTTCTGATGAAATCTTTGTTTACTTTTCTTTGGGAGGTTTAGATTATGGCCAACCATTTACAGCATGTTCATAGTTTATTTATGACTCAAAATAAAATAAGACCAAAATTTAGTGAAACTTAACACTTGAAAGGTTCCATATGTTTGAATGTGCTCAGATTATTATTTTTTGCCTATAACTAAGTTACAGATCACTGAGATGTAACTTATGTGCAGGCACTGTATGGGATTTCATGAATATTTAGTGCTTTGTTTCTATTTCTGAGTCTGTGAAGTTTCATAAATCAGCACTGTTTTTGCTTGGTTGCTACATAGCAGTGATTTTTGTGCTGTCTCTTCTGTATTAAAACGGCTGAGTTTCATACAGTTTGCCTATGGAAATAATTCCTGGTAGGAAAAGACAAATTATGTTGGCTCAGTGTTAAAGGTTATGATTTAAGTATAATGGAAGCAGGAAATAGACATTTAAATTTTACCTTAAACCTCCAACTTTAAACATTATTTACTAACCTATGTTGTCTATTGGTTAGTAAATAATGAGATCTTAAGAATCTGTTTCCAATTTTGTGATCTGGAATCCAAACTATTACCAACTATTTTTTGTCTGAAAGCTCCACTGGCAATGTTTCTTTAGACTTTGTAACTATAAATAAAGGCTCTCAGCTATTTTATTGGGACGTTAACGTGTCCTAAGCCAGTGATTCCCAATATGGTCAATCATCAGCATTATCTGGGCTGTTTTCTGAAAATACAGATTTCCAGACTCAACCTTAGGAAATTTTTTTTACTTGGTAGCATTAAATCAGAGATTCTCAACCTTGGTTGCGCATTAGAATCCTCTGGGGAGATTAACACCCACCCAAAAAAACCTGATAACTCAGTTCCATCCCCAGAGATCCTGATGTAATTCTGTGTCACCCTAACTTTAACCCAAACTCTGAGATCTTTTCAGACTAATGTCCAGCTACTTTTGAGAACCACTGCTTTAAACAATACATTTCTTTTTTAGAAGTATGATATTCAGAGTTTCTTATAGTGACTATTGATTTGGTTTACAATTTTACAATTTCATTACCATCTTCAAATATTTCCCTTTTTTTTTGTTTAAAATGTTATACTAATAACCCCTGGAAGGCTGATAGCTCCAAGCAAGTTCTGGCATGGGAAGATGTCTGAGCCTGTTTACCTCAGCAGGAGAAATATACGACTTCTTTGAGAAATACTACAGAAGCTGGATTGCCTTCCTCCCACCAGATAGAGGGCTTACAGACAGGGAGATTAGGGATAGTAGAGTTAGTAAGTTGATTTTGCTGTGCCCAGGATAACCAAGAGGCCTACTTTAGCTTGAGTTGACTCCTTGGCCCTTGGTAATAGTAGGTAGCATTTATTGAGTACTTACTATAAGCTGAATACTTAGAATTCTTCACCATAGCCCCACTTCCATTTTATAGGAAAGAAATGGCAAGCACGGGGAGGTTAAGTAACTTTCCCAAAGTCACACAGTTAGTATGCAGTAAAGGCTGCATTCGAACCCAGGCTTGTCTGACTCCAGGGCCCTTATGGCTGCCTATGATGTCACCTTGACCACTTACTAGACCACAATATGGTATAATAGATATGAATGAGGGGTATATAAGCATATCGAAGTCTGATCTCATATGAGCAATGTTTACATGTATAACTTACTTGACTTCTCTTCAATTATGCCATCTCTAAAATGAGATTAATAATAATACCTTCTTCACAGTGTTTATTATGAGGCATTTATATAAAGCAGTAGCTTGGTACCTGGATTATAGAAGTACTAAGGAAGTAATATCTGTTTTTATAAGTCAGCACAGTTTACAAGTCCAAAGACATAGAAATTTTGGGTTTGGATTGATTGCCATTCTTCCTGTGGGTAGGCTAGGTTGTTCCAGTCAGTGTATAGAGATTAGTTAAGGTTTATTCTAACCCTGAATTTCTCTAATTTTTATAAATTGTATCATTCACCCAGATACATTGTCTCTACTTGGCAAAATCCCTCTGGTCCTACCATTATGGTTAATCATTTAGTTTGTTAAATAAATCTTATTTTTTCATTGATTTACATAAGAAAAACAAAGCTTCATTCTTGTGAAATATACTACTTTAGGTTCCAAGTAGAAGACTTTTCCTAAGGAATTAATATCGTAGCTTACTTAAAAGTCTCTCCCAACATGGTGCCACATGAAATTACTGAAATGGGAGGCAGAATACTTGAATTCTATTCTTCCTGATCTTCCTTCTTTAAGTACTCGGCAATTTCAGGCATGTTCACTTAACCTCTTAAGTCTTTGGTTGTCTTAGATGTAAATTCGAAGCTGTATTATATGATAGTGGTAGGTTCTTTGTGCTCTAATATTATGTGGTTCTGGGTATTATAAAATAGCAACAAGGATATATTTATACATGTAAACTGTGTATATAATGGGAACTGCAGTTTTCACCCACCAGTTCATCTTTTTAGTTCCAACAATCTCTTCCTTATTCTGAGCTCATTTATCGACAAGAAATAGGATTCTATGATTTCTAACTTTTTAATGATTCTATTAATCTTTCCTCCATTATCAGCCATTTGCCAAAAATGTAACAGCCCCTGTACCTAGAGATCTCTTCCTTGGTTACTCTCTAATAACTTCTGGAAAATTGCTTTATCTTCTATCTAGTATTTTATTACCTAATTAGAGTGTTTCTCAGATATTGATTCCTGGATATACATTTGCTTACACAAATAGTGGAAATCTTTTCCTAATTCACACATACAAGAGTTAAATCAATGGATAAAAGACTTCTTCCATAAAATATTTTAAAACCTCTGTCACCTGGTACCATTTGTTTGTGTTAGAACAAAATATGACAGAATATACCATTAATACAAAATTATTTATATTATAGTGTAGTGATTCTCGAACTAATATCCAATCCACTGCAGACCAATTCTTTTGTAGAATACAATGAAAATGAATTACTAGAAAAACAATGTGTTAAAAAGACAAAAAGTACAAATCCAATTTTTAAAACTATGTTGCAATAGACATAAAATAATTCTGTCAAACTGCTCTAAAATTAGTTCTCTCAAATTTTCATTCTCAGAGTCTATACTTGTCATAAACTGAAAGCAAAGAGTTCATAGAACTGTACTGATCTGTGGATAAGACATTGAATTGCACTGGTCTTGAAAAGCAAGTTTGACTTTCTCTTTTTTGTAACTTTGAAATTCTTTCGCAAAAATAAGAGAGCTTCCTTATTCCCCTCTCTCAGCTTGTAGTATTCTTTAAGAGGCTGGATCTCCCTAGCTTCAGATAATTCCTACATTCAGTGACTGGATCCTTCAGGTTCTTTGCTGGATTAAAATGTAAGTAAAGTAGATGTGTATTAAGCCTTACCTGTATTTAGCCTCAGTGGAAGTGGGTTGCTCAGATCCTTTCTCGATAATGGCTTTTAATGAAAAGGAGAAGAGGACAACCTGGGGGGAACCAAGTGACTCAGGTGTAGAGAGGGGTTACTACCAAAAGGCCATGTCTGTCTGGGCCACGTGCCTGCTAATAAATCACCAGAGATTTATCCATGATTTTAATATCGGAATCATTGTCCAGGTGGAAAACAATCCAAAAAGTTGATGATAAGGGAAATACATGTAAGATGATTGTGTTGTGAAAATATCTGAGGCTTTAAAGGTGTTTTTTCCTTTTGATTTATTATAAGAAAGAATACAGAAATTACTATTGCTCAAAACAGTCATTCTACTGGAAACCTCAAATAGCAAATTAGAATTACATTTTTTTTTGAAAGATAGTTGCTAGGAGAGTAGGTTTTCCAGACCCCAATTAAAGATTCATTTTGCAATCAGCTTAAGCCTATATTTTTGAAACTTGAAACCTTACTCATCTGGCAGAGAAAAGGATCATAACCACTGAGAGGGAATACAAAGATCTTTCAGAGTATCCATATTTTACTTTTAAATCTTAATCTTCAAGGACTTTTCCCTATACTTTAAAAAATCTTATTTGTCTGCTAAGGAATTTTCTGCATTATTTCACCACCAAAATAATTGTTATTATATTAACTATTATAATTCAAAAATCTACCTTTATAAGGACCCATGAGAGAGATTTCTCTCTGACAATGCATTAAAAATACAGTGCTTGGGCTTCCCTGGTGGCACAGTGGTTGAGAGTCCGCCTGCCGATGCAGGGGACACGGGTTTGTGCCCCGGTCCGGGAAGGTCCCACATGCCACCATGGCTGCTGAGCCTGTGCGTCCGGAGCCTGTGCTCTGCAACGGGAGGGGCCGCGACAGTGAGAGGCCCGTGTACCGCAAAAAAAATACAGTGCTTCCTCTGAGCTCTCCATTTGTTTTTGACTTTTTCTTACCTCTGTCACTTATTAGAGTTAAGTCTTTGATAATGTATTTAACTTTTATGGTCCTCACTTTCTCTCATTTCAAAGGTGGGGATAAAAATTTTACCCACTTTATAGAGTTGTTCTGTAGATTAAATGAATTAATATATTGTAAGTGCTTAGAGCAGTGCCTGGAACGTAAGTACTTAAAAAGTGTAAGCTGTTATTATTATTGTTGTTACTGTTTTCTTTCATGGAACTGGCAATTCTTATAACTATTCATGTTTTCTTCTTTGCTTTTTCTCCTAGGAACGTTAAGGATCAAATCTGTTTCTTTTAGTAGCTGTCCATTATTCTTTTATTCCCCTTATTCTCAATTCTTCATCTGTTTAATCTTTATTCTGCTATTTTGTGTGCATATTCGCAGGCTGCCTCAAATTCTTTCTGGAATAAAGTGGAATATTAATCAATGCATCTATCAGTTTCTTTTTAAGAGACTGGATTGGATTATGAGTCCACCTATGGACAAGAGTAATCTGAAGGACATTTTAAAATCCTGATCATCTTAAATCTGGTTTCCTGAACCTATCAGTTGAGAGGGAGATCGAATTATTATATTTGACTTGAAAAATCTTTACAGCCTAGTTACTGGGGCCAGTCCTTAAAGTTACATCGCTAGTACACCAAGCGGGAGTGCTGGGATGGATGATGGAGAGTCCATCTCGATATCAATTACAGTAGAGAACCCCAAATAGGAGAGTATCTTACCCACTTTTGTATCCCCAGTGCCAAGCACAGTTTCTAGTGGATTACAATACTCAATAAATGGTTGATGAATGAACATACCATTTTTGCCTGGGTGCCACATTTTTCATTTGACAACTTCAGCTTAGGACCTCAGTTATAACCATAGAATTCCCTTAAATGAAACTTTTATTTTCTGGAAACAAGACCTTCATATCAAGCAAAACTAGGAAGCTTTTTGTGTTTTTTTCCCTGCCTAATCCACCTTCTGTCATTCCTCCATGCTCACTCTGTATTCTCACATTATTAACTCACTTATCAGAGGAAGGTCTCTGAAACCAACATGCTTTTTCCTCTCATATTTGCCTTTGAACCTGCTGACCCCTCTGTCTAGTAAAGTACTTACCCTTTAAATCTGGACCAGGTCTCTGCCTCTCCTGGGAAGATTTCTTTGCTAATTGGCTCCGTTAGGCAGAACTAGACGTGCCACATTTATGACCCCCCCATGCCTGGTATATATCCTCACTGTAGTCCTCTATACTTTGTATTTTCTTAGTTTGATGCTCAGGTAACATGTAATGGAGAGAAAGCACAGGTTTGGCAATTGGGCAAAACTGTGTTGGGTCCTTTTTAGCTTTGTAACTAAGCCCTGCCACTTAACCTTGCTGAGGGTCAGGTTACTTGTTTTGAAACGAGGATAGTAAAGTCTATCGCATAAGGTGTTGTAAAGATTAAATTAGGTAATATATGTAAAGGCCAAGCACATAGTTGGTGCTCAGTAAATAATAGAGTAGGCGCTCAATGAAGATCATGTACCAGATTTATGATGATAGGTGAAAAATCAATTTGAATTTTGATTTAAGGCATTAGATTTTTTAGAATTAAATTTATTTTAGGGCTATAAGTATGAAAAAGGGGAGAATCATGTTTCTAACTGCCTCCGAAAAAGCACTTAGTATAGCGCCATGTGTTAATAGACAGTCATTAATGACTTTGATGACTGACCAGCAAGCAAATTTGCTTCCTTTCTTTACATGTCTTTAAGGCTCTATCCAGAGTCAAAGTTAAGAATGATTAGCATGGTATTAGAGCAGAAGTGCTCCAGAACCTCACCATAAGCACTGGTTTCCAGATGAGGCTATTCTTGAAAGACTTAATTTAAGCTTTTCCACTTAGCGTTTAATGTGACTTACTTTGTACAATGACAAAGCTGCAGGTGTTAACAAAATCTAAGAGTTTAAAAATGTGCTTGTGGTATATTTAAAGTGACCAAAATAACTTTTTTTAAGATTCAAAAATAAACTGTTGACATAAATCACAGAAATACCACTGCTTAAGAAATAAGATTTGTTGCATTTCATCATTTTCACTCGGAATTAAAGATCCTCTGTAATCTAGCCCCAGTTTATCTTCCAGACACCTCCGGCACCCACCCTCTTCCCAGACCCTCTAGACAGTCCAGTCTTAAGATGGATTTTTTTCCACCTCTGCCTTTAATTCCTCCTTAGCCTCTGATGTGTTTTTGTGTAGAGACATGCCTTTTCCATCTTTTTATTCCAGCTTGAGCTGAAGCTCAGGTCCTGGCAGGTGGTGAGGGCTCAAGACATATTTTATTAGTGGCAGGTGACTCAGAGAGGCCTAAGCTAGGCTATGGAGAAATCAAACACGTCCTGTCCTTCATGGGAAAGTCAATGACTAGAATTGTTGGAGGTGATGGCTGGTCTCCCCAGACTGGTCACAAAAGCTAATGCTTAAACTTCCCTGGCAGTATGCTTGATGGAGAATGAGTGCAGCCTGAGTGGCAGGGGAGCTGAGGTTCACAGACTTGCCCCCCAGACAGTGGATAAAAGTCAGAAGGGAAAGGCAACTTTGAATGAATCACAAGGCATAACATATAGCTGGTCTTTCAGCTTAGATCTTCTCTCCTCAGCTCCTAGCTTCCTCAGGATTTGTGGCAGAGCCCTGGGGAGATGTCGCCTAAGTGAGAAGACACACAAGTGAGAGCCATCAAGTGAGGGGTGGGCAATTAGTTCCTTTAGTCAGCAGTACAGGGGGGCAGCACATTTGGAAAGCTGAATGGGAAGAATAGGATGCTTAAAAAAATTATTGGCATCCTGTCTCTCTGATTTCTCATACTTCCAAACTATGAAGCCTAAAGAAAGTTCTAGAATCTGGGCTCTTTCTTAGAGAAACAAGGTAACAGCATTTAAAGTGCCTTGTAACTCCTTAGAAGAGATTATTTCTCTGTAGGGTCTCTCAGATGGAAGAAACCAAATGTGACATTTCACAATCTGGGAAGGGGGAGGCATCTTGCTAATTGAGAAAACATTTCTATTCACAGTCTTTAGACTGAGATTTAGACTATACTATCCCCCAACTAACATCTGTTCTTGGTAAAGATAGCATGGCTAAATTCAACCCGTCCATTATTTAAAGGATAAGGCATGTCTCCATTTTACCTTGGTGGGTCTATGGAGAAGGAAATACAATCAGGAATTTTTACAACCTCATGACTACACCAACTATTCTTTTTACATAGAATAACTTATTTCTCCATTGCCTCCAGAAGGAAATCTGAAAGGCTGAGCATTAATCTTAAAATACTGAGCAATTAATAAGAGTTTAAGAGACCCAGAGCCCAACATTTGGTAAGTTTGCATCTCTCACCAACAGCACTCTCTCCCCACCAACTCCCTGCAGTATTGGACTCAACATAAACATTCATGAGCATTATAAAACACAAAGGAACTATTTTCTTTGCACATCTGCATAATAAGTTGTTAATTTTCAACCCAGTTATATGTAAATGATGACTGCTGTATATGAAATACTTCCCTTGCTTTTAATCAAATGTTGCCCATCCTTTAAAGCCCCAATTAAATTCTACGCAAGTTTGCCCTCCCCACACTCTTTCACCCCCAGCTTATTTAATTTTCTAAGTCAAAGTAACAGATGCAAGGGACACGGGTTCATGCCCCGGTCCGGGAGGATCCCACGTGCCGCGGAGTGGCTGGGCCCGTGAGCCATGGCCGCTGAGCCTGCGCGTCCTGAGCCTGTGCTCCGGCAACGGGAGAGGCCACAACAGTGAGAGGCCTGCGTACTGAAAAAAAAAAACGAGAAAAACAAAAACAAAACAAAGTAGCACCCTCTTTTTTAACCTCTGAATTTAAAGCACTGTTATCTATAATTTGTATCTATTTGACAAAGGCTCAAGGAAACGGTATGTAACTGGTTAGTCTTTCATTAAAAACTTAGTTACCTTAGCCACTGATTTGTTCATACTTGATTGGGTTAGATATACTGTAGCCCCAGGAGCTAAAAATTTGGGAGCTCTAGTCTACAAAAAATTTCAAGATAGTTTCTAAAAAGGAATAAATGAACACTTGGCAGGAGATGCCTGTCACAAACACTGTACACATCAAAGCAGATTCCAGTAGGAACTTCTCAATGGCGAACATTAGTTCCTAGTATTTTTACTTGGAATTGAACATAAATATGTAAAACTTCATGTTTATCTATTTCTTATTTTTAAATTAATAAGTGATCATTGTTGAAATTTTGTAAAGTATGAAAAGGCATAAGTGAGTAGGAAAGAAAGTCACTTAAAATCCTACTACTCATTTTGGCATACTTCTTGCATTTTTTTGTTACATATTTGAGACTTTACATACAATTTCATATCCTGTTTTTGCATTTAATATTATAACAAGGGTTTTCCTTAGTTATTTGAAATACCTAGCAAACATAATTTTTCAAGCAAAAATGGATATTTCTTTGTTTCCTATTCTCATTATATGAATAATACATGCTAGTTATAGAAATTTCAGATAATGCATAAATGTATAGAGCAAAAGTAATTCCACCCCACAGAAATAAATGCAGTGAAATTTAGTGTATATCCTTCCAGACTTTTGCCCATGCATTTAAACAAAAAAGTATGCATATATACAGATAAAATATATGTACATAAATATGCAATCCTGGGATCACACTTTGTATACAGTTGGGCAACCTACATTTGCACTTAATACATTTTAAAATATTTTTGGGCAACCTACATTTGCACTTAATACATTTTAAAATATTTTACTATCTATCATCTACATGTTTATTCTTTACCCCCTTAAATAACTGCATGGTATTATATCATAAAAAGAATTTTAATGATTATATAAAACTCCATTGAATAGATGTATGTAGTGTACTTAACCTCTCCTCACTGCATACACCCACTCTGCCATTGATGGAGACATTGTTTTCTTAACTTTTAAAACCAAGAATAATTCTAAATTAAAAATAATGCTGTGATGAACATCTTTACCAATAAAGCATGTCCACACAAAATTATTTCCTTAATAGAGCCCCACTGTCGAAATGATTGATTCAGGTATGTGAAAAAGCTTGACTCCTGATAAATATTATACATTTTCTGTAGTTTTAATTTCAAACTTTCTTTGCTATTCCTTATGCTTGCACCTACCTACCCTTTACTTTTTAAACTCACTGTATCCTAAAAGTCTTTTACATTTAAATTTGCAGTTCTGTCATTTTCATTGAAGATATTGGACATGCTTTTATAATGCTTTTATAAGTTTGAATTCAAGAAAGACGACTGGCTAGATGGCTGGTGTGTGTGAAATTTGCTTGTAGATTGACTTGATGGTAGTTTCTGGCACTATCTTTTGTCCTTTGTCAGCCCCTTTGGGAAAGTTTATGACAATAAACACAGTGTAGCATACCCCACAATATGAACTTGGTCTTCAGGAATGGGCATTAACTGCTTTCATTCTGTAATAGTATCTACTGAGAGATGAGGTTTTATTTAGGAAAGTGCTCAAGCCTGAAGTCTCTTGCAATATCTATGAGATGTGTGCATTCAGAGTTAAAATTTCATGAGAACTTTGTTCAAGGAATTACTTTTCACCTCAGTTCAATGTTAATTTACTTTACTTGTAAGCAAACAGAATGCAGTGATACTATTTCTATCCTAAGAACATATGCATGTTGTTCCATTAGTAGTAATATTTTCATCAGAACATTGTTGAACAGTAGCAAGTGATAACATTTGTAGGCAGTAATCAGAGACTTGACAGCTTTCCTCACCACTAACATTCTTCCTTCTAAGAGATGAGAGATGTATATTGAATAGAACACTTCAGAAAAGAATTATTAGCTGTTAACTCAAATACCAAATTGAAGTTGGATTACTCAAAAAAATAAAACCGGGCTTCCTTGGTGGCGCAGTGGTTGAGAGTCCGCCTGCCGATGCTGGGCCCGTGAGCCATGGCCGCTGAGCCTGCGCGTCCGGAGCCTGTGCTCCGCAATGGGAGAGGCCACAACAGTGAGAGGCCCGCGTACTGCAAAAAAAAATAATAATAATAATAAGAAAACCATCTTCTGAGGTATCCTAGTGGCTTCATTTTATAGGTGACAGCCATAGTAGAGTAATCCTCTTATTTGAGGAGTCATCAATCCTTGTCCTATCCAAGAAATGAATACAGGTTCACATATCTTTAATAGCATTTAATTATATTATCCTGATTTTTCCTCTTGATTTACTTATCTCAGTGTTGATTATTCATCCTCCATTTAACAGCTTGGGCCCCAGCTTTCCTCCATGAGCCTTGGCTACATTGCTGGCTTGGCTTGAAAGGTAGGTGTGTGACAGGGAAGTTATCGTCACTAAGTTCATGAAGAAACTAAACATAAAGATAATGAATGAGTTACAGTCATAATAACAGTAGCAGTAATGATTAGTGCTGACATTTATGGAGCACTTACTTTGTGCCAGGGACAGTACTAAGCACTTTACAGGCAATAATTCATTTAATCTTGACAGCAGCAACTTATGAAGTATATGCAACTACTATGCCTTCCATTTTACAGTTGAGGAAACCAAGGAACAGAGAGGTTGTGACATGGTATATTCAGCTAGTAAGGGGTGAAGCCAGCATTGAAGCCAGGATATCTGGCTCTGTGGTGCTTAACCACCTGTGCTATGTTGCCACTGAAAATGATAAATAGAAGTGTTTGGACTAAACTTTCTGGCTCCTAGTCCACTGCTTTTCTTGGATAATAAACCCTATGTACCATCTATATACTGACTGAGGATACAAAATATGTAAATTACACGGTCCTCATCTTTGGGAAAATTTTCTGACCAGCATTAAATGCACAAAACACCTTTATTTGGAGGATGAATTGAAGGAGATAGGACCAGTTCATGGAGAGCTTTGATGGTCCAGCTGAGTAATCTGTGGTCATAACATAGTTGGTTTCAGTTACATCAAATATAATGTTAATGTATGTGGTCATTGACTTTAAATCTAACACTCTCTTTCTTTGTTTCTTTCTTCCTCCCTTCCTTCTTTCTTTCAGCCTTCCTTCCTTTCTTTTTTCCCCACCTATATAGCATTTGTGTGTATTTCTATATAACTTCAGTTAGTTATAAGGATGTTTTAAAACTTGTTATAAGTATAGAAAGAACACTCACTTCTATTTAATATGAAAAATCCTCAGCTAAATTTATGAAATATGGAGAAAATATTTACAAATAATTACAGTTTTTTTTGCTCTTTTAAAGAAGGTATCATAACTAGGTCTAAGAGAAAAATTGGTTTAGATGTCCTTTGCCGATTGGCTTGTAGTAAATAGATCAAAATTATTTCTAAATAGCATAATAATGATCCACATGCAAATGAGTATTTTTAAATGCTTAAAGGTACTTGAATATAGTTTAAACAGTTTTCATGAAATTTTGTGGAAAATTTATTTACTTAAAAAATACATTCTTTAGGGCTTCCCTGGTGGCGCAGTGGTTAAGAATCCACCTGCCAATGCAGGGGACACGGGTTCGAGCCCTGGTCCCGGAATATCCCACATGCCATGGAGCAACTAAGCCCCTGTGCCACAACTACTGAGCCTGTGCTGTAGAGCCCATGAGCTACAACTACTGAAGCCCACGTGCCTAGAGCCTGTGCTCCTCAACAAGAGAAGCCACTGCAATGAGAAGCCCGTGCAGCGCAACAAAGAGTAGCCCCCCCTCGCCACAGCTAGAGAAAACCCGTGCATGGCAACGAAGACCCAGTGCAGACAAAAATTAATTAATTAATTAATTAATTTAAAACTTAAAAAAAAATTCTTTAGAGATAGTATACACATTAGTCTGGCCTTCTTCTGACTAATTACAAATTCAGCTTTAGTGGAGTGTGAATTAAAGAAGTATTGTTGCTTTTCCAATGCTGCTCATTCTATTTGGAAAAATTAAGGAAAGTGTTGTCTAATTCTTTTTAAACACACCATGGTATCTGGTACCAACAGTGGGTACTCACTAAGTGCTGCTGATTGATGAGGATGAAAGGTCAGATGTGCCCCAGGAGTGCATTTACCAATGTAGATAGTCCGTTTTGTGGGATAAAATCACAGGAAATGGAAGCCACTTTTACAAAAGAAGAAAAAGGAAAAAAAAGATTTGGTTTGTAATTTTTTTCTGGTTGTTTTAGAATTTCCATTTTTAGATGAATTTCTCACTTGTGTGAATTTATGAAAGGCAAATTATGACTTCCAGTGTTTTTCTCTCAAGCTATCTACTCAGTTTTCCATTCTACATCCCTCAAATGATTTGATTCTGTTAGAAATGTTACATGTAATTCTGTATTTACAGAAGGAGTGAATTGCTAGGGAGGGTTTGAGATTTGCAGTTTGGGTCGCAAGCATCTCTTAGATTACCTCCTCCATATAGTCATAGTAAGATTATGTTCAGCAGGTAACCTGACTTAACATCAAACCTGAGCAACTAGAAAGTGAAACAGACAAACGAAACTCTTCTATTTTCAGAGAAACAATTAGGAGCATCAGTTAGAGGATCACTATACTATTGAGACTTGATAAAATCCTCAAAATAAAGGTCAAGATGCAGACATTAACATTCTCAAATACTCAGAGTGTAAAATTACTTATTAAATTCAGTCAATTTTATTGCAGTCGTACTATACACCAAGTACTGTTCTAAGTGGT
Organism: Lagenorhynchus albirostris; assembly: GCF_949774975.1. Taxonomy (NCBI): domain Eukaryota; kingdom Metazoa; phylum Chordata; class Mammalia; order Artiodactyla; family Delphinidae; genus Lagenorhynchus; species Lagenorhynchus albirostris. Next base: position 70,193,702 of record NC_083102.1, read on the forward strand.
TAGGGATAGGACACTGAATAGGACAAAAATCTCTAACCTTGTGGAGTTTGCATCAAGTAGAAGTGGGGGGAAGACATATAGTACTCAAATAAATAAGTAAAAAATACAGTCATCAAACATAGATAGGGACCATAGATATAAGGATGGAAGGGGGATAAGGAATGACAGAATGTGAGGGGGGTTCAATTTTAGTAAGTGACTTATGAGTAAATACTAACATGACGGGCTGTGTTGTGCATATATTTGGGAGAAGAGCACTGCTACAAAGGAAATAGCAAGTGCACAGGGTCTGGGCAGTGGTGTGCCAGGCATGCTCAAGGGAGTCATAGAGCTATAAGACATGAGGTCAGAAGAAGAAAGTGGGAAGTAGATCATTATCCAGGGATCTTGCAGGCCACTGTTGAGACTTTGGCTTTTGTTTGTGTTGGCTGCTGCTTTTTTTTTTTTTTAACATCTTTATTGGAGTATAATTGCTTTACAATGGTATGTTAGTTTCTGCTTTATAACAAAGTGAATCAGCTATACATATACATATATCCCCAAAGTGAATCAGCTATACATTTACATATATCCCCATATCTCCTCCCTCTTGCGTTTCCCTCCCACCCTCCCTATCCCACCCCTCTAGGTGGTCACAAAGCACCTAGCTGATCTCCCAGTGCTATGCGGCTGCTACCCACTAGCTATCTGACATTTGGTAGTGTATATATGTCCATGTCACTTTCTTACTTCATCCCAGCTTACCCTTCCCCCTCCCCGTGTCCTCAAGTCCATTCTCTATGTCTGCATCTTTATTGCTGTCCTGCCCCTAGGTTCTTCAGAATTAATATTTTTTTTCTTTTTAGATTCCATATATATGTGTTAGCATACGATATTTGTTTTTCTCTTTCTGACTTACTTCACTCTGTATGACAGACTGTAGGTCCATCCACCTCACCACAAATAACTCAGTTTCATTTCTTTTTAAGACTGAGTAATATTCCATTGTATTTATGTGCCACATCTTCTTTATCCATTCATCTGTCGATGGACACTTAGGTTGCTTCCATGTCCTGGCTATTGTAAATAGAGCTGCAATGAACATTGTGGTACGACTTTTTTTGAATTATGGTTTTCTCAGGGTATATGCCCAGTAGTGAGATTGCTGGGTCATATGGTAGTTCTATTTTTAGGTTTTTAAGGAACCTCCATACTGTTCTCCATCATTTCTCTAATGATTAGTGATGTTGACCTTCCTTTCATGTGTTTGTTGGCAATCTGTATATCTGCTTTGGAGAAATGTCTATATAGGTCTTCTGCCCATTTTTGGATCGGGTTGTTTGTTTTCTTGATATTGAGCTGCATGAGCTGCTTGTAAATTTTGGAGATGAATCCGTTGTCACTTGATTCGTTGGCAAATATTTTTTCCCATTCTGAGGGGTGTCTTTTCGTCTTGTTTATGTTTTCCTTTGCTGTGCCAAAGCTTTTAAGTTTCGTTAGGTCCCATTTGTTTATTTTTGTTTTTATTTCCATTTCTCTAGGAGGTGGGTCAAAAAGGATCTTGCTGTGATTTATGTCATAGAGTGTTCTTCCTATGTTTTCCTCTAAGAATTTTATAGTGTCTGGCCTTACATTTAGGTCTTTAATCCATTTTCAGTTTATTTTTGTGTATGGTGTGTTCTAATTTCATTTTTTTACGTGCAGCTGTCCAGTTTTGGCAGCACCACTTATTGAAGAGGCTGTCTTTTCTCCATTGTATATACTTGCCTCCTTTATCAAAGATAAGGTGACCGTATGAGCATGGGTTTATCTCTGGGATTTCTATCCTGTTCCATTGATCTATATTTCTGTTTTTGTGCCAGTACCATACTGTCTTGATTACTGCAGCTTTGTAGTATCATCTAAAGTCTGGGAGCCTGATTCTGGCAGCTCCGTTTTTCTTTCTCAAGATTGCTTTGGCTACTTGGAGTCTTTTATGTTTCCATACAAATTGTGAAATTTTTTTGTTCTAGCTCTGTGAAAAATGCCATTGGTAGTTTGATAGGGATTGCATTGAATCTGTAGATTGCTTTGGGTAGTACAGTCATTTTCAAAATGTTGATTCTTCCAATCCAAGAACATGGTATGTCTCTCCATCTGTTTGTATCACCTTTAATTTCTTTCATCAGTGTCTTAAGAGTTTTCTGCATACAGGTCTTCTGTCTTTGTAGGTAGGTTTATTCCTAGGTATTTTATTCTTTTTGTTGCAATGGTAAATGGGACTGTTTCCTTAATTTCTCTTTCAGATTTTTCATCATTAGTGTATAGAAATGCAAGAGATTTCTGTGTATTATTTTGTATCCTGCTACTTTACCAAATTCATTGATTGGCTCCAGTAGTTTTCTGGTAGCGTCTTTAGGATTCTCTATATATAGTAACATGTCATCTGCAAACAGTGACACCTTTACTTCTTCTTTTCTGATTTGGATTCCTTTTATTTCTTTTTCTTCTCTGATTGCTGTGGCTAAAATTTCTAAAACTATGTTGAATAATAGTGGTGAGAGTGGACAACCTTGTCTTGTTACTGATCTTAGAGGAAATGGTTTCAGTTTTTCACCATTGAGAATGATGTTGGCTGTGGGTTTGTCATATGTGGCCTTTATTATGTTGAGGTAATTTCCCTCTATGCCTACTTTCTGGAGCGTTTTTATCATAAATGGGTGTTGAATTTTGTCAAAGGTTTTTTCTGCATCTATTGAGATGATCATATGGTTTTTAATCCTTCAGTTTGTTAAATGATGTATCACATTGATTGATTTGCATATATTGAAGAATCCTTGCATTCCTGGCACAAACCCTACTTGATCATGGTGTATGATCCTTTTAATGTGCTGTTTGATACTGTTTGCTAGTATTTTGTTGAGGATTTTGCATCTATGTTCATCAATGATATTGGCTTATAGTTTTCTTTCTTTGTGACACCTTTGGTTTTGGTATCAGGGTGATGGTGGCCTCGTAGCATGAGTTTGGGAGTGTTATGCCCTCTGGTATATTTTGGAAGAGTTTGAGAAGACTAGGTATTAGCTCTTCTCTAAATGTTTGATAGAATTCGCCTGTGAAGCCATCTAGTCCTGGGCTTTTGTTTGTTGGAAGATTTTTAAACACAGTTTCAGTGCTTGTGATTGGTCTGTTCATATTTTCTATTTCTTCCTGGTTGAGTCTTGGAAGGTTGTGCTTTTCTAAGAATTTTTCCATATCTTCCAGGTTGTCCATTTTATTGGCATATAGTTGCTTGTAGTACTCTGCCATGTTCCTTTGTATTTCTGTAGTGTCAATTATTACTTCTCCTTTTCATTTTGCATAATCTGTCCATTGGTGAAAGTGGGGTGTTAAAGTCCCCTGCTATGATTGTGTTACTGTCAATTTCCCCTTTTATGGCTGTTAGTATTTGCCTTATGTATTGAGGTGCTCCTATGTTGGGTGCATAAATATTTACAATTGTTATATCTTCTTCTTGGATCAATCCCTTGATCATTATGTAGTGTCCTTCTTTGTCTCTTCTAATAGTCTTTATTTTAAAGTCTATTTTGTCTGATACGAGAATTGCTACTCCAGCTTTCTTTTGGTTTCCATTTGCATGAAATATCTTTTTCCATCCCCTAACTTTCAGTCTGTATGTGTCTCTAGGTCTGAAGTGGGTCTCTTGTAGACAGTAAATATATGGGTCTTGTTTTTGTATCCATTCAGCCAATCTGTGTCTTTTGGTGGGAGCATTTAGTCCATTTACATTTAAGGTAATTATGGATATGTATGTTCCTATTGCCATTTTCTTAATTGTTTTGGGTTCGTTATTGTAGGTCTTTTCCTTCCCTTGTGTTTCTTGCCTAGAGAAGTTCCTTTAGCATTTGTTGTAAAGCTGGTTTGGTGGTGCTGAATTTTCTTAGGTTTTGCTTGTCTGTAAAAGTTTTAATTTCTCCATCAAATCTGAATGAGATCCTTGTGGGGTAGAGTAATCTTGGTTGTAGGTTTTTCCCTTTCATTACTTTATATATGTCCTGCCACTCCCTTCTGGCTTGCAGAGTTTCTGCTGAAAAATCAGCTGTTAACCTTATGGGGATTCCCTTGTATGCTATTTGTTGTTTTTCTCTTGCTGCTTTTAATATTTTTTCTTTGTATTTAATTTTTGATAGTTTGATTAGTATGTGTCTTGGCATGTTTCTCCTTGGATTTATCCTGTATGGGCCTCTCTGAACTTCCTGGACTTGATTGACTATTTCCTTTCCCATATTAGGGAAGTTTTCAACTATAATCTCTTCATATATTTTCTCAGTTCCTTTCTTTTTCTCTTCTCCTTCTCAGACACCTATAATTTGAATGTTGGTGCATTTAATGTTGTCCCAGAGGTCTCTGAGACTGTCATTAATTCTTTTCATTCTTTTTTCTTTATTCTGCTCTGGTAGTTATTTCCACTATTTTATCTTCCAGGTCACTTATCTGTTCTTCTGCCTCAGTTATTCTGCTCTTGTTTCCTTCTAGAGAATTTTTTATTTCATTTATTGTGTTGTTCATCATTGTTTGTTTGTGCTTTAGTTATTCTACGTCCTTGTTAAATGTTTCTTGTATTTTCTCCATTCTATTTCCCAGATTTTGGATCATCTTTACTACCATTACTCTGAATTCTTTTTCAGGTAGACTGACTATTTCCTCTTCATTTGTTTGGTCTGGTGGGTTTTTACCTTGCTCCTTCATCTGCTGTGTGTTTCTCGGTTTTCTCATTTTGCTTAACTTACTGTGTTTAGGGTCTCCTTTTCACAGACTGCAGGTCCATAGTTTCTGTTGTTTTTGGTGTCTGTGCCCAGTGCCTAAGGTTGGTTCAGTTGGTTGTGTAGGCTTCCTGGTGCAGGGGACTGGTATCTGTGTTCTGGTGGATGAGGCTGGATCTTGTGTTTCTGCTGGGCAGGACCGCATCTGGTGGTGTGTTTCGGGGTGTCTGTGTCCTTATTATGACTTTAGGCAGCCTGTCTGCTAATGGGTGGGGTTGTGTTCCTGTCTTGCTAGTTGTCTGGCATATGGTGTCCAGCTCTGTAGCTCGCTGGTCGTTGAGTGGAACTGGGTCTTAGCATTGAGATGGAGATCTCTGGGAGAGCTTTCACCGTTTGATATTAGCTGGAGCTGGGAAGTCTCTGGTGGACCAATGTCCTGAACTTGGCTCTCCCACCTTAGGCTCAGGCCTGACCCCTGGCTGGAGCACCAAGACCCTGTCAGCCGCATGGCTCAGAAGAAAAGGGAGGAAGAACGAAAGAAAGAAAGAAAGAAAGGAAAGAAGGAAGGAAGGAAGCAAGGAAGGAAGGAAGGAGGGAGGGAGGGAGGGAAGAAAGAAAGAAAGGGAAAGAGAAATAAAGAAAATAATAATAAAATAAAGTTATTAAAATAAAAAATTATGAAAAAGTAAAAAAAAATAAAGCCAGAAGAGAGCAGCCAAACCAAAAAACAAACCCACCAATGATAACAAGCACTAAAAACTATACTAAAACAAACAAACAAACAAAATGGACAGACAGAACCCTAGGACAAATGGTAAAAGCAAAGCTATACAGACAAAATCACACAAAGAAGCATACACATAGATACTCACAAAAAGAGAAAAAGGAAAAAAAAATATATATCTATATATAAAAAAAAGGAAGAGCAAGCAAATCAATAAACAACTCTACCAATGATACTAAACTCTAGATACTAAGCTAAGATAAACATAAGACCAAAAACAAATTAGATGCAGAAAGCAAACCTGAAGTCTACAGTTGCTCCCAAAACTCACTGTCTCAATTTTGTGATGATTTGTTGTCTATTCAGGTATTCCAGAGATGCAGTGTACATCAAGTTGATTGTGGAGATTTAATCCCCTGTCCTGAGGCTGCTGGGGGAAATTTCCCTTTCTCTTCTTGTTCACACAGCTCCTGGGGTTCAGCTTTGGATTTGACCTTGTCTCTGCGTGTAGGTCACCTGAGGGCGACTCTTCTTCGCTCAGACAGGACGGGGCTAAAGTAGCAGCTGATTCATGGGCCCTGGCTCACTCAGGCCAGGGTGAGGGAGGGGTACGGAATGTGGGGTAAGCCTGTGGCCACAGAGGCCAGCATGACATTGCAACAGCCTGAGGCGCACCCTGTGTTCTCCTGGGGAAGTTGTCCCTGACTCATTGGACCCTGGCAATGGCGGGCTGCACAGGCTCCTTGGACGGGAGGTGTGGAGAGTGCCCTGTGCTCGCACACAGGCTTCTTGGTGGCTGCAGCAGCAGCTGTAGTGTTTCATGCCCATCTCTGGTGTCCATGCTGATAGCCGTGGCTCATGCCCGTCTCTGGAGCTCATTTAGGCAGTGCTCTGAATACCCTCTCCTCACACACCCCGAAACAATGGTCTCTTGCCTCTTAGGCAGGTCCAGACTTTTTCCCAGACTCCCTCCCTGCCAGCTGTGGCGCACGAGCCCCCTTCAGGCTGTATTCACACAGCCAACCCCAGTCCTCCCCCTGGGATCTGACCTCCGAAGCTTGAGCCTCAGCTCCCCGCTCCCACCCTCCCCAGTAGGTGAGCAGACAAGCCTCACAGTCTGGTGAGTGCTGGTTGGCACTGATCCTCTGTGCGGGAATCTCTCTGCTTTGCCCTCTGCACCCCTGTTGCTGTGCTCTCCTCTGTGGCTCCAAAGCTTACCCCCTGCTATCCCCCTGTTTCCTCCAGTGAAAGGGCTTCCTAGTGTGTGGAACCCTTTCCTCCTTCACAGCTCCCTCCCAGAGGTGCAGGTCCCATCCCTATTCTTTTGTCTGTGTTTTTTCTTTTTTCTTTTGCCCTACCCAGGTACGTGGGGAGTTTCTTGCCTTTTTGGAGGTCTGAGGTCTCCTGCCAGCATTCAGTAGGTGTTCTGTAGGAGTTGTTCCACATGTAGATGTATTTCTGATGTATTTGTGGGGAGGAAGGTGATCTCCGCATCTTACTCCTCTGCCATCTTGAAGGTCTTCTCTGTTGGCTTCTATCTTGAAACTAAGTTGTAGTGTGACAAGAGTGCAAGCAGGGAGACTAATTAAGAGGCTACTGAAATGATCCTGGTGAGAGGTAATGACAGCTTGAAGGAATGGTGTATGTTTATGGATGGATGGTGTATGTTAATGGATGTAGTTTATGAGAGAAAGAGTGTGATTAAACATGAATCCAAGTTTTTGGCTTCGGTTATTGGTAGTTTGGGAGTTATTAACCGAGATGGGAAAAACTGTTTAGTGGTGCTGGATTGCAGAGGGTGATGGGACACTTGGTTTTGGACATCCAAGTGAACTTGTTGAGTAACAGTTACAAAGCCTGCAATGAGGGAGGAGATCTGGACTGAGGTACACATTTGCAATCATCCGTATATAGGTGGTATTTAAAGAGATCAGAATGGATTGGCTCATGAGATCAAATTCCCAGTTCCAATGCTGTTGTCTTTTCTGATGGTGATGGTGTAAACAAGTTGATTTTAGGTGCTTTGACATATTGAAGTTGGTCTGATGATAACATTGAACACATATCTTTTCTCTACTTTTAGCTTTCAACTTTCAACCATCATCTTCACTGTGAAAGCATTTATTGCCAGATAGGGCTGGCCACTAGTGAGCACTAGTGAGCATTTCAACCTCAAGGCACCTAGGAGACAGTACTACTCATACTTTGTTGAGGTCAAAACAAAACACAGCAGAAAACATCCAACTCTAGAATGGATTGGCAAATAATGAAAATTTTATTGCAGATTTTGTGGCTTGACAGAGAAGAAAGTTGACACTGCACACTACACGGATGAAATGTAATAAAAATCTCCTCCTCAGGCTTCCCTGGTGGCGCAGTGGTTGAGAGTCCGCCTGCCGATGCAGGGGACATGGGTTCGTGCCCCGGCCCGGGAAGATCCCACGTGCCGCGGAGCGGCTAGGCCCGTGAGCCATGGCCGCTGAGCCTGCGCATCCGGAGCCTGTGCTCCGCAACGGGAGAGGCCACAACAGTGAGAGGCCTGCATACTGCAAAAAAAAAAAAAAAAAAAAAATTCCTCCTCCTTTGCTCTTCCCCCTCAGTTTTTCTTAGACTGCCAGCTGTCACATCTTCATTCTCTTCCCCCGACCCCTCCACTACTTCTCAGAACCCTTCTTACTACTCAAATAATTCACTTTTGGTCTTAGACTTGTTTACTCTTCACCCTCCACAAAACAAAACCTCTACCTACATTTAACCAAACCTATTTTTCCTACAAAGCAGTTCAGCAACCTTCTACTGTGACTCAAGTTTGTCTTTTAGGTGACCAGCTATCTGTTCCAAAGTACTTATCCCAATAACCAAGAAAACCCAGGTCTTCTTAAGTGTGTGTGTGTGTGTGTGTGTGTGTGTGTGTGTGTGTGTGTGTGTGTGTGTGTGTGTGTGTAAGGGAGGTAGAGAGAGACAGAAAACAGAAAGAGAAAGCGAAAGAAAGAGACTGTGTGTTGAAGATGTAACTCTCCAAATCAATGCACATTTGTTCCCAAGTTTGGGTAAGAACTACATTGTAGGCTGAGAATGTATTATTTTTATTTGGTCATAATTTGAATAAGGAACAATATAAAATGCCAAGAAATTTTCAATCATATCTTCACAATCTTTTTACTAATCTTTACCATACTATTACTTATTCATGTTAATATAATTATTTTTGAACTCTCTTCATCTGCCATATAAAATATGCATCACTGGATAATTGGATATAAACCAGTGTATGTTCTATTTTAACATTTTCGCTTATACTAGTCTTCTCTACTATCATGGATACTGTACTGTGCTGTCCAAATCCCCTGTTCAGAACAGAGGGACTTATTTCCTCAGCTGATGGGAAGAATTGTCCTCTGTTAAAGAGAGCCTCTTTACTCAAATTCCATGCCTTTGAACTAAGGATAAAAATGGCTCAGCTTCCTCACCCCAGCTCAGGACAACTTGGAAGGGCCATCCCAGCTCCAGGGATTGCTGTGCAGTCAGCTAAGGCCGCATTGTGGTTTCTCTGAAGCCCGACTTCTGCTTCCACCCTATCCTGCTGCCTTCTCTTCCCCACAAGGGGTTGGTCCCGAGAGCTGTGCTTTCTGCACACTTATCTCCATATCAGTGTCTGCTTTCTGGGGAAGCCGTTCCCTCATAGTCACCTCCTTCCAGAATATTTGAGGTTGAGAGAGTTTTTCTCACACCTGTTCCTGAACTGCCTGCCCTCCGCTGCTTCTCCTAATCATGTGCTCCTGTCTGTCACCACTCGCTCTGCTGTGGGCCACTTCCTGAACCACGATGCTGCTCTCTCCCAGCAGGCGCCCCTCTAGAGCATTCCACATGGGGCAGGCACCATTCCCTTTACTGTCTTATTTTTATTCCCTGCAATATCACCCACACCAGGCTACAAAGGTATATCAGAATTATTGAAGCATTGCAGGCAACTGAAAGCTACCACAAGTAAATATGACTGACTCCATAGTGCAACGAAGAGGAACACAAAATGTTAAACCCATTACTGGGGGATCCTCATGGACACACAATGAGTCTTTATTATGTTCTTTGTTGTCAAATCCTTGTCTCTCCCTTCCCCCGCACCACCACACACACACACACACACACACACACACACACACAAACACTGCAATAAGCATTTCCGTTTTCAGATGTTCATAGTATACCTCTTCTTTCTCTTTTAGGGATTTCCCACTCTCAACCTGCACTGTTTCTTGGATCATCTCCCTCGGAGATTATCTCCCCCTTCCCGGGTGTTAATTCAGTCCCAAAGTCTGGGCATCAACTGGACAGTCCCATGTGGGCAGTGGCACTTCAAGTCAGTCTACAAGCAGTCTAGGTATCAGTGTAACGTACAGTCTGTCTCCTCAGTTTCCCCAGTCATCCAGTGGTTCACTATTAAATCATCTCCTAAAGGCAAGTGAAAATTTTCGGAGCTAGTATTATCTACCTCTGCACTCTGCAATACTGTATCCACTAGCCAGTTCCACTGAGAAGTTCCAGTTACTTCCAATTCTTGAGCTGTGAGTTGACGTATCTCTGGTTTTCATTTTCTCTTGGCTTCGAAATTGGTTATAATTTATCCATCTTGTTTCCACCTCGAAAATTGTGCTGTTGTCCTCTTCTTTCCCGTTCTTTTTCTTCTCATGGATTTATGCTTTAAAAAATCTTCGTTGTCATTTTAATGGGGTTTTAGGAGAACCTGAGACAAATACATGTTCAGCACGCTATGTTTAACTCAAAATTCCAAATACAGTATTCTCAAACAGTTAAACTTTGTCTCATAGACCCTAGGTTTATAATAAAATTGTAGAAAACTCATTATTATGAAATATAGGAATTAGTCTCTAAAAGGATTTGTTGTAGGATAAATATTTTGGCTACCATTGAGGTTAAATCATATTGAAATAGGAGGAAATAGGATTTTCTATAATTCCATATGAAATATATTAAAATAGCATTTCAATACAAGGATTTGTGAATATAGCCTATCAGTTCTTCTGAAATTCCTCAGTCCTTTCTGGGGAAGACTTCTTCATATTTTTAAACTTCTAAGTAAGAAAAGCAGTCAGGAAATAATATTTTCCCCAGTAAGCTTTTTCTTAACATTAATTTATGTCTCTTGTGTCCTATTTTTCATCTCAGTCTTTGTCAGGCAATAAAGTAGCATATTTTAAAAATCATGGATGCATTTCATATTTAAAGATGAGAAAATATGTTTTTATTACCAGTAAGCCAAAGAGTTAGGAAAAATAGCACTTTGTTCTTGAGTATTAAATGGACAAGTCTGAGCAATACACAAAGCAGTGGGAAAAAAGATACATAGTTAAGAAATATATTGCAAATCTAAAATGCTTTTTTAAAGCACTGAAGTTTGCAACTGCTATGAGATGAGTAATACCCCATAAGATACAGTTGCTGATTTCTATTTTTCAGGGGTTTTCAACAGACACTAGAAAAGTTTTGTTCCAGAACAAAAGATCAAAGTCTTTTCTTAATTAAATTATAATTGACATACAGTATTATATTACTTTCAGGTGCATCGCATAGTGATTCGATATTTTTATACATTACAAAATGATCACCATGATAACTCTAGCTACCATGTCACCATACAGAGTTATTATATTACTGACTATATTCCCTATTCCGTACATTACATACCCATGACGTATTTATTTTATAGCTGGAAATTTATATCTCTTAATCCCCTTCACCTATTTCATCCATTCCCCCCACTCCCTTCCCCTCTGGCAACCACAAGATTATTTTCTGTATTTATTAGTCTGTTTCCATTTTGTTTTGTTTGTTTTGTTATTTATATTCCACATATAAGTGAAATCATATGGTATTTGTCTACCTTCTAGGTCCATCCATGTTTTTGCAGATGGCAAGATTACATTTTTTTTAATGACGGAATAATACTCCATTGTATATGTACACTATGTCTTCTTTATCCATTCCTTTATTGATGGACATTTCAGTTGCTTCCATATCTTGGCTATTTTAAATAATGCTGCAATGAACATAGGGGTACATATGTCTTTTCAAGTTAGTGTTTTTGTATTATTTGGATAAATACCCAGAAGCAGAATTGCTCGATTGTATGGTAGTTCTATTTTTAGCTTTTTGAGGAACCTCCATACTGTTTTCCATAGTGGCTGTACCAATTTACATTCCCACCAAGGTGCACGAGTGTTCCCTTTCCTCCACATCCTTGCCAACACTTGTTTCTTGTCTTTTTCATGATAGCTATTCTGACAGGTGTGAGATAGTATCTCACTGTGGTTTGATTTGCATTTCCCTGATGATTAGTGACGTTGAGCATCTTTCAGTGTGCCTGTTGGCCATCTGAATGTCTTCTTTGGAAAAATGTCTACTCAGATACTTTGCCCATTTTTTAATTGGGTTTCTTGTTTCTTTGATACTGAGTTGTATGAATTCTTTATATATTTTCAATATTAACCCCTTATTAGATATATCATTTGCAACTATCTTCTGTTCAGTAGATTGCCTTTTTGTTTTACTGATGACTTTTTCACTATGTGAAAACTTTTTAGTTTGATGTAGTTCCATTTGTTTATTTTTGCTTTTGTATCCCCTGACTGAGGCGCCATATACAAAAAAAATATTGCTCAGACCAGTGTCAAAGAGAGCACTGCCAAGGTTTCCTTGTAGGAGTTTTATTGTTTCAGGCCTTATATTTAAGTCTGTAATCCATTTTGAGTTTATTTTTGTATATGATGTAAAAAAGTGGTCCAGTTTCATCCTTTTGCCTGTAGCTGTCTAGTTTTCCTAACACCATTTATTGAAAAGACTGTCTTTTCCCCGTTGTATATTCTTGCCTCCTTTGTCATAGATGAATTGACCATATGAGCATAGGTTTATTTCTGGGCTCTCTATTGTGTTCCACTGATCTATGTGTCTGTTTTTTGTGCCAGTACCATACTGTTTTGATTATTATAGCTTTGTAGTAAATTTGAAATCAGGGAGCCTGATACCTCCAGCTTTGTTCTTTTTTCTCAAGATTGCTTTGGCAATTCAGGATCTTTTGTGGTTCCCCTACAAATTTTAGAATTATTTGTTCTAGTTCTGTGAAAAATGTCTTGGTATTCTGACAGGAATTGCATTGAATCTGTAGATTGCTCTGGGTAGTATGGATATTTTAACAATATTGATTCTTTCAATCCATAATCCCAGTATATCTTTCTATTTATTTATGTTGTCTTCAATTTCTTTTATCAATGTTTTATAGTTTTCAGGGTACAGGTCTTTCACCTCCTTGGTTAAATTTATTCCTAGGTATTTTATTCTTTTTGATTCAATTGTAAATGGGATTGTTTTCTTTATTTCTCTTCCTAATAGTTCATTATTAATGTATAGAAATGCAACAGATTTCTGTACATTAATTTTGTATCCTGAAACTTTACTGAATTCATTTTTTAGTTCTAGTAGTTTTTTGATGACGTCTTTTGGGTTTCTATTTATACTATCATGTCATCTGCAAATAGTGATAGTTTTATTTCTTCCTTTCCCATTTGGACACGTTTATTTCTTTTTCTTGCCTAATTGCTGTGGCTAGGACTTCCGATACTATGCTGAATAAAAATGGCAAGAGTGGGAATCCTTGTCTTCTTCCTAGTCTTAGAGGAAAAGCTTTCAGTTTTTCACTGTTGAGTATGATGTTAGCTGTGGGTTTGTCATATATGGCCTTTTTTATTCCCTCTACCTACTTTATTGAGAGTTTTTATCATAAACAGATGTCGAATTCGGTCAAATGCTTTTTCTGCACCTATTGAGGTGATTATATGATTTTTATCTTTTGTTTTGTTACTTTAGTATATCATGTGGATTGATTTGCGGATGTTAAAAGATCCTTGTGTCCCTAGAATAAATCCCTCTTGATCATGGTGTGTGATCCTTTTAATGTATTGTTCAATTTGGTTTGTTAATATTTTATTGGGGCTTTTTGCCTCTATGTTCATCATGGATATTGGCCTGCAATTTTCTTTTTTTGTAGTGTCTTTGTCTGGTTTTGGTATCAGGGTAATGCTGGCCTTGTAAAGTAAATTTGGAAGTATTTCCTCCTCTTTGATTTTTTGGGAATAATTTGAGAAGTCTAGATATTAAATCTTTAAATGTTGGGTAAAGTTTACCTGTGAAGCCATCTGGACCTAGACTTTTGTTTCTTGGGAGTTTTCTGATCACTGATGCAATTCTTTTACTAGTAATCAGTCTATTCAGATTTTCTGTCTCTTCGTGATTCAGTCTAAGATTGTATGTTTCTAGAAACTTATTTTTTCTTCTAGATTGTCTAATTTGTTTTCTAATTATTCATAGTATTCTTTTATGATCCTTTGTATTTCTGTGATATCAGCTGTAATTTCTCCTCATTTCTGATTTTATTTATTTGGTCTCTTTTTTTTCCTTGATGAGCCTGGCTAAAGGTTTTTCAATTTTGTTTATATTTTCAAAGAACCAGTTCTTTTATTGATCTTTTTTATTGTTTCTTTAGTCTCCATTTCATTTATTTCATCTCTGATCTTTATTATTTCCTTCCTTTTATTAATTTTGGGCTTTGTTCTTTTCTTCTAGTTCCTTTAAATGTAAAGTTAAGTTGTTTATTTGAGATTTTTATTATTTCTTGAAATAGGCCTTTGTTGCTATGAACTTTCCTCTTAGAACTGTTTCTGCTGTGTCCTGTAGATTTTGGATCTTTCTGTTTCCATTTTCATATCTTAAGGTATTTTTTCATTTCCACTTTGATTTCATTGTTGACCATTAATTGTTTAGTAACATACCATTTATTCTCTACATGTTTGTGTTTTTTCCAGTTTTCTTTTTTGTAGTTGGTTTCTAGTTTCATACTGTTGTGGTTGGAAAAGATGCTTGATATGATTTCAATATTCTTAAATTTATTGAGACTTGTTTTGTGGTCTGGCATGTGATCTATCCTGGAGAATGTTCTGTGTGCACTTGAAAAGGATGTGTATGTATTTTGCTACTTTTGGTAGGAATGTGCTGTGTATACTTGTTAATTCTATGTGGTCAAGTATGTTGGTTAAGGCCAATGTTTCCTTACTGATTTTCTGTCTGAATGATCTATTCATTGATGTAAGTGGAGTATTAAAGTCCCTTATTATTATTGCATTGCTGTCTATTTCTCTCTTTATTTCTGATAATATTTGCTTTGTATATTTAGATTCTCCTATATTGGGTGCATAAATGTTTACAAATGTTGTATCCTCTTGTTGGATTGACCCACTTATCATTATGAAATGCCCTTTTTTTGTCTTTCAACTCTTTGTGAGGTAAATTGCTTATCTCCATTTAATTAAGCTCTTTCTTCTGGGGATTTGCATTGTTTTTTGGTTTGGAACATATTCCTCTGTCTCCTCATTTTACCTGTCTCTCTGTGTTTGTCTGTATGTATTAGGTGAAACACTTACCTCCCTCAGTCTTGAAGTAATGGTCTTGTGTAGGGGATTTTCTGTGTGACCCAGAAGCACAATTTCTCCTGGCCGCCAGAGCCACCATGCAACTCTGTGGGCATTCCTTGTGTGAGCTGTGTGCACCCTCTGGCTGTGTTAAGGCCATGGCTACTGTGCAGTGAGGGCAGGGCTCAGAGCACCCACCTAGGCAGATTAAAGCTTGGTTGCTGCAAGGAGGGTGGTGTCTTGGGGTGCTTGATGACCCAGTTGTGGCCCATCCACTGTGTGGGGAGGGTAGGTCTCAGGACACTCACCTGTCCTGGCTCTGTAAGAGGTGCTACCTGATTTATTCTTGATGTGCTCCTATTGTTGGGTGTTTGCTGAAGCCTATCAGTGTTTGAAAGAGAGAAATCTCATTTAGCACTTAATTTCAGGCTCATTGTATGCCAGACCCTCAGACAGCAGCTTTTAAAATATGCGCATGTATTCAGTCCTGTGGGGCCATAATCTTAATGCCTGCTGGCCTCCAGACCAGGAGATCTGCAGGTGTCTCCTGGGAACAGCTGCAAAAATTGTGGCTCCTGATAAGCGTATAGGCTCTTTTCTGGGGAGTCTTAGTAAAGCTAAAGGGGTGTGCAAGGATGGGGTCGCCTTGCTTATGTTTCCTGAAAGCACCTCTTTAGCCTCCAGATGTGAGGGTAACCTGAAACCTGTCCTGCAGGGTGAAACTTCAGGCTATGTAAATAGGTTTTTTCCATAGGAAGACTGGGGTTGTGTTACAGTCTTCTGTCAGTGCAGTGCCCTGGGAGTGGTGGCCTGCCAAGAACTGTCTTTCTGATTGTTACAGTCCTGTGGAGTTCAGGAATGCTGGTCCCCTTGGCCACCAAGGCCAAGAGATATGTCCCCTGTGTGAATTGCATGTACCTGCTGGCTTTAGCTAGGTAGCTGGAGAGTGTAGAGGTCAGGGCTTGTTCTCTTGCTTCAGGGAGGCAACCAGGAAATGACTTGACTATTTGCACCCACTGGCTTCAGCAATGTACCACGAGAATGCCTTGTCTGTGCACGTGTTAGCTTTAGGCCACGGGTGGGAGAACACCAGCCCTAGCCAGGGGGCAGGGAAGTGTTGAGTTGGCAGACTTTAGCTAGGGAGGAGGAGAAAGCCACAACTGTCAAGCTCACCTGCCCCAGCCAGGAAGTGGGAGAGTGCTGCAAGCCACTGGAGCTCTCTGGCTTCAGCAACGGGCAGGATAGTGCCCACAATTGATTGACTGCCTCCATGTCGCAGCTTGCCCGCCTGTAGTGGCAGGTTAGGTGGGAGTACAAAACTGGTGTCTGTCAGTGTCTCAGTCTCCAGGGAGTGTTTCCACCATCCCCATCTCTCTAACCAATGCTTGTATATTCACAAATGGCTCTATTTCATATATAGTTGTGGCACTTTTCAAGCTGCTGTTGTTTTGCTGGGTCTCAGGGTGAGTGAGATTGCATGGGAGCCTTTTAAGAGGAGAGTCTCAGTTTCCCATAGCACTTTGGGACCCTTGGATGGCAGCCCCATTGGTTTTCTTTTTTTTAATAAATCAATTAATTAATTTATTTATTTTCGGCTGCATTGGGTCTTCGTTGCTGCGTATGGGTTTTCTCTAGTTGTGTCGAGTGGGGGCTACTCTTCATTGAGGTGCGCAGGTTTCTCATTGTGGTGGCTTCTCTTGTTGCAGATCATGGGCTCTAAGAGCATGGGCTTCAGTAGTTGAGGCACGTGGTCTCAGTAGTTGTGGCACGTGGGCCCTAGAGCACGTGGGCTTCAGTAGTTGTGGCGCGTGGGCTCAGTAGTTGTGGTGCACAGGCTCTGGGATGTGCAGCCTTCAGTAGTTGTGGCATGCAGGCTCAGTAGTTGTGGTGTGTGGACTGTAGAGCACAGGCTCAGTAGTTGTGGCACACAGGCTTAGTTGCTCCATGGCATGTGGCATGTGGGATCTTCCCAGACCAGGAATCAAACCTGTGTCCCCTGCATTGGCAGGTGGATTTTTAGCCACTGCGCCACCAGGGAAGTCCCCTACCACCATTGGTTTTCTAACCCAAGCATTTTGGGTGCTCCTCCCTCTTGTGTAGATTCTAGGGGCTGGTGTGCCTGATGTTGGGTGCCAATCCCTTGCTTCTCCAGGAGCAGCACCTGTCTGGTGAGATCCCTCCTAAATGTATGTCAGGGGGTGGGTTTTTTGGTAAGAGTGTTTTTCTGCCTCTCCTGCCTAACTTCATGTCATCCTTTTTATCCTTTGCTGTGGAGCAGGTGTTCAGCTACTTCTCAGGTTTTTTTCAGAGGGGATTGATCCACAGGTGGGTGTATATTTGTTGTGTCCATGGGAGGAAGTAAGTTCAGGCTCCTCCTGTGTTGCCATCTTGAACAGCCTCCTCCAAAGTCTCTTTTTGAAGAGTAGGAAGGTGTTATTGATGGGACTGGGGATTTACCCTACTCTGAATTCATTCAGGGAAAGTCAATTTCTTTAAGGTATAAAAAAAAATGCATCCATAAGAGGTACAATGGTGACATTACGTTTAAAAAATACAAATAAATACCAAGACTGGAGGAATAAAAAGAAGCATGCAGTTCCAAACTGACAGAAGTAGTTTAAAATGTTCTTTACTGCTTTATGGAACTAATCCCCATTCCTTGAGTCATCTGTATTTTGCTAACTATTTTGCATTTATTAAAGACTATTTTTATTGATTACTTTGGTATTTTCCCAACAAACTGCCCCTTTTCAGTTGTTTGGTAGTTTTGTTATGAGCCATGATGCTAATGAAATAACCAAATGGGAGAACCACATTTTTTCCTTTTCTTCATATGGTGAAGTTTCCTATTCTTCCAATTCTCCTAACACCTCATTATGCTGTTAGACCATCTATTCTAAATTTGCCTTTGGAGTTGGGAGTATTGAGCAGCCTCTTTTGACGACTGACAGGAATATTACTTTCTTCAATCATGGCCTCTAAGAACACACTGTAATGGAAAGAATGCTTTTCTGTGACAAGTAGTTCAAAAACAGATTTCTTCTTGGTCCATAATTCACATGTTTTATGTGGAGGATCCACTTCCATGCTACTTGTCATGTCAATACTATTATTATTGTGTTAGATATGCCCATTGAAGACACACATGTACATCTTAAGTTGAAACACATACACTCACACACACACATTCACACACACACACACATACACAGTGATCTTTCCCTTTCTGGTGAGGCTAAAACTTGGAGGAATACACACACCCCACTTATGTTAAATAATGTTGGATGGGAAAATCCAGTGTTCTTGACTTATCTTAGAATTTTGGCTTTGGTGAGCACCCTGATGTGCCTTAAAACAGTTATCCAACCTTACTCTTGTGATGATGATAGAGCTATATGGTACCTGCAATCAGAGCATTTTGTGGTTGACTAATTTAAAACTTTATTCTTAGTACAGGTGGTTTTTAGCCTATATTACTGTCCAAGCAGGAAAACAGGTGGCACAATCAAAGGGGTAAAGAGGGTTTGAGTCACTTCTCATGGAGATGTGGGCAGTGTGAGAGGAGCCAGCAAGTTGTAGAGAAGTACCTACAGCCCAGAAGTAGCAACAAGTCCTTAATGTCCCTCAGCCTGAGGTGTTGAGGGGAGAAAGCAGTTGAGCAGAACCCTGTGAGAGCTGCATCTGTGGGAGCTGCAGGCTGAAGAAGAATGCAGTCACTGCCAAATTATGGCTCAGTAGGCAGAGCTGGAGAGGTTGGACTAAGAATGGTGTGACTTCTCTCTCTGAGCCTCCCACAGGCAAAACCCAACCAGTAGCCCAAAGGCAAGGAAGTCCAGGTGATGCAGTCTGCAGAGGCCAGCCTTCTAGGCACAGAGCCAGACTGGGAAGAGAGTGGGTCTGGAGGGAATGGATAAAATATTCCCTTTCAACTGAAAATGTGACCCGATTACTATGAAACTGAAATTACATTGAGATTAAACTGAAAATGTGATTCAGTAAAACTCAGCTACTGATTATGGATTACAAAAGGCACAAATGATGAAGAGCAGAGCATAAATGAACAGTTAAGGTTGGAACCCAAAATGAATTGACACATTTAATAATGTGCTCAGTCAATATTTTGTTCATTTATTTATCCATTCAGTCATCTATTTGTCTATTCAAGGTGAGAGGTTTAATATAAATTGTGATTTATATTCAAAGCCTACCTTAAATTTTAATTAAAAACAAAAACGGTTCCCTTTTTTTAGTGTATCAGAGGGCCAGGATTAGAACTCAGGAATAATAGGGATAAAACAAATACAGTTGACCCTTGAACAACACAGGTTTGACCTGTGCAGGTCCACTTATATGCAGATTTTTTTCACTAAATACACAGTACGGTATTACATGACCCATGCTTGGTTGAATCTGTGGATGTGGAATCAGGGATGGGAGTCTGACTGTAAAATTACACGTGGATTTTCAACTTCACGGGGTTGGCTCCCCTAACCCTCCTATTGTTCAAGGGTCAACAGTATACGGTATTTTATGTGATAAGCTTATGTGTTCTAAGTGTGTATGCAGACACACCTGGAAAATTTTTTGTTGAAGAGCTAGAGAAAGAAGAAGGAGAAGCACTAGGCTGTTGGGGCAAAGAGAGAGAGGGCTGGGCTGATTTCAGTTAGTAGGGAAAGAGTGGGACCAACAACTTGGAAAAGTGGGTAGCAGCACAGCAGACATACTCATTGGTCCACACCTAGCTGCTAGAAACAATTCTATGGTAACAGCAGCAAGCTTATCTTCCCCATGGAAGTCTATTTGTGCTAGAATATAATCAACATCAGATTCATTCTTACTCTGGTGGATGTGGGAGATGGTGAAATGATCGACAGTGTGAAAAGAAGAATGAAAAGTAAAGTTGTAGGTTTGGAAAAAAAACCTTATTGATTCTACATATCTTTCATATAATTGTGTAAATGTGGGCTTTAATTTTATGCACTCCTGCCTACTCCTCTAACTCATCTGGAGTGACACAAGGAGGACAAAGTGACTGCCTAGGTACTTATGTAAAAGCTAGGCTGTAGGATCAGACAGAGCTGGCATCTAATCCTGACTCATCACTTACCAGCTCTGTGATTTTAGGCAAGTTGCTTAATCCCTTAAGACTCAGTTTCCTCAAGGGCAGAAGATGGGTTACACTGGTATATTTCTCATCAAGTTATTATTTGGATTGATTGAAATAGCAGAGCGAAATGCCTGATACTTGTTAAATCTCACTGAATGTGAGCTGCTGTGATGTTAAGGATAATACCAATGTGGTCACAATGGCAATGTTAGAATGGTTCTTTCTGATGGCTACTATTGCTAGGAACAATATCAATGAAATTTCAGGTTTGATAAAATGGCATCATTTGAGAGTGAGTCACAAGTATGTATTATAGACAAAACTGTTACATTAAGATTGGTGATAGCACTTTAGTATAGATAGCTAAAAATAAACATTGTGTGTAAGTTTACTTTTTTTTTTTTTTTTTGCGGTACGCGGGCCTCTCACTGTTGTGGCCTCTCCCGTTGCGGAGCATAGGCTCCGGACGCGCAGGCTCAGCGGCCATGGCTCACGGGCGCAGCCGCTCCGCGGCATGTGGTATCTTCCCGGACCGGGGCACGAACCCGTGTCCCCTGCATCGGCAGGCGGACTCTCAACCACTGCGCCACCAGGGAAGCCCTGTAAGTTTACTTTTGATCACAAATCCCTCTTAATCAGGGAGAGGCAGTTCACTAGTCTGAAAGGCCAGGCATCCACATATTAGTTAATTTCTTAGGTCTCCTTGGTTTTGATCTTTGTTTTTTGTCTTTCCAATAAATATAATCTTTCTCACACTATCCTTCTTGGTCTTCTTAGCCTCAATCCCTAGGAATGGCTCTTTCTCTACTGCTGTGGATATTGCAAGGGATGCGTGGATTGCTTTTGCAAGTAATCAAGTTTACTGAATATGTGTATTACCAGGACTGGCTGAGTTAGTGCTAGAGTCTTATGAGCTTCTTTTGTTTCTCTCATATTTCTCAATATTGCATCTTTTGTCTCCGTCATTCCATAATCAGTAACCTGTGGACTAGGACTTTGTGTGCTGCTTCAGCACACTGGTTAGGAACTAGGCTCTGGAGGCAGACTGCCTGTGTTTGAATTTAGGCTCCAATCTTCACAGGCTAGCTGTGGGATTTTAGCATTAATTAACTTAATCTGTCTCAATTTCCTCTTCTTCAGTGGTGACAACTATTAGCACCCAGATTTTAGGATTGTTATAACAATTAAATGGGATAACCTAGACTAGTGCCTGGTGTATAGGAAATCCTTAATAAATATTATTATTATTATCAGTACTACTTGAGGCTCCTCCCTGTGAGAGGATTGTACTTCCTACTGCATTGAAGTTAGACTTGGCTAAGTGACTTGCCTTTGCTAATGAAATATGGGAGGAATTGATGTATGCGACTTTCACACAGAAGCTTTTAGAACCAGTGTCCTCTAGAGCTTTGCTCCCTCTGCCAAGAATGCACTTTCGAGATAGCTATGCTCTGCCTGTCTAAGCCCAGGAACAGACACATCATGGAGGAGACTGGCAGCTCAACTGCCAAGGACCAATTTCATGAACATGAAGTAAACCTTGAGTTTTGGGGAAGCTGTTTGCAATTGTGCATAACTTAAAGAAAGCAAATATGCCAACAGAATTCATTGTCAGACTGTTACTTGTTCACTGTCTTTATACCTGTAGGGCTTTGTTTCCTTTTCAGAGAGTAAAATATATGTTCTGTGGCTTAGTGAAGTTTGATCATTTGTCCAATAAAAGACTTGATCTCAGAGCAGTGCCACCCTTAAGACAAGTTCGTGTTACCCTCTACTCAGTTCCATCGTTGTCTTATATTTGATATTCTGTTAAGAGTCGCATGGCAATTTATGAAAATTTAGTTATAAAACCCTGGTGTTTTCTCTTTTAAGAATTTTCTGCCAATGACATTCAGATAATTTAAAAGCTGTTTATTGCTATTCTTTTGCTTGGAAGAAATAATGCCTATAATTTCAAACAGAAATTCATATTACCATAAATTATTAAAAGAAAAAAGACAACGGCATAATGGGAATTAATTTACTTAATACTTTCTATGTGTTCCTGAATTGCATGAAAATAAAAATTGGGAATTTTGAAGTCACTAGAAAAGCTTATTATGTAATAAAATCCAGAGATTAAATTTTTTAAACACTTGTTCATAAATGTTAAGAAAAATTTCCATAGATTTTCCAATTATACTTAACACTACATGATTATAGATTTCAATGATCAAAACTATTATAAAACAAATAATTTTTTGTTAATAATCACACCCCAAATTAATCTTTTTTTCTAAATTAAAATTTTCTTTAGACTATTTTTATGGTTGTATCCTATCTTCTTAGGCGGCCACAGGAACTATAGGAGAGAATGTACTCCTTTATAGGCAATTACAATCATCTTTAGAGAAGGAAGGTGCATTCCAGTGTTCTGAATGTTCAGAAATAATAACTGCAAAGTTAACAGCAGAAGATTTAGAATGGGACAGCAGGAAAGGAGGGTTATAGTGGTGAACTGTCTTTAAATACTAATCCAAATAATATCAAATGTATTGGAAAATTTTTACCATGTATGGAATTTTGGCTCAGAAGAAAGTAATAAGTTAGAAAAGGAAGGTAGGCATACTTTTCTTCCTTCTTCCTTTTTTCCTTCTTTCCTCCCTCCCTCCCTCCCTCCCTCCCTTCCTTCCTTCCTTCTTTTTTGTGCTTACACAGAAAAGGCAGACTGGGCAAGAATTTCTCTTGGAGGAGGATGCTGACACAGAAGGTATGTGTTAGATCAGAGAGGGGCTCTTCTGAAAAAATCAGGACCTGACTTGTGGTCTTCGGCTAGTTACTTGAAACTTCTGGATCTCAGTTTCCTCATTTGTAAAATTGAACTGGATTAGATTTAATCACTAAAATCAGGGTAACAAACTTCTGAAACTCTGTGAAATTCTGTAATGAAACACAGTCTTTTTAACAATACTGAGTAACAGAATTTTTCTAGTAGAGCCAATATCAATTTTTTGAAACAACTTTGGAGTTTTGGAAGATATTATGGGTTGGTTCACTCACCCATTCAAACTCTCTTTCCCTTGTCTTTCTCTAGTATAGAGGCTGGAAAAATAAATAATAAATAAATATGAAATAAAATTTGCTATCCCAGCCTCCCTTGCAGACAGGGTTGACGGCATGACATAGCTGTGGATAGTGAGAACTAGGTAGTAGTCTGTTTGGGACTTCTGAGAAAGTTTCTGTTTCCTTGATATATGTGTTACCTATTTTACATTTCCCCTCACCCTTGCCTTTTCCTACCCTGTAGAAAGTAGATTTGATGTCTGGAGCTGCAACAGCCATTTCAGACAATAAGGAAAAGGCCTTGAAAAATCATGAAAACTTGGCTTTCCATCCTTGAGCTACCAAACCAATACCAGCAGCTTCCTATCTCCAGACTTCTTATTGTGCTAAAAATATAAATAAATAAAACTTTTAGTTTGCTCAAGGCACTGTTTATTTAGACTTTCCACAGCTGAAAGCAAACTTTAACTCTTAGAGGACTGAAAATAGACTCCTTTAAAAAGGAAGGCATCCTAAAATTTGTAGTATGTGTTTATTCATATGGCAAACAACATTATGCAGCTGGTTGAACAGCCTACGTTCAAAAGGTAACATTAAATTTATACTTTCACCTCATAAGGTAACATTTTTTTAAGAGCTAAAATATAACTTAATGATTACTTCAAGCATAGTGAAAAACAACCCACAAATGGCATTAATTTGTTCAAGTTCTTCCTTTAACTTAATTGGCATAAAATTTTGTTATGTTAAGAATTATTTTCTAATAAACACTTTTAATTTACCCACCAGTATTATGTATAAATATAGGCATGTGCATTTAAATATACATCTAGATTTTGGATGAATTTCTTTCACTGTAAGCTGATTAGCTATAGATTAGAGGTACATAAATCACTTTGATATGGATATGAAAACTACTCTTTTAAAAGAAACTCACTGTGAAAGTATAAAAAGCGAAGGCTTTTCTTTGATTGTTTCATAATTCGAAAACTCGGTTTGACAGCCTGCTAACGTGCGTGTGATAACAGCACTTCACATCTGTATGTGACTAATTGCAATTCAGAGTATTTCATAAATGAGCAAGGGGTTGTGATTGAACTTTACTATGACCCACACATTTTTGCTTAAAAAGGAATTATTAAAAATAGAGGCAGCATATTCATCTAGTTTCCATTCAATATTTAGCAAGGGAAAGAAATCCTTAATGTGTAACATTACAACCTCTATTAGTGCATAGACCTCTCCCTTCAGCTGGGAATTCCTGAACAGACGATGAGCAATACAATATTCATTGTTGCAGACCTAGAAATGGACAAAATGAATTCAGAAAAAATAGCCACTTAAACCTCCCGAGGAGGTTATCAGCAGCCACGAGAAAAATTATTTTCAAAATGAAATGACTTCTAGGAAAAAATGATCTCAGTGAAAACTGGAACTTTTATGGAGAGGACTAATAATGTGCTCAAAGATTTTTGGGGATTACAAACAAAGTTAAAGATACATGATGGAAAAATGCTACAGTGGGTGTACAGAATTGGCCTTGCAGGTTGGGTAGTTTCTGAGTTCAAGAGGCTCTGCTTGATGATGGATATATCATCTTCTCTTATTATAGATGCACATGCTGACTCAGTTTTAAATCTGACCAGGGAACCCAAACTTCAGGGCCACCTTGCACGGAACACTTTCTGGGAGGTCAGATGCACAGACTGTGGGAATGTTGCCTGTCATTCTTATAATTCTTACAGCTCTTTTTTTTTCATCCTTTCATATTTGGTATTATACAGGGAAAGAGCCAGGTTTGGTGGGTCTGAAGCTCATACATATTTGGGGCCCTATTAAGTAAAATAATACTAAATTATAAATACAGAAACTTAGAAGATGTCTGTGCAAATGAGGGTCTCTGAAACTGAAGCCTCATTAGCTTCATAGTAAAATTATCCTCTGGTATATTATTCTAGCTAAATGTCTTTACCTAGTACTTCTAAATATTGTATCTTTACTTTTTAAATGGTATCACCCTGAAACTAGTATTCAGAAAAAACAAATTACAGGGTCTGCTACAGGGTTCTGCACTTAGTGGGTGTTCAATTACTTTTATTGACAGTGTCATAAATAAAGGATGGGATTTTTATCATTCATAAGAAACATTTATTTTTAAACATAATGGAAAACAATTTTAAAACATACCTTTGTCATAACAAAACACAAAGAGGTCCTAAAAGGCTGTACTTCAGAGGTGATCACTGATGAGAACTGAATCAAGCATAGCAGTTGGTGGTCCAATTATAGGAACTCAGGAAGGACTCTGCAGTCAGACTGGATAGGTTAGGCAAAGGTGTGGTAACAACAAACCCCCAAATATCAGTGGTTTATTCCTTGCTGATATTTATGTCCTCTGTGATTTGGTGGAGGGCTCAGTGTGGCCTTTATTTCCGAAAGGGACTGTCGTCATATGCTAAAATGCTAATCTAGTGGCTGAGGGCAAGAGAAATAGAGGAACAACAGGAAGGCTGTTAAAGATTCCCCTTGAAAGTGGCACATCACTTCTGGTAACATTTCATTGGATAAAATAAGTCATATGGCTAATCGGTGTAGGGGGAGGTCTGGCCCGCCGGGGGATGCCCCAGACATTTCAAACGGTAATAAAATGTATGCAGTACTTCTCCCTATAAAGAAAACTACACAACATCTAGCATCACCACCACCACCACAAACACCTCATTTATCTTCCCTTCTATGCCTAACATTTTAAAAAAATGGAGCTTTATCATAAGGCTTTTTCTTTTGCTGCTAAAATGCAGAGAATATTATCCATTTTCCTGCAGGGAAAATTTTTGTTTAAACCTAGTCTTGCAATCCATAACAGCCTATGATGGTGAGGGCACTATGCTAACCCCTGGAGAAGAAAGTACAAATGAGTGCACAAGAATTCCAAAAAAATTATGTAGATACTTTGCCCTAAAGGAGGCAGGGCTAAGTGCCCACTCCTTACGTGTGTGTAGGCTGTGCATAGTGACTTCCTTCCAAACGCTGTTTCAACCAGGTCAATATCAACAGGGATAAATCATGTTGCTGACTTGTACTCTTTATATGATGTGCTGAAAAGGCACTTTATGATCTTCGTCACCAAACCCATAAACCCAGTCTCATCATGAGAAAAATGTCAGACAAATTCTAAAAGTGGGGCATCCTACAATATACAACTACAACTGTCACTGTCATGACAAACAAGGAAAGCCTGAGAAACTGTCACAGCCAAGAAGAGCCTGAGAAGACATGATCACTAAATAGAATGTGGGATCCTTTGATGGGACCCTGAAACAGAAAAAGGACATTAGGTAAAAACTAAGGAAATATGAATAAACTATGGACTCCAGTTAATAATGTATCAACATTAGTTCATTAATTGTAACAAGTATACAATACTAATGTAACATGTTAACAACAGGAAAAATGAAATGTGTATGTGGGGGAATATATGGGAACTCTCTGCAGTATCTTCTCAATTTCTCTAAAATATAGCCAATTAAAAAGAAAACTTCAAGAAGTTTATTTATCTCTTGTAAAAATAAAATAACAGTGTGTGAAAAAAAACCCTACAAGAAACAGGAATGAGTATCTATGTTCTCCCACTGCTCAGTTGAGGAGAGAGTAAAACCAGAAAAATAATTATAATACAGTGTCATAAATGCTGTAACTTAGGTTGGAACAGAGACCTGTGGGAGCACCATCACAACTTTTAAGAGAAACTTTTCTACTAAACCATATCTTTAGAATATTTGAATCTCTCATAGCACCCAGCAAGTGCCTTGCTCAAAGTCGGCATTCAAATATCTGAGAGAATGACAAGGAAGTCAGCTCCTTGTGAAATGACCTAGATGAGGTAGACATAAATAATTAGAGTTGAGTAAAGAATAACTACGGCCTGTACCACCTCCCCAAGGGGTAGAAACAAGTTCAGTTTGGCCATACACACCTTTATTACATAAATATCTAGGGAAATCCCAGCAATATATATTTTTTGTGCTTCAAAAAAGGTGTTTTTGGTGCTTCAAAAACGACTTCACATGAAAGGTTTTCTTGAGAGACAATAGAGGGAAAATTGTTTCCTTTTGAGTCAGTAGTAGGCAAACAGAAACATCATCTTAAAAAAAAAAAATAAAGGCTGGACACTTGACCATTTCAGAAAGGGTTCCATTTTGGAAAGTAAAGGGTGAAAAGTCACTAAATGTTTATACCTGCTTATACCTAATTCATACGAGAATGAGGAGTTTCCCTAAAATAGTCAACACAACAGATTTCTCCACTGAGAGCCCATTACAAGATTCATCATGCTCATCAGTGGAATTCCTGGCACAGACAGAAAATTAAGCTAGATGAAGTTCTAGCACCAACGGCCTTAGGAGTGTGACCTTTTTATTTAAAGGTAGCTGACAACGCTTGGAAGGTGAATTCTTGATTAGAGCAAAGTGAGGGTTAAATCTAACCACAACATGCCTTCATTCTACCATGAATGCTGGACTATTTTAAATTAAATTACAGGCACCATACCACTAACTTTCTCGGAGTTATCCTGGTTTTATGGCATTGGTAGTTTGGCTTTAATCTTAGGGCTTAAACTGAACCCTGCTACTAACTTGAGAGACCTTGGTCAAATCACATCACTTCTCTGGATCCAGGTTCCCTCCTCTGAAAATGAGGGCACTGGGTTAGGTCTCTCTTGTTCTTTACATCCGTATAATCCATGAGCCAGCTGTGTTTTACATGACATTGAGGAAAACATAAACGTATATGTAGAAACACTAACTTTAATTCGCGTGAGGGTCAAATTATAAACAGTGTACACCATAAATATTAGCCTCTTCGAGTGACCACATGTTAGCGTGAGACAAGTATGTTTAGGGTTACATTTTTTAAAAAACATCTTTCAGTGTTCTACGCTTTATAAATAATTCTATAGGTATTAGTGATACTAATATGGACTAAGTTATAGGAGTTAAAAAAAAAAGTCCACAAAATGAAAATACTAACCACTGAAGGGGATCACCTCGTCAATTCTCGGACATACTAACTCTACCTCCCTTCTCTCAGGGTTGGTTTCAGAGCAGATGGTGCTCTCCGTTCAGCCTTTAAAACGCCACAAACCTACTTTATGTTCCCAGTAGCCGTCACCATATTTCCTCGCGTCTCCCATTTGGTCATTAAAACCCCAAATGGAAAATCCCCTTGAATGATCCTCTGAAGT
Source organism: Lagenorhynchus albirostris (assembly GCF_949774975.1). Lineage (NCBI taxonomy): Eukaryota > Metazoa > Chordata > Mammalia > Artiodactyla > Delphinidae > Lagenorhynchus > Lagenorhynchus albirostris. The sequence goes on from NC_083102.1 coordinate 70,222,020, forward strand.
CCAAGCAACTGTGGGGACGCTCCAGGTACCGCCCCACAACGCGCTCTTCTCTCAAAAAAGAAGTCGCGGAGCCGCGGATACGTGGGGCCGCGGACGCCGCGCGCACCTGAGCGGCTGGCTCCTTCCCGGCGCGGTCCTCGGCCCGGCCCCGGGCTGCCCAGGGGCCCTGCAGGAGGAGAGCGAGCCCCGGCCGCCCCACCAGCACCTTCCGCCTCACGTGGGCGTGTTTCGCTTCAGAAATCTCAGGTCGTCTCAGGCGCCCCGTCCTTCCCCGGGGAACAATCGCCGGTCCAGCCCCAAGCCCCCCTCCGCTCCACCTCAGGCGGCTCTCTGGCCCCTCCCGTCCCCCGCGCGTCCTTCCCCGCGCCTCGGCCGCACGCCCAGGTGAACCCGCATCCCTCGCCCTCCCGCGCCCGTGCCTCCCGCGTCTCTGGCGCCGGGGTCCGCGCTCTCGCCGCCGGTCCTGCCTCTCTTCTCACGCGGCCCCGCCCAGCCTCAGCCGCGGCGCGGCTCCCGGCCCGGCCTCTCAGTCTCCCTCCCACCTCCGCCCCCCACCCCTCCCAGAGAGTTGCTATTTTTAGCAAATCCTCTGCGCGCCGCCACCCGCTCTGCTCGCAGCCGCGCGGCCGCCCTCGCGAGCTACCCCTCCCGCGCGGTGGCGGCGGCGGCGGCGCGTCCCGCACAGCGCGTAGCGCACACCCCGCCCGCCCCGCCGCACCCGCCGCCCTCGCCTCAGTCTCCTCCTCAGGCGCCTGCCGCGGCCGGTAAGTCCCTGCTGGCGGAGCAGCGGCGGTCCCCGAGTCAACTTTCAGTCACCCCTTTGCTTCTGCCTCGCCATTCTCTTCTTCTCCGCGAAAGATGGCTGTTTGGAGAAGGGGGAGAAGTTAGGGGGTCGTCGGCGCGGGGCGAAGGAGGGCGCGACAGCCTCGGAGGGAGCGGGCGGAGGTGAGTGGCACCACAGCCCGGTCCGCGGCTGGTGGCCGGGGAAAGCCCTGGGAATGGGGGTTGCCGAGCGTCCTCCGGATGCGCTGCTGTATTCCCTACTGGGGCTTCCCAGGTTAACAGCATCCCAGTCCGGACCCCGACGCAGCTTGCCTGGCATCTCGCAGCCCAGAGGTCGGTGGGTCTAAGGGCGCCTCGGCCATAAGTTCGGTGCCAGGTGATCTTTTTGGTGCAGACCTCGACATCTGGTAGACTAGCCGAGGCGTGGGGTCGTCGGCGTGATGTCCCCCCCGCCCGCCGACACACACACACACAGCCAGTGGATGTTGGAGCCGAGTTATGAATGAAAAGTTTGTACTGCCAACGTGTTGCTTGAGGGCAGCAATACTTAGTGGGGGAACCTTTGATGTTTCGTGGGGGACTTCAGCTCCAAGTCCATACATGAGAATTCTGGGTTTCAAGAAAAGTTCCGGAGCCTGGGGGATGGGAGATAAAGCAGTTCCTTTGGCTAGTGGAAGGAGAGTGATGAATCGTAAACTTCGTGAGGTGAACTGATTAATTCAACGCCACCCCAGGGTGTCGCAGTGAGGACCAGAGGGAGCCGAGGACGGGGGCGTTCCCTGAGTGCCTAGCGGGCGGCGTTTGTTTGGCTTGGAAGCCATCGCCCCCTGGTCCGCAGTGAGAGGTGCTGGGGTCAGAGGCCTGAGCGTCCCTCGTGTGACTGGCGCGGGACCGAGGCTGAGAGGAGAGGGGGCTGCGGCGGGAGCGCAGGACGCCGTTCCTGGAATGTGGAACTGGAAATTCTCTAGTGAGTCTCCTGTGCTCTAATTTCAAGAATATCTGTCGTGTTTGTTTTCCCTGCCAGGGAGGTGTGTGTAATCTCCCAAAAGGAACTTTTAGATTAAGTAACTAGAGCATTTTGAAATCTGTGAGGAATGGGATATCTACGTAGATTCCATTATACGTCTGTATTGTGTGTGTGTGTGTGTGTACGCGTGTGTATACGTAGAATGTGGGAGTGGGGTAAGAAGGGCTTTAAAAGTTTAACTTCAACCGGAAAAGAAAATGAAGAGTTAATTTTTTCTCCCCAAGTGGTTTAACAATGCTTATACAGCTGAATACTCTCGTTGTGCTGAGATTTATCATAAAGGGTAAGATTTAGGAATTACAGGTATTTGGAGTACAATCATGTTTTCAAATCTTACAGGCATTATTGAAATCTAGGAAAAGGGAATAAGTACATAGAGAATCTGTATTAAAGAAAAAGTAATTTAAATTACTTGGAAAGAAAATCTTTTGACATTTGAAAAGGTCTGGATGTTATTTTCTGATGTTCTAGAAATCTTTTTAATCCCATAATTAATAACAGCACAGAATAAGTTGCACTTGGTAAATGAGGACAATTAAAAATGTCATGTTTGGAAGGGATATCTTTTGAACTACTCTTCAGTACTTTGGATGTTTATTATGGGAATTGTGATATTTGCTTTTTACCACAGATAATTAGTCCTCCTTTTCCTTTTAAACCACTGTTCCAGTTTGGGCCAGTTTAATTACCCAAACATCAGATCACTGACATGCCTTCTGGAAAGCATTTGTATTTAAGATGCTTATTAAGAATATTATATTTTCAAAAGGACAAATAATTTCATCAGTTGTAAAACTTTCTTGTAATTTATTTTCATCCATTTTGTTTGAATGAGGCAAATCTCAAGAAGAGAAGCATTTTCTTGGGATATGTTATTTTCTGTGTGGGAAAAAGTGAATGTCTTCATATATGTTTCAGTCATAAACAGGTGTATGTAGAGTAGGAATCCTGAATCTGACCTTTGATATCCGCCTGCCAGCTAGAAGGAGAGATGCTTTCCTGGCTCTCTTCCTGAATCGATCATCTCCACTACAGAACGGACACAGATGCCTACAAGGTTGTTCAGAAGGAAGTTTAGAGTTTTAAATTAAGTACCAGCTTATGGTTAGGAGGGAGGTGGGTTTTTTTGTTTTTGTTTTGTTTTTTTCCTCAGTGTTTCTGTTTCTCTCCTTCTGCAATTGATTCAGCCTATTGGGCTGGCCTTTATTGGCAAAATCAGACCGTACACTCTGGTTAGAGAGTGTTTGACATATTAAACTGCTATCTTCTGTAAAAATAAAAACGGCTCTTCTGAAATTAAAAAGGTAATTTTAAACATTATCACAGACTGCTATGATTGTTTTATGCCCATTATTATGCCCATTATTATAGTAGACAGAGTTGCTTTATGAAGTTACTGCCATTATCTATAAATACTTATTGTGTATATTTGGCATGCATTTGGATAATATTTGGGTTTTAAGGAGTTTTAAATCATGAAGCCAACTGACCAGATAACCTTTTTAATTAACTAGTTTAAATGATACACATAGTTCAGATTTATATTGATATCTGCATCGAAGTTTGTTTTAGGGTTATATAGCTTTCATTTCTTTTTATTAGCGTTACTTCTATTTTGAATTTGTTTAAATATTACAACATATTATACTGTAATTTACACCTGCTCAGTGGGGAAGGTGTAGGTTATTCTTAAATAGAGATATGGAGAAGTAGCTAACAAGGAGAGTCATTTGAGAAGCATATGGACATCATAAAATCCTTCTGTATGTAGCATCTGTACCTTCTCATTAGTGAAATATTGTAGTCATGGACATTTTTTGTTATTATATCCAAATATGGCTTTTTATTTTTGATTCCATAGATTTTTTTAAAGAATGTAATTTATTTGAGTATTTAAGTTGGTGGGGGCTTTTATTGTTTGAAGCCTTTTCCTTTCAACAAAGACATCATACTTAATTTTTATTGTACCTGTCCACAGATACATACCATTGTTTCCTAGCTTGTGATTATAACTCTTACCTTTCCCGGTGATGCTTCAAAACGTTTGAGAGATAGGTAGGAAGACATACTGTTCTCATTTTCGGAAGGAGGCAGCAGGTACACTGATAGACCCAAGGTCACACACTACTGAATCAGTGTGAAGCTGAGGATAACATCTATATTTCCTGTATCCTAGTCACAATAGAAAGCTGCTCCCATGGCTGTGTTTTGACATTTCCATAAATTAAACATTCCTAGATGTTTAAAATGCTGAACTTTGTAGATGTTCAGGTCAGATTTTATGCCAGTCAATATAGTCCTAAGTGACTGGGCCCTTACTGTTGCCTGCTGACAGGAGAGACCCATGACTCCAATAGCTGGTTTTAAATCAATTATACCCACCTCTGAGGGGTATCCACTCTTGCAGTCAGTCCATATCTTACACATCCCTTTGCTCCCACTAACCCCACCTTATCAACTGCATGCAGCCCTTTTATTGGTCAAAGCTGCTTTGAAGTTTATCAGCACAGTTGTCAAGCTTGAGGATCATCAGACTCACTGGTGAGAGAACTCAGAACGTGATTTTTGAAGAGAGTATTGAGAGAGGACAGTAATGGACTGTCCACTCTAGAGGCAGCCAGTATCAATTAAGGTACATGTTGTTTTGGGTGTCAGGACATCCACTTTCTCTTATTACCTATGCTTCTTCAGAAATCAAAGTGAACTGAGAGTTTATGCAGCTATCTAGTCATTTCTGTCCATGTAGACCTCTTAACTTTTTTTTTTTTTTTTTTTTTTTTTTTTTTGCGGTTCGCGGGCCTCTCACTGCTGTGGCCTCTCCCGTTGCGGAGCACAGGCTCCGGACGCGCAGGCTCAGCGGCCATGGCTCACGGGCCCAGCCGCTCCGCAGCATGTGGCATCTTTCCACACCGGGGCACGAACCTGTTTCCCCTGCATTGGCAGGCGGACTCTCAACCACTGCGCCACCAGGGAAGCCCTAGACCTCTTATCTTGATAAATCAGACTTAAACAAAAGAAAAAGGATAGCAACTTGTTCTTCTGTAGGGAAGGTACTCTTAAGACTTTTTCTTCATCCTCCCAAATGCCCTCTCCTTCAAATTTCACCAGAATTTTTGAGAGTAATTACCCATTTGATTTGTAAGAGCCAAGGTGATAGACTTTCGATATTGGATTATTAGGTTCAAAAGTGGAATACATTATCCAGGATGCAGAAGAAACCATTGCAATTTCATAGAAAATAGTAATATGTAATCTTATGCAAGCTCACATGTATTTGATGAAAATACTTTCAGCATTTTTGAATAAGCAGATGGTACCAGGAGCTCTCTACTCTATTCGGTTAATATATATATATACGTGTGTGTGTGTGTATGTGTGTGTGTGTGTATGTGTGTGTATATATATATATATATATATATAAACTGTTCTTTTCTCTAAATGTATAGTTTATAAGAGCTCATTCAGATCATTTTAAAATGTGAAATATTGAAAAAGAAGTGACTATTCAAGTGTGGTTTGCTACTTACTATAATGAATTCTGTTTAGAGTCCCCCAAAGAAGAAAACTTCCATTTGTTATGTTCTTTGCTGTACCAGAGAGATTATTGCATGCTGTTGGTGAGATTGAGGAGAGTTGAAGTTGCTGGAAATGGTACTTTCTTCCCATTTCTACAGAATCTGTGATAAGGAGATGGGTGTGGACTAGTATAGTTTGAATGGAATAGTGATGCATGGAATTTGAAATGGCCATTAAAAGAAGAATAAGATTCGGATCACTCAAATATCACTGGAGATATTTGGTAGCAAATCATCAAAATTAACTTTAGTTAATTTAGGCAATGCATAAACTTATTAGAGGATATTGACTCGATTTGTTTTCTTTTGCTTTGTCACGCATTACCACAAATTTAGCAGCTTGAAAAACACATATTTACCATCTCAAGTTCATTGCTCAACAGTTCACACATGGCTCAACTAGATCCTCTGTTCAGGGATCTCACCAGGTGTTGGTCAGTGCCGCGGTGTTATTACAGGGTCACTGGGGAAAGATCTGCTTCCAAGCTTTCTTAGATTGTTGGCAGAATTCATCTCCTTGTGGTTGTAGGACCGAGGTCTCCATTTTCTTGTTGGCTATCAGTCAGAGACCACTCACAGCTCTTACAGACTGCCTGCTGTACTTTGCAATTTGACCCTCTCACAGGCACGAGTGACCCTCTATCAACATGGCAGCCTACTTTTCAAAGCCAGAAAGGAAGAGTCTCTTGCTCCAGGATGATATAACATATGGGAGTGATGTGACATCACCTTTACCATATAACATAATCTAGTCAAGGGAGTGACATCTATCACCTTTGCCATATTTTATTGGTTAGAAGCAAGTCACATGTTCTACTCAGACTTAAGAGGAGGGGACTGTAGAAGGACAAGACTCATTGGAGGTCACCTTAGCATGTGTCCACCACATTGACTAGTTCATAGAATCTCTGGGATAGACAGCAGACCTGGCTTAGAAGCCACTCAGTCAGAACAGTGCTCAGAATCACTCTGCAGAACTGATTCTGTGAGATAGCATTGCTGTCACTGTTGGCACACCAGCTTCTATAGTGGAAGGTGGGCTCTTTCACAAGAGAGAGAATTCTCCATATATAATGGTGGGGTTCAGTTGTTCATGGCCAAAAAGAATCATGTATTCATTGCTAAGGAAGGAAGGAGAGAAAAATATGAGCAAGTGATTGCTTAATGAAATGTTGAAGTTTTCTACCAGGGTAGGTATGATGACCATCTGGAGATGGGATTGGATTGGAGACTAGCTAGGGTCGTGCAGCTCCTTAGAAAGAAAACTCTCCTGCGATTTAGGAGAACGGTGAGGACTCATTTAGGAATGGTGCTTATAAGAAAGGAGTCTGAATCACTAGCATGTATGTTAGTCTATGAATTGACTTAATTAGTCTCCAGTATATTCCATATGTGAAAGGTTTTTAAGGGACTGGGCCCATCAGTCCTTAGAGGGAACCAGCCTTGTGATTTGGAGTCCTACAGTGTGGCCTCCCTTTATCTAACAGGATGGAACCGAGCCAGAGACCATCTTCATCCACTGTACATCTGTGGCCCAATGGCTATGGGGCATTGTATGGGGACATGGGGGTCTACTGAGCATAGCTAATGTCCAAGCTCTTTGCAGGAACGATTTTACCTAATCTGCTTCTCATCTCTAGCAAGTGAATTCAAGTTTCCCTAGTTCCTCCTCCCCTCTCTCCCTCCCCCTCCCTCCAAATAAATGGAGACTTTGAAAGGTTAAATGCTAGCAGTCATTCAGATAGCAATGGCACCAGGGTTTGAATCTAGGTCTGATTTCAAAACCCGCAGTCTTGTAATATACATCTCATACTCACATGCAGTAAGTGAAGTTTCCAGGGGAAAAGCTTGTTTTTTCCATTGAAGTGAATGTCAGCACTGCAGTTGTTCTTAGATGCCTTCGCTCATCTTGAGAGACCTGGATACTGGAAGATGAGGGTTAGAGAGAGGAGTGAGAGAGTGTGCTGTATCATGCCTTCTTTTATTTTCCCAGCAGGAAGTACAGATTATAGGTCTCTCTTCCATATAAAAGTAAGAGTGTGGAGTGGAGGCTCTGTATTTTTATTTCTACTTATCATTTTGGCAGAAATCGAAATCTCTGTGTCTCCTTTCTCTCCTATATGTAGATTTCTACTATTAAATTCAATCAAGAAACTTGAATTCTCATTGCTTTTTCGGCCATAGGGTTCTTTCTATACATCTTTTTCAGTAGATGCCACAGTTTTGATCTACTTGAAAAGTCTATTGAGACATTCCTCCTTTGTTCTTCTATTACTCAGTTCCCCTTTCTACTCTGTGGTGGCTCTGAATTCTATTCATAGATATTCTACTTTTTTTTCCCTTCTGTTTTATGTACTTAAATCTCTTCTTTAAATGGATCTAGTTCCATTGATCGGAATCATTGGCCCAGATCCCCTTACTGCTCCGTTGCAAAATGCAAGTTCAGTGTGGGACTCAATCTGTATTCTGTTAATTTTACAGAGTTGTACCCTATGTCCCACCATGGTCTGAGGAAGACTTTAAGATTTCCCTGGGTATTTGAGTCAAAATGCAAACATTTTAAACTGAATACCCCCAAACTGTACTTTGATTGGATTGTGTTAGGTCAGGTGTATTCCTGTGAACCACTCATCTGTGGCCAGGTAGACAGGGTATTGGGATGGCCCCATCTGGCCTCAGGTGTCTGCCCTTCTAGAGTATGACTGCTTGCAGAGAGGGAAATTGTGAGCCACTCAGCCTGATTATGGTTGACTACAGTAACTTCATCCAGAGCAAGCTACAGCTCAGGAATTTTTGAAATAAACTTATTTCTTCATACAGATAGATTTTCTAACTTAGCTTAGGCCAGATTTGACTGTAAAAGTCGAAACTCCCTAGCGTGACACCTAGATTCTCTCATAGACTGGACTTAGCCTATCTTCATTACCTTTACGTTTTTAACTCTTGCCACTCCCTGCCTTACAGCTTTAAGGATTTAAGCCCTAAGCTTGGAGCTACCAAGTGGCTTAGATTTTAGATAATGGGAACTGGCAGCCTGAGAGAGTAAATCAACATGTAAACAAAAGATGAGCATATCTGCGCGTGTGTGCGTGCGTGCATTTGTGTGTGTGTGTGTGTGTGTGTGTGTGTACGCATGTATGTGGTGGGTAGGGAAGAAATAGTAGGAGCATTTCAGTTTTTCAGTTCCTGCGTCCAGGCATTCTCAGGGCCGTTCTACCACTGATTTTTCTGGGATTATGTTATGTGAGCAATGAATTGTCCATAAATTGAATTTCTGCCCCTTGCAATTGAGAACACTCAGTAGCAGAGGTTTCTGTCAGCCCAGCATTTGCAGTGTATTTTTTGAACCAACTTCTTCCAGAACTATCGTGGCCATCTCTTAGCCAAACTCAGACTTTCCTCCTCTGTGGTTTTACTTAAGAAGCTACGCCTTCTCTGCTTTCCTTTTCCTCTAGGCCCAACTTATGTCCCTCTTCTTTTGTGATGCTTCCTCTGATTTTGGCAGCTCACCATGATCTTTTTCCTCTCTGAATTCCTGCAGTAATTTAGAACTATGGCAGTGGTTCACACAGGCTTACAAGTTGAATTTTAGTATTAATTGATTGAGAAAATCCATAATAAAAAAAAAACGACTACTGTATGAGTAAAGTCTTCAAAAGAATTGGCCTTTTATTACCCAGAACAGCATCTTTATACTTTTGAAATATGGTAGTAAATTTAATATATGGAATGATTTACATATGTATTTGTGGTTTCTTTCCAATTCCTCTGTGGCTCACTAGGGAGAGGTCCATGGCCTCCCACACCTAGATGGAAAGGAGAGAAGAGGTTTGGCTTGCAAATGAGCACCCTCTTTAAATAAAACGCCATGGGATGTGTGGTTTGGTTTTAACAAAGACTACTGGTCTGTACAGTGTGAATCTAAGTTATTCTTATTAAACATTTCACTTAAGTATTTAGGAACATAAAATAAAGTATGGATTGGGAGTTTGGGATTGACATGTACACACTGCTATATTTAAAATAGATAACCAACAAGAACCTACTGTAAAAAACAATTATAAAATAAGGATACAGCCAAAGCTAAAAAAAATACAAGCACATTTCCTTATAGATTTCACAAGTTGTAAAACCAAAACCAATGAGAAAATATTAAATGTGAACAACAGAATTGATAAAATTAGAAGGAACAACATTGAGTTATGTTTCCAATGATACTGTATTGTTGAAATTACATTGCCAGTGTTGGGTTTAAGAGTAAAAGATGTAGCCTCAGATTTTTTTCTTTAATCTATTTCTGTGCTTTATATTAATGTAGAAAGTGTCCTTTTAAAATGTAGTTTCAAAAATTAACTTAAAGGCTTTGTTTGCTGGTTCAGGGTAATCAGACTTCACACATCATGAAAACTCTACCAGTAAATAATCTTCAAATGTCAGTTTTAATGAATTATCACCTGAGAACTTGATAACATCTTTTTGTTCTCTTAAAGATGTGATTAGAACTGTGAAGTTCTTGAATTATAAATCAAATCTGTAAGCCATACCCAAAGACTCCAGGAGTGGAGAACATATTGTATAGGAACAGAGAGATAGGATGCATGCATCACCTTCACTCTCAACATGATGGTGATTTTTAACCACTGTAGCACAGGTATTTTTGGATGCCTCTGCTAGCAAGGCAGAGTGTTCTATAATGTGTTCTATTATGTGTTCTACAATGACTCAATTCATCCTCACCTTTTTTCCTAATCAGACTTTACTTATTTAGCAAACTGTATGTTATTTGGCCTTCACCTAATGCATGCATGATTGAGAACAGCAACAGCAGACACCAGAATGAAAATTTGTTGGTGGTATTTAGTTTTAAGATGCTTCTTCAGATATTAATTAGAATACATTTATATGTATTTTATTTTTTTAGATTATCATTCCAGTGAAGACCCAAAATGGAAGAAATAATTCCACATCAGGCTCATAGATCTCAGTTTGAAGTACACAGTCTCAAGGACTAATTGCCACTTAAAACATTTTACATCTTACTCTGTGTTGTGTGTCATTAGTTAGATTGTAAGCCCCTTGAAGGCAGAGAGAACTTGGTTACTGTTTTTTGTTTCCTTCCACATCATTAAGGGCATTTCTGATAGTTGGTGCCCAACAGGTATTTGCTGATCGATCAACTATTCGTATGTCATTATTTCCTACTGCACTTGCAAGCTCCTTGAGAGCAGGGAATGTTTTGTTTTAATCTGTGGACTCCAAATTCCTAGCACAGCAACTCTCACATGAGAAATGCTCAATAAATTGTTCTGAAAGAAAGAATGGATGAGTTATTGGCTGTGTGTGTGTGTGTGTGTGTGTGTGTGTGTGTGTGTGTGTGTGTTAGATTTCATCTTTCACATACAAGGCATCTCTCACAGCTGTATAGATCAGTGCTTTTCAATAGAAATATTCTCTGTGTCTGTTAAGCACTTGAAATGTAGGGAGTAAGGCTGAGAGCCTGCATTTACTCTTATTTAATTTTATACATATAATATACAGTAGTACCTCCTTATTCATGGTTTCACTTTGTGATTTCAGTTACCCATGGTCAACCATGGTCTGAAAAAATTAAATGGAAAATTCCAGAAATACACAATTCACAAGTTTTAAATTACATGGTATTGTGAGCAGTGTGATGAAATCTCTTGCTGCCCTGCTCTGTCCTGCCTAGGATGTGAATCATCCCTTTGTCCAGTGTATCTACACTATACATGCTACTGAGCTGTTCGTCACTTAGCAGGTCTCTTGGTTATCAGACTGACTGTCTCAGTATCTCAGTGCTTGTATTCAAGTAATCCTTATTTTACTTAATAATGGCCAGAAAGTGCAAGAGTAGTGATGCTGGCAGTTTGGATATTCTCTTACTGTGCCTAATTTATAAATTAAACTTAGTCATAGGTGTGTATATACATACATACATATATATATATATATATATATATGGAAAAATATAGTATATATAGGGTTGGTACAATCCGTGGTTTCAGGCATCCCCTGAGGGTCTTGGAATATATCCCCTGCAGATAAGGGGGCGGGGGGCGGGGGCGTGGAGCGGAGGGCTACTGTACTATCATATGGCCAGTAGGCAGCCTAGGTTCAGATATAACGCCTCCATTCTCAGACTCATTTGCTCACATCTCCAACACAGCTACATTGTTCGGTTGTACTTGGATGTTGCTATTGAATATTGTTGTTATTTGTATCACTTTAAACATGGAGCAATGTATTCCATCAGTTTGGTTTCATTCTTTTCCCAAATGCCCAACACTGCATGTCATATCTTCATTCATGCCACCATCTGATTTGGTTTTTCATCATTTCCTTATTAGTCTAGAGGCCTGACACTGACCACTTTACCAGATAAATTTTACATTCACTTTTTTTTTAATGACCCAGGTTTCCTTGTGTTTGCTAGTCCAACTGTTTTAATCCTTTCTTTCCTAATAAGCCATTTAAACTCGGATTAGCTACATCATTAGCATCATCATCATCATCGTTATCATCTAAAATGTTTATGCTATGCTAGCCTTTATTTGATGTAGTAATGTATGCTGGTATTCTGAACAGATTTTGAGTTTACTGTTTTCTTAAAAATGTCTTTGAACATTCCTTCTCTTCTCTTGATTTCTTTGCTTTTCTTGTTCTTTTACCCTTTCTGGCATAGGAGAAGTATGAAGGAGCATCCTATGCATTTAAACATATTATAGCTCAATCCATATGTAAGACGTAATCCCACCATAACAGGTTTTACAGCTGGTGTCGAAATGCATGAAATAAGTACAACAGGATTTTCTATTTAGAATGGCAGGAATTACTTCCAATAAGTGGCCAAAATCTTTTATGCTACTTCTGGCACTTCCAGAGCAAGACTTAGATTAAAATCCATCATGCATTTATTGAGGCTCAGTATTGGGTGTGTTCACGTGTATTGTCTCATTTAATTCTTTCAAGAACGTTTAACCAAGTAATATGTAATGGTTACAGAGACTTAATATTCAAATAAATTGAAATAAATTCTGCTGACAAGCAGAAACACTTTAGGCTATTTTCCACTCATCCTCTACTGCTGGGGATTTTTTTAAAAAATATTTGTTTATTTATTTGGCTGCGCCAGGTTTTAGTGTGGCATGCGGGATCTTTTAGTTGTGGCATGTGGGATCTAGTTCACTAACCAGGGATCAAACCTGGGCCCCCTGCATTGGGAGTGCAGAGTCTTAACTGTTGGACCACCAGGGAAGTCCCCTGCTGGAGATTTAATAGTTGTCTTATATGGCAGAATTTGAATGCACAGACTTTGGCATGGGACTTCTTGCTTTTTGTTCACTTTTTTAGTCTAGAATAGTAGTTCCCAAACTTCAGTGTGCATCAGAATTTCTTTTCAGGGATGCACACAAACTATGTTATGCCTGAGTTAACCTCTTTTCCAAGGTAGTTCTGTTTTTATTAGATTTTCATCTTGGAATCTACTTTACTCTTACTACACAAAAGATCTATCTCCTTTGTATATTTTGTTGATAATTTCCACTTCCATTCCAGCATAGGGCTACTCATTGAAAGAACTTGTAGGTATGCTTTTGAATAGATTTCACAAAATAGGAGAAAAATTCAGTAGCAATGTACAGAATTTTGCACTTGTGAATCGCCTGCTGTGCTTTGGTCTTATGATTGCTTTCATCTACCTCTTAATGGTGAGAACTGCTTTGTCACCTTCTCCCCCTAACCTTCCTGATAAACATTCTCCTAAAAGCCCAAATGGTATGTATTATGCTAATTGCTCATTGTGAGCTGGTTGGGGGTGGAATGAAGGGAACATTCTTTTGTGACTTGTGCTATAAATATAATTTTTAATCTACTTATATGTTTGACCCAATTTTTAAAAATTACCTACATTAAAATAAATATTTGATGAGTTTAGCTTTGTAATGAAACAATAGTTGTTTGCTTTTATTTGTAAAGTTTGACAAAAGCCATTGCCAAACCTTGTGAGATAATTTGTTTACTAGAACATCCTTTTCGAATTACTACTTTTTCTCTATGAAAGCAAATGTAATAAGTTCAACTTAAATTATATTTTCCACAGCATAATGCTAAGACTACTCAAGCCAAATGGGAAAATGTAGGCCATGTGGAATGGGATCTCAGAATAATGGCAACAATTTTAATTTCTCTAGAATAGTAGCTCTGAAATATTCTTGTGTGAATTTATAATTTTCAAGTAACTATTGAAAGCACATTAAAATTTATTTCAGTTTTTCTGTTTTTCTTACATATCTTATAAACCTCATACTACATTTATCAGTTTTGCTTAAACAGCAAATAATCTTTTAAAGAAATTTACATAATAGAAACGAATATGTTGTATTTACTCATGTAGTTGCCATTGTCAGTGGTCTTCCTTCCTTTTATTCCTTCATTTTCTTTCATGCTTTTCACACCATTTCCATCTGGTGTCATCTTCCTCGTGCCTGAAGGGCTTCCTTTAACCTTTGTTGTAGCACAGGTCTGCTGGTGATGGATCCTTTCAGCTTTTGTGTGTTTGAAAACGTCTTTATTTCATATCTTCATTTTGTAAGATTTTTGTTAGATATAGAATTCTAGATTGGCCTTTTTTTCTTTTTGTGCTTTAATGATGTTACTCTACTGTGTTCTCACTTGCATTGTTTTTTATAAGAAATCTACTGTCATCCTTATTTTTGTTCCTCTTATATAAAACATGTCCTTACAGATTTTCCCTTTGTTATTAGTTTTGATCAATTTGATTATCATGTGTCTTGGTAAAGCTTTCTTCATGTGTCCTGTGTTTTGGGTTCATTGAACTTCTTGGACCTGTGGGTTTATAATTTCCATCAAATCTGAAAAAACATTAGTCACCTCTTCAATTGTTTCTGGTTTCCCTTCTCTCCCTCCTCTCTTTCAGGAACTCCAGTTACTTGTACATTAGGATTATTGATACTTTTAAAATTGTTTAATTGTAAAATTGTTTAAATTAAAATTGTTTAATTTTTCTTTGTGCGTTTCATTTTGGATAGTTTTTATTGCTGTGTCTTTAAGTTCACTAACAGTAATCACATTTAGTGTGTTTTTCATCTTATACATTATAGTTTTCATCTCTTGAAGTTTAATTTGGGTGTTTTAAAAATCTTCCGTGTCACTATTTAATTGTTTTAAACATATGGAGTAGATTTATAATAACTGTTTTAATGACCTGGTCTGCAAATTCTAACATCGTTTTCAGTTTTTGGTCAGTTTTGGGGGTTGATCTTTCTCCTTGTTATGGGTTATATTTTCCTACTTCTTTGCATGCCTGGTAATTTTTGATGGATACCAAACATTGTGAATTTTACCTTAGAGAGTGCTGGATATTTTTTTATATCCCTATAAATCTTCTTGAGCATTTTTTTTTTTTAATGGGATGCAGTTAGTTACTTGGAAACAGTTTGATTCTTTCAGGTCTTGTTTTTGAGATTAGTGTCTGAGTACTCTACCCTAAACCACATGAATTATCAGGTTTTCCAGTCTGGCTGGTGGGAATAGGCACAGTTCGCAGCCCTGCGTGGCTCTTTTCCTGGCCGTGGGTTGTTTTCTTATATACATACGCTGATCAGTACTCTGCTGAATACCTGCAGGGGTATCTACAGATTAGAGATCGCTCTCTGTTCAGCTCTCTTTCCTCTGGTACTCTGTCCTGAGATTTCTAGCTTCTCCGATTTACCTGATTTCTCAGATACATCTCTTCAATTCAGAGACTATGCTGGGCTCTGCCTCAATTTTCCTTCCCAGAGCCATGGTCTGGAAGTTGGGTCAGTCATAGGGCTCATGTCATCAGTTTCCCATTTCTTAGGGTTCACCTTTTGTTTTTCATTTCTCATTGCCTGGTATCCAGTGTCTTGAAAACAGTTGTACAGTTGTTTCATTTTTTCCGGCAGGAGGGCAATTCCCATCTCTGTTACTCTCTTGATTTGAAGTGGGTATCCTCCATTCATTTTCTCTTTCATGTAACATCTTATTGGTCAAGATAATTTTGGGGACTTCCCTGGTGGTCCAGTGGTTAAGAATCCACCTTCCAATGTAGAGGATGCAGATTCGATCCTTGGTCAGGGAACTAAGATCCCACATGCCGTGGGGAAGCTAAGCCTGCACACTCTAGAGCCCATGCACCACAATTAGAGGGCCCACATGCCGCAACTACTGAGCCCGCACGCTCTGGAGCCCGTGTGCCACAACTAGTGAGAAGCCCACGTGCCACAACGAAGATCCCGTGTGCTGCAACACTAAGACCCAATGCAGCAAAATAAATAAATGAATGAATGAATAAATAAATAAAAAGACAATTTTGGACATACTATGCATATTTAATACTCAATTTAATGCAGTTTATTGTGATATTCTTTCTACTTTTCAGTAGATTCCAATCTTTCTATAATGAATACTTTGTATTATAAACATATTTTCAAAAATTGTTTTAATAGTTATGTCCTACATTATGCTTGATAATGTTACTCATTGCCCTAGCCATTCAAAACCATTCTTAAGGCAACCCAGTCAAAAATTAAGATCTTAAATTTGTTAAACATAATAATTTACATGTTTTAAGTGGATAAAAATGCTACTGTAGGGAAGTACCATGTTTTGTTTTTTTAAGAAAGATTGAGGCCAAGAAGCTTTTAAATAATATACTCTTGAATTTGTAGATCTGAATCATCATAAAACAGTCAATAAATTAGTCTTATAAATTATATCACTTCTTATGGAGTTCCTCTTCGTATTTATTTACAAGATTCAATAGTTCATGGGTAAGCTTTTAGGATGTTCACATATGAAACACAAGTGAACCATGTGCTGGTGAACTATTTTATTTTTAGTTTTTTCTAGTATTTGATAAAATATAGTACTGTGAACTAATATGAGAATAAAGTGTCAAAATTCAGGAGCATATCTTGCTATAGTGCATACTTGTTACTTCAAGAGTTTTCTGGCAGTAAGGGCACAATTGACTGTGTTAATTTAAAAGAATCTTTGAGGTAGTATAGTTCCATATGCTGTAGGAATATGTCAATGATTTTTTTTATTTTATAATTTGAGTTTTTAATGCAGTCTTTTGAAAGCTAGTTGTTAAGCATGGCAAGAAGACTAGAATTGCTTTAGAATTCTTAGGAAAATAATTTTGTAAGAACAGATTAAAATTAACTTTAACTTTCTTCAGCACTGTCATAAATACCAGCACGATGAAGCCAAAATTGTGGCAATGTTACATTGCTGTGTTTCCAATATTTAAGCATAAAGGTTAGGCCAGATTTATATTCCCTTGTAAAACTGAACCAAAATATAAATTATTTATAGAACTTTAAGAACAGAATCTTTAAAAAATTGAATACCACTCTGTGGTGGAGATCCCTAGTTGTCTCACAGTGTCCCCTTTCTCCATCATCCTCAGATGTAGAGCCCCTGAATTTTCACTGGGGACAGACCCCAACAGAATAAAGATGACACTTTTCAGCCTCCCTTGTGGGTAAGGATTATTCCATGTGGCATGTAGTTCTGGTCATTACGATGTACGGAGAAGTGACTTGTGTGACTTCCTGATGCCCTTTAAAGGCTGAGGGTGCTGCCTCCTTCCCCTTCTCACTTGCTGGGATGTGGATATGGAGGTGTACTTCCTTAGACCCCAAAAGGCCTGGGACAGTGATGATGACTTCTCCAAGCAGAGCTGCCATAACAGCTTGGAGTTTCATATGAGTGAGGAAGAAACTTCTAGGCTGTCTAAGCCACTGTTATTTTGGGTCTTTGTCACATACCAGCAAAGTTATATACATTGTCCCCACAATTTTTTTTGTTTATAAGACTTGTAAGTAATTCCTTTGTTAAGCTGTAAGCTTGAAGGGACCAAGTGGTCTTATATCATAGAGATCTAAACTTCTTCAAAGGACCTCATTTCAAAAAAAAATTGGCCTATTTCAATGTTTATCAGCTGGAGAGGACAATGCAATTAAACCCATCTGGCTCTTCTCTGAGAACCACAAAGATTTGAGGCACATAATCTTTATGTTGACTGTTGAAGAAAACAATGTTTAGGAAGAGAGAGAAAGCTTGATTTTTTAACTTTCTACTTTGCTCACAGTCACCAAATATTTTTTCCATTTTCCCGTATTTCATAGTTGTCAAATCCCAAAGTCCATTTTTCACTCCCCAGTGTGAATGGCTCCCTGTGCTGTTTTACACCATTTCCTAGTCCCCTTCTTGGTCTTTATCATCCCTGAGCCTCTGGGATGTCACACCATTACAGTTTCCTCCTCTGTTTCTGCTCTCTCCATGGTCTTCTTTATGGAATCTTCTTTAATCCACCCCTTCCTGTGGGCATACTCTGATTCTTGGCCCACTGTTCCTTTTACTCTGTGTTAGGGAGGTCACAGATTGGCAGCTCATAGGCATGTTTTGTTGATATCGCACAGAATTTAAAGAAATATTGTATCTACTGGCAGTATTTAAAGATCAGGATATTTAACATGAAATCCAGATTTTGGCTTCTTTTGACCAAGGAGAATTTCTAACAACACTGCACCTACATTCTCCATAACATTAGGTAGTTAGAACTGAGTTATAGCTGCTTCCTTTAGATTGGATGTATTCTTTCTTCTTTGTTATAGTCTCCACCACTCCCTATTGCTTACATCTTGTATGTTTTATTTATTTCCATTACTTGTCTGATCTTTTAGGCATTTAAGTTTATGATACTTATCTTCCTGGGTAATTTAAGTTTTAAATCAATCTTTTCTAGAAGTGATTTCACTTTTCTTCCCCTTCCTTTTATTTTTTAGAAACTTATTTATTTTTGGCTGCATGGCGTCTTTGTGGCTGCGCATGGGCTTTCTCTAGTTGTGGCGAGCGGGGGCTACTCTTCGTTGTGGTGTGCGGGCTTCTCATCGTGGTGGCTTCTCTTGTTGTGGAGCGCAGGCTCTAGGTGCACGGGCTTCAGTAGTTGCAGCATGTCGGCTCAGTAGTTGCTGCACATGGGCTCTAGAGTGCGTGGGCTTCAGTAGTTGTGGCACGTGGGCTCAGTAGTTGTGGCGTGCGGGCTCTGGGGCGCATGGGCTTCAGTAGTTGTGGCTCGTGGGCTCTACAGTGCAGGCTCAGTAGTTGTGGCACACGGGCTTAGTTGCTCAGTGGCATGTGGGATCTTCCTGGACCAGGTATCGAACCCGTGTCCCCTGCATTGGCAGGCAGATTCTTAACCACTGCACCACTAGGGAAGTCCCTCCCCTTACTTTTTAATTCCAGTTCCTCCTCTTCAACCCTACTACTTCTTTCCTAATTAGACTGTTTTGTTCTTTCACATGGCTTACTCATAGTAGAATCCTAACAGACTTCTCTGCCTCTTTCTTATGGAAATCGTCTAATCATCCTCCACACTGATTCTAGAGTGACCTTTTAAAAATTAAAAATTTAATATGACTCTATGCAGCCTTAAGACTTTGAGTGTCTCACCTGCCTTCTAGATGGCTTCAGACTCCTTAGAATTGATGTGGCTGTAAAATGGTACAGCCACTTTGGAAGACAGTCTAGCAATTCCTCAAAAAGTTAAACGTAAAGTTACCATATTAATCAGTAATTTCACCACGAGTTATATGCCCAAGGGAATTGAAAACATATTTCTAGACAAAAGTGTGTACATGAATGTTGATAACTATTTATAATAGCCAAGAAGTGGAAACAACCCAAATGTCTACTAACTGATGAACAGATAAACGTGAGATATTCACACAGTGGTCCATAAGGAAAAGAATGAAGTATTGTTTCATGCTACGTTACGATGAACCTTGAAAACATTATGCCAAGTGAAAGAAGTCAGACTTGTAAGGTCCTTTGTAAGGTCATATATTGTATAATTCAATTTATATGAAATATCCAGTGACAAAAATAGAGTAGTGGTTGCCAGGGCCTGGCAGAAGGGGAAATGGGATGTGACTGCTATTGGATATGGGTTTCTTTTTCAGAGTGATAAAAATGTTCTGGAATTAGATAGGGCTGATGGTTGCAAGCTCTGAATATACTAAAAAATCAGAGTTATAAAGTATAAAGGGTGAATTTTATGCTATGTGAATTATATCTCAAAAAAAAAATAACAGAGAACTTAACAGATCTAACTTTTGCTAGTCTCTCCAGTCTCATTTCCTGGTACTTTAGTCCTCCCACATCTCTCACCTGTCCCTCTCCCCTTGTGCTAGTGTACTAATCTCCTAACTGCTCTAAGAGGTCTATGCTATAGCTCAGTGTTACCCATTTACACAATTCTGCCAGAAGACTCCTACCTACCCTTCCCTCTCTCTGCCCATCTAGAGAATTCCTAATTTTCCTTCAAGTTTTAGTTCAGATCTCACCTCCTC
Organism: Lagenorhynchus albirostris; assembly: GCF_949774975.1. Lineage (NCBI taxonomy): Eukaryota > Metazoa > Chordata > Mammalia > Artiodactyla > Delphinidae > Lagenorhynchus > Lagenorhynchus albirostris. The sequence continues at coordinate 70,241,825 of NC_083102.1, forward strand.
TGGAATTTCTTCTTACACACCCGTGCTGGATAACTTACAAGGGGGATTAGGTAGAGTCTCCAGAGCCAGGCAGGAGCACCCTAGAAAATGAAAAGAGATTAACTTGGATGAGTTGATCCAAATTTTGCGGTCAGGAAATCTAGAAAGAAGCTCTCTTAAATTTCAGTGTGCATGTAAGTGTTCATGTTTTATAGTTTTTAATTTTCAATTTTAAATAAAATATACGGACTGGGTATGGAGAACCATATTTTAAAGCAAACATCATGTCGGAGTCTTAATCCAGTTTTGCTGCCTCCCGAACCCACCCTGTGTAGGCTTAGGAGCATCTCCTTTGTGACCCCCAAGCACCCTGGACAGTCCTTGTCACCCTGAATAGTAACTGTTTAGTTTTCTGTCTCCCCATCTCCCAAGGCGACTCCTTGGGCATAGCTCTGTCTCTCTTATTTTTCTAGCTATACAAGTGAATCCTAGTAATTCTCCATAGAAAGTATTGGCAAAATTTGAATAAATGAATAGACATGCTCAGTGATATCAAATGGGAGCGACAGCTTGTTTTTGCTTTATTGACGATCAGAGATCTGAGGAATGTTTAAAGATGCCTCCATTAAAACATAACCTGATCTTTCCTTCTTTCTCTCTCCCCTCCACAAATATCCTCCCTCCCTTCCTCTCTCCCTCCTTTTCTCTCTCTCTCTCTCTCCACATACACACAAGCACACACGCACACCCTTTAACAAGCTATTTCAAAAGAATAGAGTAAAAAAATGTGAGAATTTTCACTTTTCTCAACCTGTGCACCTAAGGAAGGTGTTAGATTTAAGGCCTAAAGGGGTTATTAAAATGGTGCTTTCCCCAACAGATTTTTAAAGTGTTTTCTGTACTTTTCCTTCTCATGTCAGAAATTTCATAAGTTAAAATTCATGTAACATTAACTCCCAGTTTGGATTTTTTCACCATGCAGTACCAAATAGTGGCTGGTTAATGTTTTCTTTTTGAAAAAATGTGATTATACTTAATTATTTAGAAATGATCCCTTACTTTTTTACCTTTGGTTTTTAAAACTGAAAATTATTTCCTGTCCTGTAGTGTCTCATTTCTCAGACCCTGAGACAAAGGTTTGAGAGCGGGTAGCTTATTGAGGAGGCAGAGAACACATGAGTAGGAGTAGGGAAGGCAGTAGAGGGTGTGTGTTAAGCTGGCTACAATTTTGGGTAACTAAAGCTTAATTCTTCTGGGGAAACAGTGGAAGGTCCCCCTGAGAATTATCTATCTAAAAAGCAAGGGAGGGGCTTCCCTGGTGGCGCAGTAGTTGAGAGTCCGCCTGCCGATGCAGGGGACACGGGTTCGTGCCCCGGTCCGGGAAGATCCCGCATGCCGCACAGCGGCTAGGCCCGTGAGCCATGGCCGCTGAGCCTGCGCGTCCGGAGCCTGTGCTCCGCAACGGGAGAGGCCATAACAGTGAGAGGCCCGCGTACCGCAAAAAAAAAAAAAAAAAAAAAAAAGGCAAGGGAGCTGGGGATTACTCCATAGGACTCCTTAGTGGAGGGCTGCTTTCAGCCTGCTGTGCAAGTCCAGTGAAAACCCCCCGGCAACAAAATAGAAGTGTTGGCAGTTGGAAGTCTGTGGGCATACAGTTGAGTAGTAATGGCCAGGGGACTTGGGTGAGCATCGGCAGAATCCGCTATATATGGAGACGGTGCACCACTGTGAGAGGAGTGCTCAAGTATGAAAAAATCAGAACTTAAGTTAGCCTAACGCAAGTGTTTACTCAACCATTAGATTATGTGCTAAGTACTGTGCTACGTTATGGGATTTGCTGATTTACTTGTTGAGGTGCTTAGCTTTTTAAAGCTCAGCTTCTTTATAAAGGTAACTTATTTTCTTCCTTTCAAAGTTCAGACATAAATGATATGATATTCCTGAAAGTGCTTTGAAATGTTTAAAGCAGTATTTCATATTTATTATTATGGCATTTACCCTGAGAAAGCAGTAGACATGTGGTTAGGCCGTAAACTTATCTCTTATTAGGGATCTGTTAGCCAGTCAAAAGCTTTTTTTCATAAGGCTGTGTGAAACTGGCCTCCCTGTGCAGTTTGTATAAGATAGTAAATTTACAAGTTCCATGAAGGAATAAGGTACCATGGGAATGGCTATTTTTAGCCAGTTGGCAGTGAAGGCATCCCAGGGAAAGTGGATAAAATGAACCTTAACGTAGTAGGTAGGAAAGAGCCATGTGGAAATAGGGAATTTATAAAGGAGCAATATTCAGGAGAGATTAAGTTCAAGAGGCAGTGAAGGTGAGAACCCACTCAGTGCCCTGTTTAAACTTTTGGGCCCATGGGTCGGTCAGGACAGGGTGACATTCTGTCTTTATTGCTAACTAGCTACATAGTGTTTGACTGTTACTTAAGTTTTTGTAGCCTTTCTTTCCTTAACTTTACATTGGGGATCCCAGTACTACCTATACTATAGGATTGTTGTGAGAATATGTTGTAAGGGTCAATGAGGCACATTATGTAAGGCAGTTAGAATAGAGTAAATCTCAGTAACCTCCTCTGTAGCTTTTGGTATCACTGTAGTTTCAGATTACAAGTCTTATTTCCTGAAGCTGCATCTAGTCCCATGCAATGCAAGGTTTCCCAAAGTATATGGAACATTAATCCTACAACATGTGGAAGAAAAAAGGATTACGAAGTTAAAAGAACTTGAGATATCCTGTGGATCATAGATGGACTTCATGGAGAGTCACATTAAGATATTAATAGCTCTGAAAAGTCTGGGAGTAAATAAACCTTTTCGACTTTGTTTAATACTATGTACTAAATTTCTTTGATCAGTGCCCCCCCCCATATTCACATTGTATATTCTCTGGGAAATGTTAATTTGAAGAGCTTCATGAGGTAGATCAAGCAAATTACTGGTACTTACAGATCCCCATTAATATTGTGAATCTATAATAAATGATAAATAATAAAATATGTTTTGAGATTCTGTATGACTCTGAGCCAGTTTATTAGTTACCCCACATCAATCATTACATGATCTTTCACGTATTTCATTCCTCCTTTTCTACACAGAACTGTATCACTTGCGCTATGTTTCCTCCTAGGCCTCAGATATGTTCAGAATGATGTTTTTTTGGCCCAACTTGAGATAATTTAAAGAACGTTCCCCAGAGAGTTCTGGAAGTTGCCTTCCAAAAATACTTGGAGTAATTCCACCATCATTAAACTAAGCAGATAACTTTCAAGGTGGATGGTTTTAAAGGGGACAGCAGCTACTTGGATGTGTATTTTCTCTGCAGAATAAAAGGTTTGTCATTTTATAGTCATGTAAGGAGTGCTGAGTTCCTGCTATGTGCTTGTCCCTGTGGTAGATATAGTTGATTTTGGGCAGACATTCATAGTCTAGTGCGGGAAAATAAATGTTCAAAATGAACCATTATGGAAGAGGTTAAATACAGTCATAGAGGGATCCAAGTGTTATGAAAGTATGGAGGAGGGGTTTGCCTTGGGGGTCAAAAAATGCTTCATAACATCAAGGATACTTACGATAACCCTTGACTACCATGTGAACAATAGAGGATATTCCAGGCTGAGAGTAGTAAATGTACACAGGATCAGAGATGGGAAAAGGGTGGGGAACTGCAGCCACGTGAGTGCAAGTGGAGTGTAGGCTTCTCAAAGGAAAGTGGAAGGTGATGAAGCCAGATGGAGTTCTGACTGTGAAGGCCTTGTAAGTTCTGGGGGGTGGAGTTTGGAGTTCATCCCCTAGCTGGTGGAGCACAACTGGTAGACTATTAGAGATGGCCATAGTCGTAATTTTAAAAAGATTGTTTTGGTAGCACTGTGCAGTTGAGTTGGAATAAGAGAGACAGGAGCAAGGAGCCTCGGAGGCCATTGCAGTGGTCCAGGCAAGAATGAGTCTAAACTAAGGTAGCAGAAGTGATGATGGGGAAAAAGGAACAGCTTTGAAAGATATTTAGGAGATGAGGAGGTAGACTGTCATGAATGACTGGATAAGAAGAATAAGGGGAAGAGGAAATCTGGGATTCTCTCAGAGTGGGCAGGGTTGGATATTGGCATCATTCAGTGTGATTGGCATTCAGGAGAGAAATGCATGTTGGGGGACACTTACTGAGTTCTATTCTATGCTTGTTGCATTTGAAATGCTTATTGGTTATTTATTTGTGCCTTTATTGATTCCTGGAGTAATTACTCTATGCTAGATAATGTGGTAGACTCTGAGGATACGGCAAGAAAAAAAGGCACAATGTTCCATGTGCCTGTGAAGCTCACAGCCTAGTGAGAGAGACAGACATAAACAAATAATTACTCAACTAATTACTTAATTTGTAAGCAAATAAGAAGGGGCCCTAACTCATAAGGCAGTGTGGAGTCCATTCTGGAGCTTATTAGCAGAACAGTCCAGTCTGTGATAGAGATTTGGGGGTCATTGGTGAATAGTTGGTAACTAAAGCCATTCGATTGCCTAGACTAGGTTTGCAATATGAGCAGGAAAGGGGACTGAGGTTAGAATAGCATGAACATTTAAGGGGGATGGTGGATGACTAAAGTGCTAAAATCTGGAAAGGATGGCAGAGTAGTTGAAAGGCTGGGAAAGGGTTGGGACTGTGGCAGAGAGGTCAAATAAGATAGGTATGCAAAGGTTCCCTGGCTTTGGAACTGCAAGTCCACGTTGGCTGTAGCAAGAGCAGGTACAGTAGAGTAGAAGATGCACAAGCCATGTTTTCATGCAGCAGCGTGCTGGAGCTGGTGGCTTACACTGGTTTGTGAGAGCCAGATAGTTAACTTTTCAGGACTTGTACAAGCTGGTTGTTAAACATAGGCATTATTTAAAATTAAATTATGTATGCTTACAATTAAATAAATTATATTAAAAATAAATGTAACAAATATTCAAAACTCATACTTCTTAATTATTTTACTACATTTTCCTATTATCTATGCTCCTAAGTTTACTTAGGTCTATTTTATCTGAATGGTGTATATGCTATATATAATGGTGTGCCAGTGCATATCTCTTCTGAAGTTTGTTGATTCACTTTAGTATCTTGAAATTAGCCCTAGTGAGAGTATTTACACCATAGAAATTGGCAAATGTTACAAATCAGAGATTTTGTTTTGTTGATTTTCTAGATTTGAAGTGATAGAGATATTGCTAATGCAGACTAAACTCAAAAGTATGTTGAAGATGTAGCAATTACATTGTAAATGGCACAGAAAATTGAGGAAATGGTATTCCAGATATTCTCCAAATACATCAACTATTATCCAGTTCAACAAAGAAGTTGCTCCCATTATGGATGAGCAAGAGAAGTTTTGACATACATATTCATTGTTTCACTTTTCTCTTACTTATTAATACAAAAGAAAATATCAACTAACATTCATGTCAGAATGTACCAGATTTGGTAAATATCAGTGAAAGCATTTTATAAGAAACAGTTGGCTATATGGAATTTACAGTAAAGAATATTGTATATTTTATTATTATGTGTAAATTGTGTGCTTTATATTGCTAAAATTTATAATAAACATAAATATATATAGGTACATACATACATACACACGTATTTATGTTATGAGAGCTGATTGATAAACATTTACTGGCACACAATGGCTGTATACAGGGGATACAGCCTTGTGGACTTCTTTTGTTTCATTTTGTTTGTGTCTTTACTTGAATGGATTTATAGCCCTAAAGAGAGGAGCCAGTAGAGAGGAAGAGATTGATGGTGCAGAACAAGATAAAAGTAAATGTTGGCAAATGAAACAACAGACAAAGGATTAATCTCTAAAATCTACAAACAACTCATGAAGCTCAACATCAAAAAAACAAACAATCCAATTAAAAAATGGACAGAAGACCTAAATAGACATTTCACCAAGGACGACATACAGATGGCCAAGAGGCACATGAAAAGATGCTCAACATCACTAATTATTAGAGAAATGCACATCAAAACTACAATGAAGTATCACCTCCTGTTGGTCAGAATGGCCACTATCAAAAAATCTAGAAACAATAAATGCTGGAAAGGGTGTGGTGAAAAGGGAACCCTCCTACACTGTTGGTGGGAATGTAAATTGATACAACCACTATGGAAAAGAGTATGGAGGTTCCTTAAAAAACTAAAAATAGAACTACCATATGGCCCAGCAATCCCACTCCTGGGCATATACCCTGAGAAAACCATAACTCAAAAAGAGACATGTACCACAATGTTCACTGCAGCACTATTTACAATAGCCAGGACATGGAACCAACCTAGTTGTCCATCGACAGATGAATGGATAAAGAAGATGTGGCACATATATACAATGGAATATTACTCAGCCATAAAAAGAAATGAAATTATTTGTAGTGAGGTGTCTGTCATACAGTGTGAAGTAAGTCAGAAAGAGCCAAACAAATACTCTATGCTAACGCATATATATGGAATCTAAAAAAAAAAAAATGGTACTGATGAACCGGGTTGCATGGCAGGAATAAAGATGTAGACATAGAGAATGGACTTGAGGACATGGGGTGGGAGGGGGAAGCTGGGACAAAGTGAGAGTAGCATTGACACTACCAAATGTAAAATAGATATGTAGTGGGAAGCAGCTGTATAGCACAGGGAGATCAGCTCTGTGCTTTGCAGTGACCTAGAGGGGTGGGATAGGGAGGGTGGGAGGGAGGCGTAAGAGGGAGGGGATATGGGCACATATGGCTGATTCACTTCGGTGTACAATAGAAACTAACATGGTATTGTGAAGCAATTATACTCCAATAAAGATCTATTTTTAAAAAAAGTAAATGTTGGAAGAAGGTGACAAAGAAATGCTAGGAAATAAGATGCAGACCATTGTGGGAAAATTAACCTTGAGCACAAGGAGGATGCCTGTTCCTGTAAGGATGAGGAATGATTGCAGAAGATGTGGTAAATTCAAGTACACGGACATTAAAGTCATTTACATCAGTGAAGTGTAATTTAAGAAGTGGGCAGGATGAGCTCAAGAAAAGAAACTCAGAAAAGTATTTGTTAATTTCTGAATAAATTATAGAATAAGAGGTGAATGCTATGATTGACCAGGGCAAGTTTTTATACTGATTTAATCTCTGAAATATTGTGTTGCATTTTCAGTCTGTTTTTCCAGGTGGAAAGATTTAAATAAAAGTGCGAGACAATTTAAAGGCACCTCATGTATTTAAATGCCAAATATTATTTGTTTTACTGAGCCCTGCAATGTAGTCCTACATTTCCATGGACACGGGTTGAGTTTCTACAAGATGATCAGAAATGGGGAATCATTTGAGGTTGACTGAACTGCATTCATTGCATGCATGGATAGTTTGAACACAAGGTAAAATGTTACCCAGACTGCTGAAGAAAACAAGACTTATTTTGGAACATGACTTTTTTCAGCATTATAATTTATGACTTTTTCACTTGGATTCTTTCTTTTAACACACTCATATTTATATATATGCCTCAATCAAAGAAATGCATAACATTTTGCTTACACTGCCTCAGTTTTATTAGTTTTCCACCATTAAAGTTTACGGTCCTGGGCTTCCCTGGTGCAGTGGTTGAGAGTCCGTCTGCCGAAGCAGGGGACACGGGTTCGTGCCCCGGTCCGGGAAGATCCCACATGCCGCGGAGCGGCTGGGCCCGTGAGCCATGGCCGCTGAGCTTGCGCGTCCGGAGCCTGTGCTCCGCAACGGGAGAGGCCACGACAGTGAGAGGCCCACGTACCGGGGGAAAAAAAAAATTTATGGTCCTTATTTTTCTCTCAATTGAAATACAATAAAATAAAGAACTATTTTATATTTCATAGTACTTTAACAACTCAAGTCTTTTCATATCTGTTTTCTCAAAATATATTAAATTAATTATCCTAAATATTCAGAAGTACTGGTACTGATTATGCTAAATAAGGGTATTAGTATTGAGTATTGCATGCACCTGGCTCTCAGTTGCCATTATAGCTGTCATTTTTGAGCCTAACAACTGTGCTTACTGCCCTTGCAGTTTAAAAGCACCTCATCCATCTGGTTGAGGATTTCAAGGCCTTAGCCTTGACTTCTGGAAGCATAACGCCTTACTCTGTGTTCGTGTTGTTAGGGTTAGAACACTGTTGTAGCCCTGCTCAGACAGCTGGTTTTGTGTGTGTTGACTGCTTCATGGTTGCAAGGTGCTACTGCTGGCCTAAGTATCATGTTCATGTTCAAGGTGGAAAAAGGGGTGGGGGACAGGGAAGGGACAGCATCAGGCAATGAGTGTGTCCTGTTAAATCATGAAAGCAAAAGCTTCAGAGACATTTCCTTTAAAGTTCTACTTAGACCTTATTGGCCACCCCTAAGCACAGGAGAGTCTGGAAAGTGAATATTTATTTAGCTTTCCAACATCTGTAGTGGGAGACAGCAAAGGAGAAGTTAGCAGAGAATGGCTTTGGTTGGCTCATTGACAGCGTTTGCCAAAGGGGAGGATCTCAAGTCCTGTCTAGAGCCAACTGTTGCATTTCTTTTACTTATCAATTTAAGGCTGTCTCACCTGGAAAGCAGCCTTTTTAGTCTCCTTCCCTGCAGGCTTGGGAGAAGTGTTGTTGGCCTCCATCTAGGCTTTACTTTGGTAAAGTTTGGTAAGTTAAGAGATACTCCGTTCTGGAGGAGAGGATCCATTCTTCAGTGTCAGTCTGGATAGAGCAGTCCAGGAAATAAGATACAGCCCTGGAATTGAAAGGGTACCAGTGTTAACAGCATCTCAGTACCAAGCATGGCTGCTGTGAAGCCTCCTGTGAAAAAAAAAGATCAGCAGGAAGAAAATAATCTGAGAATCTGCCTGATAATACTTTTTGCATCTGAATGATTTAAACAAGTAGAGCTGCATACCTTACCGGGTTATTTTCTGGTTGGTGTGGGACTGTATATCAAGACTTCCTGTTTGAAGTGTTAGTTTCTTTCTTTGCAGCTAAAAATATTAGAAAAGAATGAAGTTTAAGTAAACTGTTTATTTGTAGACTACTTGGGAGCACCGAGAATGGTTCTGAAGTGAATATACTTCTAAAATCCATGTCTAGATCAGTCTGGCACTATTCAAAACTGCAAAAATAAAATATTTCTGACCCTCTAGGTGTAGAATAATTCTTTGTTTTGGATTTTTGAGAATAATTTTTAAATGACAAAAAATTTGCCTTGCACATAAATGAAAAGCCAATTATTAAATTATTTACAAAGTTGAATTCCACCATGAAGATATAATGAGATATATATTTTTTCTGAGATCTTATTGTATTCCAGTATTGAACTAAGAGATTCATGCGTATTGTTTTATATCCTTGAAGTACGTCCTTACTATTATTTTCTCCTTTTGAAGGATCTGATGTTCATAGAGGTTAGGTTACTTGCCCAAGGGTTCAATGCCAGTAAATCACAGCAGCTGTGATTTAAAACCAGGCAGTTTTCCATACCTGCCAGGTATGGATCTGTGCTCTTAATAATAATAAGTAGGCTCTATGCTAAAGATTTTATAGTCATTTCACCTATTATTCATTAAAATCCTAGACGTTGGCACTACTATCATCACACCTGTTTTACAGTTGAGAATGCTGAGTGATTCACTAACTGTCTCAGTTTTTCACAGCTTCCAAGGCATGGGTTCCAACCCTGGCAGTCTGACCTGACTCCACATGAACCCTAAGCTCTTCACTACACTGCTTGTATGTAGTAAGTCACGTGTTTGACTTGTATCTCTATAGTTTTCTATAAACTGTAATGTTTATTTCTAAAAAGAAAATTTCATCCACATTGTAAAATTCCAGAAAAGCCTTCTGGTGTTTCTCAATGGTTTCATGCTGGGAGACAACTTTCTTCTGCCAGATCAAATTTGGTAGCTATTTTTCTGGTGTATGTTAATGAATATTTGATATGGATTGCTTTATGTCTTGTACATATGACCAGAGCTTAGATTAGTTCATTTTTAGATGACTGAGTAAATTTTAAAAATCAAAATTAACTAAACTTATGTTAGGAAGATTCCAGGCTGAGAAAATTTGACACAAAAATTCAGCAATGATGAAAGATTATGCCTACAGGAAAAGTTACGATTTATGTAACTTGCTGATGTTTTATGATAAGGGAAAAACAGTCATTTTTATTCTTCAAATATCATTTTGCTTAAAGGATATTAATAGAAAGTAATATGCACTTCCTTATACTGTGGATTGTGATTGGAAAGAAAATGTGATTGCTATTCAGTCTTAAAAAATAATCTACTTCATTACAGAAACATTCATATTATATTATAGTTCATTCTGTATCAAAGTGGTGCTTTGATTTTGATTCAAATATATGTAAAATAAAATATAATAAAAAACTGGTACATGAAAAAAATCAACTCTGTATTATTCCAGGCACATTTCATCACCGAACTCCCTTTCAGCCAAATTCAGTGCTATATTTTATAGTAATTGACTTACAGGAGAAAGATCTGTGACTTATATCTTGCTGCATGACCTTGGGGAAAATTGGCTTAAATGTATGAAAGGATATTTCAGGCATTGACTCAGACTAAATAAATGTGCTAAATTTGATACAGTGAGTGGGAAATTTTTCTCACCACATGGAACCACTAATGAGCTTGGGAAGTAAACATGGTTAAGTAGACATAGTTGCCTTTTTGTTACAGTAATTCTGAATTGGCCCATTAGCATAAATATCATTTCAGTAAATTTTACAATTGTAGCTTTAGGTCTGACCAAAAAAAAAAAAAAAGAAAGTCTACAAATGACAGAGCTATTGTGAGTTGGATTATGTTCCCCTAAAACATATGTTCAAGTCCTAACCCCTGGTACCTGTGAAAGTGACCTTATTTAGAAAAAGGGTCATTGTAGATATAATCAAGTTAAGATGAGGTCATACTGGAGTAGGGTGGGCCTTTAATCCAATATGATTAGTGTCCTTATATGGGGAAAAGAGAGACACACAGGGAGAACACCTGTGACAGCAGAACTAGTGATGACATGATGCAGCAGCAAGCCAAGGAGTGCTAAGGATTGCCAACCACCAGCAGAAGCTAGGGAGAGGCAAGGAGGGAGTCTCCCCAGAGTCTCAGAGGGAGCATGGCCTTGCTGACACCTTGATTTCAGACGTCTAGCGTCTAGAACTGTGAGAGAAGAAATATCCGCTGTTGTCAGCCATTGAGTCTATAGTGGTTACCGTAGCCCCAGGAAACTGATAATGAGAGGTAGCAGTAGAGCAGTGATGGAGAGTCAGTGGTAGTCCTCTGTGGATTTGCTCTTTCTCCTGTAGCTCGATATCTTCCTTCCTCTCCCCATGTTACTATCATAAACATTAGAAAATTGGGTTCTGTTTCTTCCTCCATCACATACCTTTGCAACATTACTTAATCTCTCTGGGTCTCATTTGCTTCATTGGTGGAGAGAGGATCTCGGACCCTTCTGAATAATGATAGCCAACATTTATGAGAATTTTGCCCATCTAGACCCAGGGCTCAGTTCGTAACATGCATGGTTTTATTTACTTCTCATAAGAATTCTATGAGGAATATATTATTATCCCTACTTTACAAATGAACCAAATAATGACATTTCTCTGTGACTCCTCACTTTTTCTTGTCCCCTCAGAGACTTGAACATGACAGTCAGAGCTGCAAAAGTGTTAGTATTCATGTTTCCTTGATGGGAAAGGTAACAACAGATACCTAACGACTTAATCTGAGTAGAAGAGGGTGAAAGCCATTGGAAAGGGATGTTACAATCACTTTGGCCATTTCACACTTTCTCCATGTGCAGGGTGTTTCTTTTTAAAAATTCTCTTGTTATATTTGACCCCTTTTTCTTACTAACAAAATCTTAGTATAGTTTTTTTCTAGCTCACTTGAAAATTTTCATTATTGGAACTATTTCAAGTTAGGGTGTAATAGAGGAACTTAATGATATAACTGCCATTATTGATATTCACTCTGTCTTAGACACTACATTGTGTACAGCAGACTATGAGTTAGGTGATATTGTTATTCCACAGCATACAGACTGAGGAATAGGAAAGTAACTTGGTCAAAATTACTGGTCTTCAAGTTCTGGTTTTTTTGGCGTCCAGAGTCTATTTTTGTATGTTTCTGTTAGAGAAGGTCATTAACACACTGACATGGACTAATTTATCAGATTAATGATCAACTTGGAAGCTAGGCATCTGGGCTCTAAGAGGTACTGGCCAAAGTAGGTAAGTATGGGAAGTCTGGAAACATCTGAAAAATGGTATGCTGAGTGGAGTAGCTTAGGCTTGAGGATGGGGCAAAACATGAGGACAGCAGATGTATCAGCATAGGGATATCAGAGATGAACTTGGCTTCTTTCAGAATATTTAATCTAAAGCTCTTCTAGAATAAGACTAATTTATCCTTAGTTACCATAATTAGGGGCAGGCAGAAATTCAATATTTTCTGCTTAGCTTTTGGTTGCCTGCATTCTCCCATTCAAGGATATGGTGACAAACATTACACTCTACCCCTAACATGGACGTTTTAGTAAATGGTGGGTTACAACCTGATAATAGAAAAGATGTTATAGTTGAAATCAGAGTGCATAAGTCCATTCCATGCCATTTCCTTGGAAGGCACAGACACTGTGTCACATGCCTTTAATATTAAAAATTCTTAGAAAATACAGCAAGCAGTAGCCTTTGAGTAGGTCTTAGAGGCAAAACTGATCTGACCAAGCAATGTACATTGGTTAAGTGAAGTATGAAAGACTGTCTGTTCTATCTTAGCTGAGGATGTTTGCCATCGAAAATGTTTGTTATGGCACAGTAGAGAGACTGAAGCTACCGGTTTCTTGCTACCCAAACTTGCCTTGGTTAAATTTGTCTTCTGTCTTCTAGACCCTAGAGAACTGTCAGTCTTCTGAAGAACTGGGCAGTATAGTGTAGGAAACAGGAAGAGAGTTTGAGGAGTTTAGCTAGTTTACCAGAAGCATTTACTGGGAAAATGTACTTGGACAGTAAATAGACACTGGAAAGTCTGACTGTCTGATTTGGATTTCTCCATATACCTGTCATGGTGAAGTGAAATATCTGTTGGACTGGGAGTAAGTATGTCAGTATTTTGGTCACACCTCTGTACAAATTAACACTAGGACTGGCAAGTGGTGCTTTGTGGCAATAGCTTTCTTCATGTGTCAAAGCTGTGGAGTTTTTACATTCCCTTTAAGTTCCCCCAAATTCCTTTTCAACTTAGAAAAAACCATAGGGGTCATATTGAGAATGTGTTCTATCAAGTATTGATCAACCCAGTGGATGTTTCCCATGAACTTGCTATGCTTGCCATCTTTGCCACCAAAGAACATTTTCCTGGGTAATATATGGGAAGTTGGAAATGCAAATGATACCACAATTTTTATCTGGAAACCAAAATCTAATGGATAATGATAATGTTGACTGCTGCTATTAAGTAAGTGAGCATTTATTACGGGCCAGATAATTCGCTGATACTCCACAGGGGAAGGCTTTGCCCCCCTGCCCGCCCCTCAGGGACATTTGGCAATGTCTGGAGACATTATGGGTTATCACAATAGAAGAGAGGAGTGCTACTGGCATCTAGTGGGCAGAGGCCAGGGATGCTGCTAAACCTCCTACAAAGCACAGGATAGGCCCCCACAGCAAAGAATCATCTGGACCCAAATTGCCAGTAGTGCCAAGGCTGAGAACTCTGCTTTAGAGCCGGTGTCTTATTTAATTTATATACATGGTGATCATAGAAGATTTAAGCCTGTCTTACAGCTGAAGTTCAAAAAGGTTGAGTTAATTTCTTAATGTTCATTAGCCAGCATTCCATTTCAGTCTCTAATGTTCAATCTTCTTAAACTAAGAGACGGCACCCAAACACAAACCCTTTTTTCCCCCCTGTGATGGGAAGTGTCCTTCACCTCAGCCTCTTAATCTTTAATATGAGAACATTTCCTGTCCTTTGCCTAGAAGTCTGTAGTAATATATTTGGGTTGGAGGTAGGTAGTAGGGAGGAAAGATGGGGGGTTTAGAGATTTTCAAAAAGTTGAGGTATTATACTTAAATGTAATATTTTTGGCAAAAATCTGTAGTCATAAGCAGTGTGGGTGAAATACAAAATGTATATTTAGAGTTTAGTGTTGCTCATACATATGCATTGTTTTTAGATTAAGAATGAGAGCTTTTAGTTTTTGCTTCTCTTTGTATCTTTCAAAAGCAATTTGATTTGCTCTTCTCTTGGGCGTGGTGGTGATTTGTAGATAGAGCTTGCTGGTTGTTAAGGAATCGAAGACTCTTTGTGGGCACTTAAGGATGAGAGTTTACTTCCATGCAGGCAGTAAGGTAGATTGTGGGTGTTTGGACTTAAAGCATAATAGCAGGTATGAGAGATGTGAGCAAGGCCAAATTGCACTTTGGGGAAAGAAGTGTGGAGAGCCCCATGAGGAAACTATGCTTTATTTACTTCTCTGGTCACTGATAAATCTCAATTTTGGGATAAAGTCTGACAGATAAATAGGTTACTGGAGTGTAAGAGGTGGGGAAAGTTAATTTAAATTATTTTATTTGAAAACATACATTTTATGAGTGGGAAGTGTGGCTTAGGAAAATTGACAAGACTCATTCCTCTATAATATCAGTTTCTTGCCAAAATACTACATTGCCTTTTGAATAGTCTTTAGGGACTGTACACTGAAAAACATAGACAGCTGCCCTGGGTAGGGTTGCACTTGCCACAGAGTTTTACACTTGCACAGAGAGTCAGGTTTTATTCTGGAAGACTTGTGGCAGCAGCTTCATTTGCTTTGCAGGATAATCACATAGAACAAAGGCACCTCTTTGGTTTACCTGGTGTTCATTCTGCCAGTTGGCAGATTTAATAAACAGAGGAAGGACAAGACATGCAGCCAAGGTAAGGAGAGTACTGGAACAGTATGCAAGTTACACCTTGAAATTATCTGTAGAGGGTTGAAAAGAGACAGCTTCTAATCAGCATCCCAAAACTGAACATTTTCAGGGAGCAATACACAGAGATATGCTCAGTGTGGCAGTCAAGTTAACTGAAAGAATGAATTCCAGCTTTTCAGTGTTAATTTCAACACATTAAGAACACTGAGGTCTAATCTTTACTGCCTTATGTTAACTACAGACATCATTATTTTCACAGGCATTCAGTGATCATTGCAAGTTATTTTTAAGTAAAAAAAATAGTTGTGCTGAGAATAGTTTAGGACACTCTGAAACTTAATAGTTCACAAGGAAAAGATGAGGAGATCTTGAGGTAAAGATGACATTCTCTGAATCATGTCAAACCTTGATTTGAATTGAAATTGTTAATTTTCTTCTTTTTCACCCTTTTAATGAAACAGAGTTACCCCTGTGTTTCTTCAACATGCTGATTTCCCAGAAAGCCAACATCTAGATCCATGGTTTCAGCAGAATTTAAATATAAGTTACAGTCACTGCGGTATTGAAAAGTCCCCATAGCAATGAATCATAATATTTTATGTAAGGCAGAGAGAAATGTTAATTCATTTTCACATACAGTTGAAAGATTATGTTAGACTTGATTTTCTTTAGACACCATATGCGTATTTACCAGTAGAATAAACTCTGGTTGTCAGTTATGTGTGTAGGTTGGAGAGAATTTGGATATGTTATACGAGGGCAGTATTCTTGCAGGGGGAGAAGAGGATAGAAAGTAATGGAACTGACACTGAGCGCTTGCTAGTTTTCAGGCGTTGCACTGGGCAATGCTATATGTAAACATCACAACAGCTCTGGGACCTAGATGGTATTACTTTCACTTTACATTTGAGGAAATAGAGACAACAAGCTACAATAACTAGGAAGTACTTTTTTTTTTTTTTTAACTATACTCTGATCCAGCTCTAGTATCTGGACCAAAAATTGGAGATTTGTGGGGAGTGGGGGTCAAGTTATAGTTGTTGGTTGACTTGAACACAAAACTGTAAGGATTTGGATTCACTCTTAAATACAAAAATCTCTGCTGTTTTTTTTTTTTCGTTTTTTTTGTTTTTTTACTTGGGGGGGAAGACTTTCAGGCACTCATTCAAATTACTGCTTGAAATATTTCCCAGTGTCCCTAAAGACACAATGGTTACAGTGACAGATTTTGGTACAGTGAGCACTATTTAATTTGTAAGGTAACCTCCTCCTCCAACAGAAAATTACTTTAAAATAGAGTCTGATATTTTATCTTAGTTCTGATTATGCACTGTTATTTGGTACTGTAAGAAGTCAAGACCCCTTTTTATTCAGAGATATTTTATCCAAAATGGTAAAGGGACATTGATCAATTTAAAGCCACAGTCCAAATGTGATTTTTGCAGCTAGCTCACTTTCATCCCTGTGTATTTTAATTGTAAATAAGTACACAGCCCCCCAATTTAAAATAGGTTGCATTCAAAAGTTCAGTTTGAACAGAGTTGTTTGGAGTTTGAAACATTTTTCCATAGAAACAATGTTAGGTTTCCAGGCCAACCCACAAAAGCCTATTTAAACCATATTGTACAGTTTCTGCTCTAAAATCATCATGGGGCCCACACAACATATATAATAATATTTCTATTATTGTAAATGCATTTGGAGTTTGGCTTGGAATAGACTAGAGCTTCTAGCTCTCTCGGGGAGAGCTGGGCACTTCAAGTCCTCCTGCTATCTTGGCAACGAGAACCAGCATTTTTTCTTATGATGCTGTCTATAGTGCCTGTGACCTGGGGTGGAGACTAAGGCAGGATGGGGGTGAAGGTAGGGAGCAGGTCATCTTTCAAGGGTGGATACATGATTCAACATGCTTTTTGGCTCCAAGCAGGAGCCTACTCAATTTGAATATAAGGTTTATTCTCTCACACAAGAAGTCTGGAATAAGCAGTTTCAACAATGGTTGATTCAACAGCTAGTGACGTCAAGGCTCTAGGTTAGGTTAGGTTCTTGGAAATCTGTATAACCCCACAGTTATAAGATATCCACTGAGGCACAAGAATCTTGTCCTTGTGTAACAAACTTTGAAAGGTGAAAGAATGAGTGATCTCTTAATCTTATTAAGTAGGAAACTGTCTCCCAGAAGGCCCTTTCCTGGGCGTATTTCCCTTTACATACCATTGGCCAGAACTCTGCGTCAGAAGTCTGCTTCTAAACCAATCACAGGCCACCAAAAATCAGATTGTTAGAACTGGCTTAGAGTCTAAGCCTTAGGATGAGTTGTAGTTCATGTTGTAGGGTGTGAGGCAGGTGCCCATCTCCTCTGAGCATGTTGCCAAGCTCATCTGAAGATCTGCTGACATAGAAGAAGGTGGAATGTATGTTGGGTGAATGTTATCCACGTCTTCTGCATTGTCTGCCTCTAGGGAGCAATGGCCTGGGTTAAGGGGAAGGTCATAAAATCCAAACTTTTGTTTTAGCTCGCTCTAGCCAGCTGAGAAGTCATGTGATTCCTCCGTCAACTGTAGTTTCTATAAAAGAAGCAGGTAGGATAGATTTATTTATTCTTCAGCTTATTCACTCAAGAAATGTTTATTGGGCAACTTCTTTTTACAAGCAGTATTTTGGGCATAGATAACTTGATTCATATTTTCTAATTTTTTTTTTTTCCAATACTGTCAGCAGTAGAGGAAATAGATGGTGATGGTGGTGGTGGTGGTGGTGTGGAGGGAGCTTCTTTATTTTCCCTTGTTTTTTCTCTTATACCTGCAGGGGAAATTAAAAGTGCATGAAGAGCATACTAGTGCTTCCTTGAATCCAAAGTATGGAAGTAGGATCTACTTATATTTCAGAGAAATATCCAGGTTTGGTGAGGAAGAAAGAGAAAAGTATGTTGGAGGAGATTGACTGGTGGCTGAGAACAGCTGCAGGGGTACTGAGGATACCCTTCCATCTTCTACCCTGGGTCTCAGCCATGTCCATCCCTGCCACCTGGGACACTGCCCCGGCCTGGTATCAGAGACTGGGAAGGGAAAGGGCTGTGCAGGCAACATCAGACTGTGGGTAATGAGGAAAGGGAGAAGGCAGAGAAATCCTCTGCAGAGAGAATAGCAGAAATCCTGCTGCAACCTGAGCTTCTGGGTCTTTCCTGAAAGTCCATTTTCTAAGGGAAAGTATACGTATAATCAAATGTAGCAATAATACTGGCTCATGATAAATATGTTTTGTTTTTTAAGCGATGATAAAATACATCACAAAGTACTACAGTGATTTCAATGGCTATCTTTTGGAATTCTAGTGGAACCTTTTAGAATAGTGTAGATAGTAAAGGGTTACAGTTTGTGTTATCTACCTACTTATCTGTCTACCTCAGGAATTGGCATACTTTTTCTGCAAAGGACAAGAAAGTAAATATTTTAGCCTTTGTGGGCCATATGGCTTGTGTTCTAAGTATTCCATTCTGCTGCTGCATCACAAAAGCACCATTTAGGTAAACAAATGGGCGTGGCTGTGTTCCAATGAAACTTTATTTATGGACAACTTCCTTGTATTTCCTTCAATTTCACATAATTTTAATGTCATGAAATATTTTTTTTAATATTTTTCAACCATTTAAAAGTGTGAAAGCCACTCTCACCTTGTGGGCCATGGTAAGAGAGGCCAAGGGTCAGATTTGTCTCTTGGGCCGTAATTTGTGGACTCCTGGTCTGATTCTCATCTGTTATCTGTCTGTCTACCTATCTGTCTTCCTTCTTTCCTCTTTTATCAGTGAGCAAGAATCTGATTCCATTGAATTGTATACAAAGAATTCTTATTCATGTAGTCAGCTACTCTAAACACTTATAAAGGAGAAGGAGAATAACTGATTTATAGGATCTCTAGTATTGATTCACTTCTGTTTTCTGTGGTTGAACTTGTACAAGCTTTAAATATTGTCATTATTATTGTAAAAATACTATATTTAGCTTTCTTATAACCAGTTTGAAGTAATTCCTTTGTAAAAGGTCCTTAAGGATGTAAGGATTTCGTTTTACAATAAATGATCTTGGATCTCGTTGAGAGTTAAAAACCACAGGTGAATGATAGCGTCACGTCAATTTTTACATCCTCAATAGGGCACTTGTGTTTTCCGAGGCAGGCAGGCAAGACTTGGATGGCTGTGTGTTACTGTTTATGAGCCTTATCCTTTACTGCAAATCGAGTGTTTATTCCACTCCTGAACTTAATTACCAGCTAAGAGCTTTGTGCTTTGTATTTTAAGGAAGCATGTGATTTGTTCATTAGTTCAAAAGCAGATTAATTATTATATCTTTAGTCACCATCTGTAAACACATCTATATTGGTGAGCTCTCTCCTGCTGAGTTACCTTGAAATGCCCTGTGGTGCTTTATTAGCTTTCAATTCTGTGTTTATTACAGTTGGCTGGAGACTTTTCAATTTAGTTTATTGGCCACAGAAAGTCCACTCCTTCTGTGGAGACTACCAATTTCTGAGGGTGAGAGATTTATTAATGTTGGCTATCAATTTGCTATAAACATTTTTCCCCAAGTCATACAATGTTTTGGTTTGGATTAAAGATATTAGTAGTTCCATTATAAGCCAAGGTTTTAAGCACCTTATGCGCTGTCTAGGTTCAAGGAGGAGCAATTGGGAATAAAATTAGTAACCTGGATAAAAAAATGTCTTCTGAGTCCAACCAAGTCAACCCTGTACAGAATTCTTAAGTACATGACGGCAAGCAGAGAAATGAATAGTTATTGATGCATTGGCACTTTAATATTATTTAATTTTGGTGTTGCAGTAACACTTTCGAGTTCTAGGCAGTTTTCAGAGAATTTAAAGAGCTTGCCTAAGGTCAGTGGTGGAGCTGGGTGTGAACCAAAGTTATATGATGTGTGAGTTTATGTTCCTCTTCATCAGTGTCTAGGTTGCCAGGTAAAATACAGAATTCTCAATTAAACTGGAATTTTTTCATATCAACAAATAATGTTTTAGCTACAAGTATGTCCCTAATATTGCATGGGACATATTTATACTGCAAATATTTGTTGTTTATTTGAAAATTAAATTTATTTGGGCATCCTGTATTATCATTATTACTCTTTGCTAAATCTGGCAACCCTAGTAGTGTCTTCGTCACCTCTGTCTTTCTCAAGGTATTCACACTGTTCAGGGTACCCCACTGTGCTGCTAGCTTTGGTTTATTAACCCTGTCTTACTCTGTTCAGGCTGCTGTAACAAAATACCGTAGACTAGGTGGCTTGTAAACAAAACGTTTATTTCTCACAGTTCCGGAGGCTGGGAAGTCCAAGATCAAGGAGCTGGCCAATTCAGAGTCTGGTGAGGGCTTGCTGTAACCTCCAGTGGTGGAAGGGGCTAGGAAACTCTCTGGGGCCTCTTTTATAAGGGCACTAATCCCATTTGTAAAGGCTCTGCCCTCATGATCTAATCACTTCCAAGAGGCCCCACCTCCTAATACCATCATCTTGGGGGTTAGGATTTCAACATATGAATTTTGGAGGAGCACAAACATTCAGACCATAACAAACCCCATTCTTTACTTTTTTAGTTTGAAGTTTACTTGCTCAAGACCATTAAGTGAGAACCTTAATCTCGCTGATTTTCACAGCGTCCAGTGACTAATCTGATAAAGTAATTCAGGTAACCTGTTGATCAGACCTAATGGCTTCACACGTTATTTTTTCCAGGTTACATATTTGGTTAACATGACTTGCTGTAGCTAATGCTTTAACATACAGTAACTGCAGAGGCCAGAACATCAGATTCCATGCAAAAGAAAATGGAAATGAGTTTTGAAACCATTCTTTTTGTTATTCTGGTAGTGTGTTTTTTCTTCACAGAACCTGTTTATGATTTTAACTATATTTTTTATTTCATCTAAAATTTGATTATCATAGCTGTTAATTTTCTTATGATTCCCAAGTACTTTACATATTTTAAAGACAATTTTGGTGCATTTTCAAAATAAAGTGTGTTATAAAATACTTTTTAGAATTGTAGGTGATTGAGATTGCTACCAATTTTGAAACTATATTTGCACTTTTAGTAAAGGCTAATGTTGTACAGTAAATTTTTTCTTTCTTGAGCGATCAGAATACAGTGAGAGAAATTAGTTCTCAGCTTCCAACCGCTTAACCATATACCAAGGTGGTAATAGATCAGGAGCTTCACAGTGTAGCTAATCGAAGCCAAGTGCCTCATATACTCTGCCAGAATTATAGGACTCTTGTATCTTTGCCCCCAAAATCTCAGAGAATGGACTGGAAAACCACTGGGTATATCAGGGGGCGTGGTTTTATTATCAAGTTACCATGAAGCATTTAATAGGGGCCCCAAACCATTTTCGGACCACTGAGCAGAATTGGTGTGTTGTTGACTATACTATGGAACAAGTCATTTCATCTCTCTCTGTACCTTGGCATTTTCATCTGTAAAATAAAGCAGGGGTGGGACTGCATAATCTCTGAGGTCTCTGTTACTTTCGTACTGGCTCCAACATGTGCTGAGCTGTTGGAATAGAGGCAGTGGATCTGAAGGGCTGTTCTCCAAGGTCTTTGCAGGCAGTAATGCACTTATATTTGACTAAACACAGGGCAGGCATATTCACAGGGTTGAATGGTATGTTTCACCCAAATAATGGAAGTTTAGTAAAATACCTTCTTAATGGGACTTTAATGTGCCATGCCTCTCTTCCTTCAAAATTAATGCATCCGAGTCTTGTTTCTCTTCCCTTTTCCTTCTTTCCCTGCCTCCCTTCTTTTCTCTTTCCCTCCTTTGTTCCCTTCCTTATTCCTTCCTACCTTCCTTGCCATTTTAACATGACTTTTAGAGGATAGTCTTCCAGAAATAATACAGTTGTATTTATTGCCTTATCTGGATTTCCAGAGCTCATTTCTCTCCATGTGTTTTCTAATCAGAGAGAAAACAACACAAACACCTAAGTCTTTCAAATGGAGACAGCCCCCAACTTACGATGGTTTGATTTTTTTACTTTACCGTGGTGTGAAAGAGATAAGTATTCTGTAGAAACCATACTTCGAATTTTGATCTTCCTGGGTTGGCGACATGCAGTACAATACTCTCTAGTGATGCTGGACAGCAGCAGTGAGACTCAGCTCCCAGTCAGTCACAGGTTCACAAGGGTAAACGACCAATACACGTACAACCATTCTCTTCCCACACAACCATTCTGTTTTTCACTTTCAATACAGTATTCAGTAAGTTACATGAGATATTCAACACTTTTTTTTAATAAAATAGTCTTCATGTTATGTGATTTTGTCCAATTATAGGCTAATGTGAGTGTTCTGAGCATGTTTTGTTTTGTTTTTTTGCGGTACGCGGGCCTCTCACTGCCGTGGCCTCTCCCGTTGCGGAGCACAGGCTCCAGACGCGCAGGCTCAGCGGCCATGGCTCACGGGCCCAGCCGCTCCGCGGCATGTGGAATCTTCCCAGACCGGGACACGAACCCGTGTCCCCTGCATCGGCAGGCGGACTCTCAACCACTGCGCCACCAGGGAAGCCCCTGAGCATGTTTTAGTTAGGCTAGGCTAAGCTATGATGTTCAGTAGGTTAGGTGAATTAAATGCTTTTTCAACTAAACGATGTTATAAACTTACGAGAGTTTATCAGGATGTAACCCCATCGTATGTCAAGGAAGATCTGTATATCAGTTTATAAACAAAACCAAACCTGGGGAGTATGCATTTTGGAGTTTTGTATTGCATGTGTAAGGAAAAATGCTTAAAATCTGTTTCAGTTATTTTTTAAAGGTGGACTCTGCTTTAAAAATAAAGCAGTGATAATGCAATTGTTCAATACTTGTTCTTATAAACTTGATTGATTGATAACTAATAGCACTATTTGGTTGCTGGTTCGATATCTACAGTCTGCTGAGAATCAGAATGTTATGGTTGAAAACTAGCTTAGTAGCATTAATCAGAAATCCCTGGCTTCCGGGAAATTAGGAGGTTGCGTCTTTCCTACTTAGGAAAATAAATTTCAAGTATTAATCTTCATTTATTTTTGACCAGACCACTTGTGGGATGGAGTGGGAGCTACAGTGTATACTATTGAACCACTTTCTGAAGTCAGTTATAGAAAACATCTTTTGAAGAGAAAAAAAGGACTAATGAGTGTCTCTCCTGGGCCAAAGCTTTGTCATCCCAGAGAAGGAAAGAACTCTGATGTACGAGCAAGGGAGGAGAGCGAAATCAAACACCACCATCATAAGGCAGTGAATGGCTTAATCCTAGCAAAGGACTTTATACCCGCTTCTCAAAGAAAGCAGATCTAGGCAGGCTGTTATGCTCACTTATTTT
This sequence comes from Lagenorhynchus albirostris, assembly GCF_949774975.1. Classification (NCBI taxonomy): domain Eukaryota; kingdom Metazoa; phylum Chordata; class Mammalia; order Artiodactyla; family Delphinidae; genus Lagenorhynchus; species Lagenorhynchus albirostris. Next base: position 70,265,137 of record NC_083102.1, read on the forward strand.
TGGTCTTTCAATCTGAGCAATACAAAATTTAAAAATTATGATGTAATGATAGTTAACTGGAGTCAAAATTTAAGACAAACCCTTCCCTAATTTGTTCTAGGTAGAGAAGGGGCTGACGTCAAGTATTTAAGAGCTATTTCAGCTAATGGCAACAGATTATGGAGAATCACTGCTTGTTTGTTGGGCCAGGTACTAATTAGAGACTGAAGAAAGAAGAGTTGAATGTGTTCCATTCTCTAACACCTTCACACGCCTCTTGAAAAATTCTCTATTGCCTGTTCATTTGCTTCCCTTTCTTTGCTCCCAAGTCACAGCAGTTATGGGCTTTTTCTTGCCTTCGGTGTGCCAGTGTGTCCCAGTGACGTTATTTCTCTTTTCTTCAGACAATTAGTAGCTTCCAAAATCAACCGCAGTCTCCAAATTGCTAACTACAGAAGCAGAATATAACTATATTCAAAGTGTTTAGAAGCTCTCATAAGATTGTAGTAACATGAAGAATAATAGGCAAAATATTTCGTCATATCTGAGTATACTCAAAAGTTGTGATTGAAGTTTTTAGCCTTATTCTTTGTGGGGATCAAAAAGCATACTATCACCTTCCGAATTAAGTGGAAGAATGTGATAATTTCCCTAAAAGACAGTATGTTCTTTCAAGTAAGATTATTCAGAAGATAGCATAGAATCATTAAATGACCTGGCTGAGCTCTCTGGACCATGAGGCCTTAGTTTTATTATCTGTAAAATGAAGAGTTTAGCCTGAATCAGGCTTTATCGAGGTGGGTTGTGTAAGGCTGACAATGAAGAACAACTTTTTCAAACGATGTTGTTTCTTTATATCAGAATCCCCATGAGCCCTGCTCCCCCTCCCCTGAATAAGGTGACTTTATTTTTTATTTGATTTTATGTTTGTAAAGCATTCTTGGGTTAACAGTCTTTTAAAATAACTCTCAGAATTAAATCAACTGGCTGTGAACTTTGGGTCCTGGCCTAACTGAGTCCTCTGGCCTCATAGATGAAACTGCTCACCATGGAAACAGTCGGTACCAGTGGTCTATTTGTTAAGAAAGCAAATCTTTATTCAAACTTCTGCTCTCCACCCCCAACTCATCATCCTTAAGCTTCTGTCATAAATTGCTTGGAAATTAACAACAGCAACAAAAACCAACAGAGATGTGAACTCTGGTTCAAAGCAGAACAAATTCCCCTGAAATTACCCATGGCATGTCAGTAAAAAAACAGGATTAATCACAGAAAATAATTGTAGTCTTTGGACATGTCAGAAACTCATAATATATTTAGAGCTGTTCGTTCCTCATATCACCCTCTTAAGAAAAAAAGTCCTCTGGGCTTTTAGTTAAGCGGTGGTGATATTCTAGATGACATATGAGAAGACTTGTCAAATATCCATGACTTGAAACTGGAAACAGCATGACTTCTTGTCATTTTAGGGAGACTTAGGAGCTCAGTCTGGTAGCTTTGGCATCAGCTTATTTTTAGCAACATGTGATGTCTGTTTTTTCTGGTTATTATCTCTGGGCTTTTACAATTATAGGATACTCACGTTATTCAGCAGATAGGAACATTTTCACTTAGTATATTCCGTATATGTAAGCACCTTTTTAATGTGTTAATGGGCTCAGTTTTGTTGATTGTTTTGCATTTAAAATGGCACTTCAGTCAGATAACCAAAGACATCAAGTGGAAAAAATGATTATTGTAGGAAAAAAGGGAAAACAGCATGTTTCTTTAAATGCTTTCATGTCACTTACCGAGAGAAAACCATTTGGCTATTGGAAGTTGCTATGGGAAGCACACATTTCTGCAGCATTACATTTTATTTTCTTGTTTGCTTATTTGAAGTTATTCTCTTAAAAAATCGATGTCTGTATATCTGTGTAAAAAATCTATATCTATATATTTACACATATGTACACACATAGCTATATATGGGTGTGAGTGTATATAAATGTACATTTTTTTTAATGCCTGTGTGCCCCTTTTCAGGCAGGGCCAGCAGAGTAAAATTTAACTTTAATTATAATGTTCACCCTCCTGGACTTGGTCCTTTACAACCATTGTGTGCATAACCTTGTGGAAGGAAGTTTCCTGTAACTGTGCTGGCTCTTTGGCACTACGGTGTTTGCTGTGTTCATGCTGCGGGACTGCTTTAAAGTTCAAGTCTCCTTACCAAAAGGCTTGGTATTTCAGAGACTAAATTCCCATGTGGCTGAGCAATACAAAATTGACCTGCTTTATTCCTAATTCTGCTGGATAGCATATTATTTTTCACTAATGTCATAGTATATATTAATTAAGAAGTGTTATTAAAGGGCTGCTAGGGAAAGAAATGAGCCTTTGGGTGACCATATAAATTCCTTTATAACTCTGATGGATCAAGACCAATGAAGCTAGTGGTTAATTTCCACCATTAGCTGTACTTATACCTGTCATTATCAAAATTCATGGATTGAATATGAATATAGCTTAGAGATTCTCATGCACAGCCCTATTTGAGACAGTAGAAATTGGATATGACTCTTTAAAGGCAGAAATTAGTTACAGGGACTGCATAAAATGTAAAGAGAGTCAATTGTAAGTTGTGAACATAAGTGAGTAACCTTATTTCTCATTCTTAAACACTGAGAGTGATTATGAATCACATTTATGTTTCTAGTTCTCAGCCTCATCTCCATGCGCATACCCACCCTCAACCCAAATAATATTTGACTAAAACCAGAAATATTCTCTCTTTATCTGCTACATTAGGGATTTCAGAGGGAATTCTGTTCACCCAGGGAAAAGAAAATCAGGCCAGTTCTGAGAAACTAAAAATGTAGCTATGCAAAATTGTTTTCAGAATGGAATTCATTGGCATTTGTTTTTATGCATAACTCTTTAGAATATAGCATTGAATCAAAGTATGATTCTGACTGCAGTTATTTTTTTGTAGTCAAATTAAGAATATTGACTATAGATTCTCATATATCTAAGCAGGTCTAATTTAAATTCCTATAGCATAATAATAATATTATAATACTGAAACAATATGAAAAAGAATATATATGTATAACTGAATCACTTTGCTGTACAGCAGAAATTAACACATTATAAATCAATTATACTTCAATAAATTTTTTTTAAAGTGTAAAAAAATAATGATGCAGCAATATTTATTGAGTTTGTAATATGTGCCTGACAGAGTGCTAAATTATTTTACATCTATTTTCTCTTTTAATTCACACCACTACCTTTCCAAGTGGGTAGTATTAGCCCCATTTAATATGTAAGAAGGTGGAGAAAATGTCTTATCAGTTTGACAAAAGTAAAAATTTCTCTTAGGAAGAGAAACGTGTTAGTATGAAATCTTGATAAGCGTTCTGGGGAAACCTTGAGCCTCTGACCTACTCAGTGTCTTCCTCTTCCTCTCTCCTTTCCAGGGCCTCTTCTTGTCACTGATGCCAAGGCTTCAGAATGAGAACCGCATGGCAGAGTAGTGTGAGAAGGGTTTGGAGTTCCTGGGTTTATCTGAGATTGAGGGAGTGTGGAATAGAGACGAGAGGGGGAGAAAAAAGGAGCCAAAGAACAGGATTGTGGGAAGCTTTTAATAGAGTTTTTTTTTTATTATTATTATTTTGTATATGTGTGTGTGTACGCGTGTGCATGCACGTGCCCGCTCATGTAAACTTGGGCTCTAGGCCCGAGTAAACACAGTGCTGGAGGGAGCCCAAGAATCAGAGAGGGTGACAGGCTACAACCTTTCCAGGAACTGGTAGCAAAGGGGATAGGATTATTTTGGATTTGCACCAGCTAAAGAATTCAGGACTCAAGGCTATTTCATTATGAATCTTGATTGGCAGGGAAATGCCCAGGGACATCTCTAACATCAGAGATTAGCAAACTGAGCATGAGTGCTTGCCTGAAGTCATTCACCTTGTCAGGGACAAGGCTGGGATGTAAATCGGGGACTCTCTCAATTTAGAGTGCTTGGTTCTCTTCGTTCTGGAAATCTGGAATAATGATTTCTAGCATGAGATGTGGTAGAGTCCCATATATAAATGTTATGATTATACCTGTGTTTACTAGCAGTTCTGGTAATCTTCAATTTCTAAACTTGGTAGTCAGATGTGTTTAAAATTAAAAAAATAATGTATTTTAGAGAGTGAAAAGTATGCTTAGGAATATTAAGTATTTTATTTTGTCAGATATCATCATCATACTGCTATATTTGGGACGTTTTATGACATTTTATTTCATCCCCCGGCACCAAGAAACTATGAAACATATAATGCTTTACTTAAAAACCGCACATACTGTGTTTTGCTATTCTTTTGTTTTTGGAGAGTCACAGAGAAGTAAATTGGCAGGTTTCACAAACTGTTTTGTAATATATTGGATTGTATGAGAGACCTGTAGTAGGCTGAATAATGACACTCCACAACATATCCACTTCCTAATCCTTGGAACCTGTGAGTGTTACCTTATATGGCCAAAAAGGGGCTTGGCAGATATGATTAAAGAATTTGAGATTATTTTGATTGTTGTATATTATCCAGGTGGGCCCTAAATGCAATCACATATATCCTTATAAGAGGGAGGCAGAGGGACATTTGATACATACAGAAGAGGAGAAGGCAATGTGACCTTGGAGACAATGACTGGAGTGATGCTGCCACAAGCCAAGGAAGACCAGTGGCCACCAGAAGTTGGAAACGGCAAGGAACAGATTCTCTCCGAGAGCCTCTGGTGGGATTGTCTGCCAACACCTTGATTTTGCCCAGTGAAATTGATGTTGGACTTTTGGCCTCCAGAACTTCTGTAGGAGGATAAATTCTGTTGTTTTAAGGCACCACGTTTATGATAGTTTGTTATGACAACCCTAGGAAACTTATACAGCACTACAGAGAAATCCAAGCCCTCAACTAACCTCAGTCCATGGAAAAATTAAAGGCAGGATGCAGGCTTTCTTTCCCCCAAAACCAAGGCCGTGGAAAGGAGCCTGTGATGAGAAACCAGTGGTGGCAAGATAATCCCCTGCTTAGGGATTCTTGGCATTGCGGGAATGGCCTCGATCTCTTCAAAGATAGAATTGGTCTAAAGAAGAGATTAAATGTTATAAATTTTGTTCTACTTCTAAAAATTGGAATACCAGCATGCAAGTTGTTTTATAGGTTTTTCTCTTTGAACACACCAAAGTAAGAAAAAATATATATCATCTTCCCCAGATTTTAGAATAAATTATGTCACTCTGATTAGATCTAGATTTCATCTCATCTTATTATGATTGTTTTATTCCAAGTAAACAAAATTAGCAAGCTGCATCAATACTTTGTATTATGTAGGAGAAATTGTTAGTAATTATGTTTAGACAGTTGATTATTAAAGATTTTCCTACTTTTTAGCTGTGCAAATAACGACATCCATCTAATTATAACTTAGACTTTTTTATGTTACTGCTTGGAATGCAGTACCTTGAAAAAGTAAAATTAATTTGTTTCTTCCCAGTACCAAAGATTTTAATTTATATGCCAATGCCATTGAATATATATATCCTGTTCTTCTTTCTTTAAATTTCTCTAGTAATATCTATCAAACGAAAAACAAAGCAGTTCTGTTGATACAACATTTAATTTGGAGGTCACTCATTATTTTGAATGGGAAATCAAATTGTAAGTTTTTTTAATTAAGTGGCTGCCATAGAATTTGATTTCCTGTCCCTTTATAAAACTAAAATTCTCAATGAGCAACGTTTTCTTTAGAATAAACGAGCCACTATGAAAACAAGCTTCCTCAGCTGGTAAGAAGGTGTGTGCCCTGATGAGCAAGCAAGACACACTAAGCTTCAAGTAGTTGAAAACTGAACCAAGGGCCCTGCTGAGGCACAGCTGCCATTGTTTGGTAATAAGTATTTTGCAGAGTCCTTTCAAAAGTAAACTGTATTGTTCCCTTTCTAGCTGCAGTGCATCTGAGTGAGGTGATTATGGTTTGTTAAAAGGCACTTTCAGGACTGCGGAAAAATTATCTATTTGAGAAAAGACTTTTTCCCCTACGTCTGGTGATAAATTTAAAAACCTTGAACATTTCCTGAATGCCCTAGCAAAGGCTATAAAATTATCTGAAAATCCTGCCTTTGATCCCAGGTGCGCAGTCTAAAATTCAGAGCCCACAGGCAGGGCTCTGCTTCCCGAGCTGCTGGTTTGTTTCACCAGGAAATTTTGCATACTAAATACTTTAAAACTTTGGTATTCAGAAAGGAATATTAAGCCCAGGGCAGCTCTGAATAAATAGAGCAAATTTTCAACACGCCAGGGTACTTGTGTAGGTATTGAGACAGCCTCATTCATCATGTAAAATGTCAAACTGCTGGCGCATTGAGCTCACTTGTATCTTCTGATGGAACGTCTATTGTAGGGCTCTCAGAATGGTGTGGGGCTGGGGGGTAGGCATGGTGTGGAACTGGAGCTCGTCTTTTACCCCTTTGCATTTTCATATATCCTTTCTTCTTAGTTACTTGTGTTGTTTCATTATTACCAAGTTGAAATAACCATGGTCTTGGTCAAGTTCTAATATATTATTTTTAAAATATTTGCCGTATAGATTGGATTATTTTTAAATGTTGAATCAAGCATCTCCAAGTTAATTTTATTTTTTAAAAAATTTTTATTTTATATTGGAGTATAGTTGATTAACAATGATGTGTTAGTTTCAGGTGTACAGCAGAGTGATTCAGTTATACATATACATGTATCTGTTCTTTTTCAAATTCTTTTCCCATTTAGGTTATTACAGAGTATTGAGCAGAGTTCCCTGTGCTATACAGTAGGTCCTTGTTGTTTATCTGTTTTAAATATAGCAGTGTGTACATGTCAGTCCCAAACTCCCAATCTGTCCCTCCCCTGCCACTCTTCCCCTCGGTAACCCTAAGTTTGTTCTCTAACTCTGTGAGTCTGTTTCTGTTTTGTAAATAAGTTCATTTATATCATTTTTTTTTAGATTCCACATATAAGTGATATCGTAGGATATTTGTAAATATCTGTGTAAGCAGAGTTTGTAATACCGGAGGCAAATATTGGATAGGGCCTACGACACCCTATCAGTTTATTGACTCCTGATTTCCCTTGACAAGTCCTTGGGTTCTTAATTTAATGAATTGATACTAGTCCTTTATTGTCTCAGGATAATGCAGAACCCATACCTCCAAGGGTCTTACCCATTTCCCCACACATATTTTAGGGGATATTGAAGGGATTAGAAGTGTCTTCGTTTGGCGTAAAGAAGTAACTTAATATGACCCAATGAAACTCTACCCTTAAAATATAAGTTGCTTCGAAAATAATCAACTAGAGCAATCCCCTGTGGGAGACCCCTCGCTTCTCCTATTCATCCTTCCTACCCGCTCTGGCAATTCTCATTCTTATCCATGAGGTTCTTCTCCCTACCGAAAAAATGTTTGAAGGTTAAGTGCACTGGAGTCTTATGCACTGCCCCAACTTGTTATAGAAACATCTGTTCTGTTGTTACTGGGATGAGGTCAACATCATCATGTAGAATTTTGTTGTCCCATCGTCCTCATGCAAGGGAATTAGTCAGAGTTCTGTTCATTCCCTAGCTGTTCCTCTACTTCAAGCAGAAGTGACACCTGGCCATGTTGTTTTGTCCTTCCTAGGATCAGCTCATCTCAGGTCAGTGTAATAGCACCCAGCTTGCCCTCTCCCAGACCCCTCATCTCAACCCCTGAGAGCTGCAAACTTTTACTTCCCTTGAAGTGGAACTGAGTCAAGCCCCCTCCCAGGGGGTTTGGCAGGTCAAGAGTAGGCAACTTTCTGTACACATTTTGTGATTCCAGCTCTTTCTGCTCCCAAGTCTGTGGAGTAATCCCTTAGCAGCACACATTACACCAAGCTGAGGGGGCCTTTTCCCTTAAAATCTTCCATTATATCAGCAGCATACACTGAAGCACTGTTAGGTCCATTCAGTCCCACCAGGGTCCTTCAGTTCCACTCTTTGGAACACATAGGTTTTGAACCACTTTAGATTTATAGTAATCTCATGGAGAGACTTCCAAAACTCTGCCCACTGCTGCTTTCCCACCAAAATGTAAGCATGAAGGCAGAGAGTTTTATTCTACTCATCTTTTGTAAACTGGTGTGTTCCATGCACCTAGGCCTATTGTTGAATGAATAAATCTTTACAGTGGCATATTTGCATTTTTTGACAAACACTAATAATAATTCTTTCCAAAACCTAGAGAAAAAATTCCCCAAAGAAATCAGGAGATGGAGTTATGCTACTTGTTAACCATTACCATACAACTGACTACATTAGGACATTTTTGAGAAAACTATATATGATGCTTATGGTCATTCTGTTTATGAAGATTGCATGTTATATACGTTCTGTTTATTGACAGGAATGGCAGAATCCTTTTGAATTACCATGTTAAGATGTTAAGTATGTAAGTAAGATGAGTTGCTGTAATTAAGTAAAAATTGAAAGCAACTTAATTAGTTTATAGGAAGTGAATGCCCCTTTTATTTTACCTGTTAATTTGGTGCAGAGTATGGCTGGGCATGACATATGTTAACAGTAGATATTACACAAAATTTTCTGTGGCATGTGGTAGATAACCTCATTAGAAGGAGAAAAAAGCCCAAGTTGACATGGATCACCTGATAGTGTCAGAGTCTTTTATTACTGGCTACATTTATGCCAAAAAAAAAAAAACAAACCTTCTCCAACCCCCTAAATCTATCTACGTATCACACCTAGTTTTGATTTTAATGACTTTCAGACTCTTCAGTGGGAAGTAGATACACAAAACAATAAAAGCAATTTTATTGAAAAAATTTTGGAATAAGAATATTTTCTGATTATGAATAATACGTTTTATTTTAGAAAATTTGGAAATTAAGAATAAGGCTAAAGGAGATAAAATCACCTTAAATACCAGTTTTCAGAGGGACCCATTAACATACTGATATATTTCCTTTCCTCCGTTTAGGGAAAGTAAAGGCTTCTAGTTAACCTTTCTTCATTCCTTGTTACTGACTTCTGTGATAGGGACCTCCTTCTGGTTCACCAAATCAGAAACCATGGGGGTCATCTTTGACGTCTCCTTTCACTCATCCCTTCATCATTTGGCACTATTGGTCCTACCTCCCTCAGTACCCCTGTGCTCCATTCTCTCTGGTCCAACCCCACTCCCGTTATCTCAGTCTCCCTTCATCTCTTATTTGGGATCCTGCAGCAACTTCTTACCGGTCTTCCTGATCGTGGTCATTCCCTCCTTTGAAGTATGAACCATTTTGGGACTAGCAAATTATTATTATTTTTTTTTTTTTCTGCAGTACGCGGGCCTCTCACTGTTGTGGCCTCTCCCATTGCGGAGCACAGGCTCCTTACGCGCAGGCTCAGCGGCCATGGCTCATAGTCCCAGCCGCTCCGCGGTATGTGGGATCTTCCCGGACCGGGGCACGAACCCGTGTCCCCTGCATCGGCAGGCGGACTCTCAACCACTGCGCCACCAGGGAAGGCCGCAAATTCTTTTTTTCTAAATGTTAACCCTATTAGGTCCTACTCTTGTTTAAATCCTTTCAGAGGCTCCCACTGCCCTCCTTTTCATGATTTGCCCTTATAAACTCCCCAGTCTCACTCCTTGCCCTTCCGCTTCTCATCTTCTCCTCAGCCATCACCCCAGGCAGTCGACCAGCAGTTACTAGATCATCCTTTTCTTCCATGATGTTCATAATTCTGTTCCTTGTACCTATGATGTCTTTCTCCTAACCTCCTTGAAGTCTAAAAAAATGAAACAGAAAGACACTGCAGTACTGTGTGTTTATTATAAATAAGTGTTTTGAGTGGCATCTTCCTGTTTCTCCTTCAGAACTTAGCTTGTCCTCGCCAACTCTGGGAACTCTCCCTGTTCACAAAGACTAAGTTTCACTCCTTTTGTGTTTCCACAATTTATGACTAGCGCTTAGGCATTGTAAAATTTAGGTCATTAACTGATCCTGAATATATATGTCAGGTGAAAATTGTTGAGAAGCAGATTTTAGGTGGATTTTATTTGAACAGTCAGTAGTATATGTGGCCCATCTATCATAGGCCAGGCACTTTTTTCTGGTTCCTGTGAATTAGACCTCATCTTTACTTTCATGGAGTTTGTAATCTGACAGTAGAAGATATACACTCAAGAGGAAGCAGCAAATAAGCAAGATAATTTCACAAGGAGATAAATAATTTTAAGTAATAAACCAGGGTGATGTGATGGGATTGGATGGGATGTGGTAGTACGTTTTTAGATTGACTGAGCTGGTGAAGGCTGTGCTATTTCACATTTGCCAATGTGTTACGTAGGCATATGCCAATCATAACTTAGGTTAACACCAACTGGTGATGAGAGCTGTGCATATTTATGGGCTTAAAGGTATTAAGGTTATAGGCTTATTTGAATGAACAGAGGGCATTTAATTAAGATTTGAAAGAAACTTGATAGCATTCAAATAATGAGTGACTATATAACATAACAAAGGGATTCTGGATCACCCACAGAAGACTGAAAAATAAACCAATAAATAGAACTTACAGAGGTATACCTCAACTTAATGTAGAGAACATCTTTTAAATGCTTATCACTTACTCATCAATAGAATGGATTTGGTGAGCCTTTCATAGGGGTTGTGTTCAGGTAGAGGTGATCCGTCAGTGGGGAATTTCCTCTAAAGGAGAGAAGAGCAGCTAAGATGGATTCAGAGAAACTTGTTGCATTAAGTTTAAGGCGCTTGACTTAGAATGAATAGAAGTAGGTGTTCAAAGAGGAAACGATCCTAACCAGAGAAGGAAGACCCCTCAGAAGAAGTGGATGGAAATGACACTTCTCTGGAGAAGAGGCATGTAGAAAATATGTAGGAATATTGATTCACCAACCATAGGGTCTTCATGCTGCATGGTTGGAGAAGAAGGAACGGGAAAGAAAAAAAGATCAAATAAAATAAACTGGAATAGTAAGTTTATCTTTTATTTTAGGCATAATAATATGACAAGTCTTCATTTTTGATCCTCAGAATTATTGATTGAAGCATAAATTTACTTGGACTCGGGCTTGGCTACATCAGGAAAACAACTGTTTTTCTTTAGAGCTGCTATTATTACCTTTTATGTTGTGGTTGGTATTTTGGCAGGCACAGGTATTAAATTGTGTGCCACCCAGAACTAAATATAACTTAGTTTTCTCAGGCTTAAAAGAAAGGGACCTTGTCTTGTTTAAGAGATTAAGTAAGCTTTATTTGAATAACAATGGGTAGCAATACAGTACTTCTATTTTTACCTGTCATATATTTAAGTTATTTAAGTTATACATTATTCTTAGATTATTCTTGTGCTTATTTTTTTCTTCTAGCAGAAACAATTTAGTGCCAGTGTTTTAAGTTATGAATCCTTCCTAGAAGAAGAGTTAAAGTTTTCCAGTTCAGGAGGAAAAGCAGTCAAAGTGGAAACCCCCCTCATGTTTTACATTTTCTCCCAAGAAGAATAATGGGAATTTCCTAATCTTCTGATAATGCCCTCAAGACATTAGACAGACATTGACACTTAAAAAAGAGAAAAATAGCAATTGAAACGTGTGATAGCAGTATAAATAAGAAAGGAAAAATATTAAACCACAGAAGTAAATTTATATTTTTTCTTCAATATTTGTGTCTTTAGCTAATAGGTTTATTTACCCTTATTGATGGAGGGTTTTGACAATGATAAGTAGAATGTTATTTTGTCATTTAGCAATTTATTTCAACATTGTATTTCTAAATGAACATCTCAATTTTTTGTCTGAAAGGTGAAAGCATACTTATTATGGTCCGTTTCATAAATACCCATTTACAAATAGACCTCTTCACACCTGCATGTGCCTATTTGGAGACACAGAAGAAATCCTCCCAATGTGAATTACTTCTTGACTTTCAGATGTTAAAATGAAATTGCTTAAAAGGAAAAATAAAAATTTGCTTGCTTCATCGTACATTTGGAAGGTTACAAAAATTGGTTCAAATATTGATATTTGCTTTTTGGTATTTTTGTCTTTTAATTGGCAAGTTAATAGGGATACTTCTTTGGGTGTCTCTGTTTGCCATTGGACACATGGAAAAGACATCATTGGAACATATGTTTTCTAGAATTATGAAATATTTCAGTAATACAGAAAATATGGATAATACATTTAATAGTCATCTATTAACTATATAATTTTCAGACCTTTGTGTTTTGTCTTATTTATCTTAGGACTTTTGTTTTTGTTTTACAAAATAAAGCATCCAAGATGTGTTTGAAGCACTCTGTCCAGTTCACTCCACAGAGGTAGCCACTGTCCTGAGTATGATGTTTATCGTTCCCATCCATTTATTTATTCTTTAACTACTGCATGTTTATTCACAAATATCATCATATCATTTTGTATGTTTTTGAACCCTATACACATGGTATTTTATACAAACCATGCTTTAGTTTATTTTATTAATTTACCATAAGTTTTAAGATGTATCCGTGTTGATTTATATAGCTCTATGTCCTTTATATTAATTACTGTGTAATATTCTGTCATATAAATCATCACAGTGCTTGCTTATGTATCCATTCTCCTGTTGCTGAACATTTAGACTGTTTCAAAATTTCTGTTCTAAATAATCTTGCAATGAACATTCTTGTGATTTTGTCCAAGAAGACATGTGGGGGAATTTCCCTAGAAGTAGAATTGCTGGGTTATTTATTAGTTTTCTATTGCTATTGAAACAAATTGCCCCAAACCTGCTTGCTTAATATAACACAAATTTATTATCTTACAGTTATTGAGATTAGAATTCTGATATGGGTCTCAGTGGGCCAAAATCCAGGTGTTGGCAGAGCTGTGTTTCTCACAGAACCTCTACGGGAGAATTTGTTTCCTAACTTTTTACAGCTTCTAGAGAGCGCTCACATTCTTTGGATTGTGGCCTCATTCCTCTGTCTTCGGAGTCAACAATGCTGTATCTCTCTATTATTCCACTGTCACATCTCCATCTGACTCTCTTCTGCTTGTCCTCCACTTTTAAGAACACCTGTGAATACATGGGACCCACCTGAATAATCCAGGATAATCTCTCTATTTTAAGGTCATTTATTAACACAATTCTATCTGCAATCTTAATTCCCCTTTGCTGAGTAAGGTAACATGTTTACAAGTTCTGGGGATTAGATCATGAAGATCTTTGGGGAGGCCATTATTCTGTCTGCTTCAGGTATTATAAATCTTCCACTAGACAAAATAATTTTTTATTTTATTTTATTTTTTATTGGAGTATAGTTGCTTTACAATGTTGTGTTAGTTTCTGCTGTACAGTGAAGTGAATTAGCTATATGTATACATATATCCCCTCCCTCTTGGACCTCCCTCCCACCCCACCCCCATCCCACTCATCTAGGTTGTCACAGAGCACGGAGTTGAGCTTCCTGTGGCTTTATAGCACATTACCACTAGATTGCTCTTCTAAGTGATGTGTGCATTTGCACTGTCTCTGTGTGTGTGCGAGAATTTTAGTTGTTCCGTATACTTACCAACACTAGGGTTTTAAGATTTTAAGACGATATCCAGTCTGATGGATGTGATTGGTATCTCACTGAATGTCTTTTCATATAAGTATTGGCTGCTAAAGTTTTACTTTCAGTTTATTGCCCATTTCTTTTCTATTTCTAAATTGTTCTTTTTTGGTTTAATTTGTTTTCTTACTGATTTATAGATGTTCTTTTAATATTCCCATTACGAATTCTTTGTTGGTTATTTGCATTGCAATTTTTTCTCCTCAGTGTGATTTATTGTTACACTTTTTAAGAGTTTGTTTTACTGCACAGTTTTAAATTTCAAAGTAGACAAATTATGTCTTGTTTAAGAAAGAATATCCTACTTGAAGTCATAAAGATATCCCTCTTTATTTTTTAAATGTGCAACAGAGCAAATCATACATTTTAGTAATTTTCTTTGTAGATGTATATGTTTCTATCCATATTTGTGAGATGTAGCAACACAAGCAAGTATGATTTATTGAGTTGGCTCGATTTTATATAGGCTGCAACTGAGAACTATATAATTTAAAGGTTGATGGTTTATGAAGTGTTTTTTTCTAGGAAGAACTTTAGAGGTGATCTGGTCCAAACCTGAGGTCCAGAGAGGCAGGGAGTGGCAATTCTAGAACTACTTGCATTGACAGAGTGAACTGCATATATACAGCATTATATTATCTTCATGACTGAGGAAACTGCCTTCCTTACCTTAAAGAGTTTTATACTACTGGTAGATAACTTAACTCTTAGACTGAGTAAATAATGGATGCTAATTTACATCCAAGAAAATAAAACAACATTTGCAAGGTAGAAATTTTCATGAGACAATAGCAAATCACTTTGTTTCTAACTATCCAGGAAAAAAAAGGGCAGTATCAGAAGCAAGGAATAGTTAATTGCTGTGACTGTAACACTTATTCATCCTTCAGTGATGAGCGTGTGAATATAAAAATAACTAGACATCAGTTTTGTTGAGAATCACCTATTTCCCCCATATTTTCTTTTGCAAGGCCTGTATCACAAACATGCCTCTACTGTGGACCAGGTTCCAAAAGGAAAACTTACTTTAGCAAAGTCCCTCAACTTTTCTGTCTGGGTACTCACCCACCTCACTATGTATATCACACCCTGCCCCTTCTTCTCCAACTCATTAAACATGTTTATTTTCACAATATCACTCAATTCTTAGACTCTTTAAGCTCAGCAATAAAGTTAAGTGCATTTCTTATGCCCAGAGTAAGCATCTCAAGAATTTTTCACTATTTTTTTTCTTAAAGGAGTGTTGCAGAGGAACTTAAGAGTGAGTGACAGTTGACAGAGCTCTGGTTGCCCAGCAACTGGCAATTTAAATATGTAGGAGCCGATATGATTTACCAACTTGATAAACAGCAAGGGCTTTAATACAATCTTAAGGACTGCTACAGATTTTGCATTGACCTATTTATATGTCTTGATCTGTCTCATCTATTTTAATGTGTGTGTGTATATATATATATATATATATATACACACACACATATATATATATACACATATATATATATACACATATGCTTATTTTTTCCTGCAGAACTGCAATATGAAAGCAAAGACTGTATTTCTTCCCCTATATGACATTAATAGAAGTTGCATGCAATAAAATTATTTGTTTTAGCCCCTTTGTTTTTATTCAGATACTCAGTTTCAGAGGAGGCCTTCTCACTCAGAGGGAATAAATGTCCTGTGGATTGAGTGCTTCGTTTGAGTTCTGAGACTGTATTTATATATTCAGTAATTGTTGTTATCTTTTTTTTGCAGGTTTTATAATTTGAAACTTCTCTCCATTTTTCGAAAGGGAGTAGTAGTTGCTCTTTATTCTTCACAGGAATAGTGAGGTTTAATAGGTTTGGCTCTGAGTTAGCCTAATTGATTAGTGTGTTTTACTAATGGGATCAAGAGGCTTGATTCCATCATGAGCCAATTAGCTTCCTGGAGCAGGTGAATCTTCATCTTCCTGACCTTCATGACCTTCAGTGGACATTGTTCATAAGGTGATTCTAAGTGATGATAGAAAAGCTGCAACCCATCAGTAATAACAGTATAGTAACCCAAAGAGTCCCTCTCCCTGCAGGAGGTCAGCACTGTCATTTTGTATATCAACAACACGGTATGCTTGAGAAGCAGTCTGTATAAAATTCTACCATCTTGTCGGGAATACAAGGTGCTACATAAAACACGCTACCAACATCCTGTTACTAGCACAGGAGTTGAGAAATTTTGAGGATAATTTTAACACTGAAAATATTTTATGATATGGGAATACAAAAATAGATCATTTCAGTCATGGAATAGTTGAACGTCACAGCAAGGTAACTTTAAAATTGTTTCTTGAAACTTTTCAGTTCGTTAATTTAAGACTTGAAGAACCCTGGGAAATGAGGACATTTTTGCCAACCATGCATGTTTGAATAAAATTCAGTATCTGAAAGCTGCATGCCACCTCTTCCAGGGCACCTTTCCTTCTACCTCTAATTACAGTGAAAAGTCCCTTTTCCAAATTCCTATAGTGCTTATGCTGTCCTATTCCTTTTAAGAAATAATGCCTATTAGGGCTGCGGTGTTTCACAGTTTCAGGGGCATTTGGTTAACACAGAGGCCTTGACTTTCGTGATGATATCTCACGTTTATTGAGCACTATGCTAAGTATTTTAAATATATTGTCATTTGTCCCTAGTGATGCTACAAGTCGTTATTAGAGCCAGCTACTGGTGAGGAAGGTCAGAGTGGTAGAGTAATTTGCCCATAAAAATAAAGAAAGAAATTGGAGAGGTGGAATGTGCTTTATGGTCTGTTGGACTCCAAATCCAGTTTTCACTGTGATATTTTTCTCTCTATGTTTTGTTGTTTCTTAATTGTTCGTACATGTATGTTATTTCTCCAGTGGTTCTCACACTCTAGCTCACTTAAGAATCTTTGTGAAAATTTGTTAGAAATGCTGTTTCTGGACCCTTGTCACACAGATTCTGATATAGCAGGTCCTAGATAAGTTCCAAGTGTCTTCATCTGTATTTTTAGGGGAGTCCTTAGACCATACTCTGAGAAATACCTGATGTGAAATCTGTGAGGCAGCAATTGTCTGAGCTACCCTCTCAGCTCTGTACTGAACGTTCATAGTAAGCACTCAATAAATACATGCTAAATTCAAGCACTGTTAAAACTGTTGCTGCTGTGCTAAATATAGCCCACAAAGTTTTATAGCTTGAACCTGGGTGGATCTTAACTTGAATATAAAGTTTGTGCAAGTTACAAAAGTCAATACTAATTGGCAGGTTGAAGACCAAAGAACAAGATATCTGATATGATGTTTCATTTTTTCCATATCATTGTATTCTGGAAATTTAGGTGTATTCTAAAATACCGGTATTTGTTCAGAGGAAGCCTCTGTAGAAAAAGGAAAAGCATAAGTAAGAAAATAACCAGAGAGGAGTGGAATTGAGATAAATCTTAGGTATAAAATACCTAAGATTTTTGGGAAGAGATGGGAAGAAGATAAAGGTGGGAGATAGGAGGTTGATTCAACTCATTAGTGAAAGAAAGTGGGTTCTTTGGAAAGGGGTCAAAGAAGGAAATGACCTATTCAATTGGAGGAGATCTTGGAGAAGCCTAGTGGAAAAAAGGATCAAAGATAGGGGAATGGGAATAAAATGAATCAATGACAACATACGTGTTGGTTGGGGAGGGGTTCCATGTACCTCACATTTTTTGAGTGGCCCTGGTGACTCAAGGCTTATCCTGTTTTCCTTCTTTATCATGTGGATAGTCTTCTGTTGTCATTTCTTCACCTGAGGTGCTTATCTGTCCGTGTGTGAAGATGTGTCTTGGCTGGCTCAAAATTGGACTGAACGTTAGCAGTAGATAGAGCAGTGAGTAACATGACCAGTGAAATCCTGCCCAGAATAGAGAGGGGCCTTAGGTCTATTGAAATCCCAAGGTGATTTGTTAAAACAATAGAAAAGTTCTTTAAAGAAGGATTTATATGGTATCCAGGGAATATGCTTCATGTTTCTCTTTAACTTTCTACGAAATGATAGTTGTTCCTAACTTACTGTTTGTGATATTGTAATGTTTTCCTTTCTATCAATACCCAAGTGTTTTTTTTAAAGTTTTATATATATATAAATATAAATATATAGTAATATCAGTGAAAGATTAGGGTAAACATGGTATATTCACAAGCAAATGATAGCACAGTATTTTTCCTTACAGCACACATTTGCCTCCTAAAAGAAAAAAGCAAAGAAAGGAAAAAAGCTTTAGTAATTAGATCCCTGTTGTAACCCTAGTGGAGTAAGAAAGATTAATAGCTGTGCTGCAGAACTCGGTTCCAGGGTGAGAGGCACTGTGTGTCACTGTTTTCTCCTGGGATGAAACTTGGCCTGAAGTAAAACACAATTTCTGTACTAATAATGGTAATAATAGCCAACATTTTTGAGCACCTACTCCTTACCGATTACTTTACATTTATTTTCTCCAAGCCTCACAGTGACCTGGTAAGTTAAATAATTCATGTTTAAGCAACTGAGGTTCAGAGAGGTTAATTGACTACCAGATCACCCAGTTAGTGAGACATTTTACATGGGCACTTCAGATCTTCAGGAGGTAGATTGCAGCATTAAAAAAATCACAGAAAAAAATTTAAATGTATTCAGTATTGAAGTTTGAAAGAAAGAACCATGTCGATCTAAATTGCAATGATGGATAAAGGTCTTTTGTGTTTGGCTAGCTGATCATGACCTGTGCCTTCACACTGGCAAGGTAGTAGACCGGGAGCCAGGTTCTTTAAAGCATGCTTGATCGGGCAAGTTTTCTGTAGGGAAGGTTATAGTGTACAGATTACAAAGCCCTCCTGCTGCACAGGTATCAGAGGTTGTCTGTTGCAAGTTCCTTCACTTCGACTATTACTTCCTTTTCTCAATTCTATTTTGGACTTCTGTCTCATGTGTATTTACAGGCAGACAAAGCTTTTTGTAACAGCCCCTTTGCTGTGACTGAAGAGGAGCCTTGTATGTCCTGCAGTTTCTAGGCATTGTGATTCTCGTTTTAAACTCACTCTGATGATAATGGTAGCTGTGACTTCCTGTTCCCTATTGTCCAAGGAGGGAAGTTGCAGGTAGGGGCCTTCAAAGATGATCCCATAAAAATCTGTGCAGGGAGGCTTTTTGATGAAATGGTCTTCATAGAATCTGTTTGGCATATGATTTGGGTGCTGGATACTGTGGGACTAAGCCCCGTGGTTTTTGTTGTTGTTTGTTTTTTTTGTTTTTTAAATATTTATTTATTACTTTGGCTGTGCTGGATCTTAGTTGCAGCATGCGGGGTCTTCATTGCTGTGTGTGGGATCTTTAGTTGTGGCATGCATGTGGGATCTAGTTCCCTGTCCAGGGATCGAACCCGGGCCCCCTGCATTGGGAGCACAGAGTTTTTTTAACCGCTGGACCACCAGGGAAGTCCCAAGCCCCATGTTTTCAAAGTCAAGGCTTACTGAGAAAAGGCCAGTCTTTATTAGTGCAGATTCTGAAGTTGGCAGAATTTCTTCTTATAAAAAGAAATATACAGCAGACCATTTCTGATTGTGTTATATATATTTTTAGATATTACTATTGAGTTATATTTATAGTATAGGCTACCAAGTTCTATTTTATTTTTTATTAAATTAAAAAAAAATTATTTATATATTTATTTATTTTTGGCTGTGTTGGGTCTTCTTTGCTGTACATGGGCTTTCTCTAGTTGCAGCGAGTGGGCTCTAGAGTGCAGGCTCAGTAGCTGTGGCACATGGGCTTGGTTGCTCCTTGGCACAAAGGATCTTCCCGGACCAGGGATGGAACCCGTATTTCCTGTATTGGCAAGTGGATTCTTAACCACTGCGCCACCAGGGTCCTATTTTAAATATGCAAAATATTTGCATAACTAACCTTACAAACTGCATTCCCTGGTCTGTGTTGCACCCTGCAATGTAGCCTGTGCTTAAATGGTTCTCCTAAAAATCTTAGAATGGAACTTCTTATTTGCTTTTAAAATGTCAGCACAGAGAGTGTATGTGAGCTGTATGGCCCTCCAGTGACCTTTCTGTTCTTACTTGTACTCTGAGAGTGCTTGTCAACTAGTTTTCCAGTCTCCAGAGTCCCCAGGGTCCTCAGCGTCCTATTGTTTAAGATAACTTAAGTGTTGTCATTAGCATTATTTTTGCAGTCCTGCTTCTGCTACTGCAGTTGAAGGGGAACAAATATCCTTAAATCTCTATATCCCATTCTCCTGTGTCTTGCTGAATAGTAGTCTGATTATTTTGATGGAATTGTGAGTTTGTAGAGCTTGTCTAACAAAGAAATGGATTTCCTTTGACAGAGAAAAACCTGACGCTGATAAGATGAGAAGCTGAACGTTTCCTATGATATGAGAAATCACTTCTGTTGAAAAGCCTTGGTAATGATAGTGTCTCAGACAACATAATTCATATGAAAATTTGTTTTTGGGTGTCTCATGTCTTACCCTAATTCATGAAGGCACACACCTTGTCTGGGTCTACTCTTTCTAAATGGTGGTCCCCGCTCTAGAGTATTTTTCTTTCTTTCTTTGATGGAAGTCAAAGGACTGTGTTCTAGTCCTTCAGAATTTATACTAGCAAATCAGATAAATGATTCTGCCCCAAAGTTAGGCAATTACAGATTCCTTAGTTTAGCCCTTTCCCTTTAAGAATTATTGTGTACCTAAATGTACCAGGCATGGTGGTAGGCGTGGGGATTGCTGAGATGGGATAGTGCAATCCCTGAACCGAGGAACGTAGTCTCATGATGGATAAAAGTACTTCACTAATATAAGAGATGCTATTATTATCTAACATAAGGGGTGTTATTATAGGTATGGTACAAGACACAGTGGGAACATACTGACCTTCTACTTGGAGTGATTGGTTAAAATTTGAACATAGCATTAAAGAATTTGAGCTGAGGGCTTCCCTGGTGGCACAGTGGTTGAGAGTCCGCCTGCTGATGCAGGGGACACGGGTTCGTGCCCTGGTCCGGGAAGATCCCACATGCCGCGGAGTGGCTAGGCCCGTGAGCCAGGGCCGCTGAGCCTGCGCGTCCAGAGCCTTGCTCCACAACGGGAGAGGCCACAACAGTGAGAGACCTGCGTACCGCAAAAAAAAAAAAAAAAAAGTACCGCAAAAAAAAAAAGGGGAAGGGGGCACAAAATCATGGAAATGTGAATGTGAATGATACTATACAGAAGTAATTAAGCCCACAGTCAGCTCATGTGATTTAGTACAGCCACACAGATGCTCATACAAGTGTTCATTCTGATTTCTTAGTGCCTCTGCCTCAGCAGTAGTTAGCAATGTGGAATATCACCCTAGGAGTAATGAGAGATTGTCTGGAACCATAGGAGTATGTGTGAGGAAAAGAAGGAAGGAGAGAAAGTGGGGTTAGAGGAAACAAATTATGAAGGAACTTGAACGCCACCTAAGGAGTTTATAGGTCACCACATTTTATTTACTCATTCATTCTTTCATTCAGACATTCCTTGGAGGCAGGGATACCAGACAGAAGGCTATATAAAGAATACAATCAATAATAAATAATTACTCACAAGCCTCTTAGATAGCCTCATCCACCAGAGGGCAGACAGCAGAAGCAAGAAGAATTATAATTCTTCAGCCTGTGGAAGGAAAACCACATTCACAGAAAGACAGACAAAATGAAAAGGCAGAGGACTTTGTACCAGATGAAAGAACAAGGTAAAACTCCAGAAAAACAACTAAATGAAGTGGAGATAGGCAACCTTCCAGAAAAAGAATTCAGAATAATCAGAGTGAAGATGATCCAGGACCTAGGAAAAAAAATGGAGGCAAAGATGGAGAAGATGCAAGAAATGTTGAACAAACACCTAGAAGAATTAAAGAACAAACACCTAGAAGAATTAGAGAACAAACAAACAGAGATGAACAATACAATAACTGAAATGAAAAATACACTAGAAGGAATCAATAGCAGAATAAGTGAGGCAGAAGAACAGATGAGTGACCTGGAAGACAGAATAGTGGAATTTACTGCTGTGGAACAGAATAAAGAAAAAAGAATGAAAAGAAATTAAGACAGCCTAAGAGACCTCTGGGACAACATTAAATGCAATAACATTCTCATTATAGGGGTCCCAGAAGGAGAAGAGAGACAGAAAGGACCCGAGAAAAAAATTGGAAGAGATTATAGTCAAAAACTTCCCTAACATGGGAAAGGAAATAGGCACCGAAGTCCAGGAAGCACAGAGAGTCTCATACAGGATAAATGCAAGAAAAAACACACCGAGACACATAGTAATCATATTGGCAAAAATTAAAGACAAAGAAAAATTATTGAAAGCAGCAAGGGTAAAATGACAAATAACATACAAGGGAACTCCCATAAGGTTAACCACTGATTTCTCAGCAGAAACTCTACAAGCCAGAAGGGAGTGGCATGACATATTTAAAGTGATGAACGCGAAGAACCTACAACCAAGATTACTCTAACCAGAAAGTATCTCATTCAGATTTGACAGAGAATTCAAAAGCTTTACAGACAAGCAAAAGCTAAGAGAATTCAGCACCACCAAACCAGGTCTACAACAAATGCTAAAGGAACTTCTCTAAGTGGGAAACGCAAGAGAAGAAAAGGGCCTACAAAAACAAACGCAAAACAATTAAGAAGATGGTAATAGGAACATACATATCAATAATTACCTTAAACATTAATGGATTAAATGCTTCAGCCAAAAGACACAGGCTTGCTGAATGGATACAAAAATAAGACCCATATATATGCTGTCAACAAGAGACCCATTTCAGACCTAGGGACACATACAGACTGAAAGTGAGGGGATGGAAAAAGATATTCCATGCAAATGGAAATCAAAAGAAAGCTGGAGTAGCTCTTCTCATATCAGACAAAATAGACTATGAAACAAAGACTATTAGAAGAGACAAAGAAGGACACTACATAATGATCAAGGGATCAATCCAAGAAGAAGATATAACAATTGTAAATATTTATGCACCCAACATAGGAGCACCTCAATACATAAGACAAATGCTAACAGCCATAAAAGGGAAAATCAACAGTAACACAATCATAGTAGGAACTTTAACACCTGACTTTCACCAATGGACAGATCATGTAAAATGAAAGTAAATAAGGAAACACAAGCTTTAAATGACACATTAAAGAAGATGGACTTAATTGATATTTATAGGACCTCCATCCAAAAACAACAGAATACACTTCCATCTCAAGTGCTCATGGAACATTCTCCAGGATAGAACATATCTTGGGTCACAAATCAAACCTTGGTAAATTTAAGAAAAGTGAAATCTTATCAAGTATCTTTTCTGACCACAATACTATAAGACTAGATAGAAATTACAGGAAAAAATCTGAAAAACTACAAACACATGGAGGCTAAACAATACATTACTAAATAACCAAGAGATCACTGAAGAAGTTAAAGAGGAAATCAAAAAATTCCTGGAAACAAATGATAATGAAAACACGATGACCCAAAACCTATGGGATGCAGCAAAATCAGTTCTAAGAGGGAATTTTATAGCAATACAATCCTACCTCAGGAAACAAGAAGCATTTCAAATAGACAACCTAACCTTACACCTAAAGCAATTAGATAGAGAAGAATAAAAGAAACCCCAAAGTTAGCAGAAGGAAAGAAATCATAAAGATCCGATCAGGATTAAATGAAAAAGAAATGAAGAAAACAATGGCATAGATCAATCAAACTAAAAGCTGGTTCTTTGAGAAAATAAACAAAATTGATAAACCATTAGCTGGACTCATCAAGAAAAAAAGGGAGAAGACTCAAATCAATAGAATTAGAAATGAAAAAGAAGTAACAACTGATACTGCAGAAATACAAAGGATCATGAGAGACTATTACAAGCAACTATATGCCAATAAGATGGACAAGCTGGAAATAATGGACAAATTCTTAGAAAAGCACAACCTTCCGAGACTGAACCAGGAAGAAATAGAAAATATAAACAGACGAATCACAAGCACTGATATTGAAAGTGTGATTAAAAATCTTCCAACAAACAAAAGCCCAGGACCAGATGGCTTCACAGGCGAATTCTATCAAACATTTAGAGAAGGGCTAACACCTATCCTTCTCAAACTCTTCCAAAATATAGATGAAGGAGGAATACTCCCAAACTCATTCTATGAGGCCACCATCACCCTGATACCAAAACCAGACAAAGATGCCACAAAAAAAGAAAACTATAGGCCAATATCACTGATGAACATAGATGCAAAAATCCTCAACAAAATAGTAGTAAACAGAATCCAGAAGCACAAGAAAGGATCAAACACCATGATCAAGTGGGGTTTATCCCATGGATGCAAGGATTCTTCAATATACGCAAATCAATTAATGTGATAAACCATATTAACAGATTGAAGGAGAAAAACCATATGATCCTCTCAATAGATGCAGAGAAAGCTTTTGACAAAATTCAACACCGATTTATGATAAAAACTCTGCAGAAAGTGGGCATAGAGGGAAACTACCTCAACATAATAAAGGCCATATATGACAAACCCACAGCAAACATCATTCTCAATGGTGGAAACCTGAAAGCATTTCCTCTATGATCAGGAACATCCTTATGTCTACTCTTGCCACTATTATTCAACATAGTTTTGGAGGTCCTAGCCATGGGAATCAGAGAAGAAAAGGAAATAAAAGAATACAAATTGGAAATGAAGAAGTAAAACCGTCACTGTTTGCAGATGACATGATACTATACATAGAGAATCCTAAAGTTGCCACCAGAAAACTACTAGAGCTAATCAATGAATTTGGTAAAGTTGCAGGATACAAAATTAATGCCCAGAAATCTCTTGCATTCCTATACACTAACAACGAAAGATCAGAAAGAGAAATCAAGGAAATAAGCCCATTCACCATTGCAACAAAAAGAATAAAATACCTAGGAATAAACCTACCTAAGGAAGTAAAAGACCTGTATGCAGAAAACTATAAGACACTGATGAAAGAAATCAAAGATGATACAAACAGATGGAGAGATATACCATGTTCTTGGATTGGAAGAATCAATATTGTGTAAATGACTATACTACCCAAAGCAATGTACAGATTCAATGCAATCCCTATCAAATTACCTGTGGCAGTATTTACAGAACTAGAACAAAAAATCTTAAAATTTGTATGGAGACACAAAAGACCCCAAATAGCTAAAGCAGTGTTGAGGGAAAAAAACGGAACTGGAGGAATCAGACTCCCATACTTCAGACTATAATACAAAGCTACAGTAATCCAGACAGTATGGTACTGGCACAAAAACAGAAATATAGATCAATGGAACAGGATAGAAAGCCCAGAGATAAACCCACGCACCTATGGTCAACTAATCTATGACAAAGGAGGCAAGGATATACAATGGAGAAAAGACAGTCTCTTCAATATGTGGTGCTGGGAAAACTGGACAGCTACATGTCAAAGAATGAAATTAGAACAATCCCTAACATCATACACAAAAATAAACTCAAAATGGATTAGAGACCTAAATGTAAGACAGGACACTATAAAAGTCTTAGAGGAAAACATAGGAAGAATACTCTTTCACATAAATCCCAGAAACATCTTTGTGGATCCACCTCCTAGAGTAATGGAAGTAAAAACAAAAATAAACAAATGAGACCTAATGAAACTTAAAAGCTTTTGCACAGCAAAGGGAAACATAAACAAGACGAAAAGACAGCCCTCAGGATGGGAGAAAATATTTGCAAACAAGTCAATGGACAAAGGATTAATCTGCAAAATATATAAACAGCTCATGCAGCTCAATGTTAAAAAAACAAACAACCCAATTCCAAAACGGGCAGAAGACCTAAATAGACATTTCTCCAAAGAAGATATACAGATGGCCAAGAAGCACATGAAAAGCTGCTCAACATCACTAATTAGTAGAGAAATGCAAATCAAAAGTACAATGAGGTATCACCTCACACCAATTAGAATGGGCACCATCAGAAAATCTACAAACAACAAATGCTGGAGAGGGTGTGGAGAAAAGGGAACCCCCTTGCACTGTTTGCGGGAATGTAAGTTGATACAGCCACTATGGAGAACAGTATGGAGGTTCCTTAGAAAACTAAAAGTAGAATTACCATATGACCCAGCAATCCCACTACTGTGCATATACCCAGAGAAAACCATAATTCAAAAAGACACATGCACCCCAATGTTCATTGCAGCACTATTTACAATAGCCAGGTCATGGAAGCAACCTAAATTCCCTTTGACAGACGAATGGATAAAGAAGATGTGGTACATATATGCGATGGAATATTACTCAGCCATAAAAAGAAACCAAATTGGGTCATTTGTAGAGACGTGGATGGATCTAGAGACTGTCATACAGAGTGAAGTAAGTCAGAAAGAGAAAAAGAAATATCGTATATTAACGCATATATGTGCAACCTAGAAAAATGGTACAGATGAACCAGTTTGCAGGGCAGAAATAGAGACACAGATGTAGAGAACGAACGTATGGACACCAAGGGGGGAAAGTGGCGGGGGGTGGTGGTGGTGGGATGAATTGGGAGATTGGGATTGACATGTATACACTAATATGTATAAAATAGATAACTTATAAGAACCTGCTGTATAAAAAAATAAATAAATAATTACTTGAGCCAAGGCAGAGTTCATTGAAAGGGAAAGGAGGGCCCGGATATGAAAGATATTTTTAAGACATCAGTGTTCTGGCTTTGGTGACTACCTATGGGAAATGCAGGAAACAGAGAATTGAAATAAAATCTAAGGTTTCCATCATGGGTAACAGAGTATCTGGTATGTACTCAATAGAGTTTGTTGAATAGAATGTTAAGAGTGATTTTCAAGCATTTTTCTCTAAAGATGAAATTATGGCAGAATTTTAGGTTTTGAGGCATAAGATAGAGACTGTAGGTCTGATGAACCTCCTGATAGTCAATGCACTGTACAATGGATGCTATGAATTGAATCAGCTCACGAAGCCTACTATACAGAGGATTTGAGGCTAATGGCTCCATCTCAGAAAAGAAGGACTTGCAAGTGAGTGTGATTGGCTTTGTACACTGAACTGTGCATTACAACTTGCCCTAAGTCTGAGAAAGATATATTAGAGACACATAGTTTTTTTTAGCTACATAGCATTCTGCTTTCTTATTGGCACACTGTCCAAAATGATACCAGTTGCCCAGAAGGAAAAAAAATAAAGAAAACTGTAATAAGAAGCTCAGGCGATAGGTTTAAAAAACTGAAATAAAGATTGTGGTAGGAAGGTGAAGTCTTAGTCAAATTTGAAAGCTTATGCTGTGAGAATTCCTGTAGACATTGATTGTAACTTTTCAATTTATTTTATCATCTTTTGTGATTGAGTTCAGTCTATTCAATGGCAAGGTAAGTTCTTTAGTAAAGACCTGTAACTCAGTGAGTCAGTAATGAAATTGTGATGACTAGGTAGACAGCGTCTTGATTTTCAAGCAGCTTTGCTAAAATGGTCTGTAATTCCTTGTGATGCAGTAAAGAGAGCACAGGGCTAAAAGGCAGAAGGCCAGCCCTCCCATTTGTCATCTGCATGTCTGTAAATGAATTCCCGAAGCTCCCTAAGCCTCAAATTCCTCATCTGTAAAATGGGAATAAAATGACTTAGTATACTCCAGAGGGCTGTTGTGAAGATCAGGGGAAATAAGCCTTGTGCAAATTCTTTGTGGTCTGCAAAGCTCTGCTAACTTGCCATGTTATTACTATGGAACAGGCCATGTAGGTGGAATGGTTCAAGGACCTATGGAACCACCTCCACAATGATGTTAATGAGAGCAGCATGGACTGGGGCAGTGTAATGTGTTAGTGCCCTCTCTTTCCTTGGCTGCACAGACAAGCTAAAGCATTGCCAGATGTCACCCCCTTGGGCTATTGCCCTGTGCTATATCCCAGGATAGTATAGCACTAATTTACTTGCAAGCAGCTAACCAACTTGTAGTTAGAGATGACCTTTTTGAAGCAAAGACTCTTACCTGCTTACTGTGGATCCAGGTAGCTCAAGGAATATAGTTGACCCCAGATAACCATTCTCGGATCTCAGTAGGTAAAAGTTTTATAGCAGCAATTTTGTTTTTGCTGTGCTTGTATTTATCTCCTTAAAGGTGCATATATATATTTTTACAGCATGGACAAATTAATTGAAACTATTTCTTGAAGCCAGATATAATTCTGTATTTGCTTTAATAATCTGTACTCATAAACAATCAGCATAACTTTTTTTCCTTTTTTTTCACTTATCTACCCACATGAAGGTCAGTTTCCTATTCTTTTTTTTTTTTACATCTTTATTGGAGTATAATTGCTTTGCAATGGTGTGTTAGTTTCTGCTTTATGACAAAGTGAATCAGTTATACATATACATATGTTCCCATATCTCTTCCCTCTTGCATCTCCCTCCCTCCCACCCTCCCTATCCCACCCCTCTAGGTGGTCACAAAGCACCAAGCGGATCTCCCTCTGTTATGCGGCTGCTTCCCACTAGCTATCTATTTTACGTTTGGTAATGTATATATGTTCATGCCACTCTCTCATTTTGTCACAGCTTCCCCTTCCCCTTCCCCATATCCTCAAGTCCATTTTCTAGTAGGTCTGTGTCTTTATTCCCGTCTTACCCCTAGGATCTTCATGACATTTTTTTCCCTTAAATTCCATATATATGTGTTAGCATATGGTATTTGTCTTTCTCTTTCTGACTTACTTCACTCTGTATGACAGACTCTAGGTCCATCCACCTCATTACAAATGACTGAATTTCGTTTCTTTTTATGGCTGAGTAATATTCCATTGTATATATGTGCCACATCTTCTTTATCCATTCGTCCGATGATGGACACTTAGGTTGTTTCCATGTCCTGTCTATTGTAAATAGAGCTGCAATGAACATTTTGGTACATGACTCTTTTTGAATTATGGTTTTCTCAGGGTATATGCACCGTAGTGGGATTGCTGGGTCATATGGTAGTTCTATTTGTAGTTTTTTAAGGAACCTCCATACTATTCTCCATATTGGCTGTACCAATTCACATTCCCGCCAGCAGTGCAAGAGTGTTCCCTTTTCTCTACACCCTCTTCAGCATTTATTGTTTCTAGATTTTTTGATGATGGCCATTCTGACTGGTGTGAGATGATATCTCATTGTAGTTTTGATTTGCATTTCTCTAATGATTAATGATGTTGAGCATTCTTTCATGTGTTTGTTGGCAGTCTGTATATCTTCTTTGGAGAAGTATCTATTTAGGTCTTCTGCCCATTTTTGGATTGGGTTGTTTGTTTTTTTGTTATTGAGCTGCATGGGCTTTTGTAAATTTTGGAGATTAATCCTTTGTCAGTTGCTTCATTTGCAAATATTTTCTCCCATTCTGAGGGTTGTCTTTTGGTCTAATCTATGGTTTCCTTTGCTGTGCAAAAGCTTTGAAGTTTCATTAGGTCCCATTTATTTATTTTTGGTTTTATTTTCATTTCTCTAGGAGGTGGGTCAAAAAGGATCTTGCTGTGATTTATGTCATAGAGTGTTCTGCCTATGTTTTCCTCTAAGAATTTGATGGTTTCTGGCCTTACATTTAGGTCTTTAATCCATTTTGAGCTTATTTTTCTGTATGGTGTTAGGGAGTGATTTAAACTCATACTTTTACATGTAGCTGTCCAGTTTTCCCAGCACCACTTATTGAAGAGGCTGTCCTTTCTCCACTGCCATATCTGCCTCCTTTATCAAAGATAAGGTGACCATATGTGCATGGGTTTTCCTCTGGGCTTTCTATCCTGTTCCAATGATCTATCTTTCTGTTTTTGTGCCAGTACCATAGTGTCTTGATTACTGTAGCTTTGTAGTATAGTCTGAAGTCAGGGAGCCTGATTCCTCCAGCTGTGTTTTTCGTTCTCAAGATTGCTTTGGCTATTCGGGGTCTTTTGTGTTTCCATACAAATTGTGAAATTTTTTGTTCTACTTCTGTGAAAAATGCCAGTGGTAGTTTGAAAGGGATTGCATTGAATCTGTAGATTACTTTGGGTAGTAGAGTCATTTTCACAATGTTGATTCTTCCAATCCAAGAACATGGTCTATCTCTCCATCTATTTGTATCATCTTTAATTTCTTTCATCAGTGTCTTATAATTTTCTGCATATAGGTCTTTTGTCTCTTTAGGTAGGTTTATTCCTAGATATTTTATTCTTTTTGTTGCAATGGTAAATGAGAGTGTTTTCTTGATTTCACTTTCAGATTTTTCATCATTAGTGTATAGGAATGCAAGAGATTTCTGTGCATTAATTTTGTATCCTGCTACTTTACCGGATTAATTGATTAGCTCTAGTAGTTTTCTGGTAGCATCTTTAGCATTCTCTATGTATAGTATCATGTCATCTGCAAACAGTGACAGCTTTACTTCTTCTTTTCCTATTTGTATTCCTTTTATTTCCTTTTCTTCTCTGACTGCTGTGGCTAAAACTTCCAAAACTATGTTGAATAAGAGTGGTGAGAGTGGACAACCTTGTCTTGTTCCTGATCTTACTGGAAATGCTTTCAGTTTTTCACCATTGAGGACGATGTTGGCTGTGGGTTTGTCATATATGGCCTTTATTATGTTGAGGAAAGTTCCCTCTATGCCTACTTTCTGGAGGGTTTTTATCATAAATGGGTGTTGAACTTTGTCAAAAGCTTTCTCTGCATCTACTGAGATGATCATATGGTTTTTCTCCTTCAATTTGTTAATATGGTGTCTCACGTTGATTGATTTGCATATATTGAAGAATCCTTGCATTCCTGGAATAAACCCCACTTGATCATGGTGTATGATCCTTTTTAATGTGCTGTTGGATTCTGTTTGCTAGTATTTTGTTGAGGATTTTTGCATCTATGTTCATCAGTGATATTGGCCTGTAGTTTTCTTTTTTTGTGACATCCTTGTCTGGTTTTGGTATCATGGTGATTGTGGCCTCGTAGAATGAGTTTGGGAGTGTTCCTCCCTCTGCTATATTTTGGAAGAGTTTGAGAAGGATAGGTGTTAGCTCTTCTCTAAATGTTTGATAGAATTCGCCTGTGAAGCCACCTGATCCTGGGCTTTTGTTTGTTGGAACATTTTAAATCACAGTTTCAATTTCAGTGCTTGTGATTCGTCTGTTCATATTTTCTATTTCTTCCTGATTCAGTCTTGGCAGGTTGTGCATTTCTAAGAATTTGTCCATTTCTTCCAGGTTGTCCATTTTATTGTCATAGAGTTGCTTGTAGTAATCTCTCATGATGTTTTGTATTTCTGCAGTGTCAGTTGTTACTTCTCCTTTTTCATTTCTAATTCTGTTGATTTGAGTCTTCTCCCTGTTTTTCTTGATGAGTCTGGCTAATGGTTTATCAATTTTGTTTATTTTCTCAAAGAACCAGCTTTTAGTTTGATTGATCTTTGCTATTGTTTCCTTCATTTCTTTTTCATTTATTTCTGATCGGATCTTTATGATTTCTTTCCTTCTGCTAACTTTGGGGTTATTTTGTTCTTCTTCTCTAATTGCTTTAGGTGCAAGGTTAGGTTGTTTATTTGAGATGTTTCCTGTTTCTTAAGGTAGGATTGTATTGCTATAAACTTCCCTCTTAGAACTGCTTTTGCTGCATCGCATAGGTTTTGGGTAGTCGTGTCTCCATTGTCATTTGTTTCTAGGTATTTTTTGATTTCCTCTTTGATTTCTTCAGTGATCACTTTGTTATTAAGTAGTGTATTTTTTAGGCTCCATGTGTTTGTATTTTTTACAGATCTTTTCCTGTAATTGATATCTAGTCTCATAGCGTTGTGGTTGGAAAAGATACTTGATATAATTTCAGTTTTCTTAAATGTACCAAGGCTTGATTTGTGACCCAAGATATGTTCTATCCTTGAGAATGTTCCATGAGCACTTGAGAAAAATGTGTATTCTGTTGTTTTTGGATGGAATGTCCTATAAATATAAATTAAGTCCATCTTGTTTAATGTATCATTTAAAGCTTGTGTTTCCTTATTCATTTTCATTTTGGATGATCTGTCCATTGGTGAAAGTGGTGTGTTAAAGTCCCCTACTATGATTGTGTTACTGTCGATTTTCCCTTTTATGGCTGTTAGTATTTGCCTTATGTATTGAGGTGCTCCTATGTTGGGTGTGTAAATATTTACAATTATTATATCTTCTTCTTGGATCGGTCCCTTGATCATTATGTAGTGTCCTTCTTTGTCTCTTGTAATAGTCTTTATTTTAAAGTCTATTTTATCTGATATGAGAATTGCTACTCTAGCTTTCTTTTGGTTTCCATTTGCATGGAATATCTTTTTCCAACCCCTTACTTTCAGTCTGTATGTGTCTCTAGGTCTGAAGTGGGTCTCTTGTAGACAGCATATATATGGGTCTTGTTTTTGTATCCATTCAGCCAGTCTGTGTCTTTTGGTGGGAGCATTTAATTCATTTACATTTAAGGTAATTATCGATATGTATGTTCCTATTCCGATTTTCTTAATTGTTTTGGGTTTGTTATTGTAGGTCCTTTCCTTTTCTTATGTTTCTTGTCTATAGAAGTTCCTTTAGCATTTATTGTAAATCTGATTTGGTGGTGCTGAGTTCTCTTAGCTTTTGCTTGTCTGTAAAGGTTTTAATTTCTCCATCAAATCTGAATGAGATCCTTGCTGGGTAGAGTAATATTGGTTGTAGGTTTTTCTCCTTCATCACTTTAAATATGTCCTGCCACTCCCTTCTGGCTTGCAGAGTTTCTGCTGTATGATCAGCTGTTATCCTTATGGGGATTCCTTGTGTGTTATTTGTTGTTTTTCCCTTGCTGCTTTTAATATGTTTTCTTTGTATTTAATTTTCGCCAGTTTGATTAATATGTGTCTTGACGTGTTTCTCCTTGGATTTATCCTGTATGGGACTCTCTGCATTTCCTGGACTTGATTAACTATTTCCTTTCCCATATTAGGGAAGTTTTCAAGTATAATCTCTTCAAATATTTTCTCAGTCCCTTTCTTTTTCTCTTCTTCTTCTGGAACCCCTATTATTCGAATGTTGGTGCATTTAATGTTGTCCCAGAGATCTCTGAGACTGTCCTCAGTTCTTTTCATTCTTTTTTCTTTATTCTGCTCTGCAGTAGTTATTTCCACTCTTTTTTCTTCCAGGTCCCTTATCTTTCTTCTGCCTCAGTTGTTCTGCTATTGATCCCACCTAGAGTATTTTTAATTTCATTTATTATGTTCTTAATCGTTGCTTGTTTCATCTTTAGTTCTTCTAGTTCCTTGTTAAATGTTTGTTGCATTTTTTCTATTCTATTTCCAAGATTTGGAATCATCTTTACTATCATTATTCTGAATTCTTTTTCAGGTAGAATGCCTGTTTCCTCTTCATTTGTTAGGACTGGTGGGTTTTTATCTTGCTCCTTCATCTGCTGTGTGTTTTTCTCTCTTCTCAGTTTGCTTATCTTACTGTGTTTGGGGTCTCCTTTTTGCAGGCTGCAGGTTCGTAGTTCCTGTTGTTTTTGGTGTCTGTCCCCAGTGGCTAAGATTGGTTCAGTGGGTTGTGTAGGCTTCCTGGTGGAGGGGACTAGTGCCTGTGTTCTGGTGGATGAGGCTGGATCTTGTCTTTCTGGTGGGCAGGTCCTATTATTTCTTGTTCAGACTTATGGTAAGGATTACTAATATTCTAGGGGAAAACTTCCCCATTCTAAGAAAATAGTCTGTTTCTCTGTAGTCCATTTAGATAAAGAAGTGTGGGAAGATTTAAGAACAAATTGCCCTTTCTTATTGACAAATATTCCCCCACTGACTCCTCTTTCTTTTCCAAGCAGCTAAGAATGATCTTAATTTGTGCCCAATTCTGAATCAATTTTGTCCCTGAAATAGGGCTGCCAATCCATTGATTTTGTTGTCCATTAGTCAAGGGAAACTTATGGAGCCTATGATGCACACACACACACACACACACACACACACACACACACACACACACACCTGTATGCACATATGTGTAGAGGATCCATATCCCTGAAACATTTTAGGAGAGCTCTTTAAATGACCATATTTCAGTTATGCAGCTATAGTTATTGCGATAACTTTGGTTTAATATGGCTCATTGGAAATGCAGATGTAATAAATGGAAACCAGTATGTATCAACATAGAAATGCATATTAATTTTCTTGATAACAGTGTTCAGATAACAAGGCTTTCATAATGTTAGAAGAATATGTCATGATTAGGCAGTTATTAAAAGGTTGAATGGCAGGATAGTAGTTTAAATTTTAGAAAGGTATTTAATGGTAAGATTTTGGAAGCCAAATTCATATTTCCATCTGAGATTCACTTTGCAACTCAAGTCTAGAGCTATGAAGACAAAACTCCACAATTATGTAAGTAGCCATAAATCAGCATGTCGTGGACAGTTGTTATGCGTGTTTGTGGAAATAAACAGCAGAAGTGTGTAGAAATAGAAACTTTTTTTTATATATAAATTTATTTTATTATTTTTTTGGCTGTGTTGAGTCTTTGTTGCTGCGTGTGGGCTTTCTCTAGTTGCAGTGAGCGGGGGCTACTCTTTGTTGCTGTGCGCAGGCTTCTCATTGCGGTGGCTTCTCTTGTTGCAGAGCATGGGCTCTAGGCATGCGGGCTTAAGTAGTTGTGGCGCACGGGCTTAGTTGCTCTGTGGCATGTGGGATCTTCCTGAACCAGGCATGGAACCCGTGTCCCCTGCATTGGCAGGCAGATTCTTAACCACTGCGCCACCAGGGAAGTCCCAGAAACATCTTTTTAATTTTAGATTTTGGGACAAGTAGTAAAACTTTGGCTTTGTATGTATTACCACTGTTCAACTGTTGGAAATTATTGGTTAAACTAAGTTATATTTGTAGGTATACAAGTATCAATTGTACAAAGTGACATTATAGATTAAAAATAATTTTTTTTTAAACACAGAGTAACTATGCCTCTGGTGGAAGGTACCTTTTAGTGCTGCTTCACTTATATTCTCTTAAGGTTTCCTGTCCCTTGCTTTTTGTTATTTTTAATTTAAAATCAAATCGTGCCTTTGAGAATCAAGAATGTATTAAGAACATTTAAAAATGTTTTAGACTGCAATGTAAAAAAAATGCGAAAAATCTCAAAGTCCACATTCAGCAATTTTAGATAGTCTGTAAATTCACATTTCACTCAATTTTAACTTTGATTTTGCTTCATTTCCTTTTAATTATGAAGCATATGATATCTCAGTTTTTTTACCTGTAAGGGTAGGGAGGGGAGTTACAAGTATCTATTAGCATGGTTGATGTGAAAATGATATAAAATATGGTAACATGTCTAAAAGTACTTTGTAACTGTAAAGAACTATGCAAATGATGTTATTACTTTAAAATATGATATTGACATCTTTTTATTTAGAAGCCACTGTCAGAATGTCTGTTTGCTGGTACTGAAATCAAAGGAATTTTTTGCTCTTCATTTTTCATCTTTTTTTGTAGAAATATTGCTTTCTCATCAACCTGGAAATTAAGATTCTTTAAATAATGCTGATAAAATAAACACATCAGTATAATTTTTAAGGGGATTTATAAAAATATACTTTTTATTGTTTCTAAATCTTAATGTATATCCAGCACAAAAGATGTGGTGAGAATTAGCCTGTTAGAACTGATGACTCTACTTAACTGTTTTTAATAACTGGCATACTTGTATTTTTGGACCTTTTGAAGTATTATAGGTATTCTTAGTGATGTTACATAGTTCTTCAAGGGAAATGCGTATTTATATCCTGCTTTATACATTTGGGCAAAAATAGTAATAACACTTTCAAAATACTGATGGGAAAACGAGTCACAATAAATATGTTGGATTCTCAAGATAAAGAGATGTACAATTCTCAGAGTTACAGCATACTGTCTTTAAAAATAGTGCAATTGGGATATACTATTTTAGTAAGAAACTCATTAAGTGCAACTTTAAAAGCTTCTTTTTCCTCTTCTTTTTTTAAACTTTGACATTCCAGTAAGTTGTGAGGAAAATCTTCTTCCACTTGCTCTTTGCTGAAGTGTCCAGAAAGTCCCTTAAATTCCTTTCAAGAAGTCCATCCTGTAAGTGCCACTCCTAGAAAGAGTATGGTTGTTATTACTGTTGGCTGGAACAAGATTGCAAAAGATTTCAAGAAGAAATGGAAATTGTAATGGGAGTTTTCTGTCACCCTTGTAGTTTATGGTATTTTTGTCCCATTTTTTTAGTCTATTAAGTTTTTTTTGGGCCAAGAAGTCCTTATCTCTAGAAGGAAATCTGTGATATTGATAGTTAAGAATACTATGTAATGAGATTCTTATATCCAGAATTCCAAAAAAATAAAAAATTTCTGTAATAATGATAACAGCAAACAAGTTAGTATACAATAGTAAATAGGAAACTAATTATAATTATATAAAGTGCTTTTCACAGATTCCTTCTACACCTATTATTTTATTTTGGTGTTCGCAGTATTTTTGTTCTTTAAGCATGACTGGTAAACTTGCTCTTTTATAAATGAAGACTTAAGACACCTGGGAGGTTGATGTGACTGCCTCAAAGACCCTCCGTCGAGCTGTGGCTGAGCTGAGACTCAAGGCTGGTTCTCTGTGTTTCTTTTCCTGTGTGGCTTGACATAACCTATATAATACACATGCATTTTTCTTACATTCTAGGTTTCCCCTCTACCAGCTTCTCGTGGACCGACATTGCCAGCTAAAGAAAGGCTGTGAATCCGCATCCCAGCCCATCAGTTCTTCTCCTGATTCCCATGATGAGTTCACCAGTACAGTCCGGTCAGTCTGGTTGCTTCTTAAACCATTAACAGACTTAATATGAAAGATGTTGTTTTGTGTTGCTTCAAACTAGGCAATTTAAGTTGTGAAAGGACTTTTTTTTTTCCTGATGAAGATTGGTTGATATTATGAATTTTGAATTTTGTCTTCTATAGCCAATCCTCTATTACGTAAGCTTGCTTTCCACGCGATTAATTTCATTTGTGTTGTTATCTGAGCAGTGGGCTTTAATTCTTCTGCTGCAAATGTAACATTTGGATTGAATTTTATGAAGTTATAAGTATTTGTTAAATATGATTTAGGCATCTAATTCACACCCAGAGTCTTCTGACTCAATACGTGCCTGTATGTTTTTAAATGGTGTTGTGGGCTTTGGAAGTCAGCCTGTGGATTACTCCCCCTCGATCTCTTTGACACACAGGAAGGATATTTCTCTTCCCCACCCTTCTTTGCTGCCCCTCCTGTTTCCTATATACATATTTAATTATGTTTAATCTCAGCACCTGCTTCCTCTGAGTCCAGTGTAAAGCGTGGCTCATGTAGTGTTGTGATCAGCACAGCTGACACCCATTTCTCCAGGAACAGGGTGTCACTTTTGGAACAAACACAATCCAAGTCTTGAGAATGATGGAATAGCTTCAGATATCACATGTTAAACATGGACAAATTTAAAAAGAATTTTCTGTTTGGATCATTATGGGAGTATTTATTTCTGTATATTCTTTAAAAAATCTTTCAGCATATTGATATCCTTGAGTTATCCAACTCCTTAGATTGAAGCTAGTGTAATATTTTATTCAGAGTTTATGAAGGGAAGTTTTTTGCCAAGATTTTCACTCTGTGGAGGGCCACACCCAGATCAGTTGCTCTGGAATTCTAGTGTCTCATCAACCTTCCTCACATCCCCAGCAGGCTGCCAGCTTGTGTGTTGAATTTGGATCTGGAAATTATTGGAGAGTATAACTGTAACTGTTGATTCTAAATGATGTAGTAAAGATATTCCAGAGTCTTTAGTCACAGTCATGATTTATAATCGGCGTTATCATCTGAATAAGAAGATGAAGAGTTACCTAGGCCTCTTATCTCTGAGTCCCTGTAGCCCAGTGGTTCTCAAACTTTAACATCAGAGGGAGGGCTTTTAAAATCAAGCCCCATCCCCACAGTTTTCGATTCAGGTCTTAGGCGCGTCCCAGGAATTGCAGTATTTACAGGTTCCCATAGATGATGCTGCTGCTGTCTGGGGACTACACTTTGGGAAGCACTGGTCTAGCCTGCTCTACTTGTTCCTTCCTCCACCCTGCCTGCTCTCCACCCCCTCCTTCCCCCACGCCGCCACACTCACAGGTAGCCTTCTGTGTGACCTGCATTACTCATCACAATCATGGCACAGTTTTACGATCCTTTCTGTTGAGTTGAACTTAAAATGATATCTGCATTTTTATATCTACGTATTATATTTTAAATATATATTATATTTATTTATATATAAATTTACTGTTTCAAAATTACATAATTTAAAAGAGACATTTAATTTAGAAATACCATAGCCAAACATTTTTTTTTCTTGTGGTAAAATGTGTTGGAATCATTAAAAAAACATACTAAAAGCAATGGGGACAAATTGGCTACGTACAGATGTGGCAGAAAACTTACTCCATTTCTCTAAGTTGCTGTTTAGAATTTATACAGGGGGTTGTCTTTAATTCTCAGGATCAGAAACTATACTTCTTATATATTTTTATAATACTGTCCATGTCCCTTTATTATTCTCTACCCACCTCCCCCATGTCCTCTGTACATTGTTTGTTTACCTCCCATTTTCACTTCACAGAAGAATGACAGGTCAGATTGAATCATGGGAAAATAGACTTTTTGGCAGTGACAACTGTATCCAAATGAAACATTTGAAATGGCGTTTCTACCTGGATATGTAATCTTGCAATGGGCACAAAATGCAGATCCCATCCAGGTTAATGAAGGATGAAACTATAAGGGAAATTTTTGATTCCAAATTATAATTAAACTCAATTTATAAAATTTACTGACTTTTAAATAGTGCAAGTGTAGCAATTTCAGTGTCTATATCGTCTCTCTTTAGCATCATTCTAGCATGTATGGACTTGCACTCATTTTTTTTTCTTTCTTTTTTTATTGAAGTATAGTTGATGTACAATATTATATAAGCTACAGGTGTACGATATAGTGATTCACAATTTTTTAAAGGTTATACTCCATTTATAGTTGTTGTAAAATATTGGCTATGTTCCCCATGTTGTATAATATATGCCTGTAGCATATTTTATATACAGTGGTTTGTATCTATTAATCCCCTACCCCTATATTGCTCCTCTCCCCTTTCCTCTCCCCCCCGGTAAACACTAGTTTATTCTCTATATCTGAGTCTGTTTCTTCTTTGTTATATTCATTAGTTTGTTGTACTTTTTAGATTCTGTATATAAGTGCTATCATACAGTGTTTGTCTTTCTCTGTCTACCTTGTTTCACTCAGCATAATACACTCCATGTCCATTCATGTTGTTGCAAATTTCAGAATGGACCCACTTATTTTTAAGGTGAAACACATAATCCCATTAGAACGTTATTGTGAGCGATTAGACTCCCAGTTTAACCCATCAAGGTCTATTTAAAGGTAACTACTTTGCAATGAATGAATATAGAACTATTTTGACAACCTTATTTGGAAAAGAGAATCAGTACAATGTAATGAAAAATATTTAAAACTTTTACATGTTTAAAGAAAAGTGGGCCAAATGGCAGGGAGACAAACAGGTGAGAAATTCTATGGTGATACTTAATGTGGTCTATGGGCACCTTAGATCATTTCTCAGGTAGGTCTGTATTACATCTAATTTCATTCTAAAAGTAATGTGTTTTTTGGGAGGTCAGTGTCAGGGTGATTCTACTCTTGGTTTTCTCATCTGATGTGTGGAACAGAAGGTGGGAGTGACATTTTTATTGTTGTGGAGGTAACCGCTTAAGAGGTAAAGTATATTGGGCAAAAAAGTTATAGAAACGATGTATATATGTAAGGAACAGGTGGTTAGAAGTAACATTTACTGAACTTTGTGAGGTAAAAGAGAAAAGGAAAACAGATGTGTGCATGCACCTGACTTTTGAGAGAGAAGAAACAGACATGATTAAAGGGGATTTGAGGTTAAATAAGAATCTTATTGTCTGTCCAGCATAGGTTGTTGGTTGTATAGGAAGGGCACGTGAATCCATGCTTTAAGGTGCATATGGAGAAGGAGGGAGTAGTATGAATAATTCAGCTTCTTGTGCTCAAGATGATAGCAACTTGTAGCATTGTTTAAAAACTCAGAGTTCCTATATGTAAATGTAATACATAAGATGGTCAAATACACTGGACTCCCTTTCAAAAAGACAAAGTAAAATAATACCAAATACTTTGATTAATACCATATATACCTGACACTAGCTCACAACAGGTAATATTTGACAGTTGAAATCAGCATGCCCTGCCCGCAAAAGTATTGATTTTATAATATGAAAATGTCCTTTCAGGCAGCTATTTTGATGAGGAGGTTCTTGCCAGCCGTGATAATGGTTCAGTTAGAAGAAGAGTGGATGGTAAATGAGACAGCCACCAAGTGAAGCTCATTTGACTCTAGAGCTATTAAAATGTCCTTGTATACTTTCTTTCTTATAAATACTTCTGGTCTGTTGAGAGCAGCATTATACAGACGTCTTAATCAATTATGTTTGGGAAATTCTTATGAATGAACTCGGAGTTGAAGAAAGTCATAGCACAGGTGGGTGGGAGTCTTTTCTGTTTATTCCAAGTACAAACTGTGATCAGAGACCTGAAATGCACTTTGCATATATATAAAGGAAAATGCTGGCCACAAACATTAAAACAGTCTTTTGCTACCATTAGCCTGTATCTTACGGTACCATATATATTCTACTGGTGAGAGATAACCTAATCGTTTGACTTAGAAAAAGTGTTTTTCTCACATCTCCTTTTTTTAAAAAAACTGTAAAAAAAGAGAATTAAATTGGTCTTATTGCAGTCACCATCCATTTATTTTGTTTTTGTTCCGCAAAGGGCTCTAAGGAGTTATTGTGCACCAGAAAAATAGTCTCACTCCAGTTGTTCCAGAAATTCTTTAATAGTATTTCAGATAGTGTAAACTCTTATTTTCCCCAGGCATTGATACAATTCTCATAAAAGTTCTCTATCCATATTCAAATACAGTCGATATCAAATACTAAATGTTACTGCCTTGATCATATATGCAGTCAAACAATAAGTACTGATTTCTGAATATAGAATTCACTGGTTTTTATTTTAATCTTGCTGCCCCAATAATGTTCTAAGTTAGAGCACTGGGTATTGCTTTTGGG
Organism: Lagenorhynchus albirostris; assembly: GCF_949774975.1. Classification (NCBI taxonomy): domain Eukaryota; kingdom Metazoa; phylum Chordata; class Mammalia; order Artiodactyla; family Delphinidae; genus Lagenorhynchus; species Lagenorhynchus albirostris. Next base: position 70,306,004 of record NC_083102.1, read on the forward strand.
CACTGAGAGCCTGAGTGGAGAGAGGACTACGTGGATGAGACTGGCAGCTAGCTGCTGCAGTTAAGATAGTCATTCATTTAAAACTTAGCATGTATTCTGTGCTAAGCAGTGTGTTACTCTGTGGGGACACAAAGAGTACTAAAAACATGGTTTCTACCCTATGAACAGTACCCTTTAGTGGGAGAGACAGAAGTGTAAATAGTTTTGGTCCATTCAGTGTGTTACGTATTTTAATAAATATAGGAACAGAAGTTAATTGCTTCTGTATAGCAGTATGGATGCCATTTCTGGCAATTTATTTTTATCAGGATTGCCAAATTTCAGAAGGAAAGACTTTAGGGCTTACCTACTCTAGAGTTTTCCAAACGTGTCAGATAATAAAAATCATCTGATGCTCTTGTTAAAAATACAGAGTCTTGGAGCACCCTCCCCCCACCCCCCCCAAAAAACGACTTGCACAGTGGACCTGGAGGGGGGTATTAGATAACATATTGCATAGCGCTCTTCACTGTGACTTGGCAAAGTGCCGAATTGTTCTTTAATCTGTCCAACAAGCACTAGTGTTTTTCATTGAGACTCTAGAAAAACAAATATATCATTAAATTCCATCTTAATATAGGTATTAGTCCTGTGAGCTAAACTATAGCTCAGTCATTTTGCTTTCTGATAAATAAAAATCTAGCGGTGTTGAAAACTAGAGGAGGTAATAATTTGTGGTGAAATTCTGGGGCTTATGTGTATTCTCTGCCAGCAAGCCACCCTGTTTTATGTGGAGATGAACCAAAGAGATTCTTATATTTTTTTTCCTCCTCAGAACAAATTTCTACCTATTTTAACCCAGATCAGTTTTTTAGAATGATCCCAAGGTTATAGAAAACATGATTTGAGCCTGGACATTTTTAAGAATAACTGAATTCGGCTGTATCAGCCCTAGAATGATTCCAGTATGACTTTTACTTTTGATGAATCTAATTTATTGTAATTTTGATGAAAATGCACCCAAAGGAATTTTCCAAACATAGAACACAATGGACATCATGCCCCCTGGAATTTATAATGTTGTGGCCTTGGGGGCTCCTAGGTGACTTTGGATGGCAGAGTTACTATTAGCTGTATAGCAAAGTCCTATAATATTAGTTTTCAAAGCCCATTGCATATAGGTGGCTAATTTCTCTTTTCTTCACCATTGTGGGAACACTTAAAACAACTACTTCATCCCACTGAGTGAGATGACCTGGCTATTGATACAAACTAAAGGTTTGTGGCAGGATCTTATATTCTATTCCTTTTCTTTTTTCTTTGGCAAATCTTAGGCGAAAATTAGTTGAGTTTTCCCTTCATGCCTCTGTTTTGCTAAACAGCTGAGTTCTCTTATAGAAATGTAGAGTAGCTTTAACTGATGATCAAAAAGTTCTTTGAGATAAAAAATGTTATGAAAATGCTAAGTAGTATAAACAATTTGAGGGCAAGCATTAATAAAACCTTCACTGCAAGCATTTTTAAAGAGGACTGATAAAAGCTTCATGGTTCAATTTTCTAGAAGCATATGGGGCCCATAAGGCCTGCCCCTGTTTTTAAAATTTATGAACTCTTTAATGATTCACCACTTTTGCTCTAGTGCATTACCCACTGTGGTCCCATTTAGTTATTAAGTAGGAAACTAAAACCAGGACAAAGCTACAAACAGATATCACAGTGTCCAAGTTGGTATTTTTTCTTCAATTTGTTCACAGTGTGTTACCATAAAAAATGAATGGTAAATGAAATAGAGTCGTAAGGCAAATCAAGTAGGTTATGGCTTCCTCAGATGAGTGTGATCAGCTGTATTTTTTTAAATGAAATACAGGTCAAATCTTATTACAATAAGCTCTGTGTAATTAAAATATTTTCAGGCTCCCAGACAATTATCTATTTCAAGTAGTGTTCAAGAAAAATATTCTAAGATAATGAAATAAATTAGCTCCTTGAAGTTTGTTGTAACAATTTGATCACAGAGTACGGTATTAGTGAAGCATGCTGAATGTTAATTTATTAAATATTGTTTTAGATTTTTTTGTTGCTGTAACTTCACAGTTAAGTGATTCATTCTTGTGCTATTGCTAAATCTAAACTCCTCAATATGATATTCAAGTTTGAAAGATAAACCAGAGAGAGCATTTTATTCATTGTCTAGTTCCTGAGAGACAGTACTTTAAAAATGAAGCACAAACCTTTTCCCAAAATGTTCAGCTTAAATTTACTTTGCATATTTATTTGTTTTCCACTTTGCTTTTCACAATTTATTTTTGTGGGTAATTAAGTTTATATATTTCTTATTGTGTTCATTATTGTAGCACTAGTTCAAACAGACAAGAAGGTTATTTCTTGTTCATACAAAGACTAAACAGGTTTTCCTGAATGGTAGGTTGTTCTTTTTCTAGTGGCTATTCAGAGCCCAAGACAGCTTCTAATTTGTGACTATACTTCTTCAGCTCATGGATTCCAAGGTTAATGTGTGTCTCTACATCAAGCTGATGGAAGAGAAATGGAAGAAGTGGATTGTGTATGAAAAGTTTCCATAGGCATGTTGCTTCTGTTCACATTTCATTGGGTAGAATTTAGTCACATGCCCACAGCTAATTACAAAGGAGGCTGGGAAATGTAGTCCAGCAGGAGTCCAGGAAGTGGATGAAACAAGTTTTGTGAACAGCTGGTTAGTCCCTACCACATTTGTCTTAAACATTTACCTGGGAATACCAATGTGGTATTGCATATAAGAGGTGGAGTACTTCGTATTGTACTCTTTTTAAAAAAAATTTTTTTTGATGTAGACCATTTTTAAAGTCTTTATTGAATTTTTTACAATGTTGCTTCTGTTTTATGTTTTGGTTTTTTGGCCTCGAGGCATGTGGGATCTTAGCTCCCTGACGAGGGATCGAACCCGCACTCCCTGCATTGGAAGGCGAAGTCTTAACCACTGACTGCCAGGGAAACCCCCTTCCTAATGTACTCTTGATTAAACCAATTATTAAAGAGTTAAGTAAGATTCCTTTAAAGAGATAGAAACACATTAAAGTCAGGACAAATCAGTTTATCTACATTTTCTAAGAGTTACTTAAGGGAATCTTTCTTTAGAATCATGCTAGGTAGTGAAGCAGTGTAGCTATTAGAAAATTCAAGTTCTTGTTGTTAGTGGGAACTTTCCAGAAAATGGGAATAATATGTATAATGTAGAATATTATGTTTCCTTAACTAGTGTACAAAAGTCATGTGAGTGCCAGCTGGAGACTGCAAAAAAAATATCATGTCAGTTTATCTGAAATTATAGTTGTGTGTATACTGAGGAAGAAGTAATATTCACAATTCTTATGTTTGCTTTTTATTGCATATTGGAGTCACAGTTTTAAACAACTTCATAGTTTAAATATTATGATGAAAATCTAGGCCAAATAAGCAATGGTTGATAGATACTTGTTTTACATTGATTTTTTTCATGAATGCAGTTATAAAGCAATTCTAGGCTTTTTGAAGATCCATAAGCAAAATTTGGTACTTCTGCAAAATACACATGGACAGCCTTTTGTTTATAACATCTGTCATCGTTTGAGAATGTCAATATATAAGCAGTCTTCTCTTATGACTTATTGTCTCTAGTTTGTTGTAAGGTTAGAAAGTGAAGAACTGTGCTAAATAAAATTGTTTAGTAAGATAAGTTCTATAAGTTCTGGGGAAATGTACAAAGATCTCTTTTATGAGCAAAATACATGTTTGGTTTTTTCTTACGTGTTGTAATTACATTTTTAAAAAAATGTTCAAAGAGCTTGTTGTTATGATGCTGTTTACTTTATTTATTTATTTTTATTTTTATTTTGGCCACGCCAGGCAGCATGTGGGACTTCCCCAACCAGGGATGGAACCCGTGCCCACTGCAGTGGGAGCGTGGAGTTTTAACCACTGGACCGCCAGGGAAGTCCCTGTAATTACACTTTAACTGTCTCCCTAACCCTTTTATTTTCTTGGTTCTTTCTAGCTTGCTATATAGAACAAGAAAATTCTGAGTTTTTAATAGGTGAGGCATTGTTACGGGTTTGATTTTGTCACGCTTATCCTTGCAGATTACGATCAATACATTTTATCAATGCATGTTCCGTGTGTTGATTTGTGTTTCTTCAGAGATACTTTAATATGCAAAATGAAAGACTCATGACTAAATTATTGGTGAGTTTTTCTTTAAAATCTTGTATTGATTAATGGGAAATAGTAAAGCTCTGAGGTAGTCTGTGAAATGGTTTGAAGTCTTTTTCAGGATAACTTTCTGGCATTTGATTATATAAGGCTCTTTCCTTTTATGATAGATGGTTGCTTGTCAAGCAGCACTGAATAATTAACCTTTTCTTCCAGACTTTTAACTTCCAAGAGAACTTTCTCTTCATTGTTGATATTATAACTACACTGGCAACTGGCCGAGCTGGGGAATTTCCTCTGGAGTTACAATTTGCCCTAATAATTTTGCCCTCCTTGGAATTTTGTGAGTCCTGAGAGAGGGCAGATAATCATAGCTGCACACATGTGGGCAGTCATCTTTTATCTTGCACTCTCAGAGGAAATTGTTCTTCAGAAAGAAATGCTGAAATGACATATGAACAAATCATTAATAAGAAAAACTAGTTATGAGGTTTGGGCTCTCTGAGATTGTAAGCATGTTTAATAAAAGCTGGTGACACCTTCTGGGTCTATTGTTATTGGAAAGGCTGCTTAATTACCTTACTTATGTTTTTCTGATCTTGAGATTTCGAGTGCTTTCTGGAGATCTAAGACTGCTGTACAAATGGACGAAGCCAAAACTTTATCTTGAACCTCTCTTTTAAAAATCTCTATCTGGTAGGAAAAATATTTGAAGTCATTATAATTACTTGTTTGGCTTGTCACTGAGATCCCAGATGTCTGCCCAATGTGTTCATGGATGTGGACGTTTTGGAAATATCACTGTCATTTAGGGCATACTGTTGTAATAAATTATTAACCCAGTGATAGTGAAGTAATTCTTCCTGAAGTCCTTTCTCCCCTCATTATATGTTGTATGAAATAAGTATTATAATTAGAGATATTTTAAAAACCGCTTTAAGAAAATAAGAGCGTATGACTATGAAAATTATTTTTGCATTGTTTTTATAGTATTTTTGGTTATATCTGTATCTTTATGCCTATAATATGGTGCTTGACTTTTTTAATGGAGAATTGAATGTATCTTATTTTGGCTTTATGTTTAAAGTGAAACAATAAACAGTAAAACAGATTTTAAAGTAATAGTATTTCAGTGAAAGGACCTAGAAATTAGTAGAAAAAGTTGGGAAGCCAACTATAGAAAGAGGAAAAAGAATATATACCATAACTTGTGTTAGGTAATGTGTGCTCTTGAATTTCTGAATTTCAATAAAACATGTCAAAGTAGAGTTCATTTTCCCTTCTGTTGGGAGAATTGATATTCCGCTTGCCCATCTGCCTTCCTACCTTTCTGAGTTTTCTTTCTTTATTTTGCTTTTATGCTGCATAACTCTAAAAAGGATTTGGGATCTATATAATAAATTTTAAAAATAAAATACATGAAAAGGAAAGGAAATGAAGGAAAATCGGATAAAGTAAACACCTTTAGTACATATACTCAGATTCTGTAAAGTTGCTAGAAAAGGAATGGATTTGGCTCTGAACTTCCTGGTAGCAAGTCTGTTTTCTACTATGAGATTACTCTTCCTTCAGCCTAAATCTAATCACGTCACTGCCCTCTTTAAGAAATGTCAGTGGCTGTCCATAACCTCTGCCTGAGGTATACCGGTACCCTTTCCAGATTTATCTTCCTTTTTCTCCTCAGTGAACCCTGAACTCTGTTCTGATCACCATGTGGAGATGCATGCCTTTCCCCAGGTCCTGCTTTCCTGCCTGCAGACCTTTAAATGCACCTTTTTCTCATTGCTGGGAGTGCCTTTCCCCCAAACCCTCCACCTCTCCAGATCTTGGGAAATGTCTTTATTTATCCTTCAAGACATGACTCCAATTCCATTCTTCTGTGAAGCCTGTCTGGGTGACCCTTGGCCTCTCTGACATCTGCTACCTCTGTTAATTATGGAACTTATCTCCTGATGCTGGGGGTTGTCTTAGTAATAGCTCAGTAGCAAAGTAAGCTTTTGAGAGCAAGGCATATCTTCTCGTTACTTTTTCTTTTGGCATAAAATAAAGCAGTTGGCTGTTTTACTCCTGGTTGCTTGCTTAGTTAACCAGTACGATGCCAAGCATGTAAAAGGAGCCAAGTAAGTGAAGAACGAAGGGCTTTCAGAGGAGGCCTATGGTGGTGGTGCTATATCTGAGGGTGGGGAAGCTGTTGAAAATACCTGAGCAAAACCAATCTGCTCGATCTCTGGAAAATAATATCCCTTCCCTTTCTTTCTTTTCACGTGTTCATTTGTTGACTTTCTGTTCTTTTCACTTCTGAATGATGGTTTTGAGATGTTCTTTTGCCTCTCTTTAGTTCTACCCATTGAAATGTTTTTTTCTCTTTCTAGGGTAGCTTTTCTGTCCCTTGAACAATAAACATTGCAATAGGGTGCTTATTGTTCGCAAGACTTGCAGCCGCATGCTCAGTTCCCTAAATGCGGAAAAGTCTCTAAATTTGGAACGGCTTTAGCTAGCACAGTGGTAGAAGCAGACTTACACCCTTTTTTCCTTTTAGTACCTTGGAGCTCTCCCTGTTGCAACACTTGTGAGCTACCTCCCTCCCTATAAAAAATACACACTATAGTTAAGAATAGAAAAAAGAGTTAAAAGGATTTTGAGTTGTGATTAAGCAGGAAATTGTTTTAAGTTCGTTTAGAATTCATTGGTCCAACATTCTTTAAACTTTTAAAAATTGTTGCAGTTTTTGCATACTGTATTATTAAGAGTAACTTTTTATATACTTGGTGTCTGAGGACTTTAAGTACAATATGTATAAGGGAAAACAGCTGGTTTAACAACTTACGACTTTTCAATCTATATGTGTTCAATTCCTCTTATTTAAGATGATGAACTTATAAGCACATTAATATAATAGGTGAAGTCTTCATAGAGATTAAATTAGGATCTTAAACTTTGTGTCTCCATTAAAGATATGTTTTTGGCTTGACAATATTGCAGTATGATACTCGATGGACAGAGTGATCTCTTACTTTGGCATATATCTAGTCATACAGCGTTCCTTTAATATCTGCGAGGATGTTCATTTTCTAAAGATCATGAAAGGAACAGATGTGGAACAGGCAAGCACTGCATGTCTTTCACTCACAGTTCTCTGAGGTACGTCTTTGGGTAGGTTTTTGTTTGTCACACACATAACAAGTATGTCTTTACCCTGAATGATGCAATGGTCCAGCCTCCTATGGGGTAGCATCCACTGACAATAACGCCATAACCCATTAGTTGATAGCAAACTCCCTGAATCCATAGAAATTTGCTCCAGTCTAAATGAGTGACTAATTTTTAAACTACAAGGTAAACCTGAGGTCCTTAGGGAATAGGGACATGTGAAGTTGGATTGTTTATTTTGCTTGTTATAACTGTAGGGTCATTAAGGAAGTGTTTACATCGTGTTGTGGTTATATGTTCTTAACCAATATATGAGGCGAAGAGGTTTGATCTTTTTGCTTCTGCTTCCCTTATATTCCTTAACATTCTCTACCCCACCCCCCAACTCCTGTGAAAAAAAGAGTTAACACTCATCAGGTCTAAATAAACCCATATCTCTTGCTTTGAATACTTTGTTACCTTATCTGTCTATTAATGAGAAATTATACAAATGCATATTTGAAGTTATTAGTAAAAGCCCAGGGACTTAAACATAAGCTCTGGAAACAGTGTTACCTGTCACCTATCTGTTATTCATTAAATCTCCCTTTGTCCCAGTTTCCTTATTTAGAAAATATGTCATGACTTTGCTATATTGGTACATGAAAGGTATAATTGTAAAAAACATAGTAAAGGATCTAGTGTTCTTTTAGAATTATTACACATAAATTTGTAATTTTTTCTCAACTGGAACTTGAACTATCCTTTTGTGAATGTCTCTGTAAACTCTGATGTATATAGGTCTTTCCACACTGATGAGAAAGACCATCATTTCCAGGTTCTATCACAGTTTCCAGCTTTGTCTCTGTCGCAATTTTGCTCGCTTTTGAGCAAATAAAATTATGCCTTTCCTCTTTCTTTCTATATGCCAGCTCCCTGCTGTGTCCCACCCCAAATAGTGAATGACTTTGTTGCCTTGCTTCACCTTTCTGCTGTGGGTTTTTTTTTTTTTTTTTTTTGCGGTACGCGGGCCTCTCACTGTTGTGGCCTCTCCCGTTGTGGAGCACAGGCTCCGGACGCGCAGGCTCAGTGGCCATGGCCCACGGGCCCAGCCGCTCCGCAGCATGTGGGATCTTCCCGGACCGGGGCACGAACCCGTGTCCCCTGCATCGGCAGGCGGACTCTCAACCACTGTGCCACCAGGGAAGCCCTATTTTTGTTTCTTGTCAGTTTAACCAGATCGTTTCCCATGCTGGTCTTGTTCTTTTTCCCCTCATTATTCCACAGTCTGAATCTAGCAGGTTTACTTGAAGGTTTCAGGTATTGAATAAAAAGAATTTCAGAATAACTTTATGGTTGTGTCAAATATTTTAATGTTATACTGTTATATTTCTTGTGCCGGTTTTCATGAAGCCACATTTTTCTCATTAATTTATAATTTCAACTCTTACGATACTAACATCATACCTACATTCTTAACAAAACACTGCAGAGCTCTAATCTGTATCCTGTATGTCCTGTTTTTTTCTAGTACTATAATTGAGTGCTAGGTATAATGTGGTCTTTTTACATGGCTTATCTCACCTAACTTTCTAAGGAAAATTGATGGAATTGGGAATCTCACAGAAGTGTTTGATTAGAATCAAGGGAAATCAGACTAACTTGTATTCAAAGTCAAGACTGGCTTTCAGAGTAAGTTTTACGATTTGAAGTAAAAAAAAGCTTCATTTATAGATAGCAGTCAAGGCAAAGATGTCCATCACTCGGTTGTTTGAAAGACATTGAGTAAGCTAGTGATTCTCAATTTGGACTCTGCCTTAAAATCATCTGTAGAGCTTAAGAAACAAAAGCAAACCTGAAATGGGACCCCCAACCTCAGGGATTCTTACTTAATCGGACTTCTCTGGGGCCTAGGCGTGGGTATTTATTAAACCTCCAAAGTGATTATAATATGCAACCAGTGTTGAGAACTACTATTAAAAGAAACATCAGGGAAGTACAAAAGAGTAGGAGAAAGTAAATAAATATAAAATTCTTACGCTTTAGGAGATGGAATATAGTTTCTAAAAAAGGAAATATTGTCTAATTAGTTATGAAAACTAAACTCTTAGTTCTTCTATTTTGAAAGGAGACAAATTAATCTCATTTAGATATTAATTGTTACAAGGATATGTGAGAATACATATTTGTACATTTTAAAAAAGGCTTTTTTTCTGTGTTTCTAAACTGCCTCATTTTCTTATTTAAGATTGTTGAATCTCAACTATGCGTCTAGTCTTCTCCCCCATTATTCCAATTTATGAACTCTAAGTGTACATTAATTTACAAATGAATAATTCAAAATTAGTGGAGTGAATGTGACACCTGCAGGCAATGAAAAATTCAGTGATTATCTTAGGTGTATTTTTCTCCATAATGAAAGCATGGTTACTGTTACAAAGTGATGTTTGGTCACTGTGTACAAAGTGCCTTGATCGTTCTGGTCCTGAGCTGCTTTCTCTGTAAGACTGAGATATCATGCACTGCTGAATAGCAATGACTGTGTATTGAGAGTTCATTATATTTCAAGTTCTAAGTGTGCCACATGCTGTATATGTGGTATCTTGTTTAGTCATAGTGGAAACCCTATGGAGTAGGTACTATTTTCTAAAATCCCCATTTTAAAGATGAGAAACTGGCCTCAGAGACATAAATAACATGTCCAAGGTTGTGCATCTAGTTAGAGGTAAAGTCATGATGTGAATTCAAGCAGCCCAACACCATGGGCAGTGGTACAAGGTTACAGTAATACAATATGAAGATGAATTTTTCTGTTTAACCAATTGGTTGAGATCAGAAGTTAAGGCTTGTACCTTCTTCACCGGAAAGCTTCCCAAGAAGCCCATCCTGATATTTCCCAAGAGAATGGCAGATTTTTCTGTGGAAGCTAACAGGGAATAGGTGAGCTACTGGCATTAGTGTCTGCCACTGGCACTGGGCTAGCTGGAGGATGGGTGTTCTCTGGTGCTGGTTGGGTTTTGAGGAAGGAGCAGTACTCTCAAAACTTCCCAAAGCCCTCAAGATTCTGCTCTACCCTTCACTTCCAAATTGTAGAAGGGAACACTTAGGGTGGGAGGAAGCACAGAAGAGAGCTCATTTGGGATAACATGAATGGGCTTGAGGAATGTAGATGGGAAACTCTGCAAACTTGTGGTCAAAAGACCTCAGTTAAATTCATGAAAGTGACACTCATGCCCTAAAGGTCACTCAACTTCTCTGAATCTCAGTGTGTGCATCTTTAAAATAGAAATGGGATAGTATTAACTGAATTCCTTAACTCAAGGGGTTGAAGATTGAATGAGATAATATACTGTAAAAACTCGAAAGTATAAGATTTTTAAAACTATTAATGTTAATAAAGCAGATTTTTATTTTCTAGCTGGAAGCCTTTATTTCTTTAACATGCAGAATAAAAAAAACAAACCAATAAAACCGGAAAAAAAAAGACTTGTACTCTACAATGCTACTTGATTTAGAATGTCCTCACCAAAACACTTGGACTGGCTTTGACTTCCCCCAAGTGTTCAAAACCCCGAGGCATTTATGCAGTCTCTAAGTGCACGAATTACTGTCTAATGGGCAAATCCCATGATCTTTTCTCAGTCTTCAATAGAATTTCTAATAGCAGTAGTAATACATTCATTCAACAAGTGTATATTGAATGCCTACTGTGTATCTGGAATGGTTTTAAGTCATTGAAAGTAAAAGTCAGGGAAAATAAAAGCAGGCAAAAATGAAATTGTCTATTAAGTGCTTACTATGGATCAAATGTTACATATAATATCATTTAATCTTCACAGCAGTCCTCTTTTACTAGCATGATTTATAAATGAGGGTACTGAAGTTCAGAGCACTGAAGTGACGTGTCTAGCGCCTACTAGCAAGGAGATGGTAGAACTGGGATAAAACCCCTATTTCCTCTCCCAGAAAATGACCTTTCTTTTGACCACTCATTTATTAATTCGTTTGCTCATACTTTACCTGGTCTGAATCCTTTTAACCTTCTTTCTTTCTGTGACCATAACAGATATCTTCTTAGCCACCTGTGCTTAAAACCATGGTGCCATTTTTGATACTGTTACTCTGCTCCCCTCCATATCAAATTGGCTTCAATCTTGGATTGACTCTGTCTTCCATTTTTGTTGCCAACTTTTAGCACTTATTACTTCTTGCTTACCACTATTATAGTAGTCTTCCAACTAGTCTATTTTTAGTCTCTCCTCCATTTAGCCTAGTTGTACAATGTTGCCTAGTGACTCCTACAAAGCACAAATCTGGTTATTTCCTTTCCCACAAATCTTCCATGGCTTGCCGTGGTCTACAAAACTTGCCAATACTCATGAGCTATTCCTCGTGTCCAGGGTATAGAGTGAACCGCATTTCCAGCCTTCTCCCTCAGTGTGCTCCTTCCCATACATGATACCAGTGTTTTTTAGGCTCGTCTGATAAGAAGCCCCTGGAGTTATTAAAACACAAGTTCCCAGGCCCTACTTGAACCTACTGAGCCAAAATTCTCGGGGATTTGCAACGCCTTGTGGGGTGTGGTAAGGCCTGGTGGTCCTCAGAGAGGCTCAGAGCACAGGTACACAACTGTGACCACCCAAGGATTCCTGCTAACACTGTGTGTTGAGGAGATCAGCCAGGACCACCTGACATTATGACACTTAGTCATATCTGAGTTCTCCTGGCCACTCTTTCACACACATCACTAAGGTGCAAACCAAGTGCTGAAAAACCTAAAGCCACATTAATTAAAGTGAATTTTCCAAAGAGGTGATTTTCTCACATCTATATGAGCATGAGATATTTTGTGAATAAATATGAAATACATAAAGGAGTTTAACTTGTAAATAAATGTTTAACTAGCATATGAATTGTCCCACTTCTAAATTATATATATAATTTAGAGAATGAGAAAGACAGAGACAGAGACAGAGACACAGAGAGACAGAGACAGACATAGACACACACACGTATACGTGTATGGCTTGTCCTTCCCCAGAATTATACAAGCTGGATTATAAAAAGACCCCTAATATTGCAAGGTAAAACTTTCACAAAATAAGGTTATGAAACAAGTGACAGATAATACTCAGAAAGTAAAATGGAGTAGAGTCATTGTTCTGTAAAACTCTCTATATTATCAGTGAAATGGCTGTTAAGTAGTACATTGAAATAAAGATCTTTGCTTTCCTCTTGTTCTTTTATCTTTCCCAGTTTGCATGACTAATAAGCAAAATTACCTAGTTTTTAAAATCTCTTATATTATCATACTATATATATGTGTATATATATACACACACATGTTTTTCTTCTCAGTAATTTGTCTTTCCCCAAATTCCTTTTAAATATAGTAATTTGAACCTCAAATTTTAAAAATTCCAAGTAGAATAGTAGCATGTAATTGTTTTGTTTCTGGAAAGGAAAAATTAGACCCTTTGGCTATCATACAAATTAGGCTTAGAAGTAAATATGGATAGATATTTAATTGGAAGGTGAAGAAATCATTTTAAATCCCTAAGTAAAATAAATTATTTAATTGTATATTCCAAAAATGATCAAGTAATATGAATACTAATTCATTATTTTCTGCATCTAGCCATTCCTCCATCCATTTATCCACAGCACATTTATTCAGTACCTACTTTGCACAGTGCCAGAACAGATGTATACCCTTAAAATTTTGCTATGCCTTGATATTCACTGAATAACACTGACTTTCTCAGAGCTGAAGAAGGATAAATGGATCTGTGTCACCTAGCAAATGCTAGGTTGATTTGCTTCTACATTAAAATACTTTTTTTATATTGATGTAATATTTCAAATATGTATGCATTTTTATTCTCCTGTTACTCAGCATTATGAAATATTTTTTGAGAATTATAGTCATAGTATGTTTGGCCATGAAATTGGTGGATCTACTCTCGTCCTGGGTGGAATGTTCTCTTTTTCCAGGTGGGACAGGCTGGTCCAGGATATGTGCTCTTAATCAGTTCCCTGACCTGCTTTTATTGTACCAGCATTCAGGCTTTAGTCACCTCTGATAAAGAGGGATTGTATGTGCTGTGTGTGTTCGTACCTGGCTTCTGAGGCTACTCTCTTTCTTGCCAGGGAAGGCCATGCTTTGTACACCCTAGGAGAGCCAGTGAGGGAGGCTGTTGTCCTTGGTTACAGCTCTCCTGCTCCAATGGAAAGCGGCTGGGTTTTGAAGCTAGGTAGATTCACGTGTAAATCCTTCACTTCCTCACTTTTTGATCTTGGAGAAATTATCATCTCTGAGCCTGTTTCTTCATTTGTATAATGTAGAGAATATTATCTGTCTCATAGATTTTTACCCACTGTCAAAAATTTACTTTCCTTTCACTATCAATAAATATTTGTTAAATGCAATTAAGTGATAATGTTTTTGGAATTACATGTATCAAAGTAATTGGGATTATTTGTTTTCCTGTTCAGTTCCTGTTATGGACTGAAATTTATATGTTGAAGCCCATTCATATATTGAAGTTCATATGTTGAAAATTTATATACTGAAGCCCTAGTCCCCAGTGTGATGATATTTAGAGGGGGGTGGGCTTTGGAGATAATTCGGTTTACATTACATCATAAAGGATAGACCCTCATGATGGCATTAGTCCCCTATAAGAAGAGGAAGAGGGAGAGAGAGATTTCTCTCTCCATGAGCATATACCCAAGAAAGGCCATGTGAGCACATAGCTAGAAGGCACATCTGCAAACCAGGAAGAGGGCCCTCATCAGACACCAAATCTGCCAGCACCTTCATCTTGGACTGTGAGGAATGAATTTATATTGTTTAAAACACTCAGTCTATGGTATTTTGTTATAGCAGCTTAAGCAGACTAGGACAGCTTTTACAAAATTTCTTACGGACTCCTTAGGGCATGAACTATAATTTGTACCTTTGTTTAGGATCCCCAGTATTTAGTGTACTACCTGGTACCTAGGACTCAATAAATCACTGTTGAACACAACTTAGCTGTAAAATGGTAAATCAGTCCTCATGTTCTTATCATCATCTACAGCCTCTATTGATCACTTTCCCCACCACACATACACAAAAAACTGATGGTTTGGATGAATAGGATAACGTAAAAACCTACAATTTGATCAAAAGGCTCATAGGGAGAACAGTGTGATATAGTGTTCACCATGAGGTTAGGTATGAAACAGAATGGATTTAAATTCTGCCTCTGCTTTTTATTAGCTGTGTGGGTGAAGAAAAGTTACCTAACTTAACAGTTTATTCATCAGATAATCTTTGCAGACCTGTTTTGAGCATTAGATGAAGTCATGTAATAAAGCAATGTGAAGGTTTTCTGAGTAGTTTTATCATCCTGTGCCATTACTGAAATATGTTTACACTCTTTCTCAATTCCTGAAAGAATGATTTTAGATTAACCTAGAGAACTCTCTTTTGAATATCTTTCTTTGTTCCAAATGTATTTCCTTGTGGCAGGAAGCGATAAAAACACATGGCACAGGCAGCTAGTGACTGAAGAGGAAGTTAATGGTGTTTGTTTTCCCTCCAGAATTAGTAGTTCAAAAATTAAAAATAAAAATATGTCTTGCCAAGTTTGGAAAATACAGAGAATGCTTTGATTATAGGACAATGGACCTAAGTTTTTGACATTAGTATTTGTCTGATATGTATGAACTGATATGCTTTTTAAACTTAAAACTTGGAGGTTTTACATTTTATTTTATAAACTATAATGATGAAAATATTTATTTTTATAATTTGTTATAAATTATAATATAAATATAATTTATTTTATTATAAATTATGAAGAAGAACTTATTTCTTTTTTACCCTGTAGACTTAGAAACCAAGAGAAGATTTAGAATAAAGCATCTTGAAATCATTGACAAGCACAAATGATACTGTTAGGATTCCATGTCAAGACTGTAATACCTTTGCAGAGATGATATTTTAGGTGGTTTTTAAGCTATAATGAGAAGTAAACAAGGCCTTTCCCCAGCTATATACTGAAAAAACTCCAGTTGTGATCGAGAAGAATTGTCTTACTCAAAGCAAGCTCATTTTTCACAAGAGATTCCTACACACCACTAGTCTGGGGCATTACTAAAGATGGTGGAAAGGAAGTGGGATGAGGTGGGGGTGTTGCAGCAGAAGGCAGCCAATTAAGAAAATCTACAAAAGTGACAATAGATGCTATTCTAGAAAGTCAGAATATTCTTATTTCAGGAAACAGATTCTATAGTTTGGAAGGGAGAATGCAACTACTTTGAAATATCTTTTATTTAATTAAAATCAAGATTTATGTGGTTTGCTGCCACTGCATGAGTATCATTTTGACTTTTGCCTGATTTAGCTGTTGCCTGATCGTTTACAAAGATTCAAATGTACTTCGTTATGAGTAGAAGGGGTTCCTTTGGTAGATGTTTAACTTTTTATTGCAGAATCCCTGTGGCTTGCTTCTGCTGTCGGGTTTGGCAGTATTCATGCACCCTGGGAAAATCACTTTTAAAGCCGTTTGAGTGGAAAAGATCATGAGTATTTACTGTGAAGAAGAAGGGAAGGCAAAGATGTTGTAGGGATTATATCATGATTTTTCACTTAATGAATTGGAATCATCTAGTCCAGTGTTTTCCAAACTGCATGTCATGAACTATTAGTGTGCCATGAAATCAATTTAGTGGTTGCAGGTAAACAATGACATAGAATAAAATACACTACAGCATACCAGAGTGCACCCACATTGTAAGATTTAAGGGTTAATTTGCAAAACTGATATTTTTATATAGAAAAGCATGTTTCTGTATATGTATAAATATGCATACTGCACTTAATATGAAATGTATTTTTCAGTATGAGTAGCAGTTGTAGAAGCTTGAAGCCTATTGATTGAGTCCTCCCATTTTTCAGATGAGGAAATTGAAAGAGGCTGACTCCCAGTTGATTTGAGTGGGTCTCCTAGAGGTAGCTTATCTATCAACAAACAAGTCTCTCTTGTTAAGAATTTTGTTTTGATCACCTATACATCTTATACATTCTCTGCCCCATACTTTAAAATTTCTATATTTTTGTCAGAAGGAATTGGGTCAAAGATATTGATTCTGGGGAAGATGAGTCTTCACTGAGCCTCTGAGCACCTTGCCTGTGGGTTGGTTGGTACTTGTGATACCAAGTGGAAAAGAACAGAACCTCTCTCTATCGATAAGCCCAGTTATTTTTCGTAGGTTCAGTCAGGTGGAAAGTTGGAACAGTAACCTGATATATTTCATCAATAGATGCAGGTAATTTTACTAACTTCTACCACTTGTTTCAGTTCAGTTCCACAAATATTTATTGAGCTCTTCTTTTGTGCCAGGTATTTTGCCAGCACTTACCTTCTCCTCTATGGAGAATAAATATTCAAACACTTAAATTGATCCCTCACTTTGCTTGTGGGATATCCCTTCAGATTTACTGAAGTACAAGATATTTTGGGATTGTTTGCCAAAGATAATAGAGATGTAGCTCCATGTTTTATAACAAAATATGCCACTTTGGAAATCTATTATGCTTTATCTGGAAATGTTCCTGGTGTCTTGAACTCAACCTTTCACTCATTAGGAAGTCGTGCAGTGAAAAGTTCATGTAGAATGTTTTTCTCTATCTTGCTTTCGTAACACATTTATTTTTATTGAACTTTCTCCCTGTTGCTATTTAAAAGTGTCGGTTCTGCACTAAGAGCTGATGGAGGTTTTTAATTTTTTTTAAAATTTTTCTCTGACTATCTGAGAATCAAGGCAACAGGACCAAGGGGTCCCACTGGCTGGATGCCCTGTGGAGTTTTGTTCTTCCCATGTTGTTGCTGTTTCTTGTTTGCCTTTCTGTGTGGCAGTTCCTGAAGGTAGTGTTCTGTTTTCTGTCTTTCCTTCTTTTGTTTTTAAAGTGTTTGTGCAAAGTGTATTATTTGGTTTAGTTTGGTTATTAGTTGAATATTGGCCACACAAGTCATTTCCTGAGTCAGTTACAGCATCAGGGAGTAGTCCCCAGATGGCACCACGAGCCTGCTTTTTCTTGATGGTTCTCAGTACAAAGAGGGATACCCAGTAGGTCCAAGGCAATGGAGGGAGATCGAAAACCAGAGCCTGATCTTGTCAGTGGGAAGACAAAAGTACCTCTTTTCTTTTTTAAATTCTCAATCTTTAAAATCTCTGCTAATCTGAAAGTGAAACATGATAGTCTGTAGTCATTTTTACTTGTTTTCTTGACTTGTAGTGATTTTGAACATTTTTTCCACATAAATGCTAGAATTTCTTCCCCTATGCTGAATTTGTTTGTGCCCTTTGCCCATTTTTCTTTTAGATTGTTCTCTTTTGTTACTGATTGGTAAGAGCTTTTTGTATATTACTGAAATTATTTTTCTATTATAGTAAAATATATATCATAAAATTTACCATTTTAACCCTTTCTGAGTATACACTTTAGTGACATTAAGTACCTTCACATTTTTGTGCAACCATCACCAATATTCATCTTCAGAACTTTTCCATCATCCCAAAGTAAACAACAACAACAACAACAACAAAAACATGGTTAGATGCCACAGAGTAGGTGGCTATGTCTTAACCATGTGTTATGCAGGCCCAAGGACCTCTTTCATCCCTGGCAAGAGGATTGCTAAGCTTTTCTCCTTTCATACAAAACTAGAAAAACTTCTTGAATGATATAATCCCCTAATTGTTTTTCTGGATCCAGAGCTTCCTTGATTATTGCTACTTCACTTTAAAAGATGTATTCATATATTAAATAAACAGACGAAAAGCTTTTGTCATATGACCATCTTACTGAGCAAGTTTTTTTCTGTCGAGTCTTTGTAGTTCTTCCACTTTTTATTTAATCTACTGGTTTTTGATGTTTTTCTTGCCTGCCAATGTGGTATTTCCAGCTGTGCATGGAAATTAATTTTCTATTTGAATAGTCAATTCCAGGAAACTATCTATTAAGGTTATAGGAGGCAAAGAGAATGTTGTTTTACAAGTTTTTTTCTGGTATTCTTGGCATTATAAGGGGGGGAAAAGTTGATCTAAGAGTTCATGATTGGCAGTTTATTTTGTTTTTAACTAATATTATTTAAGTATAAATAAAATAAACTTTGCCACTGATAACAGAAGTGCTCAATAATAGAATGTGTATGGCACTGAAAACTTATCCTCCATTTAACAAAACCATTGTAAATGGATCTTTCCTGCACTCTGAAACCTTTTTTGGATGATAGATCCCTTTGTGTATCTGACTGGTTCTATGGAATCTCAAAATCTAAGGTCCATAGAATCTTATCCAAAACCCTAGGGGCCAGGTATGTTTTGGAACTGAGAATTTATAAGATTTTCAAAAGGTAGTATGGAGCACATACTCAGTGTTACATGTTATGTAACCTTTAATGGGATCTGGGACAACTACTCATAATAAAAACAATTAATATTCCTGCAGTGAAATTCATAGATATTAATGCTAAATGAGATGAAGACAATAAACAGCCTCATGTCTTTCTAGGCCAGTTTTTGTTGCTAGATGAGCTTAGATTTATTGCCAAATGAGTTATGGAAAATATTTGTTGTTTAGGATCATGGATAAGGAATGAACAGCATTTCACCTGTGCTTTAGGGACTGCCAGCTGCCTCGGTTAGAAGTGGCTTGGCTCCATCCTCTAGCCGTGCTGATTCTCCTTGGGCCCATTCAAATTGTGGACTTAGCATTATCAGTATTACAGACATGTTTTTGCTTCTGGGGCTCTACCTAATACTCAGTTATTCTTCTGCTGAATTTAATCTCTTGTTTTTCAGCCATTCTGTGCCTGGGTTCTGATCCTTTATACCAGTATATTTATCATTTTGGTAAATGTCTCATTACATATATATATATTTTTTTCAGTGTCTCTATTCCTTTTCATTGGTTATTTTCAGTTTTTGAAATGCCTTTTCCACTCCTCCTCCTGTTAAATTTATCCCCTACCACATTGTTCTACTATTTAGATTCTACAGTTTAGATTTTCCCTCTGTTAAATTACTTGTATTCTCTTAGAGTTTTGTACCTTTGTTATAGCATGAAATACATTGCTCCATAATTATTTGAATAATTATCTATCTCTCACATGAAACTGTAAGGTCCTTGAGAGTAGTACCTCTCTGTATATCCATTGCTTTACACATCACAGATTCAAAGATTTTCAGCCCAAGATAAATAGAAGGTATGTATTTGGAGGCTGTAGGGTGAGACTGGGGACTAGGGAGAGAGGCATGTACAACAGAAATAAAACAGAGTACAAGACAGAGTAGTTTAGAGTAAGCTAAACATCTGTTTAGCTTAAATGCATATGAGGTTTAGAAAATTAAAAGATATTTATATGGTTTGTAGAATTAGGAAAACTTCAAAAAGGAGTTGAAGCTGGAGACAAATCTTAGCAGGTAGATGGGATTGGGGTAGGCAGAGAAGAATGCACAGTGCTTTCCAGAAAAGGAGAGTATGTTGAGTAGAGAAAGGGCATTGATGAGTGAAGAACATACTTTACTATTGGCCACTTATAATGTAAGTTCTGGTTTAGGAGATTGATGGAAGAAACAGGTCAGTGAGGCAGGTAGGGCTGGATTATATAGAACAATATATTATAAGGAAAAGAATTGGATCTATTTAGAGTAAGATGCCATTGTGAGTTAAGGAATAGAACAAGAATGATATGATGAAAACAACATTTTTGATAATAAGTGTATCCACAGTGTACCCAGTGATATATGAACTAAAGGATGGGACGGGGCTGTTTTACATCCTTCTGCTGGAAACCAGTAGGAGAGCATAAGGACCTGAACTGAGATAACGGTAGTGAGAGTGAGAATAAAGAGTGTGAAACTTTTGCAAAGTAAAACCGTAGTGTGATGGTTCATTTTTTTTGTCAATTTGACTGAGCCACTGGGTGCTGAGATATTTGGTCAAACATTATTCTGGGTGTTTCTCTGAGGGTGTTTTTTGATAAGATTAAAATTTGAATCTGTAGACTGAGTAAAGCAGATTGAACCTCTATAATATGACTGGGCCTCACGCAGTTTGTTGAAGGCCTGAGTAGAACAAAAGTCTCACCTCCCCCAGATGAGAGAGAATTCTGTCTGACAGCCTTCACACTGGAACCTTAGTTCTTCCTGATTTTATAGCAGCTTGCTGGCCTTGACACACTAACTGGGACATCAGTGAACTCTGCAGATTTTGGACTCACCGGCCCCCATATTGTGTGAGCCAGTCTCTTATATAATAAATCTTTGTTTCTCTGGAGAACCTTGACTAATACACATAGGATATAGAGACTGACTAGATAATGGGAGCCACGGGTGAGTTAAAGGTGACTTAAAATTTAGGACTCAGAATTCTGGAGAATAATAATAGTAGGAATAGGAATGGGGAAATTGAAAATAGGAAGTCAGTTTTGAGGGAGAATATGTTTGGTTTTGGTTTTGTTGGCTGTGAAGTGAAATTGGGGATTTAAGTGAAGTTATTTTAAGCGGCTGCAGTAACTTAGGCAGCTTGTATGGGTTAGACTGGGTGTGGCATCTTGAAATCATTTGCAAGCAGGTGAACCAGAAGCCAGTTGACAGAACAAAGTCCACAGGGCAGTGAGAGAGAGAAGCCCAGGGTAAGGATTTGAGGCTCTCCAGGAAGGAATTACGGCTAGAGGAAAAGATGAGTCAGTGTACAGAAAACTAGTTGTTACCAGAGTTCAGTCTTGACACTGGTTTGTCTGTCTCACGCACTAGAATGCGAGTCCCATGAGGGCAACTATTTACCCACTTCTGTTTCCCCAGCTCTAAATGTTGTTCTTCAAATACTCAAGATCTCTGGACATTGCTCTTACTTTTATTTTTCACTTTAAATGAAGACTGAAACAGGAATTAGGAATCTTTGCTCTAATCTTGACTTGGCATTTAAGTAGATGTTTAGAGTCATGCTTCACCTTTTAATTCCTGGAACTTTAATTTCCTTTTATAAAAATGTGAAGGTTGGTTTAAGAATTTTTAGGATTCCTTACAGATGAGTAATACTGAGAAAATAACTATATGTCAAAAAGTTGTTCTAAGCTGCAGAAGTAGCGTTGAGTAAATTCAGAAATAAATGAAAATTTATAGCTAATCTTCTTTGTCACCTATGTTTTTGAAGTTTTTATTAATTTCAGTCAAAATATTGTAACATATATGAAATGAATCAAAGCTTTTTTTTTTTTTTTTTTTGCAGATCTCTAGAACTTGTTCATCTAGTGTAACTGAAACTTTATATTCCTTCTAATAGTTCTCTGTTGTCTATGGGACACTGGAGGGCATATTGAAATTCAAGACTCTGCATTATCTTGTCTTTAACTGTCTCACATTATTTTTTTTTAAACATCTTTATTGGAGTATAACTGCTTTACAATAGTGTGTTTCTGCTTTATAACATACTGAATCAGTTATACATATACATACGTTCCCATTTCTCTACCCTCTTGCATCTCCTTCCCTCCCACCCTCCCTATCCCACCCCTCTAGGTGGTCACAAAGCACCGAGCTGATCTCCCTGTGCCATGCAGCTGCTTCCCACTAGCTATCTGTTTTACATTTGGCAGTGTATATATGTCCATGCCACTCTCTCACTTTGTCACAGCTTACCCTTTCCCCTCCCCATATCCTCAAGTCCATTCTCCAGTAGGTCTGTGTCTTTATTCCCGTCTTGCCCCTAGGTTCTTAATTAACTTTTTTTTTTCTTAGATTGCATATGTATGTGTTAGCATACAGTATTTGTTTTTCTCTTTCTGACTTACTTCACTCTGTATGACAGACTTTAGGTCCATCCACCTCACTACAAGTAACTCAGTTCCGTTTCTTTTTATGGCTGAGTAATATTACATTATATATATATGTGCCACATCTTCTTTATCCATTCATCTGTTGATGGACACTTAGGTTGCTTCCATGTCCTGGCTATTGTAAATAGAGCTGCAATGACCATTTTGGTACATGACTCTTTTTGAATTATGGTTTTCTCAGGGTATATGCCCAGTAGTAGGATTGCTGGGTCGTATGGTAGTTCTATGTTTAGTTTTTTAAGGAATGTCCATACTGTTCTCCATATTGGCTGTACCAATTCACATTCCCGCCAGCAGTGCAAGAGTATTCCCTTTTCTCCACACCCTCTCCAGCATTTATTGTTTGTAGATTTTTTGATGATGGCCATTCTGACCAGAGTGAGATGATATCTCATTGTAGTTTTGATTTGCATTTCTCTAATGATTAATGATGTTGAGCATCCTTTCGTGTGTTTGTTGGCAGTCTGTTTATCTTCTTTGGAGAAATGTCTATTTAGGTCTTCTGCCCATTTTTGGATTGGGTTGTTTGTTTTTGTTATTGAGCTGCATGAGCTGGTTGTAAATTTTGGAGATTAATCCTTTGTCAGTTGCTTCATTTGCAAATATTTTCTCCCATTCTGAGGGTTGTCTTCTCGTCTTGTTCATGGTTTCCTTTGCTGTCCAAAAGCTTTGAAGTTTCATTAGGTCCCATTTGTTTATTTTTGTTTTTATTTCCATTTCTCTAGGAGGTGGGTCAAAAAGGATCTTGCTGTGATTTATGTCATAGAGTGTTCTGCCTATGTTATCCTCTAAGAGTTTGATAGTGTCTGGCCATACATTTAGGTCTTTAATCCATTTTGAGTTTATTTTTGTGTATGGTGTTGGAGAGTGTTCTAATTTCATTCTTTTACCTGTATCTGTCCAGTTTTCCAGCACCACTTATTGAAGAGGCTGTCTTTCTCCACTGTATACTCTTTCCTCCTTTATCAAAGATAATGTGACCATATGTGCATGGGGTTATCTCTAGGCTTTCTATCATGTTCCATTGATCTATATTTCTGTTTTGTGCCAGTACCATACTGTCTTGATTCCTGTAGCTTTGTAGTATAGTCGAAATAAGGGAGCCTGATTCCTCCAGCTCCGTTTTTCTTTCTCAAGGTTGCTTTGGCTACTCGAGGTCTTTTGTGTTTCCATACAAATTGTGAAATTTTTTGTTCTAGTTCTGTGAAAAATGCCAGTGGTAGTTTGATAGGGATTGCATTGAATCTGTAGATTGCTTTGGGTAGTAGAGTCATTTTCACAATGTTGATTCTTCCAATCCAAGAATATGGTCTATCTCTCCATCTGTTTGTATCATCTGTAATTTCTTTCATCAGTGTAATATAATTTTCTGCATACAGGTCTTTTGTCTCCTTAGGTAGGTTTATTCCTAGATATTTTATTCTTTTTGTTGCAGTGGTAAATGGGAATGTTTCCTTAATTTCACTTCCAGAGTTTTCATCATTAGTGTATAGGAATGCTAGAGATTTCTGTCCATTAATTTTGTATCCTGCTACTTTACCAAATTCATTGATTGGCTGTAGTAGTTTTCTGGTAGCATCTTTGGGATTCTCTGTGTATAGTATCATGTCATCTGCAAACAGTGAAAGCTTTACTTCTTTTCCTATTTGGATTCCTTTTATTTCTTTTTGTTCTCTGATTGCTGTGGCTAAAACTTCCAAAACTATGTTGAATAAGAGTGGTAAGAGTGGGCAACCTTGTCTTGTTCCTGATCTTACTGGAAATGGTTTCAGTTTTTCACCATTGAGGATGTTGTTGGCTGTTGGTTTGTCATATATGGCCTTTATTATGTTGAGAAAAGTTCCCTCTGTGCCTACTTTCTGGAGGGTTTTTATCAAAAATGGCTGTTGAATTTTGTTGAAAGCTTTTTCTGCATGTATTGAGATGATCATATGGTTTTTCTTCTTCAGTTTGTTAATATGGTATATCACATTGGTTGATTTGCATATATTGAAGAATCCTTGCATTCCTGCGATAATCCCCACTTGATCATGGTGTATGATCCTTTTAATGTGCTGTTAGATTCTGTTTGCTAGTATTTTGTTGAGGATTTTTGCATTTATGTTCATCAGCGATATTGGCCTGTAGTTTTCTTACTTTGTGACATCTTTGTCTGGTTTTGCTATCAGGCTGATGGTGGCCTCGTAGCATGAGTGTGGGAGTGTTTCTCCCTCTGCTATGTTTTGGAAGAGTTTGAGAAGGATAGGTGTTAGCTCTTCTCTAAATGTTTGATAGAATTTGCCTGTGATCCATCTGGTCCTGGGCTTTTGTTTTTTGGAAGATTTTTAATCACACTTTCAATTTCAGTGCTTGTGATTGGACTGTTTATATTTTCTATTTCTTCCTGGTTCAGTCTTGGAAGGTTGTGCATTTCTAAGAATTTGTCCATTTCTTCCAGGTTGTCCATTTTATTGTCATAGAGTTGCTTGTAGTGATCTCTCATGATCCTTTGTATTTCTGCAATGTCAGTTGTTACTTCTCCTTTTTCATTTCTAATTCTATTGATTTCAGTCTTGTCCCTGTTTTTCTTGATGAATCTAGCTAATGGTTTATCAATTTTGTTTCTCTTCTCAAAGAACCAGCTTTTAGTTTTATTGATCTTTGCTATTGTTTCCTTCATTTCTTTTTCATTTATTTCTGATCTGATCTTTATGATTTCTTTCCTTCTGCTAACTTTGGGTTTTTTTAAAATTCTTTCTCTAATTGCTTTAGGTGTAAGGTTAGGTTGTTTATTTGAGATGTTTCCTGTTTCTTAAGGTAGGATTGTATTGCTATAAACTTCCCTCTTAGACTGCTTTTGCTGCATCCCAAAGGTTTTGGGTCATTGTGTTTTCGTTGTCATTTGTTTCTAGGTATTTTTTGATTTCCTCTTTGATTTCTTCAGAGATCTCCTGGTTATTAAGTAGTGTATTGTTTAGCCTCCATGTGTTTGTATTTTTTACAGATTTTTCCTGTAATTGATACCTATCCTCATAGCGTTATGGTCGGAAAAGATACTTGATACGATTTCAATTTTTTAAAATTTACCAAGGCTTAATTTGTGACCCAAGAGGTGATCTATCCTGGAGAATGTTCCATGAGCACTTGAGAATAATGTGTATTCTCTTGTTTTTGGATGGAATGTCCTATAAATATCAATTAAGTCCATCTTGTTTAATGTATCATTTAAAGCTTGTGTTTCCTGATTTATTTTCATTTTGGATAACCTGTCCATTAAAGTGGGGTGAAGTGGGTTGTTAAGGTGAAGTGGGGTGTTAATGTCCCCTACTGTGATGGTGTTACTGTTGATGAAGTGAAGTGGGGTGTTTAAGTGGGTGAAGTGAAGTGGGGTGTTAAAATCCCCTACTATGATGGTGTTACTGTCGATTTCCCCTTTTATGGCTGTTAGTATTTGCCTTATGTATTGAGGTGCTCCTATGTTGGGTGCATAAATATTTACAGTTGTTATATCTTCTTCTTGGATTGATCCCTTGATCATTATGTAGTGTCCTTCTTTGTCTCTTGTAATCGTCTTTATTTTACAGTCTATTTTGTCTGATATGAGAATTGCTCCTCCAGCTTTCTTCTAATTCCCATTTGCATGGAATATCTTTTTCCATCCCCTCAGTTTCAGTCTGTATGTGTCTCAAGGTCTGAAGTGGGTCTCTTGTAGACAGCATATATATGGGTCTTGTTTTTGTATCCATTCAGCCAGTCTATGTCGTTTGGTTGGAGCATTTAATCCATTTACATTTAAGGTAATTATCGATATGTATGTTCCTATTCCCATTTTCTTAATTGTTTTCTGTTTGTTATTGTAGGTCTTTTCCTTCTCTTGTGTTTCCTGCCTGGAGAAGTTCCTTTATCATTTGTTGTAAAGCTGGTTTGGTGGTGCTGAATTCTCTTAGCTCTTTGTTGTCTGTAAAGGTTTTAATTTCTCCATCAAATCTGAATGAGATTCTTGCTGGGTAGAGTAAACTTGGTTGTAGGTTTTTTCCTTTCATCACTTTAATATGTCCTGCCACTCCCTTCTGGCTTGTAGAGTTTCTGCTGAAATATCAGCTGTTAACCTTATGGAGATTCCCTTGTGTGTTATTTGTTGTTTTTCCCTTGCTGCTTTTAATATTTTTTCTTTGTATTTAATTTATGATAGTTTGATTAGTGTGTGTCTTGGCGTGTTTCTCCTTGGATTTATCCTGTATGGGACTCTCCGTGCTTCCTGGACTTGATTAACTACTTCCTTTCCCATATTAGGGAAATTTTCAACAATAATCTCTTCAAATATTTTCTCTGTCCCTTTCTTTTTCTCTTCTTCTTCTGGGGCCCCTATAATTCGAATGTTGGTGCATTTAATGTTGTCCCAGAGGTCTCTGAGACTGTCCTCAGTTCTTTTCATTCTTTTTTCTTTATTCTGCTCTGTGGTAGTTATTTCTACTCTTTTATCTTCCAGGTCACTTTTCCATTCTTCTGCCTCAGTTTTTCTGCTACTGATCCCTTCTAGAGAACTTTTAATTTCATTTATTGTGTTGTTCATCACTGTTTGTTTGCTCTTTAGTTCTTCTAGGTCCTTGTTAAATGTTTCTTGTATTTTCTCTATTATATTTCCAGGATTTTGGATCATCTTTACTGTCATTATTCTGAATTCTTTTTCAGGTAGACTGCCTATTTCCTTTTCATTTGTTAGGTCTGGTGGGTTTTTGCCTTGCTCCTTCATCTGCTGTGTGTTTTTCTATCTTCTCATTTTGCTTAACTTACTGTGTTTGGGGTCTCCTTTTCGCAGGCTGCATGTTCGTAGTTCCCATTGTTTTTGATGTCTGTCCCCAGTGGGTAAGGTTGGTTCAGTGGGTTGTGTAGGCTTCCTGGTGGAGGGGACTAGTGCCTGTGTTCTGGTGGATGAGGCTGGATCTTGTCTTTCTGGTGGGCAGGTCCACATCTGGTGGTGTGTTTTGGGGTGTTGTGGCCTTATTATGATTTTAGGCAGCCTCTCTGATGATGGGTGGGGTTTTGTTCCTGTCTTGGTAGTTGTTTGGCGTAGGGTGTCCAGCACTGTAGCTTGCTGGTCGTTGAGTGAAGCTGGGTCTTGGCGTTGAAATGGAGATCTCTGGGAGATTTTCACCATTTTATATTACGTGGAGCTGGGGGGTCTCTTGTGGACCAGTGTCCTGCACTTGGCTCTCCCACCTCAGAGGCACAGCCCTGATGCCTGGCAGGAGCACCAAGATCATTTCATCCACACAGCTCAGAATAAAAGGGAGAAAAAATAGAGAGAAAGAGAGAAAGCGAGAGAGAGAGAGAGAGAGAGAGAGAGAGAGAGAGAGAGGAAGAAGGAAAAAGAAGGAAAGAAAGAAGATAAAATAAAATAAAGTAAAATCAAATATAATAAAGTTATTAAAATAAAAAATAATTATTAGGAAACAATTTTTAAAAAGTAATAAAAATAGAGAAGTGCACAGACAGAACCCTAGGAGAAATGGTAAAAGTAAAGCTATAAAGACAAAATCACACACAGAAGCATACACATACCCACAAAATGAGAAAAAGGGAAAAAAAAAATATATATCTTTGCTCCCCAAGTCCACCTCCTCAATTTGGGATGATTCATTGGCTATTCAGGTATTCCACAGATGCAGTGTACATCAAGTTGATTGTGGAGATTTAATGCTCTTCTCCTGAGGCTGCTGGGAGAAATTTCCCTTTCTCTTCTTTGTTCGCACAGCTCCCAGGGTTCAGCTTTGGATCTGGACCCGCCTCTGTGTGTAGGTCGCGGACGGCGTCTGCTTTTCGCTCAGACAGGACGGGGTTAAAGTAGCGGCTGATTAGGGGGCTGTGGCTCACCCAGGCTGGGGGGAGGGAGGGGTACAGATGCAGGGTGAGCCTGCGGCGGCAGAGGCCAGAGTGACGTTGCAACAGCCTGAGGCGCCCCATGTGTCTTCCAGGGAAGTTGTCCGTGGATCACGGAACCCTGGCAGTGGCGGTCTGGACAGCCTTCTGGGAGGGAAGGTGTGGATAGTGACCTGTGCTTGCACACAGCCTTTTTGGTGGCGGCAGCAGCAGCCTTAGCGTCCCATGCCCGTCTCTGGGGTCCGCGCTGATAGCTGCGGCTTGCGGCCGTCCCTGGAGCTCCTTTAAGCAGCGCTCTTAATCCCCTCTCTTCATGCACCAGGAAACAAAGAGGCAAGAAATAGTCTCTTGCCTCTTCGGTGCTCCAGATTTTTTCCCGGACTCCCTCCCGGCTGGCTGTGGCACACTAGCCCCTCCAGGCTGTGTTCACGCAGCCATCCTCAGGCCTCTCCCTGGGATCCTACCGAATCCTGAGCCTCAGCGCCCAGCCCCCGCCCGCCCCAGTGGGTGAGCAGACAAGCTTCTTGGACTGGTGAGTGCTGGTCAGCGCCCATCCTCTGTGCGGGAATCTCTCTGCTTTGCCCTCTGCACCCCTGTTGCTGCGCTGTTCTCTGCAGCTCCGAAGCTGCCCCCCCGCCACCCCCTGTCTCCACCAGTGAAGCGGCTTCTTAGTGTGTGGAAACTTTTCATCCTTCACAGCTCCTTCCCAGAGTTGCAGGTCCTGTCCCTATTCTTTTGTCTCTGTTTTTTCTTTTTTCTTTTGCCCTACCCAGGTACATGGGGGAGTTTCTTGTCTTTTTGGAAGTCTGAGGTCTTCTGCCAGTGTTCAGTAGGTGTTCTGTAGGAGCTGTTCCACATGTAGATGTATTTCTGATGTATTTGTGGAGAGGAAGGTGATCTCCGCATCTTACTCTTCCGCCATCTTGAAGCTCCTCCATAAATGAAAGCTTTTCTATAACCTTGTCTAAAAGCAACTTTGGACCAAAATAATTTCTTCTTAAATACTAAAGGTGTGATTTAAAAAAAAAATTTTTTTTTACAGGAGGCCTAACTCTACTTTATATGGTTAAAATTAATAAAGATGTTAAACAAAAACCCAGGAAAAAACTATAAGCAGCATTTTTCCTTAAATTCCAAATACTGTAAAGAAATTTTAGTTCTTATGGGACTTCCCTGGCGGTCCAGTGGTTAAGACTTTGCCTTCCAATGCAGGGAGTGTGGGTTCCATCCCTGGTGGGGGAGCTAAGATCCCACATGCCTCTTGGCCAAAAAAACCAAAACATAAAACAGAAGCAATATTGTAACAAATTCAATAAAGACTTTAAAAATGGTCCATATCAAAAAAAAAATCTTTAAAACAAAAGAAATTTTCTTTCTTATGGAGTTTTTGTTCTATTACAAACACTTTACTCTTTTAAAAAATTTTTTATTGGGGTATAGTTGCTTTACAATGTTGTGTTAGTTTCTGTTGTACAACAGAGTGAGTCAGCGATATGTATACATATATCCCCTCCCTCTTGGAGCTCCGTCCCATCCCCACTCCCATCCCACCCATCGAGGTCACCACAGAGCACCAAGCTGAGCTCCCTGCGCTATACAGCAGGTTCCCACTAGCTATCTGTTTTACAAATGGCAGTGCACATACATCAATCCCAGTCTCCCAGTTCATCCCACCTGCCCCCCTCTCCCTGTGTCCACATGTCCGTTCTCTACGTCTGCATCTCTATTCCTTCCCTGCAAGACTTTTCACTGTTAAAATTTTCTTATGGAATCAACTTATGAAATTTTAAAAAAGAGGAATCACTGGTTAAAATGATCCTATGTGTTTACTGTATTTTATTCAAAATTATATTGCACTCTATGTTTCTTGATCTATATTAACATCAGATAATCTCAATACCCATTTTTAATTTACTTTGGAAGAATACTTTCTGTTCTGAATGGCACATTTGGATAAGGCATATCCAATATCAGTTTTAGGTATTTGATCAATGTGTGATACTTAAATTGTAGTCTATACCCTTTAACAATTTTTCTGACTGTACAATTTGAAATATGGTGAATTTCTAAAAGTAGTTTGGAAAAAGTATGACGTCTCTATTTAAAAAATGTACAACGTGAATGTTGATATATTTCACACAGAAACTATTAAATAGTTAGGGAATAAATGGCATAAACTTTAATCTGAAGGCATTAAAAATCAACATTTTCTTTATTAAATGAAACTTCTCGAGTCCCCAGTTTGTGTGTTGTGTGTTAGATATTTATCATTCTAATTGTCTGCCTTCTCACTTTCTGTTTTGTGAAGACACTGTCTGTGACCAGTCTTGCTCAGTGACCATCTACAATGTGCAACTTCCATCTGGAAATAATCTGTCTTAAACTAACAAAGTGCTGATGTTGTTTTTTATATGTCTCTTCTATTTGCTTTAAGTCTCCTTAATTAAGGACAATTAACAGTTAAGAATTCTCTCAGAAAATAGACAGTGTCATAACAGTAATCAGATATGTACTTTTCTGATACAATTCCTCTATCTACAAAGTAAAATCTAGATATGTTATTTATCTTCAATAGTAATACTTTAAAATTATTTATTTTTACTTCACACAGATCCCAAATTTCTGGATTTCTTGTGAAGGCGAGTAATTTATCTTTGAATTGATTTTGCTTTTGTGTCTCTTTATATCCCAGTCATTTAGTTATTCATGTTGGTCAGGTGGCATCTTAGATCGGTTTGTATTGTGTATTACACACGAGGACCTACTTTTACTGTTTGCTCTGCGATCAGATTTGTAGGAGATTAAAAAAAATAAAATCTACTTATTCAGTAACTTAAAAAAGCATTAGTAAAACTTTTGTGCCGTCTTTGCTCCATTTATTAGTCACACTAATGACTGCTTTGCTTCTCAGTAATTTTCCATTTGTAACATTTTATACCTGGATACACAAATGTAATGCAATTGAACTCGAAAACAATTCTCTGTCTGGTGGAAATAATGTACTTATCTCATTGAAACAACTGACTTGTTTAAAAATACACAGAAGTTCTAGTTCTGCTCAGATTGTGGTTACCTGTAATTTGTAAGGAATTTCCAGGAAGAATTAAAATCCTCTGGTGTAATGGGATCAGTGGTTGAATCCATTGGTTGTGAGTGATAAATTTCCATACAGAATCCCTCTCTCATACACACCTCTATTTGGAACCATTTTGGGTTTGAGAGCTTTTTTCAATAATCCAGCTTTTTTGGCTGGATCTCTGGAAAACTGCGCGTCAAAGGGTGTATCTTGCAGTGAAAACTTCATGTTGACTTGTGGTTCTATGTCAGTGGAACATTTTAGCACTTTTTGGCCTGGTTCAAATGTTTCTTGGCATTTCCTGAGGGGTTTGGCCCATCCCATCTATAGGATCACATTGGATTTGGTATAAACTATAAAGACAGTAATTCATCTGCAAGCTAATTTGGGATTTTATTGAGTTTTGGTAATGGACTAACACCATTGGGCAGTTGAGGATTCAGTATTTTTTAAGAATATTTCTAAGGACATATTTACTTTAAAAATAATACAAAAAGAGACAACTTTTCCTTTGGCCTGGCACTTATTCTTCTTGTATCTGATCTTTTCAGAGATCAATGTCCTATTTTAATTCCTTATTATAATTTTTTCTCCTCAGCAATTTTTAAAGCTACTGCAGATATACAGCTTTTTCTTCTTTCTTAAAGGGAGATTGCTCTGGTTGTTGTCTGACTTGTGATGTGGGACTTATACAGGTTTTCATTTTTTCCTTTAAAGGTGCTGCCAAAGCTAGTTAATTTTAGTTATAACATCATAGAATGTTGGTGCCTTAGGCGCCCTACAGATAGTTTGGTCCAACCCTCATTTTAATCATGGGGGACCATGCCCAGTTTCTTAATTGTCACAGGAAGCTATGGCACTGTTAGGCTGGAACTCTTGACTACCTTGCAGCAGAGCCAGGCTACAGAAGCCCCCAGGGACTGCTTAAAAATGTGCCCCCATTCCCTGTCTCAGATTTTGTATCTTTAGGTAGTTTTCCTTAATGCTTTTTAAATTTAGTTCCCCATACTTCATATTAATTTGGAAAACCAGCCAAAATTTTTGTTTTGTATTTGGTTGGGATTCCAGAGTATTATGTACTCTTCCTTTCTTCTTGTGTTCTGAGCCACAAAGAAACGAATATAGGAAAGAGAACGGGTTCAGAGTAACTGCTTAATTACAAATAATGCTGGGTTTTAGAACATATCATGGACCCAAGGCTGAACCTGGCTTCCTGTGCCTCCCCCAAGCGCCTATTGAACTTAGCCATTGGGTCATAGATGGACAAGTGTGGAACTATGTGCCTTTTTTTTTTTTTTCTCTTGCTTTACCACCAATGTCTTGACACCACTGTCATTTATACTTTTTCCCCTGAAAGATGAGTTATTTTCCCATTATTCTCCTGAATAGAGTCGAAAAAGCAAGGGTAGTGAAGTCATCTTAGGCAATTGATTATGTACAATTGAGGAAAATAAATGAGAATTAAGCAGCTGGTAATGAGACCCTGTACACATACTCAGAATACTTCACAGTAGTGAGAAATGAATAACTTCTCTACTCTCATCACCAGGCCCTTTCTCTTCTTCTGACATTTTTAAGAAGAGAAAGCTGGGGAAGACATTTGCCTCTCTATTTGCCATATTTGTTGAAGCTCTAGACCCCTGCCAGCACCCACCGTTATAATTTAACAGAAGATTCAAATAATTTTGTTTTGTTTGTTTTGCTTTTGTGTTCCTTTGGGACCGAACTAAGTAAAAATTCAGGTCATAGAACTCTCCTGGAATTTTTAGTTGGTTTTTTCATTTTATGTAGGTAGGTTTCTACTAGGTTTCACTACTTTATTTTTTTCAGGATAGTTTTTAATGAGTATCTTGTTTCTTTACCTTCTACACTAGGTCTTTAAGATAGTTACCTATGACACCCCAGAGAACATCTAACAGTTTCCTTCCTAAAAGGGGATTTTTTTCCTTAGGATTTCTTGCCCTGTGAAGCACGTTGCACCTTTGTGCAGATACTTGTTCTTGATTCAGAGGTAAATTGAACGGCATTTAAAATTTGAATATTCTGGATACTCATGCCTTCTCTCCCAACTGTTATTCTTATGCTTACTAAGCATTTACTTCCTTTTAGTAGGTTCAAGCCCATTTAGATAAAAAGATACTGAATTGCAGAAGTGTAAATCTAAGGTTTTATGTTGTAAGATGTTAAAATTTAAGATGTTTCAATACCATTCTTGGAATCAAAATCATGTTTAAGATTGTTTCTGAAGAAGTGGTGTTGTTGATGTCTCTTGAATCATCACATTGTTTTTTTTAATGGGCATGTCAAGTTATCTGTTATAGTGGAAACTGGGAGATAACGCACAGGAAATAGCACAGAGAAAGTCATGGTACGCAAGAGAAGGTGCCTAGGCAGTAGAGTATGGTAGAGACCATGGGCTCCGGAGCTGTGTACCTGGGTGGAAACTCAGTTCCAACACCAACTTTTGTAATCTCTGTCTTTCAGTTTGCTCATCTGCACAATGGGCATACTGACTAATGGTGTCTGCCTCAAAAGTTCTTCTAAGGAATTAAATGAATTAATACATGTAAAGCATTTTAGGACAGTGTCTAAAATATCATACGTACTCTATAAATGTTAGCTGTTAAACAGTCTTCCCGTTCCTAATTGGGTTAATGGATCAAGGTTCATCTGTATTTTCAAGTGTTTTTCTTAGTACACTATTATTTAGGAAAACTGGACTTTTCTGAGGTGTTCCTAGCTTGTATTTTTAAAAGTGAACTGTGCATCAAAAGATTATGAGCCTTAATTTTATATAATTTAACATTAATAATTAACCTGGGCTTTTTGGTTGTGTGAAATTATTTGATGACGTCAGGCAATATAGTTCCCACTGTCAAACTATATATGTGTATTGTCTTCATTGTTGGCATTGATTTTGGCACTAAAATTGTCGTATATTCACAGTTGCTCACATTAGAAGGTAAATATTGAGAAAGCAGTTCTCCAATTATTGACAGATCTCAACAGGCATAAAATAGTTGGGTATTTTAGAGGAATGTAGGATAATCTGATACTTGGGGCCATAATACCCTAAGCAGAACATTTCATAATGTAATGTATATGTGTTTGGGGGAGGGTATTAAGTGGGTATGCCAATTTCAGGAATATTGAAGGAGAAGTTTTGGGGGAACCTGGAAGTTTTACTTTAGTTTGTATGATAATTAACTTGACTATATAAATACTAGGGAAATAATTAGAATCACAGATTATGTTGAATGCCTTAAAGAAATATGTTTGACAACTTTTCATTTTTCTTTCCTCCCACACACCACTTCCTAGTTTGTTTCTGGCACACCAGATGTGTCTCAACACAGTGACTGATCCGGGTAGAGTTGTATGAACACCCGTGATTGTGGCAAAATAAATTTTCTCATTTTGGTTACATTAATGAAACGATATGTAGAAGGAGCACTATTTTGCAGATATTGTTATACAGATATAAGGGGTAGCCTGCCCTTTCTCCAAACCTCTGCATCAGTGTTCTTTTTTTTGAAGCTGATATTGAAGTTTGTTTCCACATGGTGAATGTACACAAAAGCTGATTGTAATCTTGTTTTTCATAGTTAGACACCAAAGGGCTACTTTGAGGCACAGGAATGAAGAGGGATGATTGGTGGGGAAAATTGGAAAAATAATTAGTCACAGGGAAAGGTTTCTAAATAATATTCTATTTTCAAGCTTATTTGAATAGGCCAATTAACTTGCTGTTTTTTAGCTTAAAATTAGCTTTAATTCTTGATTTCCATGGAGAAAATACTTTCTGTAGGCATTTTAATTTTGTCTTTCATTTATTTACTGTACTAATTTTCTTATTATTCTTAGCCTTTTCTCAATTTAAATGCCAGAGTAAGTATTACACCCCAGAAATTGTAATTTCTTTCAAAGGAACTAATTTTGTTTTTACCTTTGGCCTCATTTATGAGTCTTCTGTATATCCCTAATTTTGAAAATCTAATAATTTATTTAATAATTTTTTCTCTCAATTTTCTTTTTTTTTTTTTTTTGCGGTACGTGGGCCTCTCACTGTTGTGGCCTCTCCCGTTGCGGAGCACAGGCTCCGGACGCGCAGGCTCAGCGGCCGTGGCTCACGGGCCCAGCCGCTCCGCAGCATGTGGGATCTTCCCGGACCGGGGCACGAACCCGTGTCCCCTGCATCGGCAGGCAGACTCTCAACCACTGTGCCACCAGGGAGGCCCTCTCTCAATTTTTAATTATACAATACACAATATTACAACTAGAAAGAAACTGTGCCTTAACATACTAACTTGTACAATTTGTTTCCTTTCAGCTTCAGATCATATTCAGTTTCAATTTATATTGCCCTTTACATGTATTATACTCTTTAATGAGTGATTTTTAAAGAGCAGTTGTTTGATCATCTAATTTACTTAATCATTCCTCTGATGTTAAAGTATTTAACATTGTATTTAGACTTACAATGTTTGCTACTATAAATTATATCACCACAAAAATCTATTTGAAAATGCCTTTCCTCCCTCCCTCCCTCCCTCCCTCCCTTCCTTCCTTCCTTTTTGGAGTTATTTACTCATTTTAAACTTTCTGGTCTGATATTATTAGGTTAAAGCTTTTGAATTTTTTATGGATCAAAGAATGTGATTTTTAAAACATGGCTTTTGAAGTGCTTTGTTAAATTGCTTTCTAATATAAATTGCCAACAATAATGTATGGGTTTATCAGTTTTACTTTCCCAAGAACCTGAATGGTGTTGGATATTGTTTCTTAGAATTTTTGTATTTATTAGTTAAATGAAAAATAACACTTCATTGTTGTTTTAATTTACATTGCTTTGATAAATAAGATGTTTGAATGTTCTTTTTTTTAATGCGTGCTTAATAATTTGATTTCCCCTTGTATGTGTCCATGTTATCGACTTGTTTTCCTTCTGGATTTTATGTTTTTCTGTCACATTGTTAACCGCATCCCTGCCCCCGCCCCATAACATAGAAGACCTTTTATCCCTTGTACTCGTTAAACATATTTCTGCAATATGCTGTTTTCCTTTTACCGTGACTACTACTTTATTAGTATTAAAGATTAAACCACTACACAAAATTTACATCTTTTTGTTTCTTTTATTCACTCAAAGTTTAGAGAGCTATCATTCTTTCAGAAATACTCAATTTTATTTCATGCTAATATTTTATCAACTAAATTATATATAATATATATATACATATACATACATATATATAGAGAGAGAATGAGAACAGATTAGTATTATATTATATGGTGTAAATTTTGAGTCATTTTCTCCTCAAATTACCAACCATTTATCTCAATATTATTTATTAAATAGCTTTCTTCCCCTACCCCCATTGTTTGTGTGTGTGTGTGTGTGTGTGTGTGTGTGTGTGTGTGTGTGTGTGTGTTTTGCGGTACACGGGCCTCTCACTGTTGTGGCCTCTCCTGTTGCGGAGCACAGGCTCCAGACGCTCAGGCTGAGTGGCCATGGCTCACGGGCCTAGCCGCTGTGCGGCATGCGGGATCTTCCCGGACCGGGGCACAAACCCGGGTCCCCTGCATCAGCAGGCAGACTCTCAACCACTGCGCCACCAGGGAAGCCCCCCATTGTTTTGAATTTCCTTTTCTGTCATATTATTGCATTCTTACACATAGATATCTTCCTGGACTTTCTATTCATATTCATTGAACTATTTCAGATTAGGTATCAAAACCACATTATTTAAATTATTATTGTTTTGCAATGTGTTTTAAAATCTAATAGATTCAGCTCTTCTCAAAAATCATTGAGCTTCTCCTGTGTTTCAGAAAAAGTGTGGACATAGAAATTAAAATTACCCAGTTTCCCCACTCCTGATAATCAAATTCCTTCCAGGAAACAGATATGTAAAAAGGTATTTGTACTATAATGTGATCAAAACCATGAAAGAGAGGTGAATACAGAACTGTGGTAGCACAGAGAATAGTATATTTTCATATGTTTATATTTTCTAGTTCTAGAGACAGTTTTATTTTAATTATAATTGCTACTTTTTTATGTCTACAAAATAACTTGGTTTTTTACATTTTGTAATCTTCTCACTCAGGATTAATGTCTGTGTTACTTATTTCCCAATTAAGATAGTTTTCTTTAATGTGAAATTCTTCTTAGAAAAATTTTAAGTTAAACAGGTACATGTTATGAATATTGTTTGTGACAGTCTCTAGGTAATTCTGTATTTGATTTATTTCTTTAAAAAAAAGCCTTTATTTTGGATTTAACACTCTCACTGAAAATTGGAGCACATGCTTCATCTTTCTTTTTTTTACTGGGAAGTACTCACACATTCACTGATAATACTACTGGGACTTGAAAGGGTTTAGCATATACATAAGACACAAGCATAGAAGTGTCATTGATGTTTACTAATAATTAATTTTTGAGACCAACAGTAGGCCAATGAGAAATTCTTATGCCAAGAAAACCATATTCTTATGAAAACCTGATTGAAATTGTGGGAAACAATCTGTATTCTATTGCCATGGAAACTTCAGATTTCTCATCTTTGGCATGTGAATTATAGTTTCTATCATTGCAGCTGTTAATTGGTGACAAGGAGGGGATAAAAGGTGTTAAGGAGTTTTGGAAAATAAACGCACATCAAATGGTAATCATTTCTGGAATTCTGTTTATATCAGTTATTTAAATCCTACTTTTCAGATGCAGAGTAAAGTTTATTTCATTATTTCAGTTTGCTAATCTGTGCTTTATTTAAAAATATTTTTGTATTTGCAAATTAGGTTAGGAGTAAGCAGGACCTCAGTGACATAAATAAACAAATCCCAGTCGAAGCCTGTCTTAGGACTTTCTCTGTGTGTAATTCTTTTTATATACAAGGACACTTCTCTTGGCCAGAATCCCATTATAAAAGAAAAGAAAGGTGGGCATGTGGGAGGCTGAATATTCCCAGAGAGACTCTTCGAATTTCAGCCTTTCAATTCCTTGATTATTCTTGTGGCTATGGGAGCTGAAAGAATAATGAGAAGTTCATTTCCTATATGAATCGTATATACAATATGGGTATACACAGGGCCATTGACTTGACTAAATCGATGGCCCTTAAACAGTTCTCTTTTGGGGAAGCACAGTTTGCGGGGGGAGCATGGTGAAATTGTTTTAGTGGTTCAATATTCTGTGACTTCAGAGTAAGTTCATGTGCAGGGAGCAGAGTGGCAGGCATTTGGTAATAAATTTAAGTCCAGGTGTTTATTTTATTTAATATATGCACTGCCTCATTCAAAAAAAGTCACTTAAGACATCTTATAAGAACATACTCAACTTAATAATGAGCAAAAGTATAGAGAAGAAAAGACTCATTATCAGGAAAACATAAATAAGTAGGAAGTCCTAATTACAAAATAGAAAATAAGTATTTTTAAAATTTATTACACATCATGTCTCTTACCACACACACACACACATATATTTATTTATTACAATTATTTGTTTTATGTATATTAAATCTCTATATTTGTGTTATTTAAAAAAACAAAAAAACAAATTGCATTCATGAGCCTTGGGAGAAACTCTACTATGTGAATCTCTAATTTCTAAAAGATATTCTTATACAGACCTTTATAAAGTGTGTACCAAGTGATGTACTTAGTAGTAAAGTTAAATGATTCCCTTTAAAAGAACTGGTTTACCTGTGGGTTATTTCAGATCAAGCTATTAGTTACCTAATTTAAGAGTGGAAGCATAAGAAATGTTTGGGAGAGAAGAGCAGACATGATAAACGTGATGTAGAAAAGTTACTGAATCTTCTATTGAGAGATAACTTCAAATGTTTCTTATCAGTTACCCAGATAACAACCTTTCACTTTTTCTGTCTCAATATCTAGCTCCCTCTTCTACCGAAACATTAGCTGCAGCAAACAAAACAAAAATAACTCCCCTAATCTGAAACCATTTTTAACTTGTGGATTGGGCTTAGTCACTTGTATCCAAAGTGTTCTGATGCCCATTATAAATTGCAACAAAGTCATCATTGGTAGCATAGCATATAGGAAGAAAATTTAACCAAAAAAAAAGTTGATCTAGCTGTCAATGAGAAGGGAAAGAAAGCTGAATAATAAATTAAACTAGAATGAGGAAGTGAAAAACAATGAGAGACTGGAAGATGCCATATAAATTATGTGGCATGTAAATTCTGAGTAAGAGTCTTGAAATAACATTTATTGAGTCAGAAAAGGACCCCTGCCTTACTCAGATGTGCGTTTTCTGCATTTAAAAAAATAAATTTATTTATTTGTTTATTTTTGGCTGTGTTGGGTGTTGGTTGCTGCACGCGGGTTCTCTCTGGTTGCAGTGAGCCGGGCCCACTCCTCGCCGCTGTGCGCGGGCCTCTCACTGCAATAGCCTCTCCTGCTGTGGAGCACGGGCTCTAGGCACGCCGGCCTCAGTAGTTGTGTTTGGCGGGCTCCAGAGCACAGGCTCAGCAGCTGTGGCGCAGGGGCTCAGCTGCTCCACTGCATGCAGAATCCTCCTGGACCAGGGCTCAAACCTGCGTCCCCTGCACTGACAGGCAGACTCTTAGCCCTTGTGCCACCAGGGAACCCTGCATTTGGTTTTTATTACATACCACTTAATTGCCTATTGGTTAAGTTCTAATCCACTGAATAAAGAAAAGTAACTGTCAACATACCTTATTTAGCAGCCTTCCCTTTCCTTAAATCTTATTTTCTTTATTATGTCATTATTGCTGAGCTCTTTTAGTTCTTTTGGTCTGTTACCACCCCAATACTATTGTAGGCATGGATGTTTTAATGGAAAGGGCTAGTAATTTTTCTGGTTTTGTGACCTTTTACATTCTGATTGAACAAAACTTTATTGATCAGCTATTTATGTAACAGCACAATGCTAGGAGCTTTTTCATATCTTATAACACATTACTTCCCATAATACCTCCACAAGGTAAGTACTTTACGGGTGACATTTAATATGGGAGACTGCTAATTTTGGGGAGAGATTAGCTCAAGGTCACATTACTAATAAGTGCTAAATTTTGGGTCAAACCTAAGTCTTTGACCTTGAAATTCCATAGCCATGTCTCTTGCTAAGCACTTAACGACTTTTACTTAAGGTACACTTTGCTGTCTGTTTATTAATTATGTTTGTGTTAAATGTAATCGCTTAAGTAAGCTGAATCTGAGGCTGCTATTTTTCTCTGGGTCAGATTGTGGAACTGAAACATTGAGATGCAGATCTGATTGTTGTTGACTGTACAACAATCAGAAGAGTGGGATCAAATTTCCCTGGGTTGAAATCAGAGGGGTTGGAGCTTAAGGAAAAAGAGTATGTAATTTTTTGACATTGATGTTAGTGCTCGTTTTGACTATTAAGGGCGACTAGTACAAACAATATATACCATAAACTTTTTATCTGATATAATGAGGATACTGAGACACATAATAGGAATATTTTCATATTTAGTTGTGTTCATCAGAAATTTATTGAGCCCCTAGTATAATGCAGATAGTCTGCTGCATTCAGTGATACAACCTTAAATAACAGTTAGATCTGACTCTCAGGGAACTTATAGTCTAGTGGAGAAACTTTGAACTTATAGTAAGATTGCTAGATTAAAAAATGTTCAAATTCAGTAAATTGCTTACTAGAATCATCAGCTTTGGGAATTTATCACTTATCTAATAAAGAATGTAATTTTCAGCTAAAAGAGTTTCTTATTTTAGACAATGTAAGGTAAATCAGCTTGTACCATGATTTTAAGCCTTTTTCAAAAAAAACTCACATTTTAGCTTTAGAACTAAAGGATGTTGAAAAGAGTTCTTTATCATGTAATTGAGTCACTTACCAGGCCTATTTTAAACCAGTGGCTTCCTTTTCTTTCTTTGCACCCTGTGACACACAGACTCCCAGAATCAGGGAAGTATTGTTTTTGTTTTTAGGGAGTTGCTACATTATGTGGAACCAAAACTAAGTTAATATGAGTAGTGTTCAGCTCATGGTAGTGAATTATATTGAAATTTTCTTGTTTGCCCTTCTAAATTTGGGCATGAAGTAGTTTCTCATGTTATAAATTGACAATTTTTCTTTATTTGTAATGAAATAATCCTTTTTTTATTTATAGCCAAGTTCATCATTTTAACACTTAATCCTCCATGACAGTCTGGAGGCGAGGCAACTTGGCAACCATTCATTATCATCTGTTTTTACCATCAGAAGGTATTTATTTGTAAGGAGAGTGTGGCAATGACTTCAAGGATAGGAATGAAATACTCCCTGACATTTTTATACAGGGTGGCCTTTCCTTTGGAGTCATGAAGGTAAATATGACCATAATTACTTAAAATGCATGCAGGGTCCCCTGGAAACGCAGTAGTGTGTAATTATAGCTGTGGAAGGAGAATGTCTAATAATGAAAGGAGAAAACGTCAGTCTTGGATTAGTGATTCGGGAATCCCGTCAGTGACCATCTACTCAACAGCATTTCATCTACCTTCTAAAGCAGCTTACAAAGCTCTTGTTGGGCTGTGCTTCCACATCTTCATGCTTGTGTAAAAATCCACTCACTGGAGTAGCCCACTAAGTCACAGTCCCAACATTTTAAGTCTAAGAGCTTTAAAAAAAATTAGAATTTCAGACCCTGATACAATATCTTACATATAAATATAGCATTAAGTGAGTCTCTGATGTTTTGAGCCTGACAGCATGGTGGTGTATTGAGGGAGGTCCAATATCAGGTCGTCTGAAATGATTTGACATTTGCCCTTGCTTGTGAGAATAATGAACTTCTATGAAAGTGCTGATGTTCTCTTGATCTTTTTCTGATTTGGTCATAGTATTCTATGGCTGTTGTTTGACTTGGTCCTTATGACAAAGTTATGTAGGTGTTCACTGGTGTCTCCTAAATTGGTGATGAACAGGAAGAAAGCTGTAATCTGGAGGGAAGTGGGGAGACTTGGTATTCTAAATCTGTACCCGGAAAGAATAACTTCTGTGGTCATGAATTGAGCAAACACTTCTGAGTGCCGGTTATTATGTGCTAAGCTCTGGGGATGAAAAATGTGCAGTGAAGACCTGGCCCCTGTAATGGTAGACATCGCAGTCTAGCTGGAAAGATATAAATGATGTTTAAAGTAATACATAGCATAGATTTGTTAATGTAAATTATGGCCATTGTGATTTTTTTCTATTATGTTGAGTACAGTATTGTGTGAGTATATAATGGGGAAGGAGTGAGAGGACGAGGAGGAGACTTGGAAGAGTGGAAGGAACTATGGAGCGAAGGGGGAGAGTGGGTGTTTGAGGGACAAAATTCTCTTGGGAAAGAATTCCTTAGTTACTAAAGGATCAAGCTGTTCACTGGGATCAGTGGTTCATTGCCTGTTTTTCTCTGGGCAGAGGTTTATAACAGTTAGATTGCCCGTCTTTGCCTCTCCTGTTGTGGAGCACAGGCTCCGGACGCGCAGGCTCAGCAGCCATGGCTCACGGGCCCAGCCGCTCCGCGGCATGTGGGATCCTCCTGGACCGGGGCATGAACCCGTGTCCCCTGCATCGGCAGGCTGACTCTCAACCACTGCGCCACCAGGGAAGCCCGCCCCTGTCTTTTAATACTCTGTGTTTTGCATGTTTCTATCTAGCTCCCAAGTCTGACTTCATCTTAATTTGATGAATAAGATGATGATGAATAGGATGATAAGTAATACCACTATGGAGATTTAAATTAGAAGAAAAAAACCTTCTTTATTATTGTAAGATTCAGATCTAGAGTGTTCTAATATGTTTCTTCCATCAAAATTTATGATTACTTCTTTGAAAGATATTATTAAATTTTATTATGATAAAATTAATTATTAAAGTTCATTATTAACCCCGTCAGTGGTAAGAAATCATAATTTTGTGGTTAAGAGCTCAGGCTTTAGAGTCAGAAGATAAGGATATGAATCCTGGTTGCATCATTCACTGCCTTTTCCACATTGAGCATGTTATTTAGCCTCTCTGCACCGTTGTTACCTCATCTGCATAATGGGATAATAATTGTGCTAGCCTCCTAGGATGGATAAAATAATACAGTCAAGTTTCTTGCTGAGCTGTCTTCTTTTGATTATTTCATAAGACATAGGAGGCGTCTTTTCTGTGTCCCTCCTTTGGAACACTGAAACATTTAGAGAGGGCAGGTTCTCAAAATCAGGTTTCAGACTGTGTATTCAACGCACAGTCCATCTTGTACCGCTGAA
This sequence comes from Lagenorhynchus albirostris, assembly GCF_949774975.1. Classification (NCBI taxonomy): domain Eukaryota; kingdom Metazoa; phylum Chordata; class Mammalia; order Artiodactyla; family Delphinidae; genus Lagenorhynchus; species Lagenorhynchus albirostris. The sequence goes on from NC_083102.1 coordinate 70,349,390, forward strand.
GACCAAACTACAGTTTCACATAAACCTTTTCCTAATCCAAGGTAGTTGTTCACTTATTAATGCAAATGCCTTGTGCCTTGGATGTGTGAGCCCTAAAAATACACTTCCAGGGATAAAAATAGATCTCTTCAGAGTTTTGAGATGCTGCTTAATCAGAACCAGCTGCAAGCTGTCTAGAAAATGCAAGTTATATGAGCCAGATGGCTTTTGCCCTTTTTGCTTTAGACAGCATATAATTTGGATAACTACAGCAACAGTAATACATTTTGCCAGTCACAGTGTTTGATAAACATATTTGTTGAGAACAGCCACTTCCAATTAGAGACCCAGTAAAATGTTAATTTATTTTAATAATTTTTTCCTCTAGGGTGAGACAAAGAATACTTTTAACAGGCTACAGAAATTATCTGTTCACTGGAGAGAGCACTGTTCGAGTTATTGTATGCCAGTGGTTAACTTTTAGTTTTGGCGTTTAAATAATGATGAGTATTCATGACCTACCCCATCTACTTTCCTTATTAAAATCTAGTTGCTGATCGAGAGGCCATGATTTTTCATATTTTATAATTATGTTTGCTTTAACTGTAGAAAGATGGTTTGATTAGTTTTCAACTTTCTTCTAACAGATCTAATTACTATAAACTCTGATAATAATTATTGAATTATTGTTTGTCCACAGACCATTATTAATGTGGTATTTCTGGGGATTTTACTTTTATTACCATGTTCTTTGAGAACGAATTTTATTTATTATCTGGATGTAACCATGCCTGATTTTCATCTACTGAAGATGATTGCAAACATAGTCATTGATATTAGCTTTTTAATTTCATCCAGCTCTCAATCAGCTCAGATAAAACAGCACAGTTAAGTGTTTGGGGCTGTTCACACTCTTAAGACCTAAGCTTGGATTCAGCCTGCTTTTAAGACTTGTGAAGCTAGCAGTTCTGTTTTCACTGGTGACACCACTTCTTGGAAAAGCATTTTGAACCCTCCTCTCCCATTACATGTGATGAAGTATTCTCTACTTTATTTCTTGAGACATCTACCAGGCAGCAAATAATAGATTGTTAAGTACCTCTGAAAGGTCTCTGTGTCATAAATTTTCCATAGTTCCAAGCCTACCAGCATTTTCATTTAGCAGTCTCCCAGCAGTGTTTTTTTTTTTTTTCCTTCTTACCCAGTTTAAAGAAGAGAGGATATTTCACGTATGGGATTAGTGGTGTTAGAGCATAAACTTCGCTATAATAATAGCTACAGGTTTATTTACTCTTCCTATAGTTTCTGGAACTTTGCATATTTTTATCCTGTTTTACAGATAAGGAAGCAGTGGCTCTGGAGTATAATTATTCAACATCATACAGAAAGTGTCAGAGTCAGGATTTGAAGCTACTGTTGTTTCAATGGTCTGTCTGACTCATGCTCTTTAATTCCACCCATTTAGCTATGAAAAGTGGCATTTGACTTAGCCAGAGCTGTTTTTTCTCATGCCTCTGCCCATCCTTGCATCACGGGTGATGCTTCTTAATTTATTTTAAGCCCCGATTAATATGTGAAAGGGTCTAATCTCTCTCACTCCACCTCATTAGATACACTATAACTGATGCACTTTAAAAGTCATATCAATGAGGAAAATCTCAATTTGGTGCTTTTCCAATATGTACATAAGGATTATACTGATATGTAGTACTTGGAGAAACTTGTAAGCACTTGTGTGACATGAAACAGCATAGGAGGTGAATGTTTGTGAAATTCACCAAAGTGAAATCCTGCTTTTATGACTTTATCTAACAAAGTAATAAGATAAAGAAATCCAGTAATGAATGCAGCAGGTCATACCTATACACCGTGTCACATGCAGCAGGAAATAAAGCAAAGCATTATTTATAGAAACATCTTAGTTGTGGCTCTGTCCACACAAAGCAAACTGATGGGTCATGGAAAAGATTTTATTATTCCTGACTGTTTGGGGAGATTATATTGTTGTGATTATTTACATATGGAACTTCTTGTAAGATAATATGCTACTTCTTGAAAGATAATACAAAATAGTAGAAAAGCCTGTACTTAAGTCACTATGGTTTAATAATGGGCATATGCTGTTTCTTAGTGAATAGTTGATGTTATTTGTTTTTGCCTGGAAATGAAAGGGAGAAATGGATCAAAAATATTATTTTCTAATAAAGTAATTATTTCTATTCTATTTATTTTACAAAATTATTTTTAAATAATTACTTAGCCCCTTTTTTCATATCTCACACAGTTGTAGTCAATTAAGATACGGATTTAAATATGAAATCTGATACTTGTTTGGCCCAGTTGAAAAAGCTTTCTAACATCATTAGATGAGACATTATAAATGGCCAGGAGAAAGTCTCAGCTCTTTCTTTACGTGGAGAGGTGTAGCTTGGAATGAGCCAACAAGGCTGATTGAGTCAACATATATCAGTTTTCTGTTAATGTGTGAGGTGCTGTCGTTGGTGCAGTGGAAGGAAAAGGATAATCATTCACTGCCAAATGCATCCACATTTACGCTAATGTGTGTGGATAGTTCCTTTTTCACTATATGAAGGTTTAGTAGCTTAAGAATTAGTACGCTTTGTTTAAAAGATTTAATAAGGAAGTACTGAGCATCTAATGAAGTGACTGTGTCCTTGTCCTCAAAGAGCTTTTGGCATTCAGCAACAAAAGGAAGCTTTGTTTCTATGTGACTTAAAATATGGTCCCAGAATATTGTGACTTTTGGACGTTAGTGACTCCAAAGAAAATAAGGTAGATGAAGGGAAACCTTTTATTTTCTTCATCATATCGGAGACTTGTTGCCTTTGTCTTCCTGCAGAAAAGACAAGTATTGGCCTGAAAATGTATGTTACATACCCTTGGGCTCCATTGGTGTATTCCAAGCTGTTATTGTCAATCATATGCATACACATTTAGGCAATTTCAGAAACACTTACTGTTCTTTGAAAAGAGAGGTGTCACTCATCTTGGTACATCAGATTAATATATAGAGTGGCTTTCCAGAGTTGTGTCATTTCTTCACCATGACTTTTGTCCTGCACTTCTTCCAAAGGCCTATTTCCCCTTTCTTTTTTCATTAGATGACCATAATGCTATTTCTAGGTGTGTAGCAGTATGAGATGTATGAGTGAGTGTGTGTGTGTGTGTGTGTGTGTGTGTGTGTGTGTGTGTGTGTGTAGAGGGAGAGAAAAAGAGAAGAGGAGAAAGAAAGAAGATTGACTGAATGATTGAATGGTTGGTTGGATGTATGTGAATGAGGCTTTTTCCTGAAAACTTTACAGCTGTGGTTGGCATACTGAAAAGGTTACCAAAATCTCATTACTTTTCATGGATTTCAGTTAAATCTCTTGTTTTTTTAAAGATAAGCAGCAATATTATATGCACATATAATCTGCCATTCCAATATTTATAAATCTTAGTGTTGTGTTGGTAAGATTTTTCTGTTGTGTTGGTAAGATTGTCAGAATTTCATCCTAATGTTAGTGAAGGGCATATGTACATCTGGCTTTATTGAAAATGACTTTGCTAAATGTTTAATAGCGTGCTGACTCTAGGTTAAAGACAGGGAGTCTTTATTTTGTTATTGAACTATTCTGGCTTACTAGTGTATGGACATGGAACCAGATGACTACATATGTTTTTTGAGGAGGTGGTTCTGTTTTAATTGCTCTTGACCTATTGATGTCATAAGTTTATTAGTAGATTTCCCAATAGTAAATCATTCAGGGGTTACTGAAATAAACTCAACTGGATGTGTTTTATTATTATTATAATATGCTGCTGGGTTTGATGTGTATTTCATCTAACTCTTTGCCTCTGTGTTCATAAATAATACTGACCTGTAGTCTTATGTTTTCTCAGCTCTTTTTCAGGTTTTAGTGTAAGGGTTATTACTAGGCCCATCACTTCTGATTGTACAGCTTGCACACTGTCACCTACTGTATCGTAATTTGTGTAGCTGTGACAGTTTTCCTGATGAAGGCAGTAAAGCATCTTGAGGAAGGGACTTTTTCTAACATAGACTTACCATAGCAGCTTGCTGAAGAGTGAGGGTTACTTTAACATCCTAAAATAGATATTTTAAAAATATCTCCATATTTCTCTCTTCATTCAGTGTTTAAAAGAACTAACATAAAATCATTGTGGTCTGGAAACTCTATTTGGCAATAGTTCCTTACTTCAGTTTCTTCAAAACTTTTGGTCTGTTTAGGTATATGTTCTACTCTTCTGGAAGAATCTTTTAAGTTCATTGAAATTAAAATTTTTTTTTTACCAACCAAGTATACATAGCACTCTTTAAAATTTTTTTAATCTCTTCTGTGTTAGTGATTTTATCTATTTCTAATTTTCTTATTTTACTTTTTGGTCTTTTTCTTGAGTATGGAGGTTTGCCTTTTCTTTTCTTCTTCTTTCCCTCTCCAAATACCTTTGGCTTTATTTACTAGAATATACATGTTTTACTATTTTAAAAAATTAATAACTTTTTTATCTTTGGTAATTCCTCCTGCTTTTTTTAGATATAGTTTAATCTATTTTTTTAAAAAGAAAACTATTTGCATATCTGCATTGACTATTTAGTTAATTTATTTTTATTCTTTATTTGCAAATGGCCATTCCAGTTACTTTTTAGGCTTTCTAATTTACGGTAACTGAAGAATTTAATTGTTAACATAGGGCCTCTCCGCTGCTGGATTAGCACATGTATGTTACCTGTGTTAGAATTCTTTGGAAGAATTTAGCTTGAAAAATTGACAGTGGATTTAATCTTAAAAGTCTGCATCAGGATTACACTGACAAACAATGTTTAGTGTTTTAAAATGACATTTTGTTCTCTCTATAATTTTAAAAGAAGTACACATTATCCATAGAAATTTGCAATATATAGAGAAACATACTTTATTAGTTGTCATGGCTGTGTAACAAATTGCCCTTAAATTTAGTAACTTAAAACAACAAACATTTATTTTTGTACACAGCTCCTGAAAGTTAGGAATCTGGCAGTGGCTTTGCTGGGTTCTTCTGGCTCTATGTCTCATTAAGTTGCATTCAGGCTGTTGGCTGGGGCTGTTGTAATCTGAAGGCTTGAGCAGGGCTGGAGGACTCATTTGCAATACAGTCCACTCATAGCTATTGGTTGGAAGCCTCAGTTCCTCACTGGCTGTTGGCAGAAGGTCTCAGATTCTTGCCATGTAGCCCTCTTCACAGGGCTGCTTGCTTCCTCCAGAGTGAGTGATCCAAGAGAGAGTGAGGTAGAATGTGTGGCAGAGAGTGTCTTTCATGAACTACCTTCAGAAGTGACGTATTATCCCTTGTCCTGTATTCTATTGATCCCACTTACCAACCTTGATACAGTGTAGGAGGTTATGATACATAAGAATGAATGCCAGAAAGTGGGGATCATTGAATCACCTTGAAAGCTGGTTACCACACATACCTAAGGATGTTCAATTACCTTATGGAACTCTTTAGAGAAACTACCAATCATAGATGGTGGTGTAGGAAAATCCTGAACTCATCTGCTCCCACGGACAGAACACATCTACAGCTGCATATGGAATAATTCTCTTTGAAAATTGGATTAACATAGTCTCCACAACAAAGGATAAAAGGACAGCATTGAGACAGGTAAAAGAAACAGATAGAACTTGCCAGGGGAAAACCACACGCCAGCTACAGTAATCCACATCAGGAAGGATCATGAAGGCATGGTTATTTTCTGTGCAGATTGAGGAATTCAAGCTCCACATCATGCACCCCAGTTCTTAGATCCTGCACAGGAGAGATGAGCCCCCCAAATATCTGGCTTTGAAAACCAATAGGGAATATATCCAGGAAAACTATAGAACTACAGGGAACAGAAAATCTGCTCTTAAAGGGCTCAAGTGCAGACTTATTCAACATGAAAACCAGCCCAAGAACATCAGATTGAAAAGTGCATGGGCCTTAGGTGAGGAGGACTCACTAATCTTGAAGTGTCTGCTGGAGATACTGGAGTGTCTGCTGGAGTTCGGATGAGGTCTGAGACACTGGTGGGAGCCATTTTTGTGATCTCAGGCTATCCTGCTAATACCAGCACTGGCGGGCACCATTTTGGAATTCTCCCTCTAACCTATTAATGCCAGTAGGTACACCCCACTTAAGAGCCTTGCCCACCCCTGTGCCTTGGCAGGGCCTGCAAGGCCTTAAGCCCACCCACCAGCACCTGGCAGCAGTAGCTGCAGACCCGCCCTACAGCCGTTCTGTGGGCAAGCCCCATGCATCAACACCCAGCAGTCACCATGGCTGGACCCTGCAACTATTTCTGGGGGCCAGCTTCACCCACCAGGTGCTTGGCAGCAGACATGCCTCACCACAACAGGAGGGCTCGCATAGTCCATATAGAAGACACCCCTTGAATGCCTGGCTCTGGTGGCTAAGCGAGATTGAGCTTTTGAGCTCCATAGGACATCTCCTACATAAATCGCTCCTTCAGTACTGGGACGGGTAGCTGATTTACCTAATACATAGACACAAACACAGAGAATTAGGCAAAGTGAAGAGGTAGAGTAATATGTTCCAGTCAAAAGAATAAGACAAAGGATATTATACGTGAACCTCACAGTAACCACAAGGAAAAAACTTCTAATAAATGCACAAAAGAAAATGAGAAAGGAATCTAAACATAACACTAAAGAAAATCACCAAAATGCAAAGGAAGAGAGAAAGAGAAAAAGAAAGGAACGGAGAGGAACCACAAAATAGCCAGAAAACAATGAACAAAATGGCAGTTAAGTACATACATGTCAATAATTAATTTAAATGTAAATGGTCTAAATTCACCAATCAAAAGAGATAAAGTAGCTGAATGTATAAAAAACAAGAGCCAACAAACAAAAGCCCATGACCAGATGACTTCACTGGCAAATTCTACAAAACGTTAAAAAAGATTTATTATCTGTTTTTCTCAAACTCTTCCAAAAATTTGAAGAGGAAGGAAATCTTCCAAATGCATTTTACAAAGCCAGCATTACCCTGATACCAAAATCAGAGAAGAACACTGCAAAAAAAGAAAATTACAGGCCATTACCCCTGAGGAGAATAGATACAAAAATCCTCAACAAGATATTAACAAACCAAATCTAATGATATATAAAAGGATTGTTCACCATTATCAAGTGGGATTTATTCAAATGATGCAAAGATGGTTCAACATCTGCAAATCAATTAATGTGATACATCACATTAAGAGAATGAAGGATAGAAATCATATGGTCATCTCAATAGATGCAGAAAAAGTATTTGGCAAAATTCAACATCAATTTGTGATAAAAACTCTCAACAAAGTTGGTATGGAGAGAACATACCTCAACGTAACAAAGGCTATATCTGACAAACTCATAGCTAACATCATACTCAGTGGCGAAAAGCTGAAAGCTTTTCCTCCAAGATCAGGAACGAGACAAGGATGCCTACCCTCACTGCTTTTATCTAACATAGTATTAAAAGTTCTAGCCACAGCAATTAGGTTAAGAAAGATAAATAAAAGACATCTAAATCAGAAATGAAGAAGTAAAACAGTCATTATTTGCAAATGACATGACATTGTATATAGAAAATCCTAAAGATGCCACCAAAAAACTATTAGGACTAATAAATGGATTTAACAAAGTTGCAGGATACAAACAAAATCAGTATGCAGAAATCTGTTGCATTTCTATACATTCATAATGAACTATCAGAAAGATAAATTAAGAAAACAACCCCATTTGTAATTGCATCAAAAAAGAAGAAAATACCTAGGAATAAATTTAACCAAGGAGGTGAAAGATCTTTACACTGAAAACTCTGGCACTAGTGAAAAAAATTGAAGGAGACACCAAAAAGTGGAACGATATTTCAAGCTCATGAATTGGAATATTAATGTTGTTAAAAGGTCCATTCTAGGGATTTCTCTGGTGGTCCAGTGGTTAGGACTCTGTGCTTCCGATGCAGCAGGACCGGGTTCCCTGGTCAGGGAACTAAGATCCCACAAGCCATGTGGCACAGCCAAAAAAATATTTTAAATAAAATTTAAAAATTGCTCTTAAAAAAAATTAAAAAAAAAAAGATCCATTCTAACCCAAAGCCATCTACAGATTCAATGCAAGCCCTATCAAAATGCCAATGGCATATTTCACAGAACTAGAACAAATAATTCTAAAATTTGTATGGAATCACAAAAGACCCCAAATAGCCAAAACCATCTTGGGAAAAAACAAATCTGGAGGTATCATACTCCCTGATTTCAAATTATACTACAAAGCTGTAGTAATCAAAACAATACAGTATTGGTACAAAAACACACATGGATCGATGGAACATAATTGAGAGCCCAGAAATAAACCCACACATATATGGACAATTAATCTAGGACAAAGGAGCAAAGAACATACAATGGAGAAAAGACAGTCTTTTCAATAAATGGAATAACAAATGTTGGAGAGGATGTGGAGAAAAGGGAACCCTTGTACAATGTTGGTGGGACTGTAAATTAGTGTAGCTATTATGGGAAACAGTATGGAGATTTCTCAAAAAATTAAGATTAGAGCTACCATATGACCCAGCTATTCCTTCTGGGTATTTATCCAAAGAACCCAAAAACACTAATTAGAAAAGATCTATTCACCTGTGTATTCAGTGTAGCATTATTTAGAATAGCCAAGATATGGAAACAACCTAAGTGCCTCCATGGATATATGGATAAAGAAGATGTGATACACACACACACACACACACACACACACACACACACACACACACACACACACACACACAGGAACACTACTAAGTTACAAAAAAGAATGAAATCCTGCCATTTGTGACAGTATGGATGGACCTTGAGGATATTATGCTAAGTGAAATAAGTCAGAAGGAGAAGGACAAATACTCTATGTCTTCACTCATATGCAGAATCTAAAAAACAAAGCAAAGAAACAAGCAAAATATAACAAAAAACAAACTCATGAAACAGAGAACAGATTAGTGGTTACCAGAGGAGAAGGGAGTTGGGGGTGAGCAAAATTGTTAATGGGGGCCAACTGTGTGATCATGTATGGTAACTAGACTTGTGGTGGTGATCACTCTGCATGTATACAGATGTTAAACTACAGTGCTACACTTGAAACTTATATAATAATAAAAAAAAATTACCTTAAGTTCAGCATCCGCGCACAGTGGATCTTCCAGGTTTTTCTTCCCCCTCCCAATGCAGATATGATCTTGAACATTAAAAAAAAAACAAATTAGGGCATATAATCTTTTCTCACAAAACAGAAGATCATAAACATTTTTTATGTTATGAAATAATGTTCTAAAATAGGATCTTTATCTGTTTGCTTAGCATCCATTGTGTGGGCATGCCATAATTTATTTTTACTAATCTACTAATGCTGTTTTATAGTTAGGTTTTTTTTGAGTATTTGACTATTATAAATTGTTTATTAAATGTTTTTGCCCATAAATCCTTGAGCACATCTTCTACCATTTACCTAAAATAAACTGTTAGAAATATTACTGCTGGGTCAAGGCATATAAATGTTTTAAGACTTTATACATATACTGCCAAAATATTCTCTGGAAATTTGTACCAAATTTATGTTCCCATTGATATAATAAAGAGTACGTGGCTTCTTGTATGTTTATTAATACTAGGTATTATATTTGAAAAATAATAAGAGCCTGATAGGGAACATAGTGTCTAACTGCAGTTATAATTTTTATTTTTGGATTACTAATAAGGTAGGGGAATCATTTTAAAAGTCTTATTCCTGAACCTATATTGTATTTTTTCTTGATTTTTAAAAGTATGTCATCCTCATAATTACTTTCAAAGATGTAAATAGTTCTCTTTGAAAAATGTTATGTTTTGTTTTCTTTGAAAATATATATCATTGGACTTTTCCATTAGGCCTACACTATAAGAGTGTTCTGCAGTGAACCTAGAAATATTGGAAAATAATTGGATAACTGAGGCACTTTCAAAGTGCTCATCAGTTTGATGTTTAGTAAATTTTCCCAAACTTATATTTTATTGTTTGAACATTTTCTAGAATAATGGGTTAAAAGTGAGAAGATGCTTTGTTGTTGTTGTAATCATCCATCTGTCAAAATTTGGTGAGTGTTGAAGCATTCATCCAGGGCTTAAGCATGACTGAGAGTTGTCTAGTCAGGAAAAAAAAAAAAAAGCACTCAGTATTTCTAGGTGATAGAATGACTGTTAGTATTTGAAAAAATTTCCTGTCCAGCACTTTCACTATCACTGGTGTTCCCAGTGTTGTACCAAAAAAATTAACCTGCTCAACAGTTTTCTGGATCTCAAAAAATTTTAATTTGATATTTTGATAATAATTGATTTTAAACTTAAATATCATTACGAGGCTGAGGCATTGAGCAGGGGTATAATATAAGAACACACTGGCTGGGGGGCAGAAGAATAGCAGAGGGACCTTGGAATCTGAAGGTCCTTAGTTGACTGTCAGCACTTGCTTACTTGCTTTGTTGCCTTGGCCGTTTCTGCCTCTGTTTTCTTACCAGTAAAAAAGCCTAATTTGCTGCATTGTTTTCAAAATTATGTAATATACACATAGTGCCTGGCACACACAAGTGCCTGATATGTGTATGAAGCAACAAGAATAACTACAGAAATATATGCTATTCTTGGAAAGCAATCAGACCTAAACAAAATTCAGGGATTTGTATGTAAATATTGAATTTATGCCATAATTCTGACCAAGAATTTATGTGATAAGGGAGGGCATGGACAAATATTATTTTTGTACTAGTGAAGAATTTTGCTATTATTATACTTACTATAAAAGTTTTCTGTGTGATTCAGAAGAGAATCATAGTTGCCATGATCTCTATTCTGAATTGAGGATGATGCCAGGGAAAGCAAACCATAGACTAAGACTATGAACATAAAAATGAAACTGATAGATGTGATAAATTCTGTGTCACTGGCTCTAAAGTATAAATACATCTACATTCATGATTTCACTGAGGGCAAGACAGGTCTTGAACTGGATTTGAAGAATAAATTGGCTTGCACAAGAGTAAGGGAGAAGGAGTGTCCTCAGTGTGGGGAAGGTCTGGACACCTGCACAGAAACTGATATCCATGCCTTGTTCTGCTGCAGGTAAATTGACCTAACCTCAAGTAGAGAATCTGTGTTTGGGATTCAGTATGGATAGGGAAGGTGTAATCAGAATACTGAGAACCTTGATCATCAGGCAGAAGAGATGAAGCAGACATAGACCATCACTTGAAACTTCTGGAACAGGAGAAGTGATGATACTAGTGTTTGAGGGACTTGGGGAGAAGTGATGCAGTGTCTCTGTCATAATCCAGATATGAAGATGCATGCTGAAAGTCAGCTCAGCAACCCAGGGATGTGGTGATCAGATTCCAAACACTGGAACCATTACTTCTCTTCTGCTCAAGAGGCTTCCAGTGGTTGTTCTCTTGTTATTCCCTTATGAATATATTGTTTAAAAGGAAAAAAAAAGGAAATTGAAATATGAGATGGTTGGTTAATGGTTATTTACCTTTGGTTGACTGCACTTTTTTTTTAGCACTTTATTTTTCAAGTAGGCCAGGAAAAAGTATGCTTTGACGATTATGTAATTATATAGTTATAATTACTGTAATATTTCACAATTTGTTTTCTTTCTTGGTGTGCTCACTATGAATTATCATGACTGCAGACAAGCTGGAAAGGAAGTAGCATTTTTTGAGCCCCTGTGTTGTATTATGCATGTTAGCCTCAGCATCCCATTTAGTCTCCACACATCCTTATAAAGCAGGTGATATTATTCCCATTTACTGATGTATACACTAACCTTTCTCAAAATTAGACATCTAGTGAGTGTTGGTGCAGAATGCTCTGCTTTGTAACATGATACTTCCTAAGAGAATATGGAGCTGCACAACTTTTGGCAGGAGGAATGAACCCTAAACTAAGAATGGTATTGTTCATTTTTTATGCCATAGAGATAAGGAAGTTAGTCTCCCTTGGAGGAGTCCGACTTAATTCTTACTGTGAGGTATAGTATCTGGTCATAGGGCTGTTCCTCTGCTTCCTGAGGAAGTGAAATTCTTCACTAAATTTGGTGGTGGCCTTCCATATTTAAATATAGTAATACCGTGCTTTAGTAAAAATGTTAAAAACCATGGAAAATGCAAAACATTTGCTCTTAAGATTCTAATGCTCTTCATTGATGAAAAAGACTATCAAGTTTTATTTCTACTGTAATAATCATGAATTTTCCACATAACTGTAGTTTCTGAAAAAACAGGTTAGTTTACTATTAATGATAAGAAATGACTCTCCTAAAAATTATGGTGAAAAGTACAGGTTTTGTAAGCTGTAGGAAACTTCTTAGCTTCTAAAGTATAAAAGCATCTTGAAAGTTGAATTAAATTGAACCTATTATTGTTATTAAGATTTCTTTAAATGCTCTGCCTGCTATGGGTTATAATTCTTGGTTTCAAGTACTAATGGAGATGTTACTTGCATATTAAACTCAGAACTGAGAAACATGCTTGTGAATTCCTTTATAAGTGGCTCTTTTAATTGCAGTTCTTTTGAAAAGGAAGTTAACACTTAAGTATATATTAATTCTTGACAAGGACCTTATTGAACCTAAGTAAAAGGTTTCTTAAAAAGGCAGGTGGCTGTTAGCATTATGTGAGAATCTGAAACTAGGAGAGTAATTATTATATGAGTTTCTTAATCTTTTGTTTTTTCCAAAATGGAAATGTCCCTTTTTATTATTATAAAAGCAATTCTTAAATGTTAAAAAGTATTCAAACAATACTGAATAGAATAAATTGAAAAGTGAAAGCTTCCCATAATCTTACCCTACCAAGATGACCACTGATTACAGTTTAATATATATTCTTCCAGAACTTTTTCTTTGCAATCATAAATCTATATTGCTATCTATACATCTTTTAAATAGGATTGATTTACATACTACATATACTATTCTTTAATTTGCTTTTTCTTATTGAATATTGATCTATTGATCTATTTCTTATTGAATATTGATCTACTTCCTGCTTCATTAATTACAGATTTACCTCTTAGGTTATTGATTTGTTTTGCTGTTTTAACAGCAGTGTGAAGAAATACCTGTTTTGTATGTTTTTGCACACTTCTTTATTTCTTTAGGCTAAGTTCATACTAATAGAATTGTTAATGGAAAGGTAACTCCTCCTCTAAAAGGTTTCACCAATTTATTCTCTCATCAGTATTGTATGAGAAAGTTTTTTGACTTACTCTTATACAGTACTGTGAATAATCAATTTTTGCTAATCACAAGAGAAAAAAGAAATGTGTTTCTTTGATTATTAGTGAGATTGAAAAAATGTCACGTTGTGAGCCTTTATATTTCTCTTGGGAACAGCTTATGACATTTTCCACATTTTTCCTAAGGTACTTACTTTTCATATTGATTTAAGGAACTTTTAATATATTCTTGAAATATGTTGTAAATATGGTTGTGCCTTGGTATCTGTAGTGGACTGGTTCCAGGACTCCCGTGGATACCAAAATCCGTGGATGCTCAAGTCCCTTATGTAAATCGGCCTGCTACAGTGGGCCCTTGGTATCTGGGAATTCTGCATCCGCGGATACAGAGGGCCGACTGTATTTACATACTTTTTTCTTATACTTTTATTGTGATATTTGCTGCAAAAAAAAATACTTTAAAACTTGACATATGCACATATGTCATTCTTTTTGCTTATGGTTTCTGGCTTTTGTTTCCATGCTAAGAATAAAAATCACAACTAATTTTGTTGAGTACCTAAGCACTTCGTGTGCACATTCTCACTGAATCCTCACAGCAACTCTATGAATAGGATACTGTTAATCTTCCTTTTATAGATGATGGGTAAGTAACTTGGGTAAGTAACTTATTCAAGGTTATAGAGTTTTAAATGATAGCGCCACAATTCAAATACAGGCAGTCAGATACCTCCCTAACCCCAAGATTAATGAAACAAACAACCAACAAAACTTCCTTTGTTGTTTCTACTTTTGATTTTATTTATAAATTTTTAGATATAATAATTACTATGGAATTAATTTTTTTAATACTGTGAGGTAAGAATCTGTTTAATTTCATTTTCATCTTATACTAAATTTATACATACACGTGTTTGTAGACTCTCTTTTATTGTAATAATAATATTATTTCTTTGCTAGTATTATACTGTTTAAATTACTCTCATTTTAGAGTAATTTTCATATGTAAGGGAAAGTCTCCATTATCATTTTTCTCTCTAAAACTCCTCTTGACTATTCTTGTATACTTTTCTTCCAGAATCAGTATGTTAAATTCAGCTTGCAAATTCTCCCTTTGCAATAGTTTGTAATTGTAATAATTCTAATTGAACAATTAGCATCTTTACAATATTGATCATTCTATTCAGGAAAATAGTATATCTTTTACTTAACATTTTTAGTAAAGTTGTATGATTCTCTTCATTTAAGTTTTGGACATTTTATTTTAAGTATATTCCTGGGTTAGATCTTGATTGTGCTGGTTCTTGTTCAAATTTATAACTGTTGCCATTTTGACAGTGGGTGTATGTTACTTATCCTTAATGTTCCCTAATTTGATTTCCATCTTGTGATTATTGTAGTAGTTCATGTCCTTTTTTTGTATACTCTGTCAGAGAGTGAGGAATGGTTTCAGTATCTTGATGGCCGAAGACTCTACTTAATGAGCTACTAGCATCTGAAAATCTAGTTTTCCTGTAGATTGTATGATTTATTCATGTGCTCATAGTTATTGGTTGATTTGGATTCTGCATAGCCATTGAAAATTATATTTGAAACCACAGTGGTCTTTAGGAACCAAAATTCTTCAAAATCCAACTGAAAGTCACATAGAACCATTAAAATAGTCAGAATTTCACAATTTAAATTGTCAGCACAAGTAGTTCTACGTGAACAGGTTTGACTTTTTTTTCTCCAAGCTGTGGATGCTTTTGCCATATATGTAGGTTATAGGAAGAATTCAGGATTCCCTTGAGATTGAGGACCACAGTAACATCACACACACATCACACCTAGAAACTCTTTGCTATTCTTTCCGTTGCCGCTGTGTCTCAGAAAACCAAGAGAAAGGAGGCCTTAGTTTACATTTTCTTCACAAAGCATTACCAAAGACTGTAGAATTAGAAGTGAATGGAGAGTGTCTTAGAAATTGAATTTCAAAAAGAAATATGAGGCTGGAAAGTAATTATAGTAGTGAAAGAAGGCCAGAGGGAGCCAGAAAGAGGAGAAAGGATAATGAAGAAGAAATGAAATGGAAAAAGATTAAGGACATTGAATGCCCCCTCTCACACCAACCCCCCACAGAATGCTTGAGAGGAAGTTGGAGGGTAATGGGGGATAGAAGAGGAAGAGAGGGGCATGACAGCAGGAGAAAACTGCAGCAAAGATGATGAAAATTTAGTAAAACTTACTGACCCTTGCAGATATAGTTGGCTTAAAAAAAAACAACTGAAAAACAAAAGCCCCACCAACCCTTTCCTTTAAACTGCTCTGTATCTAAATAGAGAAGTTGTTGATTTCTCTTTAGCAAGCTATTTTGGTATTGTATTTTGAAGATTTCTTCATGGAACATTAGGATATTTTACTACCTGACTGAAAGTGAATAAACAGAACTGGAGGATTTCTGCTTTGCACATTTCTGCAGCTTTATTATATCCTTATATAGGTAAAGAGAGAAGTTATACACAGAGTATGCCAAAATGACCACATGCTTCACACTTGCACTACCTCTTTTTATGAAGCTAAATTTGGACTTTTCAAAACCTCCTGCTTAAAAATACATCCCAAAAGACTTCTGCTTATTGCACATTTTGTTCCTGTCCTGTATGAGTTAGATCTTCATTTACAATTCTTTGTGGAATGCTTTTCCTTTTGTCATAAATACAAAAGGAAGATATTGACATATAATCCTTTACTATGTTTTATGCAGTAGCATCATAATTCTGAAATTTTGAGAATATATATACATTTTCTTCAAGTGTAGAGAAAAATCTTACAAGAATGTTTAATTATGTATTCATGCATATACATGGACTTTTAAATATAATTGAATGAATAAAAATGAAGTTGCCACAAATTAGTTTATGCAGGCATTCTCCACTTAAAATAACAAATACTTTACAGGAAGAAACATTTCCTGACAGATATTTTTATTATATGATTTGTATTTTCCTGTTAGATTTCATCATAAAATTATAGATTTTTTTAAATTGAAGTATAATCGACTTACAATGTTGTGTTAGTTTCAGGTATACAGTACAGTGATTCAGTTATACATATATATGTATAACTGAATATATATATGTATAATGTGTGATTTTTCTACAGTGAATGAATGGATGAAAATGACCTTCAAATAAGTGAATCTTTAGTGTGCTAGCTGATTGGTTTCCAATTTAGAGTTTATTTAAATAGAATGCTATTAATAGGAATTTTAAAAGTATATCAGATTGATGTCAAGAGTCTAAAATTTATTAGATAGAAAATGTTGGATGGATTTGGAAGTAAGAAATATGTTAAGAGTAGCTACAACTTAATTGGTAGTAATAGCAGTGCCAGAATAGTGGATAATAGGGAAGAATGGCATCTGTTTATTTATTTATTTATTCAATAAACAACAATTTATGGAGCACCTACTACTGGCCAGGCACTTGCTGGGTTATGTAGGGCTATAACAACAAACCAGACATATAATGCTTGTCTTTCTAGAATTTATAGATTATTACCAAAGATAGCACATAATTAATTATAATTTGGGGGGTTGAGTGTTCCCAATAAAATCACTCACTGTCCCTGCCTGATTTCTAAATGAAGTGAGAAATGAAAGAAGAGAGTATGGAGGATGAGAAACAAAAATATCATCTTTAAACTGCTAAAGCTGGTGTTTGCATGTGCAGCTTGTATCAAGGAGCAAGTGGGCTTTCTAATACTATGAGAGATTTACTCATAGTGTTCCTGGAGGGGTGGGCACCACCTGCAGGCCCCTCTACAGAGAGAAGCCCCTGGCCCCTGTGAGGCATACAGCACTGAGAAGCAAAGCATATGTTCCCTGTAGGTAAAATGGCTCCCAGGAAGAAAAAGGAAAGAGAGTCTGTGTTGCCCCTTTAATAAAATTCACCAGGTCAGTCTTTCCTCCTTCTATGGGGAAAGAGTCAGAGTGTCACACTGGTAGTGCTCCTTCCATATGAGAGAAACTTCAGGAGTAGAGAAGAAGCATTTCGCCCACTCCCCGCAACGATAGAACAGTAATAATGTTTGGTAAGTTAGGGTTGATGAGAAAGGAAATATGGACTGCTGTGGGAACCTAAGCTAGTCTAGGACTTCAGTGCAAGTGAGATTTAAGCAGAAGGAAAAGGGGGTTGTATTGGGGAAAGATTTTTTTGGACAAGGTGAGAGACATCTGGATACATCTATGGAATTCAGAGCAATTCAGCTTGGCTGGTCACAGCCTAGACTATGGGACAAGAAGTGGAGAGTGATGCAGCAGGTGTGTAACCTGTGCCCAAATCTCAAAGTTCATTGTGAGCCAAATGCAGGTGAATGAAGGGCAACTGTAAACATTTGGAGAGTTTCAAATAGAGCAATGACATAATCAGATTTGTGTTTGAGAGAAGTTCATTCTGGCTATAGCTTGGAGGGAAGTAAAGGTGGAAAGAAGGAGGCCTGTTAGTGATATGCAAGGAAAGGAGGTTTGTGGCAGGAGATGTGTAGAAGATTAGGATAATTTTGTACATTTTGCCTTTGAAGGGCCAGGCATTCAAGTAGAGAGAGAAGGTTAGTGGAGCGCATACATAATAAATCTGTTATGAATGCTTTATATTCAAAATATCGATCAGTGAATTTATGTTAAGCTAGGGCAGCCGTGAATTTAATTAGACTTCTCACCTTCTGATAGAAACTTTCTAATACTTTCGAATATTTTCTTTGGTTTTCTTTAGAATCCAATTATTTGAATAAAGTTTCTTAAGACAGTTTTTGAAAGAATATACACAATTTCACTGTTTACTACAGGGTGCTGTTGACGTCTTGTGAGAGAACAAAGGAAAGTTTAAGTTTTTGAGAAGGCACATTTCCATTGAAACTGAACGTGCTAAAAGTGCATAATCATACCTGAAATGTGTTGTCCAGCCAGTTTTTCTTAGACGCTACAAAAATACAACTATTTAAAGGCTGCACTATTTCAAAAGATGAAAATTTATTATCTGCATTCTTCCTAGGTGCAGATAAAGAGCCTGGGACTATGTCTGATAAAACTTCCAAATTTATATGAGAAAGCCCTTTGCAAAGATAATTTTATGCTACCTAGCCAAAGGTCCCTCAGCATCAGCTAAGAATGCAGCCTGCTGCCTGCTGTCAGTTTTCCTCTATGAGAATATTATCATATTATTATTTTTACAGCTTTTGTGTCGTGTTATAATAGCTTCCAAAGAATTTTTTCCTAGTAGTTTGAGAACTTTGCGCTCTTGATTTGGGACAGTGTGACCTGTTAGTGGTTACCAGATGAATTGTATGCTTTGAAGTGACTTTTTCTAAGCCATTGTGCTAATACATTTTAAAATTTACCTTACCTTGTGTTATAATAATTATATTTAAGTCTCGTGGCAGTCTTCTTTAGTCTATATGTGATGAAAAGATTTATTTGCATGCCTATTCAGATTAAATCAAAATAAATTTTGCTGGACATGGCATCATGTGAATTGAATTTCTTTAACTTGCAGTTCCTAAACACTGCTTTATCTGGTGGAAATGTTAACGTTTGATGGCAGAAGAATTACAAGCATTTTTAAACCCACCTTTAGTTACATGAACTTTCGTAGAATAAAGGTGGTTGCTGAATGCTCCAAGAATTTACCCTTCCTGTTCTATTTTTGTTATTTTTATTGTTTCCAATTGTTTTTTATAAAGAAAAATTATATTTATAAATTTCATCGTTATTTATAGATCACTTCATCATTAAATAAAGCAGATGAGCTTACTAAAAATGATGCTTGAAATAATTTTTGTTATCAGTACGTACTCCTTTGATTAAAAAGCATTTTATCACACCACATCCCCTAAAACACAGTTTCACCTATACAGCCATCCTGTGGTTCTCTGTCACTGTTATAAAGGAAACCTGTGATATTAGAGAGAAATATTTCTAGAGAAGAATAGGCAAATTATATTTCCTTCCCTCCAGGGAGATTGTCTTGAAAGCTCAAGCAGACTGTGGGGTGGGACCAAGAAGTGAGAAGTTCAAGAGAGGAGCTGCAGTCTAATGACTTTTTCTTTCCCTGCACGCCTTTTTCTCCTTTTACCCGTTGCCTCTCTTTGGTTCTAGGATCAACGTGAAAATGCATGCCCTCCTGCTCTTGTCTTTATGCTTTCAGTAGGAGAAAGGCTAGAATTAACACTATGACTTCGAGCTCAGGAAGAGTTTAGTCAGAGAAAATTTAGCTGAACATGAAAATGTTTGCAAACTAAAACTAAACTAGTCCTGTTATCTTCATGAGTCCATGAGGTAGTAAAATGGAACTACCATTAGCCTACAGCATACACCTGTGTGAGCCTGTCATTCTGAAAGGGACTCCGTGGGGAGGTCAAAAGTCAGTATGGCCCATGCAGAGGAGGACCCAGGTTTTGTAGATTGTGGCTCTTACATAGTTTTGGGGCCCTCTTTAAGAAAAAAATACAAATAAAAAATTAGTGAAAAAGTCTTGGAAGGTGCCTGTGCAAGTAAAGGGCCCTGAACTTAACCATCATTAATTCACAGTAAATCTACCTCTAACCTCATACATATTAAGTTCTATTCTGAATTGGTAATAAAACTTCACTTATTAAGTTAAATTCTGAACTGATAATAAAGCTAAATATTTTAAAATAAATTTTAATGTCACACTCTTAGGAAAACCTTCCCTTATTCCTTCCTTTGTAATTCCACTATGTCACGTATACACTGTATAGTAATTGTACACTTGTTTGTCTATGTTGCCCGCGAGATTCTAAGCTACAGGCAGGCTGAGATGTCTTGCCCAGTGATATATCTCTCGTGCCTAGCACTGTGTTTGGAAGACTGTAGTTGTTTAAACTAGAATGGAGTGTTGCTGGGATCATGGTACCTTCGAGCAAGTTCCAACAGCAGCTCTGGTGTTGTACTTGATGTGCTAACAGAGGCCTCTAGTGCTATTACATGCAGAAACGGTTCTCATCAATCATATGGACAGCAGCTGATGAGTTCTGTTTTACTTGATGTGTTATATATGGGAAAGATGTCGTTCAACTATGCACAAAAATTTATAAAGAACAGGCTAGGAGTTCATCCCTCTGGTATGAAGGAGTAACTATAACACAACTGAAGGTGGAGTAATGTACAAAATGGCCATATTTTACTTCTCTTTGAAAACATTTAAAAATTTATTTCTTAAGACAATCAGTTCAAGGGAAAAAACATGGAAGGCATAATTCAGAGATCAAATTCTTCCATTTGATGAAGTTGTACTTCATCTAACTGGGTAACTGATTTTAAACCAGAAGCCTATTTACAGATTTTATAGCTAAGACATCTAACTATATCTAAAACATCATAATAAATATGTTATTTCTGATGAAAGGTGTCTTGAGCTTACATACATGAAAGGGGAAAAAACAATGGCTTTTCTTCTTTTCCTAAAATAAAAGAATGCTATTGCTTGTGTTTAGCATTTACAGGATTTAAGATTGGCAGGTTTGGTAGGGGGATGTTATATATCCGTGGTGAATTATTTTTTATATTCAGAAAAATGTAGGATAAATTCTGCAAATACTGTAATTTATATTGCCAAAGGAGAAACATCCTAAAACAACAAATTTAAGGGCTGATATAACACCTAGTTGTACGAAAGGTGACAGGACTGGCCATGTAGTTTGCCATGCCCAGTGCAAAATGAAGATGTGGGAACCCTTACTAAAAAATAATTAAGAATTTCAAGATGACAACAGCAGAATGTTAAACCAAGTGTGGGGCTCTTTTAAGCTTGAGGTGCTGTGCTGTGCAGCTGCATGGATCACACACCCATGAAGCTGACCCTGCAAGATGCCTTTGCGTGGTTTGTGAAAGCTGCTGTTAAAGACCTTACTCACTATGTTGCCTGGTCAATTATACAGAAAGGTTCATGTGATAAACTCCTCTTTGATCACAGTACCAGAATAACGTTTGTCACCCTAAATGACCTGTAAGCTTCCTCTGAATGAAAGAGTTCAGTGTTGTGCTCAAATGGGGTTCCTCAGTTTCGATTTTCTGATGTCATTTCTTCTTTATTATTTGACTTTGGTTTTGTATGCAGTGTTAATAGGTTTTGGTCTTTTGTGTTGGAAGCCACCTCAAATCCTCTCTTGGAAGTAGGTAAAAAGCATAAATGAGCAACACTCTTAAAAGTGGTTTCAAAAGTTGATTTAAAAAGCCTGTCATCATCAACATTATCTACTGGGTGCAGTAATAGCTCTATTAATGAAATTAATGTTTTCCAACAACATAATTATTTGTTAGAGACGTCACAATCTCAGGCAGAAATAATCTGGGAAGCAGAGGATGCATTTCAGATAAGTAAGAGTACACATCAGCAATTTTAAATAGCAATAAAAATTTCTTAGTCTTAAGCAAAAGCTTAAGCAGTTAAGGTTAAAGGAAGTGAAGGCTGGGGCTTGGTTTATTCTTGGGCAAGACAAGTCCATTGGGGACAAGCTTAGAGGGAAGGGATCTGCTGGCAGACAGCCCTTTGCTGGGGTGATACAGGTTCCCTTCAGACGTAACATATGCTCTTCTATTCCCTAAAGTTTCCTGCAGCCTCAGCCAGGATCCCAGAAGAGCAAGGAACCAGTTATGGAGACTGTGCTTTGGACCTCCCTCCCTAAGTCATCCCACAAGAATTAAACTGGATTGTCCTTCAAGCAGGGTTGCTATGTTCAATTGTGCAAGGTTTTGCACTGCACAGATCCACTGGGTGATAGGCAAGTGGCATCTGAATTCCTCCTCACTTTATGATGACCAAGCTGTATCCCCTCACATGGGGCTGTGCCCCCTGCAAGAAGGGGCACCTTACGAGCTGGTGTTTAGGACAACCTAAGAACCAGCTAAGTAGACATAGTAGAGAATCTAAGTCCTTTAAAGTGAGAAAATGCCTTTTCTTATTGGAAAAAAAATTATTTCCAATTAGCTCTAAAAATAAAAACATTTTGAGTTAATTTCAGCGTGAATGAGTACTGGTTAAAGTAGAATGGTAAGAGTAGTGATTCTTCACTTTTTGATAAGATTGTGGTGTGTGAAGAGCCAGAACCTTTATATGAGTTGGAGACCAGGGAATGGGAGAAGTGGATGCAGAGTGAAATAGATACAGTGTTTTTCACCACTTTGGCTTCGATTTAAGTACCATCTTCTAAGGGTATTTGTTAATCGAAATATTACTTGTATGGAATTTCCTGAAGGTCCAGCGGTTAGGACTCCACTGCTGAGGGCCTGGGTTCAATCCCTGGTAGGGGAACTAGGATCCTACTGGCCATGTGGTACAGCCAAAAAAAATAAAATAAAATAAAAAAGAAATATTACTTATATATGTTAATTGAAGTACTATTTGATTTGAGAGTAATATTCTCTGAGTTTTTCTTATCCTTTAGGTATCAAAGAAAGTATATTTGTATTTCCTTGTTAACACTGATAAAAACATGTCAAATCATATATGAACACAGGGAAAAATACACACTGATAAATTAGATAACATTTTTGTTATAGCAAAATGAGAACAAGTTAATTTCCATTGAAGATAAAATACTGAGCACATTTGTGATTTGTGCTGCTTGCTCATCATAATTATGAGACATGACATTTAAGCACATATAAAATGAGACTTAGCCTGCACTTTCACATTTAAAACACTAGTTATTGTCTAGGTAGAATCTTACGCTTACATGGCTGTACTAGCTGGAGTATTCTTCCTCCTTGACACTATTGGGCTTGACTGCCTCTCCACAAAATATGTGAAGTGTTTGCTGTGTGCCCAGCATGGTGCTAGAGGATATGCAACCAGAAACCCCCAGGGTTGCAGTATAATTAGTACATGGTATGATTAAAGCCTGTCCTCAATTTTTCTCCCTTTGTTACTGCAGTCCTCAATACTTTCCGAGATGCACCTTTCAACCACTATTGCAAGGCTCCATATCTTGGGAAAATCATGGGCTTCTCTCTTTTGCTATCTTTTCTGTAAAATCTTTGCCCATTCCCCTATTTGGAGCTAATTACTTCATCCCAAGTGTTTTCCAGGGCACTTCATATTTTACTTTTCTATCACAGTTATTTCTATTCATGTGCTTATTCCCCACTAGATTTCAAGTTCCCTGATGTCATGGATTCATATGAATCCTCAGCTCTCTATTCCTCATGATGTTAGCAAAATGCCTTTTTCATAGTTGGTGCTCAAAAAAAGTTTATAACGTGAAATCAGATTGGATTAAAATAATGTTTTATCTGAACTGTTCAGGGACACAGATATATGCTGTAGAGCCAAGTTGAATTCTTGTCAGCATTCTTAATTTGTTTTCATTGTGCAGTGGAAAATTTAATGCCCAATCTCCTATTCCTGAACAAATAAACTATTATCATCATTTTCTGTTGCCTTTTCCAGTCTTGTATGTTTATAAACATAATTTCTATGAATCTATGAGCATAGGCTCATAATATATATTCAGTTTTGAGTTCTGTATTCTTTCAGATATGTAGGAGACTTAATTAAACTAAAGAAACAAGGACTTTTGGTCAATAAGTATAAAAGTTTTGCGATTGTTGCCCCAAATCAGCCTTTTAATTCTAGTAGAAGCATGCATAGAGGCTTATCAAGCTTCAGAAAGTACATCCTTTCAAACCTTTCTAATGGCAGTATCATAAATTATGGCCACATATATCAGGGGATCACCCCAGACTGGGATTTTTCTCCAAAGAAACAGCAGTGCCTAATAATTCGAGATGAAATTCTAATTATTCTAATGGGATTATTTTGCTTCTTGGCATATCAAGCAATTTGTTTTACACCCTAACTCATTATTTTTCATCTTTAAAGACTTAAATAGAGGAGTCATGACAGAATAGGAGTCCTGTTTCATCTCTTGTACCATTAATTATGCGATGGTAGTTTCACTGCTGATGAGACACTGAGACAAATGAATCTTGTTGGGTCTTACTCTTGTAGCAGATATCATTCTTTATACTTCAAACAAGTTTTCTTAGAAAATCATTAATCACTAAACTGTGGATTAAATAGTGACAATAATGGAAGTATAACCAACAACCAGTTGTTCATGGTTGGCTTCTCCAAGGATTTGACAGCTAATTTATAAAACAAGTTATTTTTATATAGTAAGACTTCTGTGACTAAAGTAAAATTGCTTTGACAAAAATGCTCAGCATTATTCTGTAGTCTATGGGGGAGTGCATACACAGACCTTCATCCTTCTCTCTTGATCCCCTTTTCTTGCCATTTTTTTACAAGATTTCAGTTGGTCCTGATTCATTGCCAGCATGTGCCCTTGAAACAGTTACGAACTTTGCTAATATAAAAGCTATGAAATCTATTTTATCTTCTCAACCCAGGGTCCACAGTGGTGAGCTCTCAAGACATATTGTGGGAAACTTGGCAAATAGGTCCAACAAAATTGCAAGGATTCTGTTGCAGGAGAGTGATGGTATCTTCTCAATTCAGGACAGGTATACATTGGGGAGCAGTTGGAGATGGGGAGAAGGAATTTTGTGACCAGGTGGTAGAGGATTTAAAAGCCAGAATGTGGGGTTTATGTTTCATCAACAGCTCCACATGTCATCTTAAGACCACCTGTTTGGGATGCCCCTAGAGCTTGGAAAAAAAATACCCCTTCAGGATCCTTCCTCAGACTCTTGTTCAGATTCTTAGGGGTAGGGCCCTGAAATCTGCATTTTAAACAAGTGCCCCAGATGATTCTTATCCCACTTTAGGTTGAAAATTTCAGGTAAAGGAGAGAATTTGGTAACACACCATATTTGTATATATTTTAATATGTTTTGTTTAGATTATAAAATTTTTGTGTGGTATAAAGGAGCAAAAAGTATATTTTTATCACTTTACCAAAAACTAACACTGGAAAGATACCTATCAAAGGCCCAGTACGTTCTATAAACAGTGATATGCAGGTAAATGTTTAAGAACTAGCTCTCTGAAAGTAAACAACCCAACCGCATGCAAGTCCAAACTTGGAGTTGGAAACAAGAATGTCTATCCGTGGTTGGTTGAATGCACAGATGCGGAGCCCATGGACACAGAGGGTGGACTAAAATATTTTATATAAGGGACTTGAGCATCTGCAGATTTTTGTATGGGGAAGAGGGTCCTGGTACCAATCCTATACGGATACCGAGGGATGATTATTCAGTGTTTTTAAAGGTAACTGTATAGGCTGATGGGAAGTTATGTACACGATAACAGATATCTTACCTTAAATATAACCATTAATTATTTTCAAAGCATGTTCTCAAACATTACCTTTGAGTCCTGCAAATACTCTGTGAGATTGCCATGGAAGGGAAGATAATATCAGCTTTATTCTATAGTTGAGAAAACTGAGAGCTGGTAAATGTAAAGACTTTTGCAAGGTTACATGGCTATTAAAATGCAAAGCCTGATTTAGAAGTTTTGGACTACTGCTCAAATCATTTTCCTATACTCTACGCTTCTACTACTTAAGCTATAGGATGCATCCAAGGGCGGCTGCGTGTAAATGCTGACAGAATGATACTATGGATGTAACAAAAGGATAATTCTGAGATATTAGTTGAAGTACTTCTACAACCCAAAGTGTCCCAAGAATAGACAGGTAAAGCATTCATTCCACCCTCACTAACAGTTGTTTTCTAGCCACAAGGAAAGATCAAAAGGTCAAGGAAAACAATTCAGAGAGTGGAAGAAAACTAATGAGGCACTAAAGTCACCTAGAAGAACTCTAAACATATGCCAGTAGCTCTCAAAGTGTGGTGCCTGAGACCAGCAGCATCAGCATCACCAGGAAACTTGTAGGCAATGCAAATTCTTGGGCCTCCCACCACAGACCTACTGAATCTGAAACTGGGGCTGATGTCAGTGATTTGTAATCAACAAGCCCTCCTGGTGATTCTCATGCTTGCTGAAATTTGACAGGATCCCTAGGTCTTCCCCTTCCCCAGACCCAGGAACCCTAGAGAGGTTGGAGGATCTTAAAGAAGAGAAGACCTGGGTGTCTCATTCCAAGCTGACAGAGTTTAAATCAGAAATAACTGAGTATCACTAATATGATTTCATTTACTTGAAGTTACTCAATTAAGTTGTCTACTCTTAGCTGGAATTGGGGATTTAAGATAGAAATTAAGTTTCATTTAAGGGAAATTAAATTAAACTGCATACACATCTGGGTTTGTGGCTTATAAAATCGAGTTTTCTACCTACGCTTTGGATGCGCTTGGAATTTTGTGCTGGAATGAACCAAACAGTTGAAGTGAACATACAGACCTTCGTACATCATAATAGTGTCAGATTGCAGTTCATACTGGATTAAGACTCATTATGTACAGCTGTGGGGTGGGAGTAAAGCATATGAAATAGTAAGCCATGGCAAAATATGATCCATGTCACTTTTCCTTGGCCTTTGCACTGTGGCTCTGCCCCCAGCCCCCGGCTTTGACTTCCCTGACCTGATTGTGCTTTGTGCTTCTCCTTCAGCGTGGCATCTCACCACGGTCTTAACTAGAGTGACCAACTCATCCCAGAGTGCGTGAAATTTTCTCAGTTTTGAAATGGAAAGTCCCGTGTCCCTGGAACCTCCTAGTCCTGGCCAAACTGGGACAGTTGGTCACCCTAATCTTAACCCTCTTAATTTGAGACCACGACTGGGCATTTCCTTTGCTTTTTTCAGTGGTGCAGGTTGATCCCATGTCTCTGACAGGCTGGTGATCCCAAGTTTTGCTACTCTTGGGGAACTACAGGGCAACTGGCTATTGAGAATCCCTCTGAAACAGTCACTTACTTCTTGAACTCATAACCAATATTTGTAGAGGGCATGAGTAGTAGTTACTTTTAGCGCCATGTGAAATATCTCTTGCTGTTTTGAAGATATCTAGTCATATATTACTGACACAGCCAGGTTACTAACTGCAATGTACTGAAGCTTGGAAACATCTTCTTGCTGTTGAGTGACTTCAATTAAGGAAAATCACTAAGACTGGAATTTAAAAGCTTGGCCTGGCACTGGGGTATTGATTGTTTTGTGATACCTGAAAGTGGGATTTTAAGAAAATTAATCCTGCCATTTGTGGAGTAGAATACAGGGGTTCTGAGGTGAAGAGGCATATAAGGAAACAGAACTGTTATGCCAGGACCGAGACGATAAAGGCACAATAGGG
Source organism: Lagenorhynchus albirostris (assembly GCF_949774975.1). Classification (NCBI taxonomy): domain Eukaryota; kingdom Metazoa; phylum Chordata; class Mammalia; order Artiodactyla; family Delphinidae; genus Lagenorhynchus; species Lagenorhynchus albirostris. Next base: position 70,376,899 of record NC_083102.1, read on the forward strand.
AGTTAATGGTCAGACTAAAAGAAAATAATTATTGACATATATTTTGAATAAAGAATGCATGAAGTACTAACCTGGGTAATTGAGACATTGATGATGCCATTGATTTAAAAAAATAGGCAAGTCTAAATTTAGACAATTGAATTGAACTCTGTTTTTGTATTGGTAACTGTCAGGAACTCAGATTATTCCAAGCAGTTCCAGGTTTGGGGTTAAGGCTTCAGGGAAGAGTGGGCTGCATATGCCCCTTTGTGTTCATTTATCAAAGGTAATGCTTGAAGCCTTGGAGGTATCATAGTATCAAGAGCAGGCAGCTGAGATGAGTCTTGTCAATGGCCATAAATCTTTTTGTTATTCCTCAATATATTTTGATGCTATGTAATTAACATCTATTCAGGATTTTATTGTTGTTCCTTCCACATTATTTTTTTTTTATTTTCTGGCCGCACCGTGTTGCATTCGGGATATTATTTCCCCGACCAGTGATCGAACCCGTGCCCCCCCTGCAGTGGAAGCTTGGATTCTTAACCACTGGACCACCAGGAAAGTCCCCCATCCATGTTATTTTAGGAGCAGAATTTTTTTTTTCCTTTTAACATCTATACTAGAGTATAATTTCTTTAAAATGGTGTCTTAGTTTCTGCTTTATAACAAAGTGAATCAGTTATACATATACATATATCCCCATATCTCCTCCCTCTTGAGTCTCCCTCCCACCCTCCCCATCCCACCCCTCTAGGTGGTCACAAAGCATTGAGCTGATCTCCCTGTGCTATGCGGCTGCTTCCGACTAGCTATCTATTTTAAATTTGGTAGTATATATAAGTCCATGCCACTCTCTCGCTTCGTCCCAGCTTACCCTTTCCCCTCCCCGTGTCCTCAAGTCCATTCTCTATGTCTGCATCTTTATTCCTGTCTTGCCCCTAGGTTCTTCATAACCTTTTTTTTTTTTTTTGATTCCATATATATGTGTTAGCATACGGTATTTGTTTTTCTCTTTCTGACTTACTTCACTCTGTATGACAGACTCTAGGTCCATACACCTCAGTACAAATAACTCAATTTCATTTCTTTTTATGGTTGATTAATATTCCATTGTATATGTGCCACATCTTCTTTATCCATTCATCTATCGGTGGACACTTAGGTTGCTTCCATGTCCTGCTATTGTAAACAGAGCTGCAATGAACATTGTGGTATGTGACTCTTTTTGAATTATGGTTTTCTCAGGGTATATGCCCAGTACTGGGATTGCTGGGTCATATGGTAGTTCTATTTTTAGTTTTTTAAGGAACCTCCATACTGTTCTCCATAGTGGCTGTATCAATTTACATTCCCACCAACAGTGCAAGAGGGTTCCCTTTTCTCCACCACCCTCTCCAGCATTTATGTTTGTAGATTTTTTGATGATGGCTATTCTGAATGATGTGATATGAAACCTCACTGTAGTTTTGATTTGCATTTCTCTAATGATTAGTGATGTTGAGCTTCCTTTCATGTGTTTGTTGGCAATCTGTAATATTCTTTGGAGAAATGTCTATTTAGGTCTTCTGCCTATTTTTGGATTGGGTTGTTTATTTTTTTGATATTGAGCTGCATAAGCTGCTTGTAAATTTGGAGACTAATCCTTTGTCAGTTGCTTCATTTGCAAATATTTTCTCCAATTCTGAGGGTTGTCTTTTCGTCTTGTTTCTGGTTTCCTTTGCTGTGCAAAAGCTTCCGAGTTTCATTAGGTCCCATTTGTTTATTTTTGTATTTATTTCCATTTCTCTAGGAGGTGGGTCAAAAAGGATCCTGCTGTGATTTATGTCATAGAGTGTTCTGCCTATGTTTTCCTTTAAGAGTTTTATAGTGTCCGGTCTTAAATTTAGGTCTTTAATCCATTTTGAGTTTATTTTTGTGTATGGTGTTAGGGAGTGTTCTAATTTCCTTCTTTTACATGTGGCTGTCCAGTTTTCCCAGCACCACTTATTGAAGAGGCTGTCTTTTCTCCATTGTATATTCTTGCCTCCTTTATCAAAGATAAGGTGACCATATGTGTGTGGTTTTATCTCTGGGCTTTCTATCCTGTTCCATTGATCTATATTTCTGTTATTGTGCCAGTACCATACTGTCTGGATTACTGTAGCTTTGTAGATAGGCTGAAGTCCGGGAGCCTGATTTCTTCAGCTCCGTTTTTCTTTCTCCAGATTGCTTTGGCTACTCAGGGTCTTTTGTGTTTCCATACAAATTGTGAATTTTTTTGTTCTAGTTCTGTGAAAAATGCCATTGGTAGTTTGATAGGGATTGCATTGAATCTGTAGATTGCTTTGGGTAGTATAGTCATTTTCACAATGTTGATTCTTCCAATCCAAGAACATGGTATATCTCTCCATCTGTTTGTATCATCTTTAATTACTTTCATCAGCGTCTTATAGTTTTCTGCATACAGGTCTTTGTCTCCTTAGGTAGGTTGATTCCTAGGTATTTTATTCCTTTTGTCGCAGTGGTAAATGGGAGTGTTTCCTTAATTTCTCTTTCAGATTTTTCATCATTAGTGTATAGGAATGCAAGAGATTTCTGTGCATTAATTTTGTATCCTGCTACTTTACCAAATTCATTGATTAGCTCTAGTAGTTTTCTGCTAGCATCTTTAGTATTCTCTATGTATAGTATCATGTCATCTGCAAACAGTGACAGCTTTACTTCTTCTTTTCTGATTTGCATTCCTTTAATTTCTTTTTCTACTCTGATTGCTATGGATAAAACTTCTAAAACTATGCTGAATAATAGTGGTGAGAGTGGACAACCTTGTCTTGTTCCTCATCTTAGGGGAAATGGTTTCAGTTTTTCACCATAGAGAATGATGTTGGCTGTGGGTTTGTCATATATGGCCTTTATTATGGTGAGGTAAGTTCCCTCTATGCCTCCTTTCTGGAGGGTTTTTAATCATATATTGGTGTTGAATATTGTCGAAAGCTTTTTCTGCATCTGTTGAGATGATCATATGGTTTTTCTCCTTCAATTTGTTAATATGGTGTATCACGTTGATTGATTTGCGTATATTGAAGAATCCTTGCATCCATGGGATAAACCCCACTTGATCATGGTGTATGATCCTTTTAATGTGCTGTTGGATTCTGTTAGCTAGTATTTTGTTGAGGATTTTTGTGTCTGTGTTCATCAGTGATATTGGCTTGTAGTTTTCTTTCTTTGTGACACCTTTGGTTTTGGTATCAGGGTGATGGTGGCCTCTTAGAATGAGTTTGGGAGTGTTCCTCCCTCTGCTATATTTTGGAAGAGTTTGAGAAGGATAGGTGTTAGCTCTTCCCTAAATGTTTGATAGAATTCGCCTGTGAAGCCATCTAGTCCTGGGCTTTTGTTTGTTGGAAGATTTTTAATCACAGTTTCAATTTCAGTGCTTGTGATTGGTCTATTTATATTTTCTATTTCTTTCTGGTTGAGTCTTGGAAGGTTGTGCTTTTCTAAGAATTTGTCCATTTCTTCCAAGTTGTCCATTTTATTGGCATAGAGTTGCTTGTAGTAATCTCTCATGATCCTTTGTATTTCTGCAGTGTCAGTTGTTACTTCTCCTTTTTCATTACTAATTCTATATTGATTTGAGTCTTCTTCCTTTTTTTCTTGATGAGTCGGGCTAATGGTTTATCAATTTTGTATATCCTCTCAAAGAACCAGCTTTAGTTTTAATGATATTTGTTCTTGTTTCCTTCATTTATTTTTCATTTATTTTCTGATCTGATCTTTATGATTTCTTTCCTTCTGCTAATTTTGGCATTTTTTAATTCTTTCTCTAATTGTTTTAAGTGTAAGTTTAGGTTGTTTATTTGAGATGTTTCTTGTCTCTTAAGGTAAGATTGTATTGCTATAAAATTCCTTCTTAGAACTGCTTTTACTGCATCCCATAGGTTTTGGGTCGTCGTGTTTATATTGTTATTTGTTTCTAGGACATTTCTAGGATTTCCTCTTTTTATTTCTACAGTGATCTCTTGATTATTTAGTAGTGTATTGTTTAGCTTCCATGTCTTTCTATTTTTTACAGATTTTTTCCTGTAATTTCTATCTAGTCTCATAGCGTTGTGGTCGGAAAAGATACTTGATATGATTTCAATTTTCTTAAATTTACTGAGGCTTGATTTGTGACCCAAGATATGATCTATCCTGGAGAATGTCCCATGAGCACTTGAGAAGAAAGTGTATTCTGGGTTTCCCTGGTGGCGCAGTGGTTGAGAGTCTGCCTGCCAATGCAGGGGACGCGGGTTTGTGCCCTGGTCTGGGAGGATCCCACATGCTGTGGAGTGGCTGGACCCGTGAGCCATGGCTGCTGACCCTGCGCATCTGGGGCCCGTGCTCTGCAACAGGAGAGGCCACAACAGTGAGAGGCCCGCGTACCGCAAAAACCCTCCCAAAAAACCAAACAAACAAAAAAGAAACTGTATTCTGTTGTTTTTGGATGGAATGTCCTATAAATATCCATTAAGTCCATCTTGTTTAATGTATCATTTAAAGCTTGTGTTTCCATATTTATTTTCATTTTGGATGATCTGTCCATTGGTGAAAGTGGGGTGTTAAAGTCCCCTACTATGATTGTGTTACTGTCAATTTCCCCTTTTACGGCTGTTAGTATTTGCCTTATGTATTGAGGTGCTCCTATGTTGGGTGCATAAATATTTACAGTTGTTATATCTTCTTGGATTGACCCCTTGATCATTATGTAGTGTCCTTCTTTGTCTCTTGTAATAGTCTTTATTTTAAAGTGTATTTTGTCTGATATGAGAATTGCTACTCCAGCTTTCTTTTGATTTCCATTTGCATGAAATATCTTTTTCCATCCCCTCACTTTCAGTCTGTATGTGTCCCTAGGTCTGAAGTTGGTCTCTTGTAGACAGCATATATATGGGTCTTGATTTTGTATCCATTCAGCCACTCTGTGTCTTTTGGTTGGAGCATTTAATCCATTTACATTTAAGGTAATTATTGATATGTATGTTCCTGTTACCATTTTCTTGTTTTGGGTTTGTTATTGTAGGTCTTTTCCTCCTCTTGTGTTTCCTGCCTAGAGAAGTTCCTTTATCATTTGCTGTAAAGCTGGTTTGGTGGTGCTGAGTTCTCTTAGCTTTTGCTTGTCCATAAACATTTTTAATTTCTTCACTGAATCTGAATGAGATCCTTGCTGGGTAGAGTAATCTTGGTTGTAGGTTTTTCCCTTTCATCACTTTAAATGTGCCCTGCCACTCCCTTCTGGCTTGCAGAGTTTCTGCTGAAAAATCAGCTGTTAACCTTATGGGGATTCCCTTGTATGTTATTTGTTGCCTTTCCCTTGCTGCTTTTAATATTTTTTCTGTGTCTTTAATTTTTGATAGTTTGATTAATATGTGTTTTGGCATGTTTCTCCTTGGATTTAGCCTGTATGGGCCTCTCTGTGCTTTCTGGACTTGATTGATTATTTCTTTTCCCATATTAGTGAAGTTTTTGACTATAATGTCTTGAAATATTTTCTCAGTCCCTTTCTTTTTCTCTTCTTCTCCTGGGACCCCTACAATTTGAATGTTGGTACCTTTAATGTTGTCTCAGAGGTCTCTGAGACTGTCCTCAGTTTTTTTCATTCTTTTTGCTTTATTCTGCTGTATGGTAGTTATTTCCACTATTGTATCTTCCAGGTCACTTATCCATTCTTCTGCCTCAGTTATTCTGTTATTGATTCTTTCTGGAGAATTTTAAATTTCATTAATTGTGTTATTCATCATTGTTTGTTTGCTCTTTAGTTCTTCTAGCTTCTTGTTAATTGTTTCTTGTATTTTCTCCATTTTATTTCCAAGATTTTGGATCATCTTTACTATCATTGCTCTGAGTTCTTTTTCAGGTAGACTGCCTATTTCTTCTTCATTTGTTTGGTCTAGTGGGTGTTTACCTTGCTCCTTCATCTGCTGTGTGTTTCTCTGTCTTCTCATTTTGCTTAACTTACTGTGTTTGGGGTCTCCTTTCACAGGCTGCAGCTTCATAGTTCCCCTTGTTTTTGGTTTCTGCCCCCAGTGGCTAAGGTTGTTTCAGTGTGTTGTGTAGCCTTCCTGGTGGAGAGGATTGGTGCCTGTGTTCTGGTGGATGAGGCTGGATCTTGTCTTTCTGGTGGGCAGGACCGCATCTGGTGGTGTGTTTTGGGGTGCCTATGACCTTATTATGATTTTAGGCAGCCTCCCTGATGATGGGTGGGGTTGTGTTCCTGTCTTGGTAGTTGTTTGGCATAGGGTGTCCTGCACTGTAGCTTGCTGGTCGTTGAGTGGAACTGGGTCTTAGCGTTGAGATGGAGATCTCCGGCTGAACTTTCACTGTTTGATATTACGTGGAGCCCGGAGGTCTGTGATGGACCAATGTCCTGAACTCGGCTCTCCCACCTCAGAGGCACAGGCCTGATACCTGGCCGAAGAACCATGACCCTGTCAGCCACACAGCTCAGAAGAAAAGGGAGAAAAAATGAAAGAAAGAAAGAAAATCAATCAATAAAATAAAGTTATTAAAATAAAAAATTATTAAAAATTGAAAAGTAATTTAAAAAAGGAGATAAAATAAGAAAAGAAGAAAGTAGACAGCATCCAAACCAAAAAACAAATCTGTCAATGAAAACAAGAGGTGAAAACTATACTAAAAAAAAAAAGAACCAGACAGACAGAACCTTAGGACAAATGGTAAAAGCAAAGCTATACAGACAAAATCATACAAAGAAGCATATACATATACACTCACAAAAAAGAGAAAAAGGAAAAAAATATATGTATCTATATATATTTTTTAAAAAAAGGAAGAGCAACGAAATCTATAAACAAATCTACCAATGATAATAAACTGTAGATACTAAACTAAGATAAACATAAAACCAGAAAGAAATTAGGTGCAGATAGCAAACCTCAAGTCCACAGTTGCTCCCAAAGTTTACCGCCTCAATTTTGGGATGATTTGTTGTCTATTCAGGTATTCCAGAGATTCAGGGTACATAAAGTTGATTGTGGAGATTTAATCCACTGCTGGGAGAAATTTCCTTTTCTCTTCTTTGTTTGCACAGCTCCTGAGGTTCAGCTTTGGATTTGGCCCCGCCTCTGCATGTAGGTCACCTGAGGGCACCTGTTCTTTGCTCAGACAGGACGGGGTTAAAGGAGCAGCTGATTCGGGGGCTCTGGTTCACTCAGGCTGGGGGGAGGAAGGGTATGGAATGCAGGGTGAGCCTGTGGTGGCAGAGGCCGACTTGATGTTGCACCAGCCTGAGGCGCGCCATGTGTTCTCCCAGGGAAGTTGTCCCTGGATCACGGGACCCTGGCAGTGGCAGGCTACAGTGGAGGTGTGGATAGTGACCTGTGCTTGCACACAGGCTTCTTGGTGGCTGCAGAAGCATCCTTAGCATTTCATGCCCGTCTCTGGTGTTCGCGCTGATAGCCGCGGCTCGCACCCATCTCTGGAGCTCATTTAGGCGGCGCTCTTAATCCTCTCTCTTTGCGCACCCTGAAACAATGGTCTCTTGCCTCTTGGGCAGGTCCAGACTTTTTCCCAGACTCCCTCCCTGCCAGCTGTGGTGCACTAGCCCCCTTCAGGCTGTGTTCATGCAGCCAACCCCAGTTCTCTCCCGGGGATCTGACCTCTGAAGCCCGAGCCTCAGCTCCCAGCCCCACCCGCCCCGGTGGGTGAGCAGACAAGCCTCTCAGGCTGGTGAGTGCTGGTTGGCGCTGATCCTTTGTGCGGGAATCTCTCTGCTTTGCCCTCTGCACCCCTGTTGCTGCGCTCTCCTCCACGGCTCTGAAGCTCTCCCCCTGCCACCCACAGTCTCCACCCGTGAAGGGGCTTCCTAGTGTGTAGAAACCTTTCCTCCTTCACAGCTTCTTCCCATAGTTGCAGGTCCCGTTCCTATTTCTTTTGTCTCTGTTTTTTCTTTTTTTTTTTTTTTGCCCTACCCAGGTATGTGGGGGAGTCTCTTGCCTTTTGGGAAGTCTGAGGTCTTCTGCCAGCGTTCAGTAGGTGTTCTGTAGGCGTTGTTCCACATGTAGATGTATTTCTGGTGTATTTGTGGGGAGGAAGGTGATCTCCACGTCTTACTTCTCCGCCATCTTGAAGGTCTCCCAAAATCAGGAGTAGAAATTTTGGTGAAGCAATTAGAATAGTGAACTTGTTTGCACATGCTAATGAAGGTCTTTTAAATTAACTTTTTAATAATAAAAATATCATCAAGTTCTCAAGAGCTATTTACTGCCACAATGATAAGGAAATTAGGCTTTCAGAATACCAATAATAGTTTAGTCCCTTAATTTCTATAGCATTCATAATTGGCAAAGCATTTGGCCATTTATTATTTCATTTATCTCTGACCAAAACCTGTTGAGATAGGTGGTTTTTCCCCCGTATTACAGGTGTGTAAACTGACGCTGAGAGTGATGGCATTGCCTGCGAAGACATATGGTGAAATAATCTGCACCCAAGGCAGGTCTTGTGGTTCCTTGGCCAGTGTGCTTTCCACAGAGCCAGATATGCACGCTGCTGATCACAGCTACATAACTCTGGTGTAGTTGAGTGTTTCTTCCAGTTTTTCACTAGCACAGTGTAGACTTCAGAAGCTTGCAGAAATGTGCCTTCATTAATCACAGAAAGACCCTCTGATTGTAGAAATTTTAGATGAATACCTCTGTCTAACACTGCTGTAAGACCTTGGCACCATAACTTTCAGATTCAGTCATCTTCACTGGGAACCCATGAATAAAATCAGGCTGACTGAGGGCAGAAGAAGGCTGAGCCAATTAGAGAAAAACCCTGGGAAGCCTGGATTAAGTAGCACAAAGATGCAGATGAGTGAGCTGATGAAATTGCAACCCTCACTGAAAAGCAGCTCACTTGCAGTAAAACCATAGAATGTTCTGCTAACTTCAAGCAGTGGGAGTTACATAATCTAATAATTAATTGTCTGTAACTTCCAGGCCTATTAGGGAGGTATGGAACAGACTCCGGAAGCAAATCACCAGCTTTTGTGGTGGTCAGGAATATTGCCTTAGGCATTCAGCTTTGTAATGGTAATGCTTACAAGTTGTTTTCCCTGTTAATTTTTAACCGTGGGTAGGGTACAGTCCTTCTCCTACTAATGGGTATTTTAAGTGTATCTTAAAGATTTTTCATTGGTTTTTCACTCACAGTTGGAAATTGCCTAGTTTACCACAGTACTTTCAAGTGTCAAATTTGGCTTTTTTTTTTTTTCCCTGAAAGACAAAGCCCAAAATAAAAGGTGACAGAATATCCCCAGCAGGCTGGAGAAAAATTAGGGTCGTGTGCAGACAGAAGGACACATCCTTTTAAAATAGTTTAAACTGCCATGAGAAGTAGAAGGAACCCCATTTTATGTGGATTGCTTTGAACAGACCTTACTCTCACAAAGGAGGAATATGAATTCTGTCTTGGAAAGGAAGAGGCCCTGCAACCACACAGCGTGAAGGGGAGGTTCGAGAGAGGCTGTGAGTAGATGAAGGCTTTCAGTCACCAGGGGCCATAGGTTTCATTTTGATGTACATAAAAGCTGACCAAGGACTTTGTGAAAACTTTGAGCTGCCTTCCTGACCACCTTGGCTTCTTTCCTTCACCCATAGATCAGCGTCATTGACGACCCTGTTCTTTTCAAGTGGTAAAAGAAGTTAAAAATAAAGTTCTATTTTAGATGTACCTTTGATTTTCTTCAAAAACATTTCAGATGATAGGAAAGAGAAGTAGAGTGATAAATTTTAGCAGAGACCTGGCAGAGTCTTCTTATAGTTTAATCAAAAACGGGCTCAGCTTCAAATATATTAGGTTGCCACAGGAGAATGGGAGTGCCTTTTGGGAACAGTTAATAGTTCCCAGAATTTTAATCTACTTTTATCATAATACAGGGTAAAAGTTCCAAGGTAAATAAAGACAAATAACATTTAAAGGAATATTGCATGATATGTAAGAGGCAACATATTTAAATGGATGTAATCCTTCCTTATATGGCTTGCCTTTTCTATGACATGTGCTGCATGTTTTCTATGGATAATTTGGACTTCATCCAAGACAGCAAATTCCAGTGTTCCTTATGCATGTGGTCATTCTCATCTCCTTGACAATGTCAGAAGAGATCTTTTAACTTGGAAATTTATAAAGGTAATGGAAAATACTATTTGGGATCTAAATGCAAACACTTTAGAGTAAATTATTTTAAAAACGTCAAGTTATTTGTAGGTTTGTACCTGTAAATACTATACAATTAAAACTACCATGGTATTCCTCATGATTCTTCCCACTTGAATATTGATGAAAGCCTTAAGCAGAAGTGACTAGGTTATACTCTTAGATTTCAGTTGTGATTTGGGTCTTATCTTTTGTTGTGCTGGACTTGCATTGTCTGATGATTTCCCATTCTATACTGCATTTTCCCCTACTGAAAAAGTGCCTCCCTTATAATTATTTTCTCTTTAATCTGTGTTTCAGAGTAACATCAGAGTAAAATTTTCTTAATTTGTGTGCTAATAATAACTTTTTATATTTTTCTTTTTTGCCTTCTACTTTTTCCCTATATTCTCACGTCAGATTCTTTTCTCACATTTTCCTTAAATGTTTCTGTTGGCTGCAAAGTCTATACAGCACAGTTCCTATGAATCTCTTGGTCTGTTACGTACCTTTAGAATATGAGCCTCATTAGAAAACATAAATTTGTCTGTTTCATATTTATTGACAGAGAAGACCTTCATGCTCTATTGTTAAGTGGAGTAAAGGAGCACACAAAAATACATGTTGGGTGATTCAATTTTCTGGAAAATAAATATTTTGTTTAAGTATGAAAAGATGTAGAAGGTTAGATACCAAAATATTAACTGTGATTGTTTGAGAATAGATGGAATATTGGTGATTATAGTTTTCTTTTTTTCCCCCACTATTTCATTAATTCATCCTTTAAATGTTTATTTTTGAATTTTCTGTATGATTTGTGTTAAAAACAAACACTAAGTGGAAAGCATATAAAAAAAGAAAAGTTCTATGGACATAAATAAATGTGAACTCTGATTATTTTATTTGATTGATGGGGCTATAAAATTTTCTTAACTTTCTTTTCTTTGGTTGTGAGGACTAAAATTCTAATGCCTACTTCTTTTAAACTTTGGAGGGCATGGATTATATCTTTTTCATAAAGTTAGAATGGCCCATTTTTTGCCAAAGTGATCAAGGAAGGAATTCACTTTGGATATCAATTGTGACTTTACATGGGCCTGGAGAAGGCATGATTAAACAGTGATGACTTCTAGCCTCTGAGTAAATCTCAGTAGAATGGCAGTGCCTCTTCCAAACTCCACTCAGGGTGGGGACAATTCTGTTGCTGACTGAGGGGTTCCCCACTTGGGAGTGTCATATTGAATCTGTCCTAAAGAATATGACAAAAGCCAGAAAGATGAGATTGGGGAAGAAAACATAGAGCTAGAGTAAGATCAACCCTCACTGCTACCCACATATTTGTTTTGTTTACTTGAATGAAATATGGAGCTATTTTAAATTCCTATATAACACAATGGTATCAATAAAATGCAGCTTGGTTAAAAAATATATTTTATTTTTCTGTTTGTGATTACATTAAGCTTCCGTGAAAATGGAACACACCAGTTTCACAGCAGGGGAGGATAGATATAGCAAGACTAGAGAGGCGAGACGTTCAGGATTAGAAGAATCTGTATGGCTGAAAGTGAGGTAATGATAATGATTATGTGATAATAGGACTGTTGTGCTGTTTTATGAGGCAGTAATCCAGCTCCCAAAGCAGATAAGCTATGGGGGTGAAGGCTGAGTTTATCCCATGGAGGGCAATAGATTTTTGCTGAATAACCCAGCATGACAGTAAGGCTTTTTCTTTTTTGAAGCAAGGTCTTAAAAGTAAGTTTTAAAATAAAATGAGTAACTTCCCAAATATGAGCAAGTGAACAGCTGAGCAACAGTAAAATAAAAGCAAATTGTGCAGGGGAGTGGGGGCCTAAGGGGGTGGAGATGGGATTCTTTTTATGCAATGAAAACTAGAGTTCTAGTAATAGGAGACAAAATTTCCAGGAACCAAAATAAAAACAAAAACAAAACCTCACTACCATACATATTGGCAGCTGAATTGAAGTGTTATTCTTCTAGAGAAGTATTAAACTACTGCAAAATGCAAACAGATGCCCATTCATCTTGTTTTAAGTCATTGTTCATTCGTGGCTTGACAGTTGCTATATGGAAGGGGCTACATTAGTTACAACAGCAGTTATAGACAAATGGCATGTTATCCTTGGTTTCTGTGAGCTTACAGATCAGTACTGCTTAATAAGATGTTAAAAGAGCTTAATCTTCAGTTTTTCTCTTTTTTTAATTATTTTTTATTGGGGTATAGTTGCTTTACAATGTTGTGTTAGTTTCTGCTGTGCAGTGAAGAGAATCAGCTATATGTATACATATATCCCCTCTCTTTTGGATTTCCTTCCCGTTTAGGTCACCACAGAGCACTGAGCAGACTTCCCTGTACTATACAGTAGGTTTTCATTAGTCATCTATTTTATACAAAAGTCAGTTTTTCTCTTGTAGCCAAGATAGACCAGAAAAAAAATCTTACTCCGTCTTGATCCCTCCTGCTTCCTACATGTATATAAGCATGTTAAGGCTTGTTTGGTTCTAGAGGAGGGATGGGATTCAATCCTCAGTCCATGTTGGTCATTCCTCCTGGGCTCTTCACTTAGGCATGTGGTGTCAGTTCAATTTAGTGTTTAGTACAAATTATTTCCCCCTCATAGGCTGCCAGCAGGCATCCTCCTGTGGTACTGTCACCTCAGAAGCCATAGTATCAGATGGGCTCATGCATCTTACACCCTGTAGAACTGCAATCCCTATCTCTTCTAAGTACCTGGAAACTATTAGACCTCCCCAAGGGATGAGGCCACTTCTAACACTGAGCCTTATCCGCTCCTCCATTTTCACACAAGACTCTAGCTCAGTAGCTTTTGCCTTACAATGCAGAGGCCCAGTTGGGATTTGTCTTGGGGGCAACCACCCATCTGGACCATCTTTTCAGACTAATTCAAAATAACCAACTTCAAGGATACTGAGGTTGCTTTTATGGTTACCTTCTGGGAGATGGGAAGATGCAAAAAAATATTTACAGAGTGCTTATGTGTACCAGGCACTATCTGGGCACTTGGAATCTATCACTGAACACAACAGACAGGGACCCCTGCCCTCATTGAGCTTTTGTTTGAGCAAAGGGGACGATAACCAGTACACGTATTGAAAAGTTATCAAGTATGTTAGAGACTAGGTGTTGTGGGAAAAAAATAAAAAGTTTGAGTGGGGGTGAGGGAGATACAGAGTAAAGAGCAGTTTGCCATATTAAATAGGGTGGTCAGAGTTGGCCTCATTGAGCACGCGGTATTGAACAACCACGTATAGGCGGAAGGGAGTTAGTCGAGTGGGTGTTTGGAGGAAGAACACTCTCTGGGCAGAGGAAAAAACTAGAGCAAAGGTTGGAAGTGTGTTTGGTATTTTTAAAAATTGTGGCAAAATGCATATAACATAAAATTCACCATTTTAACCATTTTAAGTGTATAATTCAGTGGCATCATACATTCACAGTGTGCAACCATCACTACTATGTAGTTCAAGAACATTTTCACCACCCCAGAAAAGAGACTCCATACGCATTAAGCAGTCACCCCCATCCTCCCCTCCGACCAGTCTCTGACAACCACTACTCTGCTTTCTGCTTCTGTTGACGTGCATGTTGGCATTTTGAAGAAGACCGAGAAGCTAACGTGGGCTGGAGCACAGTAAGTGGAAGGGAGCTTAGGAGGGGAGAAAGTCAGTTAAGTAATGAGCTGAATCCCCTTTTAGCCATTTTAAGTGTATGATTTTTACTCTGAATAAAAGAGAGAACCATTACAGAATTTTAAACTGAGGGGTAAAAAAGCTCCATGGGGGCTTCCCTGGTGGCGCAGTGGTTGAGACTCTGCCTGCCGATGCTGGGGACACGGGCTCGTGACCCGGTCCGGGTGGATCCCACATGCCGCGGAGCGGCTGGGCCCGTGAGCCATGGCCGCTGAGCCTGCGCGTCCGGAGCCTGTGCTCCGCAACGGGAGAGGCCACAACAGTGAGAGGCCCGCGTACCGCAAAAAAAAAAAAAAAGCTCCATGGGAGAGTAGATTGAGGGGAGTGTGTGTGTGTGTGACAAGGTTGGAAGGAAGAAGATTGACTAAAGGGTGAGAGAAGATAATGGCTCTGGCAAGGTTGGAGGGGATTAGGAGGGGATTCAGAATATTAGAAATATTCTGAAGCTAACGCCAATAGGACTTGCTGATGAACTGGATTTGGGGTGTGATAGAAGAGTGACATCAAGGATTGCTCCAGTGAGTCTGACCTTTGTGATTAGAAGGATGAAGTTGCCATCAACTGAGATGGGGAAGCTGCAGCTGGAGCAGGTTTCAGGGGTGGGGGGTATCAGGGAAACAGTTCGGGCAGAGTGAGTCTGAGATGTCTGTTCATCCAAATGAAAAAGTCAAGTAGATGGTTAGATGCATGTGTCTGGAGTTCTGAAAAGTGGCCTGCGGTGGAGATAAAAACTGGGGAGTCATTAGTATAGAGACATGGTATTTAATGCCATGAGTGGAAGAAGTCACCGGGGAACTGAATGTGAACAGATAATGAGAAGAAGCCAATTGCTGAGCACTGGGGTGCATCCTTCTTAAATGATGAGGGATACACAGAAGGAACCAGAAAGGAGGAACCAAGGTAGGAGGAAAATCATGGGTATGTAGTGTTGTGGAAGCCAAGTGAAGAAAGTGAACCAAGTAGAGAGTCGTTAACTGAATGAAATGCTGTTGAATTGACTGACTATTGGATCTAGCAGTTTGTGAGGCCATTTCAGTTGTGTGAGTAGCTTGTAAGTCAGATTGGAATGGGTTTAAGGGAAAATGGGAAAAGAGGAACTGGAATAGTGAATAGAGACAACTATTTGGAGGATTTTCTTGGAAAAGGGCTGAAGGAAATGGAGGTGTACCCCCTTCTTCAGCTCCTCACTTTTACAAGAAATCATCATCTCTTATTTTATATATAACATAATTATATAGTTAATTCATGGGAGTGATACTTTTCTTTGCAAAGTATCATTTCATTTGCTTCCTCACAGATCCTCAGGACAATCCCTATCATTTAAAAAGAAACATAAGTTTATGAGCAGATAGTGAGGGGTAAGAAACAGACCTGAGGGAAGAGAAAGATTCTCTTTCTGAATCACTAATCTTTTTCTGAATCACCTAGTGTTTTACTGAATAAAATCATTTAAAAAAACTATCCAGTAAAGATTTTGTTCATGTACTTCTTATAGGTAGTTTGTAAATATTTCCACAAAAAATAAGAACATTTGGAAAATGTAAAAGTCATGGAGAAAAACTGAATAGTCTTTCCTCCGAGCCCCTTGGGAAAAAAGGAAATTATATGCAATGCTTATTTTAAGGCCTTTACAATCCTTAATTTATTTATAACTTAGCTAATAAAGTTTTGTCTGGGATAATTAAATTTTTAAAATATGGTAGATTAAGAAAGCAATTGCAAATTTATTAATTGAATTTGCTGTTTGATGTTTCTAATTTTTTAAAATCATAAATAGGGTTCTAAAGTTGCTGAGGTTAAAATAATTTAACTTTTCTTATATGTTCTAGTAACTGAAAAGCAGATGAACCCTGGATAACCATCAACACTAGTACTACAAAAACTCGTGCTGTTTACTAGTTTCTTCCTCTTACGAAGTTAAAAATTTTTAGTTTTCTGAAAAGTAGCTATACAATAAAGGGGAGGGAACCCTTACGTTCACTGGACTTGCTATTTTGACATGCAACTTGGTTGAACTGTTTGCAGTTTTTGACCCATCACCTTCCACAGTATCCTTTGGTGCATTGTTTCATGCCAAGCTTGTTCATTTACCCACTTAAGTGCCCAATGAGTGTTTATAAATGCTAACGGATAATTTTATGGGTGCTTGGGAACTGAGGATTTTACTGGATTGAGGCATGCTACTCTACTCTTTCATTTGATAATCGTTTTCTAACCTGAATGTTTCCAAATGAAGGTCAATTTCTTTAATCCACTACATGAGATGGAGGAGGCCAAAATATGAGATTCAAGAGAAGTCTTAGAGAAATGGTTCTGCAAAATCTTCTCACCAGGCTGTGGGAGGGAGAGTCCATTTTATTGAACATTTATTGGGTACAAGTAGTTATGTGCCAAGCATTGTATTCAATGTTGTGATGCAAAGACGAGAGCTAGATTTATTCATTCAGTAATTATTTATTCATTCAGTCAACATATATTCAGCATCATTTGGATTATTCAAACAACTATCTAAAGGCTGTCATTCTGCAGCAATTGAAAATAGAAATAAGACATTTTTTGGATTGTAATTTAATCAAATAAACTGCCATGCTACCCGATATCACTTACATTTCTAGTTTTAATCTAATATTCAAACTTACTGCAGCTGGAATCTTAGTGATACAGTTGGGTAAAAAGCTATTACATCTGTTTTCATAAAACTCAGAAGAGGGCTTCCCTGGTGGCGCAGTGGTTGGGGGTCCGCCTACTGATTCAGGGGACACGGGTTCGTGCCCCGGTCCGGGAGGATCCCACGTGCTGCGGAGCGGCTGGGCGCATGAGCCATGGCCGCTGAGCCTGCGCGTCTGGAACCTTGTGCTCTGAGGTGGGAGAGGCCACGGCAGTGAGAGGCCCGTGTACTGCAAAAAAAAAAAAAAACACTCAGAAGAAAAATCTTAATTTATTTTTAATATTTCATGTTCTTTATAGTTCCCTATTTCAGGATATATTTTTTAAAACAGGCAAAAATTTAATAGATTTTAAATAGAAAACAATATTTTCATAAAATCTTTCTAAAGTATCTTTTTTAAGTGGGTAGTTTTACAGGTGAGGGGTTATTTCTTAAAGTTCCTTGAAGTGGACAAACCTGTCAGTGTTTGCAGCTGCTTAAACCATCTACCCTTCCACCCCCAAATTAACTCTTCCTTATTGATGAATAATCTTACTATTTTTCTGAGAGGCAACACCAATTAAGTAGGTAATTAGGTACTAGTGTCTTTAAGATTTCTTTTTAATACATGTAATCTTCCTTTTAAAAAATAGGTTATACCCCCTGTGCAGATGAGATGTTGTAAATATTTTTAAAATAAGGATTTAATCCATTATAAATATGCCTGCTAATTTTAGGCAAAACTCTGCCCTAGGAGCTGAAGAAATTCAAAGAAAACTAATGGTTTTCCAGCTCTGAAGGAGGTAACAATCTAGTGGGAACGTAGAAGCACACATTATTTAGGTGGAATTGCCAATAAGATTTTAAAAATGGGAGCAGCGATGGACTGTTGAAATAGGGAGGAAAATTCATTCCGTGTTTAGATATGATACTTCTGTAAAGTTGTGAAAATGCTTTTATCTCTCTGAATTATCATATTATCGAAGTTGGGATGGACCTGTGTAAGATAAATAAGAAGGATCATAAGAGAAAACAGCACTGAGTTTAGAGGCAACATCTAGAAGGAAGTGATTATTTGCTCCCAACTAGTTTCTTAGTAAAAGAGAATACATTTCCTGGGTGACTAAAAAAACACCTTGCTTGTTCTTCCAGTACAGTCTGAATCCTCAGCAAAAGGCAAAGAGGATGATTCTCACTCAGCAACCTCTCAGCTTTTATGTACTTGAAACCTTCAGTTGCTATTTGTGGTTAACACTTGCCTTTCCATCATCTCACTTTCCTCACTCCTAATTATGAGCTTAATGTGCACCTTCCTTGATAATTTGTCTCCAACAGGAAGGCAAGATCAGTAGACTACTCTGCACCTTTAGCACTTAGCTGAGGGCCTGGCATATAGTCAGTGCTCAATAAATATTTTTTAGTGAATGAATTCCCACCCAGATATCAAAGCCTTTACATATTAAGCTCTAGGGTAGAATTTGGGACAGCTAGAAGGCAGAAGGTTCTAAGAACGAATTTTTGTGATACTAGTGTAAACAAATGGAAGCTACATTAGCAATTGATACTTGGAACCTTTTCTGATAGGACTTTACTTGCAATTAAAAAAATGATGGACAGCTTTTAATATTGTGTCAAGTCAGTGCTGTCACCTTCATTCATGAAATTTCCGTTTAATGTATGAGCTTTAACAATTTGAATGATAACAGGTGAATGACTTTGTAGTGTTTGTGCCTTGCAGGTTTAGATATTTACCAATTCTGCAAACTACTATGAAGTTAGCATCAGAAACATATTTTGTTATAGTTGAGGTATGAGTTAAAAGAAATTATGTACATTGTATATATTTATGTCCCTTGAGAGTACACTTTCCAAAAATGATTCGTTGCATTTTTATATTCCTCTAAATTTTCACTTCTATCACGGTCATATAGGAAAATATCTACACATTGTTTTATATGCCAGTGAGCTGGTCTTGCCGAACACTCAGTATTTACCAGCACAGAGCAGTATAAAATAAGTAAAAAATAGTCTCTGCCTTCATGAAGTTAATATTTCAGTAAAGAAGTTGGATCCCCCCAAATTGTGAAATATATGAGGTCATCAACAAGAGAAATGTGTAACTACAACCAGTTGCAGTGATCCTCAAATCCAGAGGGGTGGCTTCAGGCAGTGCAGTAGCTGATTCCAAAAGTGGTTTGGAGAGTCATAGATCAGCTATCTGAAAGCTGAGGACTATGTCAACCTTCTCTTCATGGGTGACAGATAGTATTTGCTGTGTCATTAAAATGTGAACAGCATACATCTAAATATTAGACTCAATATAATGATCCAAGAGTAGTTTAACTATATGTACTATGACATGAACCTACCCTGTCCTATGTATAGGACATTTATTCGTATGTATATATCCTAAGGTTCATGAAACATAGTCAGGAATGACTTTAAAAATACCAAAATTAAGAATAATTTACTATTGCCATGTTCTGAAGGTGCTGTATAATCCACTACTTAACACTTTGAACTTATTTGTCTCAAGCCTGCTTAATACCAAAACACACTCATAAAAGCACTTAACTGATTATGAAAGGTAATAATATCTGGGGAATTTGTACCAGAAATCACATGCTTGGTTTATAAAATATTTATTAAAAGGGAAATTAAATTATTCATGTTTAAATTAGGGTAGGTGGGTATAACTAAGAAGTCCCAAATCTTGATGGTTTAATACAATAAAGGATTATTTCTCACCATGTCATCATCCAATTCAAGTTAGTGTTGGTGGTAGTGGAGCAGTTATTGGGAGCCTTTACTGTCCTCAGTCATTTAGGAATTCTGGCTTCTTCCACTGAGTGGCTTTGGTGTCAAGGAAGGCCTTGGAGTCCCCAGTGGATCATCTGCATCTGGCCTGTAAACAAGAGAGGAGAATGTGGAGCATTGCATTGAAGGGAATACCTTTTTAGTCCAGACGTGGAAGTGCTAGCCATCACTTTTAACTACCTTTCCTGGCCATAATTTAAGCGCATGGTTCCACCGAACTTAAGGGAGCCTGGGATATGTAACCTAGTGCTATGCCCTGGAAGAAAAGGAAACAGGGTTTGGAAACACAGCATGGTCTCGGCCAGAGTGTTTAAACATGCTGCACTGATTTAAAACTTTCTGTACACACTGCTATGTTTGAAAGCGATAACCAATAACCAACAAGGACCTACTGTAAAAAAACTAATTAATTAATTAAAAAACAAAACAAAACTTTCTGATCAGTTGAAATACTTCAGAATTTTCCAACTTAACATGAAGTCAGTGGATCATATGAAAGAGGAGTGACCAAAAACCTAACCAGAAGGGAAACATATCAAGTTAATCGGCCAATTTGGAAGCAGCTATATTTAAAGAAATGACTATCCAAAGATAGTTCAAACGGAAATGAAAGGTGACGAATTCAGTGCCTCAACTCTTAAACTAAGTGTGATACTGTAAAGAGGTAGACATATGGGTATCACCATTAACTGGACATGCATCCTGGGCCATTCACTTAATCGCTCTGACTTGATTGCATCCTCTGAAAAATGGAGATGATACTGATATTCGTTTTCATCCTTGCTTTGTATATGAGGGGGTTTATAAAATATTAATTGCTAAACAAGTTTTATTTCAGGCTACTTGCATTAAGGAAAATTTACCTCCAAGACTGCTCCTGTCATTCACCTGTGACTCATGAATTTTCGGTTGGCATAGAGTAGCAGAGGAAAGTCTTTCAAATATTGTAAAATCTAGGTTTATCTGAGGTAACCGTTGCTGCTTGTAGGAAGTATGTGGCTGAGTAATAGTTCAAAAATAGCATGTTATTTTGAGGAAGAAAATATGTTCTTCAACAAATAAAATAAGTGTTCCAAAGAATAATTTTATAGCATATTTAATCACACATCTAAAATAATTTGAATCCTGTAGTTCAGAGCACTCTGTACTTTGATATGAATTTTGAAGTGCTTTATTAACTGCAGTAGTACCAAGGCAAGTACTATTATGTAGAGTTGCATTTTATGAGTAGCTCTTACCAACCTCTGTGAAGGAAACTGTGCCATGAATAATCAAAACTGGAATACACAGATGAAACAATTTATATATTTAACATGCCTTTTGAAAAGTTATGAATGTATGCTTACACACAGACACACATACACATAAATGGTAGCTGTGATGAAAAGAGGCTTGTTTCATAAGTCAAACAAATAGACAGTCCTCTCTTTGCTTTATGATGACCTGCTGATGCGTATCTACCAGGAGTTCGTTGATGGGTTCATTCAATAGACATTTGAAGACTAAGTTGTAGGGATTAAGGTAAGTGTTTTCAGGATATTAACAAAAAGTAGCTGTAAGTTTCTTCAGGGTTTGCAGATATTATATACAGAAAAAAAAATGTAGTCAAAGGCAGTATTTTTTTTTAAGGAGTCAGGAGGCAGATTATAAGTGGTATAAATGTGGCAGAGTGAGATTCCTTTCAGGTTGGAGAACAGGGAAAGACAACGTCAGGAGGAAAGAACGTTTTCATTGGTTCTTGGAGGATGGATAAGATTTAGCTGTGTGACAGGCATGAGTAGTACTTCAGGCAGGGAATATGGCATGAGCAAGTCAAAGGGATGCTAGAGGAGCCATTGGCAATGAGTAAAATGATTGATTTGGCTGGAGAATTAGATACATAAAAGAATTTGGGGAAATCATTCAGCTTGGAAACAGGTGGTGGCCATACCCTAGATAGCTTTAAAAGCCAGGCAGCTTTATGGACAGCTTTGATGAGACGTTGATGAGTTTCTACAATGATGTGAAGTGATTAAGAGAGCTTTGAAAGCATTATTTAAAAACTCTTAATTCCCTAGGTGACTTCAAAATTATACTTGACTCTTCAGAAACCTTGTCATCTTAGCAAATTGAGGGCTTTTTTTCTCTTAATAACTTGAAGGGCTATTTTTTTTTGCCCCAGATTTTTATTTCTTACTACTGCGTTAAGTGTCTGAGATTCTTATACAATGCTACCTATTGTAAGGTTCCTATATAGAAACAGTAATGTGTTACTTAGTAAGCAGAAAGCAATATTGATTCTGACTGCATGGAAAGTAGGGTGCTAGGTGAAGTGAGGCACACACAAAAATATAAAAATATGATGTTAAAATAACAACCCTGCATAGCATTTGGGAGATAGCAAAAAATAGTATAGAAAATATATTCTTTGGGAGTTCAGAGTTGTGATTAGATTTCAGAGAAGACAGGTGGGAGAATTGCAAGGTCTCTTAACCCCCAGACTGAGTGATGAGATTGACGGTATATTATCAGAGAGTTTCAAGTGAATCAGGCAGCCAATGACGAGCCACTTCTACCTTTCCAACCAGCGTTCTGTCTTATCGCTCTAAGATAATCCATTGCCATCAGTAATGGGAATGATAGTGATGACTTTTGGGACCCTGATTTTCTTAAAAGTAATTTTAAGTCAGCTAATAAAAATTTTGGTTAGCTGATTTATAGTTTTTATAATAGATAATAGCGGAATGTTTAAGAACTGTGATGCATGTGTTTTCTGCTTCTTAAAATATGTTCTTTTTTCCCTTTCCACTTCCATTCCTCTCTCATTTTGAACAGGATTTTAAGTCTGTTTAAAATATATAAAAATAACAATACAAAAGCCAAAATTTAGGGAAATAAGGGCCAGTAAAAAATAAGGAAAGAAAAAGATGGATGAATTATTTAAGATGAGGTTATACATAAAATCCAGGTGCTAAGGTACTACCCATTTTCTATAAATAAAGAGCCCACATAGCTGTCTCTGAGTTTTCTAGCAGCCACAGAAAAGGGGAAAGACCATAGTTTTATAAGATTGATATTGTCTGCAGTATAAGAACAAGCCAGTTTCTCAGAAGGAGCACCACTCTTCCTAATGTCAAGTGCAGGGAGAAATCTCTGTGACTGGTCCTCCAAGAGAAGCTCCACAGAAGTAATAAATACTGAATGTCCTCTTAAACATCCTTACAAGTAAATAGAACAAAGGTTGTCTTAAGACTTTTAAAAGTATGCTTTTATAATGATTTTGGCTAATTGTTTAATGCCTTAAATAGTGTGTGGGAAAACACTTCTACAGAGTCCAAAGAATGAACAGCAGGCACAGACTGGGGGTAATTTTGAGCCAGGGCAATAAGAGTGTGACTTGCTGACCAGCAGCTTCAGCATCACCTGGGGGCTTGTTAGATATGCAGACTTTCAGACATCTCAGATCTACTGAGAATCTTCAGGGGGTTATTGAGGAATACTGATTTCAGGTATCTCAGGTGACTTACTGGATGTTTAGCTAATCTTTTATGGATCAAAGGGCACAAACTTTCAGCTATAAGATGAATAAATTCTGGAGATCTAATGTACACCATGGTAAGCATAGTTAGTAATAATATAGTGTATACTTGAAATTTGCTAAGAGAGTAGATCTTAGGTGTTCTCAACACTCACACACATATAAAATGGTAACTATGGGAGGTGATAGATATGTTAATTAATTTGATTGTGGTAATTATTTTACAGTGTATATGTATATCAAACCATCATGTTGTACATCTTAAATATATACAATTTTTGTCGAAAACTAAGAAGTAAAAAAATTTAAAAATAGTCTCTTAAATGAGTTTTAGTTAGACCTTATATAGCAGTGGATTTGGAGATTGCCTCCCTGACAAAATACATGGAATAAAAATATATTATTTTACTGGTTAAGGGTAGATCTGATTTTTTTACATCATCCAAGTAGGGGGAAAGGTTTTAGACATTTAGATAATTAGTTATTGCCTAATACGTGTGAAGCACTATGTTTAGGTACTTTAGAGTTGTAAAGATGAACAAGACATGGTAACTGTTTCTGAGAAGCAATCTAGCAGGGAGACTTAGTTGTAAACAAGTTGACCTAATGAAATAAGAATCACAAGGTACAAACAAGGTGCCGTGATAGTTACTCCTATTCTACAAATTTTTACAGATGAGGAAACTTGGCTCAGAGAAATAACTTGTCTTAGCTAACAATTGAACTCAAACTCTGTGTGATCTTAAATGCAGTTTACACTTTTAAAATACAGCTTCTTAAAGAAAAGAAAAAAAGAAGGGAAACCCATTTTAAAAGTGAGAAAATAGTCACAAATCAGTAGGCTTCTACATTCAAGTTCACTATTCAGACAATGTAATAATTTTGATTCACATCTTTAAGAGCAAGTGCTGTTTTTAGTTAATGTAAACTGAAGTGAATCCTGCAGTTTTCCTCAAGTAGTAATTAAAATTTTGCCAAAATAAAGAGAGTGTCATGATTGCAGGGTTTTTTTCCCTGAAATAAACATAAGATTTTATTGATATAGGAAGACAAGCTATTTTTATCCCTGAGTGCTGTGTGAGATTTAGTGGATTGAAGTATTTAGCAGATAGTACGTCCTCAATATATATTGATTAAATAAAAGAATTTAATATTTACCCTTGAAATCTTCTTTGGAGCCCAATTTTACCAGGCAAGTGCAATCAAAGGAATATATTCATAATTTTTAAAATCTTACCTTCTTTAGAAATATTTCATAATTCCATAATCCTTTTTACCAGATATGAGCTCTCCACCTCTAAGCACTTTATATTTCAGTTGACATTGGCTATAATTTCCCCCGTGTTATATTGATATGTGTATTTGTCTTATATTCCTGCAATAATGTAAGCCTTTCAGAGAATTTGTCGTATTTTTCTTTCCTGCGTAGAATCTAGTTAACACTCAGGAGATACTTAGTAAATATTTGAATGAACAGTGAATGATGATCACTAGAATAATTATTAGTCAAATCTATTCTAGCAACCTATGCCTCTAATCTGTTCCCAATAGCTGCCTTTTAAACCTGGTCGAAGCCTTGCTAATCGAAGGTGTTCTTTGACAGTGTTTTTGAGTATTTACAGTACTGCTGTGGAGAAGGCTAGCATTTATTGGGTGCTTATTCTTTCTCAGGTACTATTTTTAAAGCTTTTTCTTTTAAATTTTAATTTTATTGGAGTATAGTTGATTTACAGTGTTGTGTTAGTTTCAGGTGTACAGCTAAGTGATTCAGTTATACATATACATATATTTATTCTTTTTTATATTCTTTTCTCACATAGGTTATCAAAGAACGTTGAGTAGAGTTCCCTGTGCTTAACAGTAGGGTCCTTGTTGGTTATCTATCTTATATATAGTAGCGTTTATATGTGAGAGCTTTAAAAACATTATATCTCAATTGGTCAGTACAACAATCTCAGGAGAAATTCTTATTTTCTCTTCTTTGGAGATAAGAAAACTGAGGTTTATAAGGAATTAACAGTTTATGCAAAGTCATGGAGCTAGTAAGTGGTGGAGCTGGGATTTAGATTTGCTTTTAAAGCTCTGCTTATTGTACAAGGGTAGGAGTAAAGGAGTGACTAGGAGGTAACGAATGACCAGTCCATTTATTCTCAAAGAGCATAAATATACAAAATAGGCTGATTTGGGACATTATAGTCCTGTCTTCCTAGAAATTGACTTTGGCTAGGCTTATGCTTGGGAAATCATCGTCATCCAGAGCTAGATCAACATCTTTGTACAGAGAAGGTAAGAGTCAGTCCGTTAAATAAACTGAATCAGCCTTAGGATGGGCACTTTATGGCTCTAAAACATAAGTGGACATGTTGGACAGCTTTATAGCTGTTTCTGACCTAACAAAATGTATGCTAATGGGAACCCTACTCCAGTTCTCTGAATCTGGCACTGCCATTCTTTCCTGTTTATTTAGGAATAGATTCTAAAGGATCACAATGTAGGCATCACAGTCCAGTCCACTGAGTCAGTCTCTCACAGGATAATCACATAAGTCCCGGAACTATCAGGCTGTAACTCCATGGGACTAATGGGTAGGATTCCCATCTTCATTCCCCCTGTAAAATAAGGTATACCCTCGGTATCTAAGATGCAATAGAGAGCACAAACAAAAAATTTGCTGGCCTATAAAGAAAACAAGCATGAGAATGCAAGCATAGGATTAAGATCGGTTTCCTAGGGCATACTCTTTTCATAAACACCAGGGAGGGAACTTTGTTCTCTTTCTGCTGGTGTTTAGAAGTTTTGTGGAGTGGAGGCAGTGAAGTCAAAGGTGTACTCCCTTAGGTTTTTTGTTCTTCTTGCTGAAGTAAATGAGTGGGGACACTAAGGATTTCATGTGTGCACTGTGGCTACTTATTCTAAAAATAAAATAATACAAACTAAGCGATTATTTCTTTTGATTCACTTTAACATAGTGATTTGCTGCTTATTAATACAATCTGACAAAACCCCCGAAATGATCTCTAGGCAAGCAGGTTGGCACTAGAAAAGATATAAACACATCCTCTAGTGTATTCCCTTTACTAAGGTATTATTTTTAAAACCAACAAGGACCGACATGAATAATACTAAATACTCTCAGTTATAATAGTAAATAATACTAAATACTGTCAGTTGCTTTATTCTTTTCTTCTTAAAATAAAACTAAGACTAAGCAATTAACTGCAAAGGGCTATATTAACCCAACTCAAAGGTTGCAGTTTTAAACATGGGAGAGTGAGGAAGTGGAAAATTTTAATTCTCATAGAAAACATTAACCTCTCTGCATTTCACCTGTGGCACATTAAAATGCATATTTAATAGCCTAATTAAACATGTACTAAGTTTAACATAACTGAATGGTTGTTAACCTGAAGCCCTTAACTTTTCCCTATCTTGGCTCTTTTGTTTATAAATTTGCACTTTACATTTCATTAGTAGATTTTCTCACTTATGAAACTTTTTTCCTTTGCAAAGAGTTAAAAATAGAGTAGTATTGTAATGATCTCTTGCTAAAACTATGTATCATTTGATGAGTCAATTTACTTATTTCAGAAAATTTAAAATTTTAATTAAAAAATAAATTTTATTTCAGAAAGTTAAACCTGTTGAGGTTTAATAAAATTTAGAAAGACCTATTATATCCAACTTTGATCATCAGTCAGCTAATTTTAAGCCAGATATTATTTATTAACTAAAAGCTTTCATATGAAAAATGTCACACATTAATTTTCATCAGCATAACATGAAATCCAATGACTCATCTTAAAAGCAGACTCTCATTTTGTAGGAATTTAGTCAAGTGGAAATTCTGAAATGTGTGAATTGATTTTGATATGTCAATCTCCAAACATAATAATTTTATTTGGCTGACCCCTTCTTACCTAGCTATATCTGGGGACAAAATGGAAAGATGACCGAAACATCCCAGAAATATCCTAGTACAGAGTCTCTGATGACTTTTAGCAAAAGAATTGGGTGTGTTTGGTGTACCTCTGTGCTCTTTCTCATCCTCGTGGAGAGCACTCTTAAAGGTGGTCTCTGAATAAGAAAGCAGCACTGGAAAGATTAAGTTATCATTTCAAAGGAAGGTCACTGAACAAGCCTGTGAAGTCAAAGACTTTGGTAATATAACTCCTTTTCTAAATAAGCTGTGTGTGCTAAGCATGTGTGAAAACCACAGAACTTCTGGTGGGGGAGCAGGCTACAGGAGGAGATGCTGATCTTGGGAGCTTTAGAATTTTACTTTGAAGAAAGAAGCACTTTGGCATTTTCTGGACACTGTCATCTTCAAGGTTTTGTTGAAATATGCAAACTTTGTAACATTCTGACTTTTAGTGCTTGGACTGGGTTCTGTGTTTTTTTAAATCATCTATAAAATATGCAGAGAGAAATTTGTTCTGATGAGCATAGGACCATGATTCATTCAGAGCCAGCCAGAAAAATATTAGCTACTTGAAAAAGGACAGATCCACAGTAAATTTAGTTCTGTGTCATTTAATAAGAATTCATATAGTGTATACTTCAGTGTCTTGCTTTATATAAAAATGGAACTTTTGTCAGAGCCTACTTTAGGAGAATGTGTAGAGCTGTACACATGTTCAGGAAAGGCTTGAGATGGACTTAATCTCTCACATCTGCCTGACCTTGAGCTTTTGTACAAGCAAGAAGTGAAGGCTAAGGCAGAGTTGTAAACTGTCTGCCAAAGCAGGGAATCCATGCCCCAAAATGCACACAGAGCCCCTTGGCTAAGGCTGGGAGACATATTGGTTCAAGTTATTTAAATAAATCTTTTTCTAATCATTAGGTGATCACAAATCTAACTGAGTAGTGACTTCAGTGGCCACACATGACAAAATGCAAACTTCAGAGAATTCAGAAAAGTCACTAAGCAAACAACAGCAGAAGCAGCAGCAGCAGTAACAACAAACAACCAAAACAACAAACCCTGGGGGTGAGAGAGAAATCTGATTTCCAGAGTTACCACATTCTATTATTTAACATGTCTAGTTTTCAACAAAAGAAGTATAAGATATGCAAAAAAAAAGAAAGAAAGAAAGAAAGAAAAGTATGGCCCATACACAGGAAAAAAGTCAGTAAAAACTGACCTTGATATAGCCCAGACATTGGAGTTGCTAGACAAAGAAATTAAATCAGATATTTATAAATATGTTTAAAAAATAATGGAAATCATGTTTAAAGAATTAAAGTATGACAACTATTTGTCACCAAATAGAGAATATCAATAAACAGCTACACATTATTAAAAAGTAGAAATTCTGGAGTTGAAAAGTATAATAACAGCAATGAAGAATTTAGTAAAGGAGCTTAACATCACATTTGAGCTGGCAGAAGGAAAAAATAGTGAACTTGAAGATATGTCAATTGAGATTATTCATTCTGAGGATCAGAGAAGTAAAAGAAAGAGGAAAAATGAACAGAGCCTCAGAGAGCTGTGGGACCCCATCAACTGTACAAACATGTGCATGATGGAAGTCCCAAAAGGACAGGAGAGAAAGAAAGGAGCAGAAAGAATATTTTAAGAAATAATGGCTGAAAACTCCCCCAGATTTGATAATAAACATTAATGTACACATCCAAGAAGCTCAAGAAAACTACATAGTAAATACTTGAAGAGAATCACACTTAGACACCTCATAATCAAACTAATGAAGGAAAAAACAGAATCTTGTAAGCAGCGAAAGGTAAGTGACTCATCAAATCAAGGAATCCTCAATAAAATTGACAACTGATTTCACTTCAGAAACCATGGAAACCAGAAGGCAGTGGGTTACATATTCAAAGTACTGAAAGACAAATTAGCCAAAAATTTTATATACAGAAAAACTGTCCTTCAAAAATGAAGGAGAAATTAAGATATTCCAAGATAAACAAAAACTGGGAAAACTTGTCACTAGTAGACCTGCCCTATAAGACATACTAAAAAAAAATTCCTTCAGGCTGAAATGAAAGCATGCTAGACCACAATTCAAATCCACCTAATGTAATAAAGAACACTAATAAAGGTAACTATGTAAGTAAATATAAAAGACAGTATAAATTTATTTTTGTTCATAACCGTTTTTTCTCCTGATTTGAAAGACAACTGCATAGACTATAAAATCAAGTTAATGGGCTTATAGTCTATAAAGAAATAATTTCTTTGACAATGTTAACACAAAAAAGAGGGAAAGGAACAAAGCTATATAGTAGCAGAAGTTTCATATGCTATTGAAATTAAGTTAGTCTGAATTAGATTGTAAAATAAGATAATTTTAATCCAAATCCACAGAGATTAAGGAAATAAAAAATATATTAAAAGAAACAACAATGGAATTAAAATGGTACACTATAAAATATCTGTCTAACATAAAAGAAGCCAGTAATGGAAGAAGAGAAGAATAAAAGAGACATGACATAGAAAACAAATAACAAAATGGTAGACATAAATCTTATCAGTAATTTATTCAGTGTAAATGGATTAAATAATCCAATCAAAAGGGAGATGTCGGCAGAATGGATAAGAAATCATCATCTATCTATATCCTGTATATAAGAAATATAAGTTAGATACAAAGACAAATTGGTTGAAAGTAAAAGGACGGAAAAAGATATACCATGCAAACAATAACCAAAAGAGAGCTGAAGTAGCGATACTAATATCAGGCACAATAGACTTCAAAACAAAAATTGTTCCTAGAAACAAAAAAGGACTTCTCATAATGAAAAAAAGGGTCAATCCATGAAGAAGACATAGTGATTATAAACATTTATGTTCCAAATAATGAGCCTCAAAATACATGAAGCAAAAACTGACAGAAGTAAAGTGAGAAATAGAAAATTCAACAATAGTAGTTGGAGACTTTGCCACTCCATTTTTAATAATAGATAGAGGAATTAGATGAGCTACAAGAAAATAGCAGATTTTAATAGCACAAACATCCATAAAACATTCCACCCAAGAGCAGCAGGGTATACTTTCTTCTCAAGTGGACAAGGACCATTCTCTAGGGTAGACCATATATGCTAGGCCGTAAAACAAGTTTCAACAAATTTTAAAAGATTGAAATGCAAGGTATATTCTCCAACCACAGAAGAATAAAGTTAGAAATCAAAAACAGAAAGAAATTTGGTAACTTCACAAATAGATGGGAATTAAACAACACATTCCTAAATAACCAGTGGGTCAAAGAAGAACAAAAAAGGGATAAACTACATATATAAATATTAATGAGTTAATTTTAAAGAAGCTGTAGACATATCAGCGTTTTTAAAAAATGTATTGTGTTATTGTACTAGCAAAGTACTTTGTTTACAGCAATGGTAAAATTAGGTATGAGAGATTTTAGCTTGCTAAAAATGACTGTACATATACTCATGTAAGAGGGGCATGAATGTAGAGGCCGGCAATTCATTTTGAAGGATTAACCTACTTCTATTTTAGAAAAGATGATTTATTTTAAAACGGTCTTACCCATGTATGCCTGATATATGATTAGTTCTTATGGGGAAGAATAATTTACTCTTTCACTGACATCTCAAAGCCTTTGCTTCAAATCTTGGCTTTAATTAGACAAAATTTTAAGTTGTAAGAGAAAGCTGTTTATGTAAGTGAATTTACAAATTTAGCTAAGTATGATTTAAAAAAATTTTTTTTGGTTATGTGTCCTTAAAAAATGTTGACTCCATCTAAATGGTGTTAGGCCACATCTTTTACATTTACTTTTTGCTGTATACTTTAGTGCCATTAAGGGAAAACTAGTTACTCTAGAGATATTCAAACATTGCGCACAGTAGTGTCTATGCATGTCCATTATAATGCATCATTAAGTTCCAAGCACATGTGTTTGAGTCTTGATGCTTATTGAAGAACAGCAAGAACTTTTTTTTTAAACATCTTTATTGGAATATAATTGCTTTACAATGGCGTGTTAGTTTCTGCTTTATAGCAAAGTGAATCAGCTATACATATACACAGCTGATTCACTTTTATAAATAGTGAGTTTGATTTAATTTCAGTCTGTGTCAGGTGGTGAAAAAATGCATCCTGCAAAATTATTCAGAGAAAATTTACTCTTTCTTCAGAACAAGGAGAAATCAATATTGGGTGTTTGAGTTGAATGGTATTTTACTTTCAATTAATAATCTCAGTGATTGTTGAAACAGGAGACCAAAGCAAAAATCACAATATGCACAAAAATGTTTGTGGAAGCAATATTTTATGAGCTATTTGCACATGCTATTTTCTTTCAAAGAATTTTAAGTTTGGAGATCAGACTTTTTTTTTAATCTAAATAATAATCCAAAAGGAATATTGTATCCATTTACAAATAGTTTTGTTTTTTGACAAAACTATTGTGGTATGGCTGATAAACACCCAGAAGTTTTAGTTGGGTCAGAAAGAGAATCTATGCATATTTCTTTAGTCTGGGGGCTTGTTTCCCTCATGATATCCACCATATTCCTATTAAAAGCTCTTTTGTCATTTGTTTCCTCAACTGGAAATATTTTGTGCTTCTGGTTCTGTCTTTACATAGCTGTGTACATGGTAGACAATAAGTATTAGGTGGATACATAAATACTATGAAAACCTCGAAAAAAACCTATGAAGACAGTCTTATAGTACATTTCCAATTTTACTATTCTTCTCTTAGAACTTGATGGAATGCTGAGCACCGTGAATGAACACAGTCAGTCTTAATTGATGTTAGTGCTACTCACGGCTACTGCAGTAATTTAAAATGTACATTTTTGATCAATTAATATTTTCATGAGAACTTGGATATTTAAAAGAGCTAATAAAAACACTAAACTATTAGAATATTCAGAAATCAAAGAGAACAGTAGAAAATCTTTTAAAATATTCTTACAAAATATCAACTATGTTTTGTACTTTATAGTTATTTTTTAAGAACTTGTTATCAATTTCCATGTTTCATTAACAAAAATATAATTGATGTATAAATTGCTTGAGCTGATACTTTCTTTGATGACTACATGTTATTTGTCATGTACCTGTAGTACTTAGTGCATTGAATTTTCTCCACAAAAGTTTGTTGCATAGCTTGAATTTTGTATCTTCCTTTATGGGTGTTTGAGTTATAAGAATTGTGTTTCCAAATGAGTTGAAGAATTTCCACATGTCAGAGAGGTTGTCAGAACTAAAGTTAAAAAATTTTTTTGTTGCTGAAAATCTTTGTTAGGTTTAGGCTCTTCAATTTTTAAATGTAGTTGATTTTAATTAAAGTTTAAAGAGAAAAAGAAACCATTGGAAAGATATTGGAACTAAATAATTCACTTCTGGTGAATAGGGAGTTTGCAGTTTGAGTTAATGGTATTCATTACACTAATTAAAAGCAGTGAGCCATTTTGCCCTTATTTTCCCAACCAGTGTTTTCAGTAATGGGGGGATGGGGTGGTTGGCATTTGATGTTTTATGTATTTACTGATGGATTGCTTTGACTTCTTCCTTAAATTGACAACCACTTGAAAGGAATTTATCAGACAAAAGAACAACTTCTTTTCTAGAGCTGGACCATTTATTCCAAGTTTGGGCAGTGAGAAGACAATTGAGTAGCTTTTACTGCCACCAGCTGTGCTATGGTTATTTGAACAAATAGAAGACTAAAAGAATTGTACAATCTCTTTATATACAGCATTATACAAAATCTGGATTCTTTTGCCTATTAAATATTGCATTTGTAGTTGAAAAACTTATAATTACTTAGATTTCCATTGCTGTAATGAGTCTGCTGCCCTTTGAAAGCTCACATAGGTCTATCAAAATTGAGTCTTGCAGAATTTGAGAAGGTGCTGCTGCAGGGTTTGCAGCAAATTCATGATTATTTGTCTTGCAGATGGGCATCTGTATCTATAGCTATATCTAGCCGAAAGCAAACAGCTTGAAAACAAAAGATTGTCCTAACTACTTTGAAAAATCACATTTCCCAATCAAGGAATTCCAGCCATTAATATCACTTGGCTACTCTAGGGCTTTGGAAAAAACGAGAAGTGGGTGTTTAAATGTTTTAAGAGATAATTTTCCAAGCAATTGAGCAGGTAGTTAAAAATACCTTGTTTTCATTTCCTTGCCTGAGAAAATCCTAAAGTCTAAAGGTTTAGAAGAGAGTGGAAGAAGTTATACTGAATAGAGCCTGAAGCGTATGCTCCAGACGTGAAATCCTCACACTTGCCAGTCTCCAGAGTTCATTGATCAGTACATGGAGTCATTGTGTTTGAAGTGTGAGTACGGGAACTGTGCCATTCTGTTAACCTAAATATGTAGTTTCTTGGAGATTATTGGTGTACTCATTGATTTTTATAACTTATTACTATTGGAGTGAGAAGGTATCTTGAGTTTGATAGAGGTGGGCAGACTACAGGAAAGGGTAGGTCAGGGCTTCTCAACCTCAGCACCTTTTTTATTGACCTTTTGGACTGGATAATTCCTTGCTGTGGGGGCCTATCCTGTGCATTGCAGGGGGTTTAGCAGCATCTCCGCCATCTACCCACTAAATGCCAATAGTGCCCTCCCCACATGTTGTGACAACCAAAACTGTCTCCAAGCATTGCCAGATGTCCCCTGTGGAGCAAAGTCATCCCAGCTGAGAACCACTGTGCTAGATAGAGGGCTCCTGGCAAGTGATATTGGTTCTTACTCAGCTCTGTATCCTCAGTACTTATCAAGGTGCCTGGCATAGAGTTGGACCTCAGTAAAGGTTTGCATAAATTTTTAAAAAGATAACTTAGAGAAGAAAGGTAACTTATTTTACTATCACCTTCTCTGCCATTGATTTCCCACATTATTAGTAGAATAGCATAGAATAAAAAGGCTCAATGCTGCATTATTTATAAAGAGCAAAAAGAAAAAATCAGAAAAATATCTGAATGCCTACTAATGTAGAAAATGGCCAAGTTAATATGGTGCATTTCTGCTGTGGAATATTACACATTCATAAAATAGGTTACCTAGCAAACCTTTTAAATAATATTATTTTTGTAAAAAGTAGGTTATAAAGTTAAAGAATGATTTCTGTGTGTGTGTGTATATATATATATATATATATATATAATTTTTAGGTGAAAAAACAACAGGATAAATGCTAAATTATTAGTCTTGGTTGCTTCTGGCATTATGATTAGATTTTCTGTACACCTTCTGAGTCATTATTTACAAGATGCCTTCTTTTTCTTTGGTCTTTAGAAAATCTAAATGAAAGGAATAGAAAACCAGCTAAGTCTGAGTGGATTTTATGTAGTGATTTGAAATGGCATTTTCTTCATTTTTTAAAGAAAAGCTAAGAATGAATTGCAAGCTCTACTTACTATTTCTGAAATTGTTACCCAAATTTTCCTATAATTATATTATTTGATTTTTGTTGTAACATTGTTATTTGGCAAGAACACATGTAGCATTAAAATTGATTTGGCATACTAAACATAACTGGGAAAAAATACCCAGTGTATTTCGTAACTATTGTATAGAGTTCCTTAAAATGTAGAAGAAACAACTTATATGTAGTTTGTCTGAATTGCAAACATCCCGGTGTAATATTGATCATCTCTTACCATTATTCCTGTCAGTACTTTACAGTAAAATATTCTTGTAGAAACTATAATTAGGGGAGGAAATGTAGACGCTGCAAGTATACAATGTGTGACTTTTAAAAGAGTTACACATTCTCATTTGTTAGAGAGATTCACTTATGTGGCAATCTAGCTCCACGTATACTGTAGGTATAGATGTGTACATTTAAGTGAGATTGTACTGGAGCTATTTGTGGATTAATCCAAGCTCTCTTGTCGAAGGACCTTTTAGATATTTGCATATTTCTTAGAAAGATCCACAGCTTAGAACATTCGGAGTTCCCAGTTCTGACTCCTCATCATCATGTTGAACCTGAAAGTTCATGTATTTCAGGCTGCCATATGTTTGAATAAGAAGTCAAAAATCAAACATTTGGCACTAGTTTCCCTCTTGCTTTCCTCTACCCAACTGTATAGACTAAGTTTGGATCCTAGAGGTGCTGTGATCTCACATTTCGTGCACCTCATGCCTTTCCCTCAGCCTGAACACTTTTTTCTCTCTAATTCTTAAGCTTACTTCAAGCCTTAGTTTGAACAGCACTTCCTCAAGATTCTCTCTTGGAACCCTAACTGTGCTCATAGCACCCCGTATGTCCCTTGTCACAGCACTTTAATACAGGGTGATGAGTCCCTTTTTTAATGTCTGTCTTCTCTAGGAGCCTGTAAGCTTCTGTGAAAGTAGAAATCAGAAACATTCCATTCACCACTTTAGTATCTAGGAAAGTGCCCAGCACATAGGTAAAATTTAATAAGTGTTTGATGAATCAGTGCATGCCTGAATGAAGAAGTCATAATTCCAGCCTCTTTAAGAGGAAAGAGTAAGATGCATCAGAGGCAATTCCCAAATAATGTAGAGTAGTACAGCATTTGCTCAACAATGAGAGGGCATCAAAGGCTCAGTTTTTCTTTTACTACCAAGAGTTTTGATTTGGATTATATGGAACTCTGGAAACGTGTGAATTTTAGTTGCACAATAAATTGTTATAGAATAGTAATATTCCAAACGTTTATTTTTTTGTATGATGAATTCTAGCTATACTAAGAATTGTAGTTTTCATGTTCGGATCAAAATTTCTCTGTTAAAAGAAACATTATTTTAAAATCTTAACAGTGTTGGATGAGTGCTTTTCCTCATCTGGAAAGTAACACATCTTTGAGTCTCCTGATTATATTTTAACCAGCTAAACGTATTAATCCTTTCTTGACAGGGACATAGTTAAGATTAAAATACATACATACATACATACATACACACACACATATATACACATATACATATGTTGTGTGTCTCTGTGTGTTATACTAAAACACCTTCAAGGAGTAAGAGTAATTTTTTTCTCTGATAAATAATACTAGACCCTTTATTATGAGTCAGATTTTAAAAATGTTTGAATTTTTTCTCCCTTGGTTTTAGCTTTCTCTTCTTCATATTGTCTGAAAGGCAGCCTTCTGCAACATTTTCTTCTCCTCCTTAGACAGCTTGTTTTGAAATCACCTCTGAAATTTTGGGTAATTCTTGGCTGAATTTTTTTCATATGTTAATCTTAGATCAATTGAAGTTAAAACAAAATTATACCCAATAATATGTTTATAGTTCACCATTATTATAGAATTTTACTTCTCACTTAAATGTCACAACATTTTATAGAGAAGGGGGTTAGTTTGCCATTCACTTATTCATAATCTATACACATATAAGGAGCACTAAATATATAATGAGATATGGATACAGGTATCAAGAAGATGTATTTCCATAATCAGAAGATACAATTGAAGATAACTCTAATGTTAGCCACAGAAATAAAAGGAATGTAGGAGTAAATGTAATAAAACGTACAAAATATCTTCATGTACGAAAATGATCTTTAATGAAAGTCATTTGAGAAGATTTAAGTAAATGGAAAGAGATACTGTTCTCATGGATTGGAATACTCAGTGTTGTTAAGTTGTTAATTCTCCCCAAAATGAGCTATGGATTCAATCAAATTCTAATCAAGACCCTAATGGAAGTTTTAATGGAATTTGACAAGCTAATTCTTAAATTTATGTGGAAGAGTAAAGGGCTAAGGAGAGAAAAAATAATGCTGAATAAAAAGGACAAAGTAGGAAGAATGGCATTATAACATACCTAGACGTCTTATGAAATCATAATATTGTACATTGGACCAAACGTACAAGGCCAATTGGACAAGACTGGATAGCCCAGAAAGCACCAATTTATACATGGAAACTAGATATATGACAGAGGTGACATCATTGATCATCAAAGGGATGAGTTATTTAATAAATGGCACTGGGACAAAAAAGTTGAAATTGTATTCCTACCTCATAAAAGCACAAAAGCAATTCCAGATTAATTAAGGATTTACATTTGAAATGCAAATCGGAGAATATCTTTGTGACGTAGAGAATGAGAGAATTTTCTAAACAAAATACAAAAACGCACTAATCTCAAAGGAAGGGGTTGATAATTATCAGCAATAATTATAAATATTAAATTTAAAATTTGTACAATGAAAGAGAAAAGAAATTAATCAAAGACCGGGGAAAGATATGTGTCACATAAATATGGCAAAGACTAGCATTCAGGATATCAAAAAAAAAAAAAGAAAAAGACAAAAACCCACTGGAAAACAAGACAAATAAGAATTCAATTCTACTCAGTTCTGATAAAGTGAAGTTCAAATGGCCACTAAAAGCCAAAATACGGATCAGGGAAATGCAAATTAACACTAAATACTGTTCAATTTCATACACCCATCAGACTGACAAAAAGTTCACCAACACCAAGTGTTGGTGAGGATATGGAGCAGTATAAAATTTCACAATACTGGAGAGTATAAGTTAGTACCACGTCAGAGAGTCATGGGCTTCCCTGGTGGCGCAGTGGTTGAGAGTCCACTTGCCAATGCAGGGGATGCGGGTTCGTGCCCTGGTCCGGGAAGATCCCACATGCCGCGGAGCGGCTGGGTCCGTGAGCCATGGCCGCTGAGCCTACGCGTCCGGAGCCTGTGCTCCGCAACGGGAGAGGCCACAACAGTGAGAAGCCTGCGTACTGCAAAAAAAAAAAAAAAAAAAAAAAGTCATTTATTCGTACATACGTATTCAAGTTGTGTATTTCATAAGCGCCTAGCAATTCCAGTGGGAAGTATAATCCCAAAGAGGTACACTTTCATTTTGTACACAAAGTTACATGTACAGGAATGTTTATTTCATCATTGTTTAT
Source organism: Lagenorhynchus albirostris (assembly GCF_949774975.1). Classification (NCBI taxonomy): domain Eukaryota; kingdom Metazoa; phylum Chordata; class Mammalia; order Artiodactyla; family Delphinidae; genus Lagenorhynchus; species Lagenorhynchus albirostris. The sequence continues at coordinate 70,414,594 of NC_083102.1, forward strand.
AATACTGAAAAACTGGAATCAAACTATCTATCAATAGGAAATTGGATAAATGAGGTATTTTCATGCAATGGAATATTATGTGGCTTTAATAATGAATGAACTAGACATATTATATACATGCATATATGTATTCATAATCACAGATGAGTCTCAAAAATATGTTTAGACTGCTCTGTATTGTTTAGGGTTACATACATATGAAATAAAGTCAAAGGCATGTTTAAGAGTAATAAACACTAAATGCTTTATGAAACTAGAAATGGAATTAATGATAGGTAAGGTGTGTATATTGAATGGATAGCTCAGAGCAAGGGGGTAAGGCAAGGGGGAGCTCACCCAATAGCAAGTATGAACCTTGGCACAATAATTCCTCTAACAATACGTTTTATTTTGTTTATTTATTTATTTTATTTTTTAAACATCTTTACTGGAGTATAATTGCTTTACAATGGTATGTTTGTTTCTGCTTTATAACAAAGTGAATCAGCTCTACATATACATATATCCCCATATCTCTTCCCTCTTGTGTCTCCCTCCCTCCCTCCCTCCCTATCCCACCCCTTCAGGTGGTCTATGCGGCTGCTTCCCACTAGCTATCTATTTTACATTTGGTAGTATATATAAGTCCATGCCACTCTCTCACTTTGTCCCAGCTTACCCTTCTCCCTCCCCATGTCCTCAAGTCCATTCTCTACATCTGCGTCTTTATTCCCGTCCTGCCCCTAGGTTCTTCATAACCTTTTTTTTTTTCTAGATTCCATATATATGTGTTAGCATACGGTATTTGTTTTTCTCTTTCTGACTTACTTCACTCTGTATGACAGACTCTAGGTCCATCCACCTCACTACAAAGAACTCAATTTTGTTTCCTTTTATGGCTGAGTAATATTCCATTGTATGTATGTGCCACATCTTCTTTATCTATTCATCTATCGATGGACACTTAGGTTGCTTCCATGTCCTGGCTATTGTAAATAGAGCTGCAATGAACACTGTGGTGCATGTGTGTTTTCAATTATGGTTTTCTCAGGGTATATGCCCAGTAGTGGGATTGCTGGGTCGTATGGTAGTTCTATTTTTAGTTTTTTAAGGAGCCTCCATACTGTTCTCCATAGTGGCTGTATCAATTTACATTCCCACCAACAGCGCAAGAGGGTTCCGTTTTCTCCACACCCTCTCCAGCATTTATTACAATACATTTTAAACTTCTACATGGAACCTTAGCAAAACACAAAATCCTCTCGTTGTGCAAATAGTGTTTTGAATTTCTTGGGTGATGCATTCAGCCTATATCAGCTTCTTCATATTATTTTAACATGTCTTTCTGTAATTGTTTTTTAAGTGTGGCACTTGAGTTTTCAGGACTGTTCTGAGTTGTAATTGATCACTGTACATGCATTTTGAATAGGGACATTTGTCTACTGACATGTCTACTGACATGCCATTTCTCAGCTTGACAAAGCACCTCTAGAGGGCATAGGTTTTAATAAGAGAGAATATATTATTATTTTTTTCCATAGAAAGTGGGTGGTGTTACATTTTATAATGAAATAATGAATAGTTGAAATGACAGCTTATCACCTTACATTTTTTATAAGCCAAATATATAACTAGAAATAATGCTTATTAGTTTAGGCTTTATAATACTCACTTCAAGATAAATTCTAATAGGAGAATATTTACTAAATAAGTTTGCTTGTAGTCATAGTAAACAGTAACAAAAGTGGCTTCTTTGTCTTTTTCATCCAAATTTTTCTTTCTGTATCCTTTCCACTTTTCTTCATACTCTAAATTTCTTCTTGCATTCAATTGTATGAGCAAACTTACATTTTGAAACATGTTGTAATTTTTGAAAACGTAGTTTTTTATTACTCATTTTCAATTCATTTTGATACCATTATTCCTAGTTATTCAGTAATTATAGCACAGTTCTAAAAAAAATGGAGGTACAAAGATGAATGAATGCATTTTCTATAGATTCTGCCGTAGAGGAGGCCCAGTTTAGTGTGAGAACTAGACAAAACACTTCATAATGGCAAGATGTGAGCACTCAGGCAGAAGTAAGAATGATGGCAGGTCGCGTTGAAGAAACAGCAGCAAGCTCTGTTTGAGTGGGAGACAGTAGGCAGGGGACAAAGACAGCTGGTCCAAAACAGTGAGTGTGAGCTTGCTAGCAAAAAAGGATGGGAGAAGTGGTTGATAGGTGGAGCATCAAGTGCAGATGAGTAGAAGAGTGAAAGGTCTTGGCCAGTTGAAAGAAAAATGAGAAGTGCCATGTACGTGGAGTAGTGGGTGTTGGGAGAAAGTGACAGATGAAACTGGAGAAGTGGAATTTTCATTAGTACATAGGATTTATAGTTCTTTTCTTCCATTTTGATCATTTCTGCCTGGTTCTAATATCTTGTCTTACACCACCCCTCACCCCCAAACATTTCTCAGTCATTTGAACAGACTCACTGGTGGTTAATTTTCCTACTTCATTTTCTCCTTTCCTAAGAACTCCTCTCCACTGTCTTGGTCATTTCCAAATACGGGAATTCATTTCAGTTACTTAATTCAAAAGATTTTATTAAAACATCTTACCTTCGGTTCAACTAAATGGTTAGCCAATTTACTAATTAAAAGGAAACTTTTTATATAGTTCAACATGTTAACAATTTAAATCAAATTGATTAATTCATCTTCTTGCTTGGTTAATTTAACCATTCTAGAGGGGAGTTTAGTAAAGAAAATTTTGTGATGTGTAAATTCATGGAACTAGTTGACTTTAGTCCTTTTCCAGGTCTATGTCACTGCACTTGCTTCATCCTACAATCAGGAAGGAGCATCATCTTGAACTTTTCTTTGAAAAGTTCTCCTTTGAAGAATTCTAATGATCACTTAACCAGCCATTTCCCATTTCTGGATATTTTGGTAAATTTTCAGAGCATTTAGAAATCATACGCCATTTCAGTTTCAGGAAATTATCCTTTTATTTCAGAATTCTGGGATCTGTGAAATGGGTATTCAGTTGCTTAAAACACTTCAATTGTTAGTTTTATGTCCAGAATGTTTGCCCTAAACAGTTCAAAGCTAAGTCTTGTTTGTTCGCATTTATAAAAAAAAACTTTGAATGGACTGCTTTATTAAAATAATGGAAGAACTTGGTAGAGGAAGAACTCCCAGGGAAGAGGTTAAATAATATAAATAGCTCTGCTGAGAATGCAACAAAGTTCTCTATTGTGCTGTTACCACAGCAACACCAATAATTCAAAACAAGGAAATGGAGTCTCATGTTTAATATAATACAGACCTTTCCCTAGAACCTCTGTGGTCTACGGTTTTTCAAGGATTGGAATGTTTATCTACATATGTCTAAATTTAGATATGCCCTTTATGTAATGTGGTAAAAGAGAAGTACTTAAATTCTATAGGATACAGTTATTTCTTTAGCATTTTTTAAAATTGACTTTAGAACATCAGGAATTTTCCTTGGGCATTGTGAATATGTGCTTATGGAGAAAGACATAATCTTTTGTGCATTTCACATACTATTTTAAAAGGTCACTTTGAAAGGTATGAAAGAGGTGTTTGGTAATTCAAGAAAGAAAAATGATTTTTTTTTTCTATTGAATGTTTAACCACTGTAACAAGAGCTGCCTCTGCTATGGAAGTAGATATTCTATTCTGAAAGTCCAAACCTGGAACTCAAAAACATGGATGTGGAATTTTGGGAGTTTTAAAATAAACTTTGTCATTTTAGAAATAAATTAGAAAAATATTGAACTCCAATCTCAGGCATGTATAAAATTTAACTCACCATTCAATAAAGCACAACTAAACTGCAACAACAAAAAAAAGAGAGAAATTGTCAGTGTAAAAACATAACATACTTTTTCCTAAACGTATTTGACCCAGCATAGTCTAGATAGAGACCTTCTTTGGACTTTAAAGTTTTGTTCTTCTGAGGCTTCCCTGGTGGCGCAGTGGTTGAGAGTCCGCCTGCCGATGCAGGGGACACGGGTTCGTGCCCCGGTCCGGGAAGATCCCACATGCCGCGTAGCGGCTGGGCCCGTGAGCCATGGCCGCTGAGCCTGCGCGTCCGGAGCCTGTGCTCCGCAACGGGAGACGCCACGGCAGTGAGAGGCCCGTGTACTGCAAAAAAAAAAAAAAAAAAAAAAAAATTTTGTTCTTCTTTGTTAGTTACTTTGCCTTGCTGCCTGCCTGCCTGGCTTTCACACCACCAATTTTACCCTTGTTCTTACTAAAAAGTAGGCATGTAGACAATTTTGATTGTTATAATTATAAATGAAATGATGAGGGAAATTTTCATGCTCTGATCTTTTCTACCCAGTTACTTCATCATGAGGTTGATGCCAAATGTATATCCAGTATGTGTGTATGTTCACATTTCACCCATTTAATAAGGACAGTTGTTGCCTAGAAACTAGTTTTCTCAAAGGCTTAATTCATGTACTATGTGTAAATTGGTCAAATATTATTTCTTGCATGAAACTTTTATTAAGGAATTATGACTTCATTTTTCACTTATCTCTTCCGCCCAGTGGTGAAAGGGGAATTCTGAGTATTGAAGGGGAATTCTCAGAGGTTCAGGAGAATAATTGTGAATCAGCCTTAAAAATGATTGAAAGGTTAGAAGGGAAATAAAAATCAAATGAAAATGTATTCATCCATTCAGCAAATATTTGTTAAGGAACTACCTCTGTCAGATATGTTTCTAGGCACTGGAGATAAAGTATTGAAAAAGACAGACTAGCCTCATGAAACTTACATATAATAAATATTTAAAGAAGGGATTTGGATAATAAAATAACCTATTGGGATTTTCTAATACTGTTATGACTCTTTCCATTCAATCATTCATTCATGCAGTATTTGCTCATGAGCAGATCAAAAATTTTGTTATGTACTCTAATCTCCCTTTCTTCATCCAATTTTAGTTTTCCAATTTTTCAAAAGGAATAACATTCTAAAAATTAAGTGGACTTCACATGTCACTTGAAAACAGAGTCGGGATTATCCATTTCAGGCCTTTGTTTTATTTTGCCATTCCCATCTGGACCTTATTGATACTTTACTTTCAGGAAGATATGCCTGAGGAAGACCAAATTTGAGGATTTAGATGGAACAGAGCTTTGTCTGTGAGTCTGAAACAGGATCAGGCAATGATATATGTTTCATGAAGGATAATGAACTTTTTAAATGGTGGCCGTGCATTTTGTGTTATTAGAATGCATCATAACTATTCACTGACTTCTTTCTATTAATAGATTTTTCTTAAGATGAGGAAAATATTGCATGGGTTTTGTGGCCATTCTTCTTGTTCAGACTTACGCTTTGTGGAGCATGCTTTTATTGTTACTCTATTTGAGAGAGAGGCTGACAAAGGCTTCCATAACTTCCAGTCTTCAAATGATGAAAACTGAGCACCTGGTGAAGGATTTCAGGAAACCACTTACTTAATTGACTCTCTTTTCAAGTAAAATGTATTTCAAAGGATAATAGCCTAAGATTTGACTCCAAAGCTTCAGTGGAGATGAGAAATTCTTCTGGCTGAACTGTATAGCTAATGTTCAATTACCTTAGCTTCTATTGAACTATATTCTAAACACCTTCCTTTGTAACCATCACCTTGTGCAGAAGTCTGTATTTTTAGCCTTTAAGCAGAGCTCAAGCACTGTATTTAGACATCTGACTTGAAGACTAAAATTTGCTCAGTGAGCAGAACAAATGTTCAGAAAATAACATTTCAAGGTTAGAGTTAGTGTCCTGAATAAAATTCCTTTTCTTTTTTTTCTGCCTATTGAATATAATATAAATAATGTACCCTGACTGGCTTTCAAGATTAAAAAATCAGAGAATAACAGTGAACTTGGAGAGGGAAGAAGGAGTAATTAAAAATTGAAGGGGCTACTGTTGAACAGTTGTTTCCCTGAATCTAAGTACATGTTTTATTCCTGATTCAATAGGATTATGAATCCTAAAAGGCTTTTAAAAACTGTATAGTAAAGCTTCTAGAAAAAGGGCCAAAATGAGCCTATAGCCACCTTAAAAATATTGAAAGAACACACACATACACACACAATGAAGAGGCATTATAATATCCCTCTCAGAATGGGGAGGAGAAAACTATTTAAATATTGTTTTTGACTAGTTATAGTAATTGTAGGTTTCAATTTTTGGCCATTTACAATGTGCTAGTCATGGCCTGAAGGCCTTTATGTAATTGACCTTATTGAATATTCACAGCAATTCTATGAAATAGGCATTATAAGCCCCATTTTATAAATGAGAAAATAAAAGCCAGAGTGTTTCATAACATTCCTAAGACAATATAGTTAGTGAGTAATAGTATGTTATGGATATTTCTCAGGAAAATCCCGAAATGGTGGCCAAGGCTCCCTCGTGTTGAGAAATGAAAATATTTCACTTCTTATGGGAATAGATGAGAGTGATACATCATGATTATTATTCTTAAACAAGACATTGCAAGGTCCCAGGACCCCTTCCAAAAAGGGAAGTCACATATTTGCACTGAGGGAAAGGGATTATCACTTGGTGAAAACTTCTTGAAGAAATCAATTCACTTGGATTGTATGTGACTTGATGAGAAACTTATCCCTTTATATCCCACAAGGCAAAAGGATGTTGTAACTGCATTGCACAGTGGGTCTATAAATCGGCCTGGGCACTCCCTCTTCTTTGTTGCCTGGTTGAGGGCATGTCTTCACTTAGTGTAGCCCAGTCTCCTTGTGAATAGCACCAGGACTGTTTAAATGATCAAATTTTCTCACCCTTGGAATTAGAGCTGAAAGAATTTTTGGAAATTCTGGATAATTTTTAGGCACTACTTTTAGAAAGGAATAAAGAACATGTGAAACCCTTTGACCTTTTTCTGATCCTTGGTGTCCAAATGCTCAAAATACATTTCAACCCAGCATAGGGAGACATTTCATAGTAGGGCATAGTAAGGAGAGAGAGAGAGTAAATCAAAGGTGAGTTAGAGATTTATTTTTAAACTGGGTGGAATACCAAGTGTGTGTAGCAGAAAGTATAACAGCTGACTGTTATTTGGTGAAATGATTATCTTTCTTCTTTGCAGAATGGATTGTCAGTACACATCACGTAAATGATATCTTAATTCTTTATTTACAGTTCCAAAGGATAGCACTAAATTTTTATGTGAACTATGTTGTATTGCTGTAAAACAGAGATTTTTAAGTACTAAGATATAATTCCATTTAGTCACTGAGTCAGACTTTTTTCAGAACTTTTGGAGGTTATCACCATTATTTATTGATGGGAACATTCAGCCTGGGGGATTAAATGATTTGTTCAAAGGGAAACAGTAGTAAATGGCAGGATTAGCCATATAATACTTTGAATTTTGGAAAAGTATTAAAAACAAATCCAAACAAATCTCTCAATTCCCACCTTTGTGGAGTATTCCACCTACCCCTCCACCATCCCAGGCAAAATGAGGAGGCAGAAAACCATTACTGTGGGAGTTAGACAGATATCTGTTCAAACACTGCCTCATGTCACTCACTATACAGCTTGGCCAATTTATCCAACCTTTGTTTTCTTAAGTGCTACTATGATCTTATGAACACAAATAGAAAGAATTCTGGGAAGCTGCCACTTAGCTATTAAATATTTTTGCACTGTAGGATTATGAGGCAGTTCTTACTTTCGTCCTCATATACTTTTTGTATTATTTGATTTTGTGATCAAATTGTTATTTGTCGAACAGTTAAAACTTTCCCGCTTTAAAGTAAAAAATAATTTTGAATTTTATTTAGTATTTAGAAATAATAAGATGTCAATTCACACACACACACACACACACACACACACACACACACACACACACACACACACACACACACACATTACTCCTATTTCATATGTTTAGATCTTGTGTCCTGACTCCTGGTGTGGAAAAGATGGCCACCGTTATATATTCAATTGCATAGTTTTTCCAATTATTTATTAGGTCTTATTTAATCTTTCACTATAGTCACTGTAGAGGAGTAAAGCATGTTTATTTCCCATTTTTAATCTCCTAATTTCATGATCCTCAGGATTTTGTTCTTTAAGTTGTCTGTAATTTTAAGACTACCATAGTAGGTGAACTGTCTGGATTCCAAAAGAAACCTCTCTCTATAGAGCTGGACATTGGCACTACAGAATTATCTGTAGTCAATTCTGGTCCTCCATTTACCAAATATGAAGACTTAGTCAATTTACTTAGTCTTTGGGTAAATTAGTCTCTTCATCTGTAAAATAAATGTAAGAAAACTGAACCCTCAGGATTGTTGTGATAATTAAATGAGTTAAAAATTTCAAGCATCTGGTATTATGGAGACTAGATAAAGATAAATTACTTTCTCTTTCACCTGGTTTAAATCTAGTACTCAGTATTGCTGTTGTCCCAGGTAAAATTTTGCTTATTAGTTTTGTGATAAATTGGATGTGAATTTTAGCAGTCTGCTAATTTTAAGAGTAATTGAATCTCTTGTGGAGTTACTAGAAAGATGACCAGCTGGCAATCTTTTCTTCACTAACGTGAGGCTGATTTCAGCCTAAATATTCTGCGTCGTCAGGCGGCCTTTACTTTATCAAGGGAGAAAATAAAAATCCACAAAGCTAAAGTAACAATAAAATAAAATTGGTCCAAAAGATCAATTAAAGGGCACTGTGATACATAAGATTCTAGCACTCATGAAAAGTACAAATATTTTTGCAAATATTTTTGATGTCTTCAGATATATTTATTTATTTTTTGCCCTGGTGTTCAAAGTAGAAAACTTGCTTTTAAAAAAAGGTAAAAAGAAGAATATAAATTTTATCTATAATCATACCATTCAGAGATAATCCTTCTTCACATTTTGGGCTTTTAAAAAAATTCTGTTTTCTATCTAATATGTGGATACATTTTATATGTGAAGTCTGAAGGTGTGAGTGGTGTGTGTGTTTGTGTTCCAAGATATGGATAATAATACATACATGTTTTTGTATCTTTTTTTCCTTACTTAACATTGTATTATGAACGTTTTTAGTGTCATTAAATATTTTTAATGTCATGATTTATAGAAGTTGTATCATAATCCAACCTATATTTATACCATGATTTCCTTTATTATTCCCCTTATATTCAGGATATAGACAGTTTGCAGTTGTTCAAATTTTAAAATAAGTGTGATAGACATTCACTTACATAAATCCACATCTTTAATTTTTTTTCTTCAGAAATGATTCCTAGAAATACAGTCACTCTCAAAGAGTGTGACTTTTAAAAAGATTCTTGATATACTCTGACTGTTTTTTTTTCCAGGAAAGATGTACCAATTTACACTCTCATCAGTAGTATACGAGAGTCCTTTTCACATCGTATGCTGTCATCATCATGCATTAGCATCAATTGATAGGTAAAAACGTTAATCTTTAATAATTTGCATTTATTTGATTACTAGTGAAGTTGAATACTATATGTTATATTATTGAGGAAGACACACACACACACACACACACACACACACACACACACACACACACACACTCACAAACACACAGACCCGAGGATGGTTTCCCTTTCTTTTTAGCAAGTATTAGATATGTTGTATTCTTATGGCAATTATAAAAATTATTTGAATATATGTCAATAAGCAAAATCTTGGCTGAAAATAATCACTTTAGCAGCAAGTTTAATCAAATGCTTAAAGCATTTAAAAGAGACTACATTTGGGATGCTTCCCTCAGAAAGATGTGTTGCATGATACTAGGCTTATGAGATAGCTTTTCATATCTCCTTTTATGCTGGGCAATTGGTAATTTTGTTGTGTTTACCCTGGGTTCCCCAAAAATGTTGAACTAGCAACTTTTGAACCTGCAGACATCTGCTTTTGTCATCGAAATTGAAAGATATAACTGAAAGGAAAGATTTACTTCACAAACTGTATAGTCTTCTGATTCTGAAGAATTGAAATGAATAAACTTGAAAACATGTTTAAGGACTGAAGCTTCAGTAAACGTAGAGCTTAAGACTGGAGAAAGGGTGAATTTGCTTTCAAAGTAAGCACCAGCAGGACTGTGCTCCCTAATAGAAAATGAGGTAACATCTCCAAAATTATATCATCACTTCCACACCAATTACTATGATTCTAACAGTTACTTTCTATACAGTCACTGATACATTTTTATAATTTGCAAAAACTCAGTAGTAATTGCAGAATTTTTAGGGTGTATATAGCATGCTTTAAATGGTCTTATTAGGTATGATTTTTTAAAAGACGTTAGCTTATTTTTCCAGGATGTCAATCTTGATGCCCAGGAGGATCAGCTTTGAAACATTTCTAGTTAAATAAGTCTAATTTTGGGGAAAATAAGTTGCACAGGCTCAGCGGCCATGGCTCACGGGCCTAGCCACTCCGCGGCATGTGGGATCTTCCCAGACCGGGGCACGAACCCGTGTCGCCTGCATCGGCAGGTGGACTCTCAACCACTGCGCCACCAGGGAAGCCCGAAAATAAGTTTTTAAAGGAGTAAAATGTGATCGAAGTCTTCAGCAGCCTGAAGGATAAGACTGGCTTATAAAGAAGAGAGGTCTTATAAGGTATTTCTTAAGCCTTAGAGGAAATTAATAAAATAATTTTATTGAATTCAAACATGACTCAGCTTCTAATATTAATTTTGTAAATAGGGAATAGCTAATTAAATTATTAAAGACCATTTTAAAGGTTAAATTATTATTTAGCTCATAGGGAAAATTATTTTTTACCTCTTTTAAAGCCCTAGATCAATACACAATTATTTAAGTGCTTTCTGTGTTATTCATTCAGTCTTAAATCCTGCCTGTGTGAGCTCTGGCTATCTAATAAAGGGGATAAAATAATGACCTATATATCTGGAACACAAGGTAATGAATCCTATTACTTGGGTACATCCCTCTTCTGATTTGCAGACAGCTTAATTTTTACATCTGATCTTTAGCCGGTGCTCGAGATGGAGCAGAATTGAGTATTTGAGAGATACTTCATTTGTTTATGCATTTCAACTGTGGTCCTTTATGAATATCTTCAAAGAGTTTTCATAGTTACTTTCCTCTGATTTTTTTAAAAATTAAAAACTCTCTAGCACTTGTTTCTTACTGTAAAACCTTAGTTCACTTTGGGAAAATTAGAAAATACTGAAGAGTAAAATAGAAAAAAAAACCATATTCATGGAGAATTCCTGTTAACAGCTACTCCAGAGTCTATTCTATATCGTTCATCTATGAATGTTTTTACAAGATGAGACCAAAGTCTTGGTCACCTGCATGTTACACTGAATATCATATCTTTGAAAATATGTATTTTGTAAATGTCATTATAGGGTTTTTTATTGAGCAACTAATACCTAAGGCAGAGATCATGTCAGCCTGCAGACAAATTTTATGTAATCTGAAGGCTGTTTGCCAGTCTTTTGAAAAAGGAGATCTCACATAAAAATCCAGTTATTTATTTTCTCTTGAAAAATGGGGGGCTTCCCTGGTGGCGCAGTGGTTGAGAGTCCGCCTGCCGATGCAGAGGACACGGGTTCGTGCCCTGGTCCGGGAAGATCCCACATGCTGCGGAGCAGCTGGGCCCGTGAGCCATTGCCGCTGAGCCTGCGCGTACGGAGCCTGTGCTTCGCAACGGGAGAGGCCACAACAGTGAGAGGCCACAACAGTGAGAGACCTGCGTACTGCAAAAAAAAAAAAAAGAAAGAAAGAAAAAAAAGAAAAATGGGAAGCCCTGCAGTGCTCAAAATCTGCTTGCCCGAAGTTAGTAGGAGCCAGATAGGGCTGCTGATGGTTCTTGGGTGACAGCATTTTGTACATTGCAATCTTTTGGAGTTGGATCAACAGATAAAAAGTATTTTATTTCATTAAAACGTGTCTTACGTCTCATGTCTATGAACTAGATATCATCACTGTCTTTCCCCTCAAGTTATGCTGTTTTTATGAAGTCGTGCTGTAGCAGGGAAGTGAGCTGGAAAACTGATTTTGTGTCTGTAGCATCAGGTACTATTTAACCAGTGGGAGGGACTGATAAAATTAGTAAGTTGACTAACCACTTCCCTTCCTTGTGGTTCTTTAATATTATAACGGATACAGAAAAGTTCAGAAGGACTGGGCTAGTTTTCGAAACCACAGCACATTTTGGCAAAGAGGGAATGCACAACAGAACGGGTAAGTTTCTTTCTTTTAATCTCTTAAGAGAACTGTGAAAAGGATATTGGGGTGGAAGTTTTAAAGTTTGATTACACAAATAGTCTTTAGTAATTTCTGTGGAAAGATAAACCTGTTAGGAGGAGGGAAGCAAAAGGTTTTCCAATCAGCAGCCGTAGCTCTAACAACAACAGACATTCGAGTGAGCAAAAGATTCAACTCCAGGAAAGTCTTTATTGTTCCAGATAGACAAGACTAAAATATTCTGAGGGGAGGATTCTTGTATTCATAAAATTTTTGACAAGTAAGTTCCTGCACCCTCAGTCCTTGAAATCCAGACTTTGGAATTGTCAGCAGAGGCATTGACTTACTGAGCTCAAATGTCCTTCTGGATCCTGTAACAGCTTAAGATCTTAGGTTATCTTCTCTGTGGTTGAAATGTTTATTGCTTTTAACTTTTTATTTTGGTAAATCTCAAGCACAAACAAAAGTAGAGTGAACGGTGTATAGATACCCCTTGCACCTATCACAGAGCTTAAAGAGTTATGAAGTCAGCACCCATGCTGTTTCATCCACACCTCTGTGGCACCTTAGTCTAGCTGAATTGCAATATTTGAAATGTGCCATTGTGAACGTTAAATGAAAGAGGCAGAGAATCTCCTGAAGGCTTATACCAGTTCAGTAATGTAAGTTTTAGAGAAATATTTTTATAGAAAATTCAATTATGAGTCAGAGAAAGCAAAACCAATTTTCCAGTGGCTGCTTTACCAGTGGGATTGGGAGTAGAGGATAGTAGTTCAGATCATGGACTCTGGAGCTAGACTGTTTGGGGTTCAAATTTTAGTTCCATTGCAATTCAGTGTCCTTGTGGAAGTTTCACAATGTTCTTAATGCCCTGGTTGGTTTCCTCACCTGACAAATGAAGATAATAGTAGAACTGATCTTTTCAGGTTAGAAAACAATGAGACAGTGCCTGTAAGGACTTTGCAACTTGCTGAGAGCAGAGAGTGCTCATTGTAGGTTAATCCCACAGCTGTTTGCTGAAATTATTAGAGAGATAGTAGGAATGAGATTCATTCAAATAGGAAGCAAACGCATGCTTGAGTATACTTGGTTGTCTTCTGACCATTGTTTTTCTCCTGGTTATTTGATGATCTGAGGCTAAGAAAAAACTCCACTGAGATGTCTTTCTAGCTCCTGCGTCCAGAAAACTCTTCCCCACCAACCCTGAATTAGTTCTGTCTGAAAATAAGATCAAAGCTGGTCTTGTCCGTCCTCTCACTTTGAAGATGAGGGAGTAGAAATTTGTCTAAGCTTGCAGAGCAAGGAGTAGTCGATCTGAGGGAAGAGTCATGGGCTTCTCTAATCCCTGAAACGGGTGTGTTGTAGTTCGGTTTAGGCAGCCCTGCTGAGCCTGGGAGGCTGCCTCACATCTGAGCTCACGTCCTTTCCTCTCAGAGACAGAGCTCTCCATGCTTGACTCCACCTTCCAAGGCCACAAGCTGCCCAGATACTGTTTTCATTAGTAATGAAGATGGAGAAATTCTAAAGATGGCAACAAATGAGAAGTGAGGACCTTCCCTACTCTGTCCCTTCTCCATAATATTAATACAGATACTGATGGCTGCTATTTATTTATTTTATTTATTTTTGGCTGCATTGGGTCTTTGTTGCTGAGTGCGGCCTTTCTCTAGTTGCGGTGAGTAAGGGCTACTCTTCGTTGCGATGCGCAGACTTCTCATTGCGATGGCTTCTCTTGTTGCGGAGCACGGGCTCTAGGCATGCGGGCTTCAGTAGTTTGGCTCGCGGGCTCTAGAGCGCGGCTCAGTAGTTGTGGCACACGGGCTTAGTGGCTCCGCGGCATGTGGGATCTTCCCAGACCAGGGCTCAAACCCGTGTCCCCTGCATTGGCAGGTGGATTCTTAACCACTGTGCCACCAGCGAAGCCCCCAATGGCTGCTATTTATTCAGCATTTACTCTGTGCTTGATACTGCACTGGGTGATGTTTTCATAGATAACATATATAATATAGATAAGGGAACTGAGGCACGGAGACTTTAAGCAATTTTCTTTGATTACCCAGCTAATAAGAGACAACCAGGATTTTGTTCCAGTTCTGTCTGACTTAACCACTTCTTAGAGCATCTGTCCATAAAGTTTACTCATACGTGTGCAATCAAAATGCATCCACGATTTTGCTCGTAGCCTTCCTGAAGGTGAAAGTCATCAATTCAACTTTAAAGCAAGTTGAATGGAAAAGCTTTTGTCTAGCAATAGACAAAATTTTTTCCCACAGTGAATTTTCATAATGCCTAATTATAAGCTGGAAATTTTTCAGAAATCTTGACAAATACAGAGGCTAGTGGAGGTGGGGGTGGAATTACCACTGTAATGAAGTAAATATTGAACTGAGAGGGTAAAAAAAAGAAATGCTCTTTCAGTAAATTAACCATGCCTCAGTGGTGGATTTTGTTTATAAGGTCACCATTTGTCTCTCTTGAGTTTTTGTAAACGATGGGTGAAATTCATCTAAGTCAATTTTCTAGAACATTCAGTGCTGTTGTAAAACAAATGATAAACACTGATGTGCTGCAGAAATAAAAATTGGCCGAATCTTTTGGGAGGTGCTGCAGAGAACTGGGACATGCACAGTCAGACATTTTAGAAACCTGGAATTAACTTTCAGTGCTCTTTCTTTTAGATTACTGGTACAACTGTAAAAATAGAACCAAATGTGTGAATGAAGGGAGAGGTTAATTTCACAACTTGGGAGAATTTTTTTTTTTCCCTTCAGTGGAGTAATGGTGTTTAAAGAAAATTTCCTTCACTGAAAGGGATACTGTCTGGAATTTCCAGCTAAAAATGAAAACATCAGATATAAAATGACTGACTTCTCTTATCAGCAATTAGATACATTCAGCAATCTTTCATTTTTACTTTTATCTTTCCTTCATTGACTGCAGTACTTTTGTCATCTTGATAGAATCGGCCAAGCTTTCCTTATAGAAACATTGGAAGAGATTTGAAATCCTGCTATCTTTTTTGCAGAGAAGTGGGGGAATAAATGGAGTTGAGGCTGCCGGTGGGGGAGGGAGTGAAGTGGGAAGGGTCATTGTTATAAAGCGTCCTTGGATTCTTAAACCTTGGAGAAAGCAAAGACACAGTTTAGTACTGGCGACTGCAAACCATTCTTTCCAGAATTGTTCCATTAACTGGGTGTGTGGTTGTTTTTCCTCTAATATCCTTTATCTCATAAGAACACATGATTCACAATGAGAAAAGTAGGATTCTGGGTTGGAAATTTCCGTATCCATCTATGGTTCAGAAGTACCATTTAGCTTGTCAGGGTCCCCTAAGTCTGTATGCACTAATGTGATTTCTGATGGGTTTGGTCATCCCCACTGGATGACAGTACCAGTGCCTCATGCTCCCAAATCCTCCATTTCTGTCCTAATGTTTAACATTTGTCCTGCTTTTATGATACTGCTGTTTGGGGATTAAAAGTTTTATTAAAAGTCTTAAATAACTAAAGCATTGTTTTTCCTTGAGATGAGTTCTCTCTTTTTTGTTCTTTCAGCCATTTAGTCACAATTTTTTAGTGTCATCTGCCCTGCAGTTTCAGAGATCAATAATCACAGCTCTTACCCTCAGAAAGCTTACAGACCAGTAGGTGAAACAAAGTTGTATGAAGTGAGTGAAGCTATAGTTCAGAAAATATTTTCTGTCTTCCTTGGACCAACTACACTGAGAAGGCAGTGCGTGTGTGGATAAGAGATAAGAGAGCCACGGTTCAAATCCTGTTACTCTGTGATTTTGGTTATCTTACTAACCTTACTAAGCCTTGATTTCTTTACCTGCAAAAGGATACCGAGCTCCTAGGAGTGTTGTATGAATCATATGATATGATACATGTTAAATATTTATATAACATGTCATATATAATTTTGGGGTTCAGGGAGATTCTCTCTTAAAAGCGGTTCACTTTAAGATGAGTCTGAATGACATAGAAAGATCCTTCTAATCACAGGGAAGCTACATGTGCCAAAATGGTAAAGAGTTTGGCCGCTCTGAGAAAGAGAGTAAAGGCCAGTGTGGTTGAAACATGTAAAAGGGGGAAAGTTGCTTGGAGGTGTAAGGAGTCCAGATTGTTCAGAGCCTAGTACGTCACGGCAGGGAGGTTGCATATTATTCGAAGTGCAATCAGAAGTGATTGAAAGTTTATGCAGGAAGTTGCATGATCTGAATATTATTTTTAAATTAGTTACAGAGTGGAGAACACATTCTCAAGAAGCAAGGTTAAGACACATGAAAACAGGTTAGAAGACCCTTAGAGTAGCCTAGTGTAGAGATGATAGTAGCCTGGAATAAGTAGTGCCAGTGGACAGAGCTGAGGGATCCAGTGTAATCAATAGGATTTTTTTTGTGGTACACGGGCCTCTCACTGCTGTGGCCTCTCCCATTGCGGAGCACAGGCTCCGGACGCGCAGGCTCAGCGGCCATGGCTCACGGGATCTTCCCGGACCGGGGCACGAACCCGAGTCCGCTGCATCGGCAGGCAGACTCTCAACCACTGTGCCACCAGGGAAGCCCCAATCAATAGGATTTGGTAAGGAATTGGATGTGAAAGTAAGATTGAGGAAATGGCAATTATGATTCTGTGACATGAGCAGCTGGGTCAACAGAGTTGTCATATATGAAGATGGGGCAAACTAGAAGAAGAGAAGCCTTGGACATCTCAATTGAAATGCTTTTGAAAGATTCAAGGAAATATGTCAAGTGACATGTAGTGGTATGTGAAGCCATAGAAATAGATGTGATCACCTAGGGAGATGGTATGAAGTGAGAAAAGCTGAGAGCTCAGTACTCAACCATGGAAAACTCTGAAATGTAAAAGACATGTAGAGGAGAAGTAAACAGTAAAGGAATGAATAAGTAATAGCCAGAGAAAAGAGAAAACCAGAAAGCATAGAATATTCCAGAGAATTGAATGGTTACCCATATCCAATGCTAATTAAAGAGCTAATAAATTATCAAAAAACATCATGGGATTTGGGAATGTGAAGCTCATTGGCATACAATAAGTAGACAGAACATTTAATTTCTTTAAGATGTTATTACACTTTGACATACTGACTAATCAATTTACTATTGACTAATTCAATAAATATATAAGATTAATTCTATTTGAGTCATGTTATTTCCCTAAGTGGCAATATATTCATGTTTCCTTATTTTATTTTCACATAACTGTACAGTATTCAGGGAATAATAATAAAGTATTTATGCCAGTCTAAATTTATTTCCCCCAAAGTGTAAATTGCTTGAATTCAGCACTTTCTTCGTATTTGTATTTTCAATGTCAAGGCGGCTAGGTAGTGTTGCGGAGGGCACCTCTAGGGGGTGCCATTCACATAGTCAGGTGGTTCTCAACTGTGGACAGTTTTATCTTCTGGGGATATTTGGCAAAGTCTGGAGACATTTTTGAATGTCACATTTGGGGCCAAATATGCTACTAGCTTTTAGTGGGAAGAGGCCAGGGACGCTGCTAAATATCCTACAATACACAGGGCATCCTCACAAAACAAAGAATTATTTGGTCCAAAATGTCAATAGTGCTGAGGTTGAGAAACCTGACATTGACTATGATGCAAACCTGCTCAGCGCCTACCATGAGGTGTTGGCAGTCATAGTTCTTGACTTGAGTTTTTCTGCAAAAGAGTAGGGATCTTACTGTGTTTTTCATGGTCTACCAGTAAGTTTGTATAGTAAGTAATCTTTGAATTTCATTTTTATCCTGAGACTTGGTAGAAAGAAGTAAATCAATAAAAGTAAAGTACATTTGTATGAACTGCCTCTGCAGAATTAATTTTTAACAGAATTTGTCTGTGTGGTGAGAAGTAGAAGACAGTGCTCCACCCAATGGATGTTAGAATTTTACATCAGAGCTGGAACCTTTAAGTAGAGTTAGTTCCAGTGCTAAAGTGTATATTAAGGAAGTCTTAATGTTAAAAAATAATTTTGAAAGTTATTAGATCCATTTTTAAAAACCCTAAAAGGTCCCATCCCCTTTCTTTAAAAATAAACATTTTTGCTTTTAGTTTAAATTTGTGTGGAAGTATATATAAATATAATAAACTACTAGGGACACATAACCAATTTAGGAAGCTGAATATGACCATTACCAATGAAGCTTCCCGTGTGACTTCTCATCCCCTTCTCTCACCCAAAGGTAAACACGATTCTGAATTTTTGTTTATTGTTTCTTTAATTCATATTAAAGTTTTACTATATATATATATGTACTTATATATAAACAAGGTATGAAATTAGAGTTTTTTAAATGCTTATGTCTATGAAATTAGAACATTATCTTACACCATACACAAAAATCAACTCAAAATGGACTAAAGACTTAGGCATAATACCTAAAACTATAAAGCTCTAAAGAAATAATATAGGGGGAAAAGTTCACATTATCAGCCTTGGCAATGATTTTTTGGATATGACACCAAAAGCACAGGCAACAAAAGCAAAAATAGGCAAGTGGGACTACATCAAGCTAAACAGCAAAGAAAACCATCAGCAGAATGAAAAGGCAGCTTATGGGATGGGAGAAAATATTTGCAAGCTCTGATAAGGAGTTAATATCCAAAAAATATAAGGACCTCCTACAACTCAATAGCAAAAAAGCCAAGTAACCTGATTAAAATGGGCAAAGGACTTAAATAGATATTTTTCTAAAGAAGACATACAAATGGCTAGCAGGTATATGAAAAGATGATCACTCTTGCTAATTATCGGGAAAATACAAATCAAAACAATGATATATCACGTCACAGTTGTTAGATGGACACTAAAGAAATAAAATAACAAGTGTTGATGGTGTTGTGGAGAGATTGGAACCCTTACGTACTATTGGTGAGAATGTAAAATGATGCAGCACTATCTAAAACAATATGGAGGTTTCTCAAAAGTTAAAAAATAGAACTAACATGTGATTCAGCAATCCGATTTCTGGTTATTTATGTAGAAGAATTGAAATACTGTAGTGTAATATTACACTTAAAAAACTGTTAAGAGAGTAGATCCCATGTTAAGTGTTTTTTCCACAATTAAAAAAAATGTCTATGCCTGTAGGATGGATTGGCAAGGGGAAGAGTGGAAAGAATAAAACGAGGTCAAGGACTGTTTTAGAAATGTAGACACGTGGCTGTGAGGCTTTGCACCAAGGGTGAGAACAGTGGCACTGTTAGAAAGGATTAGACATCTTTTGTGACTGTATCCATGGGAAAAGGATGAGCCTAAGATCAAAATGACTGTTTTAAACATGGTGGTAGAATGGAGGTTTTATTAACAGAAGTACAGAAAGAGACAGGGGACAAGAAACATACAGAGTGAGATTGATTTTGTACTCTTTGCCTTCCTTCAAGAAGATCGAAGTACCATGTTCATTATCTGGACCTCTCTTTGCTATGGCAACAGGACATCTAAGAGTTTGCTCTCTCAGAGCAATCCCAGATAGGGATATAGTCGTTGTTGAGATGGCAGAACTGGAGACAGATATTTGAGAGTCTTCAGTGTGGGGTGCAAGTTGAAGCCATATGAAAGGAAAAGTAGGGACAGAAGGGATTTTACGCTTGGTGAGTGCCCATAGGTAATGGTGGGATTAACAAAAACAAAAACTATGAGCTTTTTCTATTGTTTTTTGCTTATTTTTGTTTTAAAATCCTTTATCAATTTATTTCTATTCCATATGCTTCCTCTGTCTTTCTCTCTTCACAATATGCATTCTTGTAGTGGATTAGCATTCAAAACTAGGTTGGATTCTTGTGACGAGAAATATGATATGGTTTGATTTGGAATTCTTATATTACTTGGAACAAGTTTTTAATCCTGTTCAAAAAGGAGTGTAATTTACCGGAAGAGCCAGAAGTGGCATCAGTGCTAGGTAAAATTGTGACATCAGCAATGTTTGTTTCTGGGGCTGCCATTCCCTTTTTTATTGGTTTCTTTGATCCTAAATTTTTACCTCTTCAAAATAAGAATTTGATCTAAATAATGTGTAAAATCATTTAAAGACATTTTTTCTACCTTTTGAGCTTTTCTCGTTTTATGAACCTTCTTCCTACCTGTTAGGGCCTAAGCCTAAGGGGTTCACTCTGCTCTTTCCTCTCTCACACCCAATTTAAATGTTGCAGTGCTACATTCCCTTTTCTCAGAGGCCTGCTAGTTACTAATGCTAATGTATCAAGTCTGTATTATTCACAGTAATTCACAATACGCTATTATTGGCCTAATGTATTCATTCCCGGATGGTATCTTCACTGGGGTCTTCATGTCTGCACCTAAAGTGGAGCTTAATGGAGGACTATTCAGGAACTGTGGCAGATGTAAGCCAAACAGGTCTATATTAGTATTATTTCTTTGTACAAGTACCTTTTTGGTCCATATTTATCTAACCTTTATCAACATAATGATAGAAATTTAAGAAAGACCTAAATTTTTACATCTTTCTTACGTGACATGCTTTTCAGAAGAAATTTTTACTTTGAAAGTGGTTAACTTTCTTTTATTCAGCTTACACTTGAATTAATGAACTAGGTTATTAAGTCAATTTTTATGTTTATTATGTTCCCGCATAGGACAGGCTTAGGCATATGCTACAGCTGCTGGGTGTTTTAACTATGAAAAGTTATATAAACAAATAGTAAACCTGCTATTTTAGATTTATCTATAAGAAAACTAAAATTTTATTAAAAATATTATACCAGAATTTTGTGGTTTTGCAAAAACACCACGAATGAAACCCAGTAGATAGGAGAAATAGTATTTTATATTTACAGTTAGAACTGAATCTGTTTGGTTCAAGATGATAAGAGTTAGATTTTTAAACTTTTTTGGAGCCTAACATTTCTTGTTTCCAAAAGAATAAAGATATTTAAATAATTAAAATCACTTTAATATTAAAAACTGAATTAAGATGACAGTGAAAGAACAGCCTCAGGTATTTGACTCTGCATTTTAAAGTGGTACATTTAATGTTTATGCAAGAGTAAGAGTTTTCTAAAAAAATTTATTTTAAAAAGTGATTAGCACCTTGGATGTACAGCTCCTAAGATTTTTTTTTTTTTTTTTTTGGTAACACTGCATAAAATTTGAAGCGTTTTTTGCTTCAAAATTTGACCTACTTAGAAAAGTTCTGATAATTCCAATGTAATGTATTCCCTCAGTTTTGTAAACGCCTTGGGTAATGTATTGGAGAGGCAAGTAATCTCATCAAGAAGCGTAATGGACCCTATCGAATTTCAAGATATATTTTTTTCTACTACTTCTGCTTCAAATTTAGTTCTGTGTTTAATGATACCACACTCTACTGGTAAGCGTACTTTTCCAAGTAGTTTAACTCTCTTTGCATACAAATGGTGTTTTGGTCTGGCTGTCATTGCAGATCTTTTCCTTGAAATGAGGTGACATAATTTGATTTTTTACAGTCAGAAAAAAAAGTATTTGTTCATCTTGAGAGATTAGAGAAAGAAAGATTGTCACTGAATAAAATACATGGCCTGACACAATTCGAAAAATGGGTTGGTGCCAGCTAGAGAAAGCTGGAAGGAACTCTTACTTGGTTGAAAAGTACGTTTGATCTACCGTAAAGGAAAATCTCCAGGATCAGTCATGTGGGGCTTTGTAATGGAGAGGAAAGGATACCAGTTCACCTTCACCTTAGCAAACACTTTTCCCTGCTGGATTCCAGTGAGCTGCATGTTTTAGTCATAGGTGTTAAATTTTGAAGGCTTCTCAAGAGACTCTCTTGACAAGTAAAATAGTCTTTATTATGTAAACTTTTACAGCTAAAATACTTCAGGTCCTGAGAGATATTAAGCAACTTTCCCAGGAACTCAGATATCACCACCCTAAAATTTGAGTCTTCTTCCTTCTACTGCTGTCTCTCTCTAGATGCTATACTGACTTTTCCAAGGAATGTCAAAAATAGGATCTGATTTTAACAAGTGGAAAGTGTCCTTCTGTAAATGTCAGGTTTGCTTTGACTTACATATACCTTAATGAAGAAACACAATGAACTGAAGGATGATTTAAAAGCAGCTTGGGTAAGCCACTACAAAAATATATTTTAATAGTATATAAAATATGTTTCTGTGCTAAGTAGAATAAATCAGATTATAAAGCAATATATTAATTATATATGGAGGATTTTTCTTCCAAAATAAAATTAAGACATCCACAAGAACAAACTGATTCAGTTTTTTAGTTTGTAAATATCATCTTAAGTAAATATAAGTAAATATTTTAATAAATACATATTTTACAGTTTTGAACTATATACAACACAAAGTATTCCAAGTAAACATGTAGGTTAAAGTTAGGCAAAGCCTTATCTTGGCTGTACTTGCCAGGAAAAAAAATTTCCTTCATATTTTGGAAGACAAATATGATTTCATATATGTAATTGACAAAAAATTACTTTTAGGAGAAACATAATCATTTTACTAATGGTTATGAAACAGCAGTTGAAAACTCTGAAATCATGGATTCTAGGTAATAATAATAAAGAATTGCTTGCACAGTTCTTCATGAACCATGCTGAGAAAAAATACTGTCAAGAAAGAATTCAGTACAGTTAAATAATTTAATTTGGTTTTCAAAACTGAAGTTAAGAAATGCAAATATTTTTGTCCTTTAGGTAAAAACACTTTCCCTGCAATCAGTTTTTTAAAAATAAACTGTTTATTGCATATGCATCTGAAGACCACATCATACTCATTTTCTGTAAAATTGCTTAAAGAAATATTACCTCAAGTTAAATGTTCAGTTGGAACTTACCAGCTTCTCAACATAAGGTATCAGAATATTTTAAGGTCATATTATCATGAGCTGTTTTCTAAGTGCATAGATATAATGTCTATATACTCAAATGGAACAATTTAATTTAAGTGTGGTAGTTGAAATTATGTTTTATGATAGAACATGAAATTGTCTTTATTTTGAATTTACACTAAATATAATTATAGGAAACAACAATCCAGACACATTAGATTTTTTTTTTCGCTTGAAGTGCTTTAATCCTCTATTTTATTCCAGAGACATTAGTTTTCATTTAGTATCCCACTGAGATAGTAAATAGCTTAATACTTTCTTTCATATTACTATCTAAGCATTTAAATGTAGAAAGAGACCAAAACTTTGACTCCTACTGCATTTGAATATATGAATTTATATATATGTGTGTATAAATATACAACAATAAACGTGTATAGAATGCATCACCATATTATTTTTATTTGTAACTCATGAAATACAAAATAAAGAAATACAAAATTACCTGCTCTCAAGTGAGGAGTGCCATCCCCTTCTCACATTTCTCTACCAGGTACTCTTGTTCAGTAATGAGGGTGAGAGAATGATGCAATAGGAAAAGTCTACCTTGTTATTTAGGTGTTCTCAGGTGATAAGGTCTTAGCACATGTATGTTTTCCTATTCCCTCTCAACTGCCACAGAGTTCAGTACTTAAGAAGATGGATTTTGTATAAATCTTCTACTTTGGTATTTTTGTGCATGTGCATTTGATTAAGTGATTCACTTTCATGTTTCGATGACTCTGAAGTCATATGTGTAGGTCTCTGAAATCTACAGTACTCAGATATTAAGAACAGAGGTGTCACCAGTTGGCAGTTTCCTTAAGTGGAAATTTCTCTTCTAACTTTAAGAGCTGAAGTTGCAATTAAGTAGACAATGTGCATGTGATTAATAATACTCCCCAGTCTCCTTGTTTGTTTACACTCTTGGGTCAGTGCTGCTGATTTTATGCACTTAATTGCCACTTGTGGCATGTGCACAGTTCACTAATAATGGTTCCGATGGGGACTCACTTGGCATATGTAATTTTTATGCATCATTTCAGTCAGCACATGAGAAAAAATCCAGATGATGATACCAAGTATGTGATTTTTTTTTTTTTTTTTTTGGTTAAGTCATTGCTAATGTGTGGTGTGATTGGAGCTGGGGGTTGAGACATCATGGAACGGGCATTGGTCTTGAAGCCAAGATGATCTGGGTTTTAACATAAACAATATCCTTGACTAGCTCAGTGACATTTGCAAATTGAGTTTACCTTTCTGAGTCTCAGTTTCCTCATCTATAATGTCTACTTTGTAAGGTAGTAGTGAAGGTAAAATGAAATACTTTATATAAAGCTGGAGCCTAACCTTCCAGAAGACATAGGTAAATTGACTTTATGAGTCTCAGTTCCCTCATCTACAGTGTCCACTCTGTAAGATGATAGTAAAGGTAAAATGAAATAATTATGTAAAACTAGAAACTAACCTTCTGGAAGGCATAGACAGTGTCTGGTCTCTAGTACAGTGTTTGGGGCATTAATAAGTACTCAGTAATTCTTTGTTTGAATTAATTAAGGCACTTAGAAGAGTAGGTGTTGAAGAAATATTAGTTCCATGCTTTTCTGTTTTCGGAGTTCTATATCTCAATTTACTAGCTAACAATAGTCAAAGACTTCAGTTCAGTAACTTTTTTTGGCGGTGGGAGTCCTAATTTCCCACATAATACAATATTAAGTGTGATTTTGTCAGTTGGTCTTTTCATGGCTTTTCCTAAAGGCATATGATTTCACTGGATGCAGTGGCAAAAATTAGCCACTAAGAGGTTGATAATTTTTCATAGAAAGGGCAGAACATGAGTTAATGTAATTAAGTGTGTGGTAAATTTATCCCCACTGTAACATTGTCAAGTAACTAGCATAATAAGCTGTTAAGTTTTCAGAGATGGCAAAGGGTAGCTGTGGAGTGAGACCTTAGATTCTTTTCGTTGAAAAGCATAGGTGTTGGAGTCTATTGCAGAAAATGTTAGCTTTCGAAATCCTTTTTGTTTTTTTCAAAATTCTTTTCCCCTTGTTCCATGGAAATAAAATTGTAGCTGAGCACATGACTGACCAACTAGGCACTACAATTCTCATTCCCCATTTCAAGTAGGTATGGCCATGTGACTAAGTTCTTATGAACAGAATGTGAGTGATGTGTGTCACTTCTGGATCTGTGTTTTAAGACTTTCGTTTGTCACTCTCCATGCTCTTTCTCACTCCTGGTGGCTGGAACCTCAAATGGTTTTGAGCCAGCTTCAACCATATGTTGACAAAAGTGCTCTTACTCTTCCAAGCCATGTATTTACAGAGAACCATATCTAAACTCTAAGCTAGAAAAAGTGTGATTCCCCTTTTATCAGCAGGTTTTCTGATCTGTAGGCCAACAGAGAGAAGTAGTTATCAACAGTCATTTGAATGACAGAAAGCTCTGCTTTACCCCGTGGAGGGTGCAGAGAAGCAAAGTTTCTGATCTTTAGGTGGAGGTCTAGTCAATGAGAGGATAAGACATACACATACACATAACACACCATGTGATGTAGAACAAATAAAAGGCAATGACAGGGCTTCCCTGGTGGCGCAGTGGTTGAGAGTCCACCAGCTGATGCAGGGGACGCGGGTTCGTGCCCCGGTCCAGGAAGATCCCACATGCTGCGGAGCGGCTGGGCCGGTGAGCCATGGCCGCTGAGCCTGCGCGTCCGGAGCCTGTGCTCCGCAACGGGAGAGGCCACAGCAGTGAGAGGCCCGCATACCGCAAAAAAAAAAAAAAGGCAATGACAATAATTGCTTAGAAGTTCAGGAAAGGGAGCTGGCACAATGGGCTGGGCTGATCAGGGTGGCTTGGAGTAGGGGTGGAGGGAGATATTTTCTGGGCCTTGAGAGACTATCAGAGCAAGGAAAGTAACTTGAGCCAAAGTGAGTGGGCTGAAAGACCATGATATGTTTTAGTTTGGGTTCATCCCAACCCTAAGCAGGCCCTGAGGCAAGGAATCAAGTTTAAGTCCTTTATTAGGGAGGAGATTCCAGGAAACTCTTAATAAGGGAAATGAGCAAGGGAATGGAAAGCAGCCCCCAAGGTAATATGATATCAAGTAAGGTGCTACCCTGAATAACTAAGGCTTAATTCTACTTGGGGAACTGAGGGAAACAGTGTACAACAGTGTACATGCTCGCCAGAGATATTCCACCCAGGGGTAAAGGAGCAGGGGTATTTATATGCCAACTCATGACCCTAGTCATTGGTTGAGGGCTGCTGATCAGAACTTAGGGTGAATGTGGGAGTGTTCTGTCCCCAGCACTTCTGGCCACTGGAAAAGAAATACAGGTGCAGGCAGTTGGAAATCAAAGTCTAGCCAGTGTACACTGTAATGGTAAAGGCAAATAAGTATGGAGGGACCATCAACAGCATCTGCTACAGCACGTTTTCAGAAGCAAATCTGAGTGAAGTAGCTTTAGACATGTTCCCAAACTGTGTTTATGTGGTTCTGAGGTAGCAGCATTTGTAAAGAAATAAAAGATGGTAGTAAGACAAGTTTACCTAACACTGAGTAATGTGGGAGTAGTTTGAAATTGACCAGTAGATTGTGGTCCTTCCACACACAGCTTTGGTGCCTCCTCATATACTGTTCTAATCATTGCTACTGCTGAATGCTTCTCCCATATGCCTTTGATCAAGGCACTTTACTGCTCACAGTCCTTGGATGGATACCAATGCTGGTACGATTAAGTCTTAACTCTAGACTTAAATTCAAGACTTCCACAATCTTTTCAACTGCTTCACCAACATTTTTCAGTATAAATTCTTCGCTCCAATCAGATTGTTTACTCACCTTCCTCCTGTTATTATGGACATGTGGAACATCTCCCACTTACGAATATTCTTCCCATTCTCCTTATCTATTTGAGCAATCCTCTTTCATAGCCATCTGTCATGGCCGTATGAGCCAGCAGTGGCCTCACTCCTTATCCCTACTGCGCAGTTCACATTGTGCCATGTCTTCTGTTTATTAACTTGAATTGTTATTTCTAACCTTTATTATTCAATTTATTTGTGTGCTTATGTCTTGGCTCCCCAGCTGGATTGTATACTCTTTGAGAGAGATAGTTCTATCCTTTTTGGGGTGGAGGAGTTTTGCTTTGAAACCGTACTGCCTGGGTTCAAATCCAGGTTCCACCATTTATGAATTTTGTGTCTGTGGGCAAGTAATTGATGCCTCAAAAGCATGGGCATTTACAGTGATCAATCCGGGAGTATAAAAAATGCACATGGGTGAAGCATCTGCCTGATACGTATTAGAAAAGTCTCTTATTGTGAGAATCGTCTTGAACGTTGACTTTTGTGGAAGGAAGGTTATTATTTAGGGCCATTAAAAGAAAGCCAAAATCCTTCTTGTTATATCATCTTCTCAAATTAAGTGCTTAGCCATCCTTATATTCTAAAAATATTTTCTAATATTATAAAATCATAACAATCAAAATCATAGTGATATTTTAAAAACAGTAATCACATACATAAGACCAATATATATCATTTTTTATTGATATATAAAAATATATATCTTTTCCCACAATGATCTTGAACACCAAAGATCATTGTGGGAAAAGAAAGCTATGCATCTGTGATTCTCCATCTCACCAGATATGCTTTCTAGGTAATGAAAATACTTGAAGTCCTACAAAAAGCAGAAGAGAAATATTTCAGAAACTAGCAAAGTACGTATATATGAAAATGTTACAAACAAGTTAGATTCTTTGTTAAAAGTTATCCTATGATTCTGAAGAGTAATGAACAAATTCTTTATGTATGCATAGACAACTTCTTCAATTTAAATAAAAATTTCAGCACGTTGTCTTAGTTTATGTTTACATTCCTGACCAGCTTAACATTTTAACAGTGTTGTAAACCAGTTTTGGTTGTTAAAGACTTCTAATGAACTTGGTTCTGGTCAACTAGATTACTTAGAATGTGAAATTTGCAAAACCAAGCCTACATAGAATATCGTAAACATTAAAGAGGAAAAAATTCACTGTTTTAGCCCTTTTTTCTTCATAGTCATGTGGGTTTGTTTGAACACATTACAAGAAAGGAAAACTTTACCTGTAAGGAAAAAAATAAACTTGATCTCTGATCTGTAATTATTTAACCTGTGGAAAGTTCACAGCCTTATTGTTGGCTATGAATACAACCTACTTCCTCCTAAAGTGACATTTGAATTGCATTTAGTACTTGATAGTGGATTTTAAACATTCTGAAGATTTAAAAGTTTTGGTAGCTTCTGTAGATGATTGAAGTTATACTACTTCGTGAGGAAAACGTGTTAGGTCTGACCTGGAGAGATGTTCTGTTAATCCTTTTCTTGTGCTAGATTTATAACAAAAAGTAGAGACTACCTAAAGCCAGAATACTTTATGTATATTATTGATATGAAAAGTTGCTAGCCATTATTTTCCTTCTTACTCATACTGGTCCCCAATTTAAACTCAAATTCTGGGCATTAATGTGAGTTTTTATGGATGAACATGAAGACAAGAAAACAGAGCCCATCAAATACCTTCTTGGCCGTATCTTAAGGCCACTTCATAAGGCAGGTTTTACCTGTGTGTGCAGATGTAGAAACTGAGGTCCAGAAACCTCAGGAAACCTGTCCAAAGTCACACGTCTGGTGAGGGGAGAATTAGCATCAACTCCAAATCCCATGCTCTTGTTTATGCTTGTTGATGTCTCTACATCAATCCACATTGCCTGTATTTTATTGCACAATTTTAAGTTTACTGAGACTGACTAGAGTTATTTGTAAGGCTGTAAGGCTGGGCTTGTTTTATACTGTTTGGGAAGAATTGAAGTGTGTCATTTCTAGGACAATGAAATGTTCAGTCCTTTAGGCAGTATTCATTTTTTTCTACCCACTGGACATTTATCCTTGGTTTAAACACCCATTTCCTTCAAGATCTTTCTAATGAGAATTTGTGGATTTTCCAAAAAATATATTGTGTCAGTGACAGTTTATTCACCTTACTCGCATAGTTCGAGGAACTGCTTGTTTAAATTTAGATACTGTTTCTGATGAGATGTTTTGACAAAGTGATACCAGCTTGATACTATTTAAAATATTTTGACAGATGGGAAAATTGTTTCAGTCTGAGTTGAGCAATACTTTATTGCAGTATTTTGCCAGTTAGAAAAAAAAAATGGTAAAGGTAGCCTTAATGTTCCCGAAAATAACATCCTTCCATTCTCCCTGAGAAAAGAAGGGGCTCCATTCAGTCATAGATTACAATATGTGTACCGCGTCTGTTAAGAATTCAGGCAGTTAAAACAAGAGGGAACATTTGGGGATTATTTCCAAACAGGGAACATTTATTGTTCTGTAAGCAAACAGCACCTAAAGAACTTTTAGGAAGGTTTGTTGCTATAGCACTTTATCAGAGCTTTCTCATGCTCTGGAGAGGGTGCTCTTAATTAATGATGCTGAATCACTAGGATTTAAAAACTGGTTGAAAAAAATCCTCAAATCCAATTATTTTATGTCTTGAATTTTTAGAATGCTAAGGTAATAAAAATATTTAAATTTCTCAAATCAGTTGCAAAGGAATAAAATACAAGTGATCTTTGCATTTTCATTATTTTAAGCAAATATGTTAAAGAGATATGATAAGGTGGTGTTTCTCAAAATGGAGTTGCTGGACCAGTAGCATCAGTATCACCTGGAAAACTTGGAAGAAATGCAGATCGTTAGGCTTCACACCAGGCCTTTTGAATCAGACAATGGTGGAGTCCAGCCATCTGGGTTCTATCAAGCCTTCCTGATGGTTCTGATGTACACTGTAATTTGAGAACTACAGAGATAGAATAGAGGAGCTATTTTAGGTCTTCTTCAAATGATCCCACGGAGCTTCTTCAACATCTGCCATGTGGAAAGAGAAGGAATTGGTGGGGAATGATGAGGGAAGTTTTCCAGGCTCCTTCCAGCTCCTGACCTGTGTCACCTCAGAGAGTCTTGGTTTTCTGTCACAAGGTTTTAGATGGGTTCTGCCACTAAACAACGTCTTGAAAACCACTGGGATACATCTTTCTTTGGAGGCCAGTGTTTGGTGGCCCAGAAAGACTTCTCAGGGTGATAGTATCTCTTTACTGTGCTCATATTATTCTATCCATGTGCTCTTGAAACTGGGTTTGGCTAGTAAAGAAAGAATTGCTGTGTGTCTCAGCAATAGCTTCATGCTCACCAGACTCCTAAGGAACATATGTGCAAATCAGAATGCCAGTTTTATTTTTCAAATTACAATGAGGAGCATAAAAATAAAAATTATACAATACTCATGTTTAACTTCTCTAGTTTATTCTTACTGTGCACAAGTTAACATTTAGAGCTGGGGATATACTTGTCCAGTGATTGGTGAAACTGATTCACTCCCCTACCTTCTGCAGAGTGCTGCAGGTGAGAAGTAGAATTAATAACGGATTGTTCCTTTGAAACATAGAATCAAAGGCAAGAAAATCTGATATTTTCTCCAGGTCATCATGAACCTATATAAATCTCCTTCTCTCTCTCTCTCTCTCTTTCTCTCTCACACACACACATACACATATACACACACACACACACATACACACACACACACTTATTATTTACTAGATTGCTGAGGGCCCCTAAATTCAGTATCTCTCTTACTTGAAGCCATGTTATATAAACTTACTATATTATTTCTGTCTATTTTCTGTTTTTAAACATTTTCCAAATTATCGTTTACAATTATTTCTATAGATATTTTAATATTATTAAATAAACTTTAATAAGATCTATGTTTCTATGTAATTTTTTGCTACCATCAATTATATTATGATTTTACTTGTTTACTTTTCTGAGTTCTGCAGATGATAATGATGATGATGACAAAATAGGTTATCATTATTACAACAAAGATCACAGAAGGTAGCAGAGTGCTCACTAAGTGCTAGTCAGTATACTAAATACTTGGTATTTATTAATACATTTTTTCCCTCATAGTCAACATATAACGGAGGCTTTTAAACTTTTGAACATGACCCCCAGTGAGAAATTGAGACTTAGTAGTATGTAATCCCTCTATGTGTATATTGTATATGAATGGAAAAATTCATGATAAACTTTTAGTATGTTTAAAACTCATTTTTTTCTATTCTATTTTATTTTATTCTGTCTCGTTCAATTAAAGAAATGCCAGTTGTGACCCAGCAAATTGATTTTATTACTCACACTAATGGGTTGCAACCTGCAGAATGAAAAACTGTGCTATCAGATTAGGTAGTATTATTAATCCCTATTTTACATATGAGGAGATAGACATAACAGAGTTTATGTAAATTACCCAAATTTACTAAGTAGCAAATCCAGAGTTCAAACTTGGGCAGTCTGTCTTCAAAGCCCTTACTCATAACACTACGTCTGTCTTGCCTACTAAGAACCTTTAGATTGTGGTACAGTCAAGGAGGACTGTACCAAAGTAGAAGGGCTTAGAGCAGAAGGGTAAACATTGGCTAGGGAGTGGCTTTGGAGCCACCTTTCCATTGAAGACACGTTTTTTTTTTAAGACCTTTATTGGAGTACAATTGCTTTACAATGGTGAGTTATAACAAAGTGAATCAGCTATACATATACATATATCCCCATATCTCCTCCCTCTTGCATCTGCCTCCCACCCTCCCTCTCCTGAAGACACCTTTTTAAAACTTAGAATATGTGCTTGTTTGGGGAGGCTTTTGTAAAGAGGCTGATGGAGATTAATATGGAAGGGAAGTGGCTATTGCCACCAAACCACCTTCTTTGTGCTACCTCGGGAAATTTAAATAATTCAAGAAACAGTTGGTAGAAAAGATGTTTACTCAAAGTTAAAACAGTCTTTGGTATGTGGAGTTTCCTAGTGAGTGAAGAGAAGATGAAATGGAAATTATTTGCATAGTTGTCAGGCTTTTTGTCCTGACTCCTCCTAGGGCATATAGTTAAATGTGAAAGACTGCTAACTTGGCTGAATATTCTTAGACACAGACATTATTCTTTCCCTAGTGTTACTAGATATGATTTTAAAATATGTATTAGATATCCAGGTACAAAATGCAAAGATAGAAAAGCCTTAGAGTGAAAAGTCTGTGTCTTCTCCCCCTTTTTCCTTGGTTATTCCTCTTCTCTCTCCTGAATCAGTCACTGCTACCTGTTTCTTGTATGGTCCTTCAGAATCTTGTGCTGTGTGTGTGTGTGTGTGTGTGTGTGTGTGTGTGTGTGTGCATTAAATGCAAACATATTTTAACACATTTTCTGTGCCTTGCTTTTATTCCCCTCATAGTACTTCTCAGAGTTTGTTCCATGTGTAGAAGTGCCGCCCTGCCTTCTCCTTTTTCACAGCTGCATAGTATTTCCTTGAATGGATTTTCTAAAATTTAACAGGTTTTCTATGAACAGATATTAGGTAACTTGTAAGCTTTTGCAAGCCTCATTATTTTACATGCAAATTGCCCTTAGGGCTCAGAGTCCTCTTTGTGGTCTTTTATTCCTAGAAGAAGATTCATAGCCCTCTACATCTTCAACAGGGACTGACAAAGTTCAGATTGTTGAATAAGGTCAGGTTTGTGTCAGGAAGTTGCTTGATCTCAGTTTTCTTCACTATCTATTTTTAGCTTCTGAACAGTAATCATGGTAAGAAATCTTCGTATCTTGCCCTAGACAATTTTCTCTTGGAAGATAAAGTGGTCCCTGTGAAAGGGTTCAAGGAAGACAATTTGCTAACAGTTTAGTGGGTTGATTAGGGAGGTTGTGTGTTTATTTCCAAAAGGACAAAATGTTTGTGCACAGAAAGTTCTATCTGCTTTATTCTTCACAACCACTGAAACTTTTTCAGATTTATTTTCTTATTATTCATGGACATTTGGAAAATTATGTGGAAGATATGTATTTTCTTAAATGCATGATTGCCTACTGCTCTGTCCTACTCTTTGAAGACAGTTCGTGAACTGCTCAAGTTTGCAAAGAAAACGTGTCTTCACTCTCTGAGTTTTCTATCATCCGTGTATTTTAAGAATGTTTTAGCCAGTTTCAGACAAAGAATATTCAATATGAGTGATAATTATATGAGAAATAGGCCAGCAAGGCAATAAAGTGGAAAGTTAGTAGAAATGTATGGATGAGTGATTTGGTCCATCCTACATTTTTCTGACTCGATTATATTCACGCCAACTCATAGATAACAAAATTGATGCTATGTAGCACATACTCTGAAGAAAACAATGCTGCAAATTCTTTGACAAGTGATTTCAGAATTTAATATTTTCCTGTCAGGAGATTTATGACCTGACATTGAAAATTATTAAGGCTCAGATCCAAATACTTAGTTCATTTCCTCTTGCTCAGCATTTAGTAAAGATGTAGAACACACTAACCAGATATTGGTTAGCCAAGCTTGTGATTCAAGATTTGATATCCTTGTCACCATGTGTGAACTTTGGAATATTTGGATTTTAATATACGCAAATGTGTTTATGATGTGTTATGTGTTAGGTGAAAAAATATTACACATGCCAACAATTTAAAATGCTACTCCTGAATATTTTATAAATCTCTGGAATAATAACATACCCTTAATGAGCATTAGAAAGTTTCTGCTTTCTTTGTTTGCTAAATCATATGGCCTCCACTACACTTAATACACTGCCTCAATTTATCCTTTTTGTGCTAGGAATTTCATGTTAAAATAGAAAATAATCAGCAATCCAGATTGGACTGCAATCACCTTCACATGCAAAGTTTGATTTAGAGATATTTGATACATTTTTGGACACGTTCCAGGGACCTATATGGGTTAATTTAAACCTACAGTTTGGTTGTATACAGAAGTAAAGTTAATCTAAGTGGACAGAATCAATACCCTTCTGAATTTAATTAGATGGCCAGCATCCAAGCAAGAGATTATTCTTTTTAGTATCTTTCTATCCTCTTTTCTTACAGGGTGAAGTAACTCCTTTGCCAAATTATGTTGGACAGTTCCCTGGTGACAGGCACTATAGAAACTCGTAGCTGTGCTGCTAGCAGATGAGACAGAGGGGAAGGGAACGTGGGCAAGGAAGCCATTGTATTCTGGAGACAGTAATATGCCTGCCCTATCTCCACATCACAGCCCAGCCAAGGAAACAATGTCCCATTTGCAGTGGATCTGCAGTGACTGTTTCTAAACCAAACTTGTAAATCATGATATGGTGCTTCTTTCAGCCTGAAGCATTACAGGACAGAGAGATAGGAATAGTAGGGAAATGAATCATAAATTAGAATGGACTTGTAGTTTGAGGATACTATTTATAGTTACGTTTGATAAGGGATGCCTGGAAATGTGGCAATAAATTGAAGCTGAGGTTTTATTTCAGGTAATAACTTTCTTTTTATCTCTGTTGGAACATGAGTAAAACAACCTAAAGGAGTTTTAGAAGAGCCAGATGGTATAACCTTCATCAGTCTTTATGTTCAATGCCATCAACGGGTTTTTATGTCATTGAGAAGTAGGTTGTTTACAATGTTTAAAGAAGGTGATTTGACTCTAGCTCCATGAAACAACTGAGTTGAGTTGTTACGGTTGATACTATAGAAATTACTTGATGGGTAGATGCCTTTTTAGCAATAAATTTAAAATAAGTTTAGTAATATTTAAGTTACATGAATATATTTATAATTTTGTGGCTGTCTTTTTAAAAATAAGTGAATTGTGACATCTGCATTTTGTAATTCATATTTTTACTGTTCATGTCGTATCACCACAGATAAATATGCGTTAGGCAGCTATTATGAGGAGGGCACAGTAGAGGATTCAAGGAAACATAAGAAAGGCCTTTGTCCTCAATGGTTCTCAGAAATCTGGTTGAAAAAAACCTGGCAAAAGTACATGAAATGATTAAGTAACAATAACCATATAAAGGTTGTGGTCTTATTGTAGGTGTCATGCAGAATATCAAAACATAAGGTATTTGTCTAAACCCCTGTGTTAAAGGAAATGAATTCCTTTTTATAAGACTAACAAAGATAGAAGAAACCAACATTTTTGTTCTGTTTCATGTACCTTCTTAAAATGAACATTTACTGAGCATTTACCAGCTATCAGGCACTGTTTTATGTGTTCTACATGTATGAATTCCTTTCATCTTTGACATCTTATGAGATGGGTACTTCTATTATTATCCCCTTGGAGTAGATAAAGGAGCTGGGGCAAAACATTAGTTGCTCAAGGTCACAGAGCTCCTAACTGAGGGAGCTGGGTTAGGAAACAAGCAGCAGGAGTTAACAATCAACACTCTTCACCTCCATGCTTTATAGTGTCTCTCATTTTGCTTCTTATTAGTTGACACCGCTCTGCTTTAAGCTTAAATAGGTGTTCAGTTTGCCCTAGTAAAATACAGGCCTTAAGCTAGGATCAGATGCTTGAAATTTATTTCTGTAGAAAATGATATGTTATTTTGATGCCAGTGTTCACAGCACTACATAATTTAGTGATTAAATTAATCCCCTTTGGTGAGGTGGGGGGAGTTCTAGGAGGATAACCCCCTAACTTTAGGAAGTTGAGAGATGTGTATGTATGCAAATGTGCATTTCCTCTGCCTCCTCAGTCTTGTCTCTTCCTGGGAAGATCTTTATGATTACATGTGTCACAGATCACAAGAGATTGAATCACAGCCTTGGGTGTCCACACACTAAACAGGGACGTTTACAGACTGCATAGAGGTATATTTGCTTTCAGCGATGGTCCTTGCCCAGTTCTCCTTTTCATCTGTACCAGCGAATCTCCACCTTCAGCATGCATCAGAGTCAGCTGAAGGACTTGCAAAATAACCCAGATTACTGGTCCTGCCTCCAGAGTTTTGGTTTAGTAGGTTTGAGGAGGGACCAGAGAATTGGATTTCTGAGAAGTACCCAGTCAAGGTGAAGCTGTTGGTCTGGAGACCAGACTTTGAGAGCTACTGATTCACCCTAAAATTGTAACTGAAAGGAGTTTAGGATCCCCTTCCCCTTCCTTCTCTTTGCTTTTAGGCCAGTGCTCACTCCTTAAGTGCCCAACCTTTTATTTACAAAGATTAGAAAACCTCATGAACAG
Organism: Lagenorhynchus albirostris; assembly: GCF_949774975.1. NCBI lineage: Eukaryota > Metazoa > Chordata > Mammalia > Artiodactyla > Delphinidae > Lagenorhynchus > Lagenorhynchus albirostris. Next base: position 70,450,781 of record NC_083102.1, read on the forward strand.
CTTTCGTGGACCCTAGAAAAATTCTGGTAAGTCTCTTAATAATATAATAATCATTGATAAGATATAGCACTTTTAATAATAACTGACTGCATTTAGTGAGTGCCCACTAAATGGGCATTTCACTAGGGCCCACTGTCTATGTTATCTCACGTAATAAAACAGCAAGCATAGGGATCAGTACTATTCTTATCTTCATTTTGCGTTTGGAAACTAAGGTTTAGAAAACCACCTGACTTTCTCAAGATTGCATATACAACATGAGGTAGAGCTAAAATTGCAACTCAAATAATGGATGAATTCTAAAAGCTATGCTTTTGACCACCATGCTTTTTAAAACCCATAGTGATGAGCTGAATTTCAGTTAGGCTTAAAGTTTCAGCACAAAGTGTCCTTCATTCTCGTTTCTCCTTTTATTTAAGTTCTGAAGCATCCTTAAATCAGCAGGGGAAAAAATTGCATGACCACAGATTTTTCAGAGGAAATGTAAAAATGAAAATTGCTGCTTGGGATATGAATTTATCATTTGTAGTGGTTCTCTTCAAATTTCCAGGACTAAAGGATTAATGTTAAGAAAATAAAATTTTGCAGTTTGCCTTTCAGTTGTTTGTTTGCTTCTGTGCCTATTTACAAGAATTTCAAGAAGAGAGTATTAAACTTTTGGGGGATATAGACTCCTTTGAAGGTCGGTTGAAAACTCTGAGCCTTCTCCGGAGAAAGGTGCACTAAACTTTGCATACTATTCAACATCTATCTGTAGGCTCTGTGTGAAGACATTCACCTTAAAGGCAGCACAGCAGAGAAACAAGTTGGGCTTTTGTATCTGGTGGCCCTGGGTTTGCTTCCGTCCCTTCCTATTTATGTGACCTTTGGAAAGTTATTACTGAGTCTTGTTTCTTCATCCATAAAATGGTAATGATAAAAAGAATAATATCTAGCTAATATAAAATGCCTAGCTGGATAACTGCTACACCAGTGTTTCTCAAGCTTTAAGGTACCCATGAGTCACCTGGGGATCTTGTTAAAATGCAAACACTAATTCAGTAGGTCTGAGGTGAGGCCTGAAATTTTGCACTTCTAACAAGCTCTCCAGGGGCCACACTTTGAATATTTTCTCTACAAAATATGCAGAGATGTTTCTATTAATAAGTACTCTTAGGTGTGTCATACTAACAGAATATTTTCATTGTTAACTTCGAGCTCAGTTTGGGGTTATCTGCTAAAATGTGTACATAAAATACATATATATTAAGAATTATGACATTTGGAATGTTCTCATTGGGAGGTAATGCATTGTGGACTGGTATTGTGCTGCACTGTACCCCCCAAAATCAATATGGAGTCCTCTTTGGAATAAGAGTCCCTTTAAAATTTACCCATGTTAAAATATTTCTATGTGTGTAATAGTGAATTAAAGATGTGATTGGAGGCCTTTGTGTCATGTATTTCCTTCTGACAGCTAGATTTTTTTTGAGTACAGCAATAATTTACCATGAATTTATGATTATTCTAAAAAATAGGTTTATTATCTTCTCTCAAGAGCGTTGCTCTTGATATACTTTGAATCAGGAACTGCTAACATTAAGTATGCTTGATTTCTGTCTGGTAAAGTTGAGTTTTAAATCAGACTTTTGAAGACACAAAAAGAAAGACTATATATGAATATCCAACATTAACAAAATAGTAGAATCTCTGACTTACATGTATCTTTTCCAAGCATGTGTTTGCTAACTGGTTACAGTTTATCACTAATGACATGCAACCCTGCTGCTGAGTCTGTTTTCTCTGATAAGTACTGAATCAACCACTGCCTAAAAGTAATGATGAGACAGGTGAAAAGCTTCTGGTAACCTGGGGAATTGTTGTGAAGTCCGGCAGAACTTTTGTTTTTTAATTTTTACTTTATATTGGAGTATAGTTGATTAACAATGATGTGTTAGTTAAGAACTTTCTACTTTAGGGAAAATCTATGGTGTAAGGCCCCACTCTGTGTTTCATTTCTTTCCATTAAACTATACTTTTGTGTTGCTGAGATTTCTTCATAAATGTTATTGTTCCACCTTGCACAAATGACTTAGTGTAAAAGTCCTTTAAAATGATTGGTTCTACTGAAAAATTTGCCTGTAAAAGTGGAAATGGAGAGAGAAGACTGCTGTCCTATTTAACTCTAGAAAATATGATAATGGTCATCAGGAGGGGCTGTCACAAATCATGTATTTTCTGACGGAAAGTGCCTGCCTTCAAAATAGCATGAAACTAGGAAAAGAACCGTATCCTAGCCAGCTTCATTCCAATGTCCTGGCCTCCTTGGGAGCTTTTCGAATAGAATGGTTGTCTACATACAGCACTGATGTGCCAGCATCTTCTGGATCAAGCCTTTCATGAAATAAGGGAGAATTTGAAAGGACTGTAGTGCAGGTCTAGGGATTAATTGAAAGATTATACTTTGTGTGCCATCCAATATAAAATGCTAAATAAACATCTAACCTTTTCTAAAGGTGAAATGTTTTCCCTCAAGCCAACATACTTGATCTACATCCACACCTTCTACTTGCCATTTTTAGTAACAACTGGAACGTAGATGGCATTTATTGCAGTGAGTTTTTTTATTCAGACGGAATAACGAATAACTTCAGCGATTCCAAGAGTCACCTGTGGAGATGCAAGGAGATTTAGACTTCTCAATTCTCACCACATTTATTGAAAAAGAAGTATATTGCCATGGAGCCTAAGCATGTGGACTTTTAAACTGCTCTACCATTGACTTGAAAAAGTTCATTCTGAATTAGAAGGTTGTTTGTAGGTAGCATTAACTAATAATAATTAGAAATCCTTTTCTTGAGAGACAAGGCAGTGAAATATTGGTATTATAGACCAGGGGCTTTGACTTCAAAGAGACCTCGGTTCATATTTTGCTTCTGTCACCTACTGGTTGTTTGAAGTCTCTCTTTTACTCAGTCTCCTCGTGTGATAGGTGGAAATAATACTACCTGTATCACAGGGTGGTTAAGAAGGTTAAATGTAAAAGCATATGCCTAACATAGTGCTTAGGATGTAATAGACTTTTTTTTAAACATCTTTATTGAAGTATAATTGCTTTACAATGGTGTGTTACCTTCTGCTTTATAACCAAGTGAATCAGCTATACTTTACATATATCCCCATATCTCCCCCTTTTGTGTCTCCCTCCCACCCTCCCTATCCCACCACTCTAGGTGGACACAAAGCACTGATCTGATCTCCGTGTGCTATGCAGCTGCTTCCCACTAGCTATCTATTTTAAATTTGGTAGTGTACATAAGTCCATGCCACTCTCTCACTTCGTCCCAGCTTCCCCTTCCCGCTCCCCGTGTCCTCAAGTCCATTCTCTACGTCTGTGTCTTTATTTCTGTCCTGCCCCTAGGTTCTTCAGAACCATTTTATTTTTTTTTAGATTCCATATATATGTGTTAGCATATGGTATTTGTTTTTCTCTCTCTGACTTACTTTACTCTGTATGACAGACTCTAGGTCCATCCACCTCACTACAAATAACTCAATTTCATTTCTTTTTATGGCTGAGTAATATTCCATTGTATATATGTACCACATCTACTTTATCCATTCATCTGTCATTGTACATTTAGGTTGCTTCCATGTCCTGGCTATTGTAAATAGAACTGCAATGAATATTGTGGCACATGACTCTTTTTGAATTATGGTTTTCTCAGGGTATATGCCCAGTACTGGGGTTGCTGGGTCATATGGTAGTTCTATTTTTACTTTTATAAGGAACCTCCATATTGTTCTCCATAGTGGCTGTATCAATTTACATTCCCACCAACAGTGCAAGAGGGTTCCTTTTTCTCCACACCCACTCCAGCATTTATTGTTTGTAGATTTTTTGATGATGGCCATTCTGACCGGTGTGAGGTGATACTCATTGTAGTTTTGATTTGCATTTCTCTAATGATTAGTGATGTTAAGCATCCTTTCATGTGTTGCTTGCCAATCTGTATATCTTCTCTGGAGAAATGTCTATTTAGGTCTTCTGTGCATTTTTGGATTGGGTTGTTTGTTTTTTTGATATTGAGCTGCATGAGCTGCTTGTATATTTTGGAGATTAATCCTTTGTCAGTTGCTTCATTTGCAAATATCTTCTCCCATTCTGAGGGTTGTCTTGCATCTTGTTTTTTTCCTTTGCTGTGCAAAAGCTTTAAAGTTTCATTAGGTCCCATTTGTTTATTTTTATTTCCATTTCTCTAGGAGGTGGGTCAAAAAGGATCTTGCTGTGATTTATGTCATAGAGTGTTCTGCCTATATTTTCCTTTACGAGTTTGATAGTGTCTGGCCTTACATTTAGGTCTTTAATCCATTTTGACTTTACTTTTATGTATGGTGTTAGGCAGTGTTCTAATTTCATTCTTTTACATGTAGCTGCCCAGTTTTCCAGCACCACTTATTGAAGAGGCTGTCTTTTCTCCATTGTATATTCTTGCCTCCTTTGTCAAAGATAAGGTGACCGTATGTGCGTGGGTTCATCTCTGGGCTTTCTCTGTGTTCCACTGATCAATATTTCTGTTTCTGTGCCAGTACCATACTGTGGATTGCTGTAGCTTTGTAGTATAGTCTGAAGTCTGGGACCCTGATTCCTCCAGCTCCATTTTTCTTTCTCAAGATTGCTTTGGCTACTTGGGGTCTTCTGTGTTTCCATACAAATTGTGAAATTTTTTGTTCTAGTTCTGTGAAAAATGCCATTGGTAGTTTGATAGGGATTGCATTGAATCTGTAGATTGTTTTGAGTAGTATAGTCATTTTCACAATGTTGATTCTTCCAATCCAACAATATGGTATATCTCTCCATCTGTTTGTATCATCTTTAATTACTTTCATCAGCGTCTTATAGTTTTCTGCATACAGGTCTTTTGTCTCCTTAGATAGGTTGATTCCTAGGTATTTTATTCTTTTTGTTGCAGTGGTAAATGGGAGTGTTTCCTTAATTTCTCTTTCAGATTTTTCATCATTAGTGTATAGGAATGCAAGAGATTTCTGTGCATTATTTTGCATCCTGCTACTTTACCAAATTCATTGATTAGTTCTAAGAGTTTTCTGGTAGCATATTTAGGATTCTTTATGTATAGTATCATGTCATCTGCAAACAGTAACAGCTTTACTGCTTCTTTTCCAATTTGGATTCCTTTTATTTCTTTTTCTTCTCTGATTGCTGTGGCTAAAACTTCCAAAACTATGTTGAATAATAGTGGTGAGAGTGGACATCCTTGTCTTGTTCCTGATCTTAGTGGAAATATTTTCAGTTTTTAACTATTGAGAATGATTTTGGCTGTGGGTTTGTCACATAGGGCCTTTATTATGTTGAGGGAAGTTCCCTCTATGCACACTTTCTGGAGGGTTTTTATCAAAAATGTGTGTTGAATTTTGTCAAAAGCTTTTTCTGCATCTGTCGAGATGATCATATGGTTTTTATCCTTCAATTTGTCAATATGGTGTATCGCATTGATTGATTTGAGTATATTGAAGGATCCTTGCATTCTTGGGATAAACCCCACTTGCTCATGATGTATGATCCTTTTAATGTGCTGTTGGATTCTGTTTGCTAGCATTTTGTTGAGGATTTTTGCATCTGTGTTCATTGGTGATATTGGCCTGTAGTTTCCTTTTTTGTGACATCTTTGTCTGGTTTGGTATCAGGGTGATGGGATGGTGGCTTTGTAGAATGAGCTGGGGAGTGTTCCTCCCTCTGCTCTACTTTGGAAGAGTTTGAGAAGGATAGGTGTTAGCTGTTCTCTAAATGTTTGATAGAGTTCGCCTGTGAAGCCATTTGGTCCTGGGCTTTTGTTTGTTGGAAGACTTTTTTTTTTTTTTTTTTGAGGTACGCGGGCCTCACTGCTGTGGCCTCTCCCGCTGTGGAGCACAGGTTCCGGACGCGCAGGCCCAGCGGCCATGGCCCATGGGCCCAGCCGCTCCGCGGCACGTGGGATCCTCCCAGACCGGGGCACAAACCCGTTTCCCCCGCATCGGCAGGCGAACCCCCAACCACTGCGCCACCAGGGAAGCCCCGTTGGAAGATTTTAAATCACAGTTTCAATTTCAGTGTTTGTGATTCGTCTGTTAATATTTTCTGTTTCTTCCTGGTTGAGTCTTGGAAGGTTGTGCTTTTCTAAGAATTTGTCCATTTCTTTCAGGTTGTCCATTTTATTGGCATATAGTTGCTTGTAGTAATCTCTTACAATCCTTTGTATTTCTGCAGTGTTAGTTGTTACTTCTCCTTGTTCATTTCTAATTCTATTGATTTGAGTCTTCTCCCTATTTTCTTGATGAGTCTGGCTAATGTTCTATCAATTTTGTTTATCTTGTCAACAAGAACCAGCTTTTAGTTGTATTGATTTTGCTATTGTTTCCATCATTTCTGTTTCATTTATTTCTGATCTGATCTTTATGATTTCTTTCCTTCTGCTAATTTTGGGGGTTTTTTGTTCTTCTTTCTCTAATTGCTTTAAGTGTAAGGTTAGGTTGTTTATTTGAGATGTTTATTGTTTCTTGAGGTAGGATTTTATTGCTATAAACTTCCTCTTAAAACTGCTTTTGTGGCATATCATAGATTTTGGGTCATTGTTTTTCACTGTCATTTGTTTCTAGGAATTTTTTGATTTCCTCAGTAATCTCTTGGTTATTTAGTAGTGTATTGTTTAGCCTCCATTTGTTTCTATTATTTACAGATTTTTTTCCTGTAATTGATATCTAGTTTCATAGAGCTGTGGTTGTAAGAGATACTTGATATGATTTCAATTTTTTTAATTTAGAAAAGCTTGATTTGTGACCCACGATATGACATATCCTGGAGAATGTTCTATGCACACTTGAGAAGAACGTGTATTTCATTGTTTTCGGATGGAAGGTCCTGTAAATATCAATTAAGTCCATATTGTTTAATGTATCATTTAAAGCTTGTGTTTCCTTATTTATTATCATTTTGGATGATCTGTCCATCGGTGAAAGTGGGGTGTTAAAGTCCCCTACTATGATTGTGTTACTGTCGATTTCCCCTTTAGGGCTGTTAACGTTTGCCTTATGAATTGAGGTGCTCCTATGTTGTGTGCATAAATATTTACAATTGTTATATCTTCTTCTTGGATTGATCCCTTGATCATTATGTAGTGTCCTTCTTTGTCTCTTGTAGTAGTCTCTATTTTAAAGTCTATTTTGTCTGATATGAGAATTGCTACTGCAGCTTTCTTTTGATTTCCATTTGCATGGAATATCTTTTTCCATCCCCTCACTTTCAGTCTGTATGTCTCCCTACGTCTGAAGTGCGTCTCTTTTAGACAGGATATTTATGGGTCTCGTTTTTGGATCCATTCAGCCAGTCTATGTCTTTTGGTTGGAGCATTTAATCCATTTACATTTAAGGTAGATATTGATATGTATGTTCCTATTACCATTTTCTTAATTGTTTTGGGTTTGTTATTGTAGGTCTTTTCCTTCTCTTGTGTTTCGTGCCTAGAGAAGTTCCTTTAGCATTTGTTGTAAAGCTGGTTTGGTGGTGCTGAATTCCCTTAGCTTTTGCTTGTCTGCCAAGGTTTTAAATTCTTTGTCGAATTTGAATGAGATCCTTACTGGGTAGAGTAATCTTCGTTGTAGGTTTATCTCTTTCATCATTTTAAATATGTCCTGCCCCTCCCTTCTGGCTTGTAGAGTTTCTGCTGAAAGATCAGCTGTTAACCTTATGGGGATTCCCTTGTATACTATTTGTTGCTTTTCCCTTGCTACTTTTAACATTTTTTTCTTTGAATTTATTTTTTGATAGTTTGATTAACATGTGTCTTGCCATGTTTCTCCTTGGATTTATCCTGTATGCAACTCTCTGCATTTCCTGGACTTGACTGACTATTTCCTTTCCCATATTAGTGAAGTCTTAAACTATAATCTCTTCAAATATTTTCTCAGTCCCTTTCTTTTTCTCTTCTTCTTCTGGGACCCCTATAATTTGAATGTTGGTGCATGTAATGTTGTCCCAGAGGTGTCTGAGAGTGTCCTCAATTCTTTTTATTCTTTGTTCTTTATTCTGCTCTGCAGTAGTTATTTCCACTATTTTACCTTCAAAGTCACTTAACCATTCTTCTGCCTCAGTTATTCTGCTTTTGATTCCTTTTAGAGAGTTTTTAATTTCATTTATTGTGTTGTTCATCATTATTTGTTTGTTCTTTAGTTCTTCTAGGTCCTTGTTAAAAGTTTCTTGTATTTCTCCATTCTATTTCCAATATTTGGGTCATCTTTACTATCATTATTCTGTATTCTTTTTCAGGTAGACTGCCTATTTCCTCTTCATTTGTTTGGTCTGGTGGGTTTTTACCTTGCTCCTTCATCTGCTATGTATTTCTCTGTCTTCTCATTTTGCTTAACTTGCTGTGTTTGGGGTCTCCTTTTCACAGGCTGCATGTTCGTAGTTCCTGTTGTTTTTGGTGTCTGCCCCCAGTGGCTGAGGTTGCTTCAGTGGGTTGTGTAGGCTTCCTGGTGGAGGGGACTGGTGCCTGTGTTCTGGTGGATGAGGCTGGATCTTGTCATTCTGGTGGGCAGGACTGAGTCCAGTGGTGTGTTTTGGGGTGTCTGTGAACTTGTTATGATTTTAGGCAACCTCTGTGTCATGGGTGGGGTTGTGTTCCTGTCTTGCTAGTTGTTTGGCCTAGGGTGTCCAGCATTGTAGCTTGCTGGTCATTGAGTGGAGCTGGGTTATAGCATTGAGATGGGGATCTCTGGGAGAGCTTTCAACATTTGATATTACGGGGGGCTGGGAGGTCTGTGGTGGACCAATGTTCTGATCTTGTCTCTCCCACCTGAGATGGTCAGGCCTGAAACCCAGCTGGTGCACCAAGACCCTGTCAGCCACATGGCTCAGAAGAAAAGGAAGAAAGGAAGGAAGGGAGGGAGGGAGGGAGGGCGGGAGGGAGGGGGGAAGGAAGGAACGAAGAGAAAATAATGTTATTACGATAAAAAAAATTATTATTAAAAATAAAAAAGTATTAAAAAAAGCAAAAACAAAAAAGAAAGAAAGAAGAGAGCAACCAAACCAAAAAACCAATCTACCAATGTAACAAGCACTAAAAACTATAGGAAAAACAAAGAAAAAAAATGGACAGACAGAACCCTAGGACAAATGGTAAAAGCAAAGCTTTTGGGAAGTCTGAGGTCCTCTGCCAGTGTTCAGTAGGTGTTCTATAGGAGTTGTTCCACATGTAGATGTATTTTTGATGTATTTGTGGGGAGGAAGGTGATCTCCATATCTTACTCCTCTGCCATCTTGAAGGTCCCCCCAGTAATAGACTTTTGAAACTCAAAGTCTGGCCTTTGGATCAGAAGCAACCGCATTACACCAGGAAAATGCTGGAAATGCAGAATCTCAGGCCCCTCCCACACCTTCTCATTCAGGGAGAAGAGGGAGAGATTCCGTTGTTCAGGTATAACAAGCGCTCATAATAGACGAACATTAAATGTTAGTAGTGGTTGTCGTGACTGTTGGGTGCTTTACAGTTCTAAGCTAATAACCTTAAAAACACTTGATGGTTGAAACAAAAATATTTTATGGTTTTTTTTTTTAATACTTTCTCTTTATTATTCTTTACTAACAAGAGTTTCTGTTGCTGGTGAAGATTAGTTTGGAGTTCAGTAAAACTTTCAAAATTGCCTCTCAGATCTTAAAATAGCGTTTAGTTATTTCGTTTTTATGTTTGTGCATTTAAACATAAACTCTAAAGCCAAAGAAGCAGTTTAAAAGTGGATACAGTGTATTTACAAATAAAAGCTCATGTAGCAACCAATAAAATGGAAATTTGTGAACGTTTTAAGCAAATTGCCAGGAAGATTTTTAAAAATCAGATCAAATAAAATATTTGCAAATTATGCTATTTGTTGATGCCCATAAATTTAAAAATAAGTCTAACAAGTCTGCTATATTTGCACAGCTTAAATTTTTATGGGTTCCCAATATTATGGAATGAGAACTCACCATTGTAAACACTGTGCTAAATTTAATTTCTTTATTTGACTTTTACAAGTCACCAATATAGTACTTGCAGTTTGACCCTGGCAAAAACATAGAAAAGACTAAATTTAAGAGTCACTTCTATTGTGTTCCTCAGAAAAGTTTTTAGTCATCCAACTTTGAAAAAAAAAGATAAAGATGTATTTGCAATTTAGAGGTAGGGTTAAAAATTATTGAAACGATTATTGAAGGCTTTTAAAAATCTTTGCAATTATTTAAAATAATAATGTTGCCATTTAGCATTGCCATTAACAGCAGAAAGTTGCAACATTCACCCAGTATTCTGTGTTTTTTATCTTGGAACACAAACTGAGTGAGAAAAGTAATTTTCTTTTTCACATATAGAATCTATTTTAGTTATTGCAGCAGGTTTTTGTTGTTGTTGACTGATTTTCGGCTCCAAGTTTTATAACCTTAACAACTCATGGTGGTGGGAACAAAAGATTTTCTCTCACTCTACAGTCCAAGTTATTTCAGTACCTGCTGCTCACCACAGGCAGCCCGGCTTTTCATCAGCTTTTAACAGGCTCATCAGCAAAGCTGGGGGAGAAAAGTCTTGAGGACATTCAACCACATTGAGGTGCCCACTGATCATCAAGGATACTTACAGTAACAGCCTATTACATTTAATTAGCAAATTTGAGTCTATTAAGAGAACTGTGAAGGGCGCAGTCAAGATGGCGGTGTGGGAAGATGCAGAGTTAGCATCTCCCCACAACTAGGGCACCAGCTGGCCGCTGGTGGGGGACTCTGATGCCCAAGGAGTCAGGAGGAACCCCAAAGTGAACTGGCAGCTTGTGGGATCTTGGTTCACGAGCCAGGGGTCGGGCCAAAGCTCTTGTGGTGGGAACTCTGATTCCAAACCACTGGACTAACAGAGAACCTCAGAACCCAGGGAATATTCATCAGAGTGAAGTCTCATGGAATTCCTCATCTCAGCACCAAGACCCAGCTCTACCCAATAGCCTACAAACCCCAGTGTTGGAAGTCTCAGGCCAAACAACCAGTAAGTCAGGAATATAATACCACTCATTAAAAAAAAGAAAAAGTGAGACAGCAAAAAAATATGTCACAGATGAAGGAGCAAGGTAAAAACCTATAAGACCAAATAAATGAAGAGGAAATAGGCAATCTGCCTGAAAAAGAATTCAGAGTAATGATAGTAAAGATAATCCAGAATCTTGGAAATAGAATGGAGGCACAGATTGAGAAAATTCAATAAATGTTTAACAAAGATCCAGAAGAACTAAAGAACAAACAAACAGAGATGAACAACACAATAACTGAAATGAAAAATACACTAGAAGGGATGAATAACAGAATAACCGAGTCAGAAGAACGAATATGTGAGCTGGAAGACAAAATGGTGGAAATAACTGCTGAGAATCAGAATAAGGAAAAGAGAATGAAAAGAATTGAAGACACTCTGAGAGACCTCTGGGACAACACTAAACACACCAACATTTGAATTACACTGGTCCCAGAAGAAGAAGAGAAAAAGAAAGAGACTGAGAAAATATTTGAAGAGATTATAGTTGAAAACTTCCCTAACATGGGAAAGGAAATTGTCACCCAAGTCCAAGACACAGAGAGTTCCTATACAGGATAAACCCTAGGGAAAACACACCAAGACACATATTAATCAAACTAACTAAAATTAAATTCAAAGAAAAAATATTAAAAACAGCAAGAATAAAACAAAAAATAACATACAAAGAAATCCCCATAAGGTTATCAGCTGATTTTTCAGCAGAAACTCTACAAGCCAGAAGGGAGGGGCAGGATATACTTAAAGTGCTGAAAGAGATAAACCTACAACCAAGATTACTCTACCCAGCAAGGGTCTCATTCAGATTCGATGGAGAAGTCAAAAGCTTTTCAGACAAGCAGAAACTAAGGGAATTCAGCACCACCAAACCAGCTTTACAACAAATGCTAAAGGAACTTCTCTAGGCACGAAACACAAGAGAAGGAAAAGACCTACAATAACAAACCCAAAACAATTAAGAAAATGGTAATAGGAACATACATATCAATAACTACCTTAAATGTAAATGGATTAAATGCTCCAACCAAAAGACATAGACTGGCTGAATGGATCCAAAAACGAGACCCATAAATATCCTGTCTAAAAGAGACGCACTTCAGACGTAGGGAGACATACAGACTGAAAGTGAGGGGATGGAAAAAGATATTCCATGCAAATGGAAATCAAAAGAAAGCTGCAGTAGCAATTCTCATATCAGACAAAATAGACTTTAAAATAGAGACTACTACAAGAGACAAAGAAGGACACTACATAATGATCAAGGGATCAATCCAAGAAGAAGATATAACAATTGTAAATATTTATGCACCCAACACAGGAGCACCTCAATACGTAAGGCAAATGCTAACAACCGTGGAAGCAGAAATCAACAGTAACACAATAATAGTAGGGGACTTTAGCACCCCACTTACACCAATGGACAGGTCATCCAAACAGAAAATAAATAAGGAAACACAAGCTCTAAATGACACAATAGATCAGATAGCTCTAATTGATATTTATAGAACATTCCACCCAAAAGTGGCACAATACACTTTCTTCTCAAGTGCACATGGAACATTCTCAAGGATAGATCACATCTTGGGTCAGAAATCAAGCCTCAGAAAATTGAAATTGTATCAAGCATTCTTTCTGACCACAGTGTTATGAGATTGGAAACGAATTACAGGAAAAAAAACTGTGAAAAACACAAATATATTGAGGCTAAACAGTGCACTACTAAATAGCCAAGAGAGCACTGAAGAAATCAAAGAAGAAATAAAAAGTACATAGAAACAAATGACAACATAAACATGACAACCCAAAACGTATGGGATGCAGCAAAAGCAGTTCTAAGAGGGAAGTTTATAGCAATACAATCCTACCTGAAGAAACAAGAAAAATCTCAAGTAAGCAATCTAACCCTACACTTAAATCAACTAGAGAAAGAAGAACAAAGAAAACCCAAAATCAGTAGAAGGAAAGAAGTCATAAAGATGAAAGCAGAAATAAATGAAATAGAAACAAAGAAAACAATAGCAAAGATCAATAAAACTAAAAGCTTGTTCTTTGAGAAGATAAACAAAATTGATAAACGCTTAGCAGCACTCATGAAGAAAAAAGGGAGAGGATGCAAATCAATAAAATTAGAAATGAAAAAGGAGAAATCACAGCTGACACAGTTGAAATACAAAGGATTATAAGAGACTACTACAAACAACTCTATGCCAGTATAATGGACAACGATGAAGAAATGGACAAATTCTTGCAAAGGTACAATTTTCCAAGACTCAACCTGGAAGCATTAAGAAATATAAACAGACCTTTCTCAAGTAATGAAATTGAAACCATAATTAAAAATCTTCCAACAAACAAATGTCCAGGACCAGATGGCTTCACAGGCGAATTCTATCAAACATTTAGAGAAGGGCTAACACCAATCCTTCTCAAACTCTTCCAAAAAATTTCAGAGGGAGAAACATCCCAAATTCATTCTACAAAGCCACCATCATCCTGATACCAAAACCAGAAAAAGATATCACAAAAAAAGAAAATTATAGACCAATATCACTGATGAACATAGATGCAAAAATCCTGAACAAAATACTAGCACACAGAATCCAATAGCACATTAAAAGGATCATACACCATGATCAAGTGGGATTTACCCCAGGGACGCAAGGTTTCTTCAGTATACGCACATCAGTCAATGTGATACACCACATTAACAAATTAAGGAATAAAAACCATATAGATGCAGAAAAAGGTTTTGACAAAATTGAACACCCATTTATGATAAAAACTCTCCAGAAAATGGGCACAGAGGGAACCTACCTCAACATAATAAAGGCCATATATGACAAACCCAGAGCAAGCATCATACTCAATGGTGAAAAACTGAAAGCATTTCCACTAAGATTAGGAACAAGACAGGGATGTCCATTCTCGCTATTCTTATTCAACATAGTTTTGGAAGTCCTTGCCACAGCAATCAGAGAAGAAAAAGAAATAAAAGGACTACAAATTGGAAAAGAAGAAGTAAAGCTGTCACTGTTTGCCAATGACATGATACTATACATAGAAAATCCTAAAGGTGCCACCAGAAAACTACTAGAACTTATCAATGAATTTGCTTAGGTTGCAGGATTCAATAGTAATGCACAGAAATCCCTGGCATTCCTATACACCAACAACGAAAAATCAGAAAGAGAAATTAAGGAAACACTCGCATTTACCATTGCAACAAAAAGAATAAAATACCTCGGAATAAACCTGCCTAAGAAGGTGAAAGACTTGTACTCAGAAAACTATAAAACACGGATGAATGAAACCAAGATGACATAAACAGATGAAGAAATATACCATGTTCTTGGATTGGAAGAATCAATGTTGTGAAAATGACTATACTACCCAAAGCAATCTACAGATTCAGTGCAATCCCTATCAAACTATCATTGGCATTCTTCACAGAATTAGAACAAAAAAGTTTTCAATTTTTATGGAAACACAAAAGACCCTGAATAGCCAAAGCAATCTTGAGAAAGAAAAACGGAGCTGGAGGAATGAGGCTCCCTGACTTCAACCATACTACAAAGCTACAGTAATCAAGAGTATGGTACTGGCACAAAAACAGAAATATAGATCGATGGTACATAATAGAATGCCCAGAGATAAACCCATGCACATATGGGCACCTAATTTACAACAAAGGAGGCAAGAACATACAATGGAGAAAAGACAGCCTCTTCAATAAGTGGTGCTGGGAAAACTGGACAGCAACATGTAAAAGAATGAAATTAGAACACTTCCTAACACCATACACAAAACTAAACTCAAAATGGATTAAAGACCTAACTGTAAGACCAGCTGCTATAAAACTCTTAGAGGAAAACATAGGAAAAACATTCTTTGACATAAACCACAGCAAGGTCTTCTTTGACCCATCTCCTAGATTAATGGAAATAAAAACAATAATAAACAAATGGGACTTAATTAAACTTAAAAGCTTTTGCACAACAAAGGAAACCATAAACAAGAAGAAAAGACAATGTTCAAAATGGGAGAAGATACTTGCAAAGGAAGCAAGTGACAAAGGATTAATCTCCAAAATATACAAATATCTCATGGAGCTCAATATCAAAAGAACAATCTAGTTTAAAAATGCCCAGAAGACCTATATAGACATTTCACCCAGGAAGACATACAGATGGCCATTAGGTACATGAAGAGATGCTCAACATCACTAATTATTAGAGACATGCAAATCAAAACTACAATGAGGTATCATCTCACGCCTGTCAGAATTGCCATTATCAAAAAATCTAGAAACAATAAATGCTGGAGAGGGTGTGGTGAAAAGGCAGCTCTCCTGCACTGTTGGTGGGAATGCAAATTGATACAACCACTATGAAAAAGAGTATGGAGGTTCTTTAAAAAACTAAAAATAGAACTACCATATGACCCAGCAATTCCTCTCCTGGGCATATACTCTGAGAAAACCATAATTCAAAAAGTCATGTACCATGTACCATAAAGCTCATTGCAACACTGTTTACAATAGCCAGGACATGGAACCAACCTAAATGCCCATTGACAGATGAATGGATGAAGAAGATGTGGCACATATATACAACGGAATATTACTCGCCATAAAAAGAAACGAAATTGAGTTATTTGTAGTGAGATGGATGGACCTAGAGTTTGTCATACGGAGTGAAGTAAGTCAGAAAGAGAAAGACAAATACCATATGCTAAACACATATATGTGGAATCTAAAAAAAAAAAAAAATGGTAC